>NW_028295684.1:0-634988 GCF_964341445.2 Mesoplodon mirus | reverse complement strand
CCTGAGGGTTGTGGATTAGCTGACCTGGGCAGCCTTACCCTGCCGGCCCGCCCTCCCCAGGTGTGCCTCGTTGAGGTCAATATAAACAGCGCTCCAGGCAGCAATAGCCCCTGAAGCTGTGCCTGACTCCATATTCTCTGCCCCGTCAGCAGTCTCGGGGCTGTGCTGGTGGGAGGGAGTGAGGGGCCACAGCTTTGTGGGTGGCCCGGTGTGAGTGGGGTTCTGCTGGCCTTTCTGCAGGAGTTACCAGGCTGCCACCTGTAAAGAAGAGGTTGTGTCACCCATAACTTCCGCTGGAATTTCTCTCCGGACAGAGGTGAGGAAGGAAAAAAGCAGTGGGGGCCGGGACAGGAGGGGTATCTCAGGCAGGGCAATGGAAAGCTTCTGGAAGAGCGCCCGTGGTCAGGACCACCCTGGCTGGCCTGCAGGCACCAAGTTGGCCTGGGTGCTGTCGCTGGTGTGGCTCCTCGGTCCTTCCTCTAGGCTTTCAAGCCCTTGTACATATTCAGGTGTTTTACCTAGAAAGGGTGGGGACAGTTCAGCAGCAGCTGGCCTGGGGCTCAGCTCACGTTTACTCAGAGATGCCTCGGCACGGTCCCCCAGCTTTGCAATGAGGACGCTCCTTGCGTGGGGGGTGGGTTGCTGGCTGTATGGGAGATGGTTCCCCACCTCTGACCAATTTCAGAATTGTTGACCGCTGGAGCAAGTGCCGTGATAGGGTTTTCCTCTGTATAACTCGTGGGTTCACTTTTTTTTTCTTTTATCATTCAAGTTAGATTTTATTCCTCTTTTATGTATTTATAGATATAAGCATGGAAATAATTCATTCCTATAAATACATCTGTGTGACGGGAAGAACTTTTTTCTGTTTTATTTTTAAATTTTATTTTTTAAAATTTTGAAATTTAATTTTATTTATTTTTTTTATACAGCACGTTATTATTAGTTATGTATTTTATGCATATACATGTATACAGGTCAATCCCAAACTCCCAACTCATCCCACCACCACCACCCCATGGCTTCCCACACTTGGTGTCCATACGTTTGTTCTCTACCTCTGTGTCTCTATTTCTTCCCTGCAAACCAGTTCATCTGTACCAGTTTTAGGCTCCACATATATGCATTAATACACAATATTTGTTTTCCTCTTTCTGACTTACTTCATTCTGTATGAAAGTCTCTCGATCCATCGATGTCTCTACAAATGACCCAGTTTCATTCCTTTTTATGGCCGAGTAAGATTCCATTTTATATATGTACCACGTCTTTATCCATTCATCTGTCTGTGGGCATTTAGGTTGCTTCCATTACCTGGCTATTGTAAATAGTGCTGCAACGAACATTGTGGTGAATGTGCCTTTTTGAAATACGGTTTTCTCTGGGTATATGCCCAGAAGTGGGATTGCTGGATCAGATGGTAATTCTATTTCTAGTTTTTTAAAGGAAACTCCATACTGTTCTCCATAGTGACTGTATCAATTTACATTCCCACCAATAGTGGAAGAGGGCTCCATTTGTCCACACCCTCCCCAGAATTGGTTGTTTGCAGATTTCCTGATGATGCCGATTCTAACAGGTGTGAGGTGATACCTCATTGTAGTTTTGATTTGCATTTCTCTAATAATTACTGCTGTTGAGCAGCTTTTCATGTGCGTCTTGGCCATCTCTGTGTCTCCTTTGAAGAAACGTCTCTTTAGATCTTCTGCCCATTTTATTTTGGGTTGTTTGTTTTTTTTAATATTAAGCTGCATGAGCTGTTTATATATATTGGAGATTAAACCTCTGTCCATTGATTCGTCTGCAACGATTTTCGCCCATTCTGAGGGATGCCTTTTTCCATTCCCGTGTTTTTTAACAAAAAAGGAAAGAAAGGAAAAGAAGCAGAACACTAATGTGCGTAAAATATGCCTTTTGAAACGGTCGTTTTGAAATATGGACGTCCTTTGAATTTTTTGGTCGATATGTGACCCCAGGATTTGTTTTCAGGGCAGGTGTCATTTACAGGCCTGCACTGATTTTGAATATCAACTGACCATTAGCGCTGGGATTAAAGCTGCTGTTGTGTGAAACGGCCACAAGGTGGCAGCAGTTCACCCTTACCAAATCTGGTTACTAGGGCAAGAGAGCCTCAGTGGAAGTGGTGTTCTAGATTGGAATTTAGAATGGAATGTGCCAGGAGAAAGCCCCTCACGTTTGTCTCACTACATCTTGTTCGTGTTTTTAATTTAATTTTTTTTTATTTTTTATTACAGCAAGTTTGATTACAATGTTTGGCTTGTTGTAGGTGTGGAAGATGTGGTTCTTTTACACATATACAGATGACTGTTCTTCCTGGGATCCTTTTCCCATGTACGTTATGACAGAATGTTGAGTAGTCCTCTCTTGGTATTCTGTAGGTCTTTGGTGATTATATATGTCACCTGTGTTTGTATATGTCTGTTAACCCCGATATCGTAATGAAACCAATCCTCACACCTTTCCATTGGTGAACCATAAGTTTGTTTAATGAATCTGTGATTGCCCTTCTCCGTGGAAATATCTGCCCTGGTATCCATTTTTAGGTAACACCTATAAGTGATATGATATGATATGTGTCTTTCACTTTCTGACTTACTACAAGTCACGTGATTACTTCTAGACTCATCTACGGTGCTGCAAATGGCATTGTGTCCTTTTTTTCCTTGGCTTCTCTTCTGCCTTAGCGGGGTCCATTTTCAACAATGTGATTCCCTGAGGGTTGTGGATTAGCTGACCTGGGCAGCCTTACCCTGCCGGCCCGCCCTCCCCAGGTGTGCCTCGTTGAGGTCAATATAAACAGAGCTCCAGGCAGCAATAGCCCCTGAAGCTGTGCCTGACTCCATATTCTCTGCCCCGTCAGCAGTCTCGGGGCTGTGCTGGTGGGAGGGAGTGAGGGGCCACAGCTTTGTGGGTGGCCCGGTGTGAGTGGGGTTCTGCTGGCCTTTTTGCAGGAGTTGCCAGGCTGCCGCCTGTAAAGAAGAGGATGTGTCACCCATACCTTCCGCTGGAATTTCTCTCCGGACAGAGGTGAGGAAGGAAAAAAGCAGTGGGGGCCGGGACAGGAGGGGTATCTCAGGCAGGGCAATGGAAAGCTTCTGGAAGAGCGCCAGGGTCCAGGACCACCCTGGCTGGCCTGCAGGCACCAAGTTGGCCTGCGTGCTGTCGCTGGTGTGGCTCCACGGTCCTTCCTCTAGGCTTTCAAGCCCTTGTACATATTCAGGTGTTTTACCTAGAAAGGGTGGGGACAGTTCAGCAGCAGCTGGCCTGGGGCTCAGCTCACGTTTACTCAGAGATCCCTCGGCACGGTCCCCCAGCTTTGCAATGAGGACGCTCCTTGCGTGGGGGGTGGGTTGCTGGCTGTATGGGAGATGGTTCCCCACCTCTGACCAATTTCAGAATTGTTGACCGCTGGAGCAAGTGCCGTGATAGGGTTTTCCTCTGTATAACTGGTGGGTTCACTTTTTTTTTCTTTTATCGTTCAAGTTAGATTTTATTCCTCTTTTATGTATTTATAGATATAAGCATGGAAATAATTCATTCCTATAAATACATCTGTGTGACGGGAAGAACTTTTTTCTGTTTTATTTTTAAATTTTATTTTTTAAAATTTTGAAATTTAATTTTATTTATTTTTTTTATACAGCACGTCATTATTAGTTATGTATTTTATGCATATACATGTATACAGGTCAATCCCAAACTCCCAACTCATCCCACCACCACCACCCCATGGCTTCCCACACTTGGTGTCCATACGTTTGTTCTCTACCTCTGTGTCTCTATTTCTTCCCTGCAAACCAGTTCATCTGTACCAGTTTTAGGCTCCACATATATGCATTAATACACAATATTTGTTTTCCTCTTTCTGACTTACTTCATTCTGTATGAAAGTCTCTCGATCCATCGATGTCTCTACAAATGACCCAGTTTCATTCCTTTTTATGGCCGAGTAAGATTCCATTTTATATATGTACCACATCTTTATCCATTCATCTGTCTGTGGGCATTTAGGTTGCTTCCATTAACTGGCTATTGTAAATAGTGCTGCAACGAACATTGTGGTGAATGTGCCTTTTTGAAATACGGTTTTCTCTGGGTATATGCCCAGAAGTGGGATTGCTGGATCAGATGGTAATTCTATTTCTAGTTTTTTTAAGGAAACTCCATACTGTTCTCCATAGTGACTGTATCAATTTACATTCCCACCAATAGTGGAAGAGGGCTCCTTTTGTCCACACCCTCCCCAGAATTGGTTGTTTGCAGATTTCCTGATGATGCCGATTTTAACAGGTGTGAGGTGATACCTCATTGTAGTTTTGATTTGCATTTCTCTAATAATTACTGCTGTTGAGCAGCTTTTCATGTGCGTCTTGGCCATCTCTGTGTCTCCTTTGAAGAAACGTCTCTTTAGATCTTCTGCCCATTTTTTTGGGGTTGTTTTTTTTAATATTAAGCTGCATGAGCTGTTTATATATATTGGAGATTAAACCTCTGTCCATTGATTCGCCTGCAACGATTTTCGCCCATTCTGAGGGATGCCTTTTTCCATTCCCGTGTTTTTTAACAAAAAAGGAAAGAAAGGAAAAGAAGCAGAACACTAATGTGCGTAAAATATGCCTTTTGAAACGGTCGTTTTGAAATATGGACGTCCTTTGAATTTTTTGGTCGATATGTGACCCCAGGATTTGTTTTCAGGGCAGGTGTCATTTACAGGCCTGCACTGATTTTGAATATCAACTGACCATTAGCGCTGGGATTAAAGCTGCTGTTGTGTGAAACGGCCACAAGGTGGCAGCAGTTCACCCTTACCAAATCTGGTTACTAGGGCAAGAGAGCCTCAGTGGAAGTGGTGTTCTAGATTGGAATTTAGAATGGAATGTGCCAGGAGAAAGCCCCTCACGTTTGTCTCACTACTTCTTGTTCGTGTTTTTAATTTAATTTTTTTTATTTTTTATTACAGCAAGTTTGATTACAATGTTTGGCTTGTTGTAGGTGTGGAAGATGTGGTTCTTTTACACATATACAGATGACTGTTCTTCCTGGGATCCTTTTCCCATGTACGTTATGACAGAATGTTGAGTAGTCCTCTCTTGGTATTATGTAGGTCTTTGGTGATTATATATGTCACCAGTGTTTGTATATGTCTGTTAACCCCGATATCGTAATGAAACCAATCCTCACACCTTTCCATGGGTGAACCATAAGTTTGTTTAATGAATCTGTGATTGCCCTTCTCCGTGGAAATATCTGCCCTGGTATCCATTTTTAGGTAACACCTATAAGTGATATGATATGATATGTGTCTTTCACTTTCTGACTTACTACAAGTCACGTGATTACTTCTAGACTCATCTACGGTGCTGCAAATGGCATTGTGTCCTTTTTTTCCTTGGCTTCTCTTCTGCCTTAGTGGGGTCCCTTTTCAACAATGTGATTCCCTGAGGGTTGTGGATTAGCTGACCTGGGCAGCCTTACCCTGCCGGCCCGCCCTCCCCAGGTGTGCCTCGTTGAGGTCAATATAAACAGAGCTCCAGGCAGCAATAGCCCCTGAAGCTGTGCCTGACTCCATATTCTCTGCCCAGTCAGCAGTCTCGGGGCTGTGCTGGTGGGAGGGAGTGAGGGGCCACAGCTTTGTGGGTGGCCCGGTGTGAGTGGGGTTCTGCTGGCCTTTCTGCAGGAGTTGCCAGGCTGCCGCCTGTAAAGAAGAGGATGTGTCACCCATACCTTCCGCTGGAATTTCTCTCCGGACAGAGGTGAGGAAGGAAAAATGCAGTGGGGGCCGGGACAGGAGGGGTATCTCAGGCAGGGCAATGGAAAGCTTCTGGAAGAGCGCCAGGGTCCAGGACCACCCTGGCTGGCCTGCAGGCACCAAGTTGGCCTGCGTGCTGTCGCTGGTGTGGCTCCACGGTCCTTCCTCTAGGCTTTCAAGCCCTTGTACATATTCAGGTGTTTTACCTAGAAAGGGTGGGGACAGTTCAGCAGCAGCTGGCCTGGGGCTCAGCTCACGTTTACTCAGAGATGCCTCGGCACGGTCCCCCAGCTTTGCAATGAGGACGCTCCTTGCGTGGGGGGTGGGTTGCTGGCTGTATGGGAGATGGTTCCCCACCTCTGACCAATTTCAGAATTGTTGACCGCTGGAGCAAGTGCCGTGATAGGGTTTTCCTCTGTATAACTCGTGGGTTCACTTTTTTTTTCTTTTATCATTCAAGTTAGATTTTATTCCTCTTTTACGTATTTATAGATATAAGCATGGAAATAATTCATTCCTATAAATACATCTGTGTGACGGGAAGAACTTTTTTCTGTTTTATTTTTAAATTTTATTTTTTAAAATTTTGAAATTTAATTTTATTTATTTTTTTTATACAGCACGTTATTATTAGTTATGTATTTTATGCATATACATATATACAGGTCAATCCCAAACTCCCAACTCATCCCACCACCACCACCCCATGGCTTCCCACTCTTGGTGTCCATACGTTTGTTCTCTACCTCTGTGTCTCTATTTCTTCCCTGCAAACCAGTTCATCTGTACCAGTTTTAGGCTCCACATATATGCACTAATACACAATATTTGTTTTCCTCTTTCTGACTTACTTCATTCTGTATGAAAGTCTCTCGATCCATCGATGTCTCTACAAATGACCCAGTTTCATTCCTTTTTATGGCCGAGTAAGATTCCATTTTATATATGTACCACGTCTTTATCCATTCATCTGTCTGTGGGCATTTAGGTTGCTTCCATTACCTGGCTATTGTAAATAGTGCTGCAACGAACATTGTGGTGAATGTGCCTTTTTGAAATACGGTTTTCTCTGGGTATATGCCCAGAAGTGGGATTGCTGGATCAGATGGTAATTCTATTTCTAGTTTTTTAAAGGAAACTCCATACTGTTCTCCATAGTGACTGTATCAATTTACATTCCCACCAATAGTGGAAGAGGGCTCCATTTGTCCACACCCTCCCCAGAATTGGTTGTTTGCAGATTTCCTGATGATGCCGATTCTAACAGGTGTGAGGTGATACCAAATTGTAGTTTTGATTTGCATTTCTCTAATAATTACTGCTGTTGAGCAGCTTTTCATGTGCGTCTTGGCCATCTCTGTGTCTCCTTTGAAGAAACGTCTCTTTAGATCTTCTGCCCATTTTATTTTGGGTTGTTTGTTTTTTTTAATATTAAGCTGCATGAGCTGTTTATATATATTGGAGATTAAACCTCTGTCCATTGATTCGTCTGCAACGATTTTCGCCCATTCTGAGGGATGCCTTTTTCCATTCCCGTGTTTTTTAACAAAAAAGGAAAGAAAGGAATAGAAGCAGAACACTAATGTGCGTAAAATATGCCTTTTGAAACGGTCGTTTTGAAATATGGACGTCCTTTGAATTTTTTGGTCGATATGTGACCCCAGGATTTGTTTTCAGGACAGGTGACATTTACAGGCCTGCAATGATTTTGAATATCAACTGACCATTAGCGCTGGGATTAAAGCTGCTGTTGTGTGAAACGGCCACAAGGTGGCAGCAGTTCACCCTTACCAAATCTGGTTACTAGGGCAAGAGAGCCTCAGTGGAAGTGGTGTTCTAGATTGGAATTTAGAATGGAATGTGCCAGGAGAAAGCCCCTCACGTTTGTCTCACTACATCTTGTTCGTGTTTTTAATTTAATTTTTTTTTTATTTTTTATTACAGCAAGTTTGATTACAATGTTTGGCTTGTTGTAGGTGTGGAAGATGTGGTTCTTTTACACATATACAGATGACTGTTCTTCCTGGGATCCTTTTCCCATGTACGTTATGACAGAATGTTGAGTAGTCCTCTCTTGGTATTCTGTAGGTCTTTGGTGATTATATATGTCACCTGTGTTTGTATATGTCTGTTAACCCCGATATCGTAATGAAACCAATCCTCACACCTTTCCATTGGTGAACCATAAGTTTGTTTAATGAATCTGTGATTGCCCTTCTCCGTGGAAATATCTGCCCTGGTATCCATTTTTAGGTAACACCTATAAGTGATATGATATGATATGTGTCTTTCACTTTCTGACTTACTACAAGTCACGTGATTACTTCTAGACTCATCTACGGTGCTGCAAATGGCATTGTGTCCTTTTTTTCCTTGGCATCTCTTCTGCCTTAGCGGGGTCCATTTTCAACAATGTGATTCCCTGAGGGTTGTGGATTAGCTGACCTGGGCAGCCTTACCCTGCCGGCCCGCCCTCCCCAGGTGTGCCTCGTTGAGGTCAATATAAACAGCGCTCCAGGCAGCAATAGCCCCTGAAGCTGTGCCTGACTCCATATTCTCTGCCCCGTCAGCAGTCTCGGGGCTGTGCTGGTGGGAGGGAGTGAGGGGCCACAGCTTTGTGGGTGGCCCTGTGTGAGTGGGGTTCTGCTGGCCTTTCTGCAGGAGTTGCCAGGCTGCCGCCTGTAAAGAAGAGGATGTGTCACCCATACCTTCCGCTGGAATTTCTCTCCGGACAGAGGTGAGGAAGGAAAAAAGCAGTGGGGGCCGGGACAGGAGGGGTATCTCAGGCAGGGCAATGGAAAGCTTCTGGAAGAGCGCCAGGGTCCAGGACCACCCTGGCTGGCCTGCAGGCACCAAGTTGGCCTGCGTGCTGTCGCTGGTGTGGCTCCACGGTCCTTCCTCTAGGCTTTCAAGCCCTTGTACATATTCAGGTGTTTTACCTAGAAAGGGTGGGGACAGTTCAGCAGCAGCTGGCCTGGGGCTCAGCTCACGTTTACTCAGAGATGCCTCGGCACGGTCCCCCAGCTTTGCAATGAGGACGCTCCTTGCGTGGGGGGTGGGTTGCTGGCTGTATGGGAGATGGTTCCCCACCTCTGACCAATTTCAGAATTGTTGACCGCTGGAGCAAGTGCCGTGATAGGGTTTTCCTCTGTATAACTCGTGGGTTCACTTTTTTTTTCTTTTATCGTTCAAGTTAGATTTTATTCCTCTTTTATGTATTTATAGATATAAGCATGGAAATAATTCATTCCTATAAATACATCTGTGTGACGGGAAGAACTTTTTTCTGTTTTATTTTTAAATTTTATTTTTTAAAATTTTGAAATTTAATTTTATTTATTTTTTTATACAGCACGTCATTATTAGTTATGTATTTTATGCATATACATGTAAACAGGTCAATCCCAAACTCCCAACTCATCCCACCACCACCACCCCATGGCTTCCCATACTTGGTGTCCATACGTTTGTTCTCTACCTCTGTGTCTCTATTTCTTCCCTGCAAACCAGTTCATCTGTACCAGTTTTAGGCTCCACATATATGCATTAATACACAATATTTGTTTTCCTCTTTCTGACTTACTTCATTCTGTATGAAAGTCTCTCGATCCATCGATGTCTCTACAAATGACCCAGTTTCATTCCTTTTTATGGCCGAGTAAGATTCCATTTTATATATGTACCACATCTTTATCCATTCATCTGTCTGTGGGCATTTATGTTGCTTATATTAACTGGCTATTGTAAATAGTGCTGCAACGAACATTGTGGTGAATGTGCCTTTTTGAAATACGGTTTTCTCTGGGTATATGCCCAGAAGTGGGATTGCTGGATCAGATGGTAATTCTATTTCTAGTTTTTTTAAGGAAACTCCATACTGTTCTCCATAGTGACTGTATCAATTTACATTCCCACCAATAGTGGAAGAGGGCTCCTTTTGTCCACACCCTCCCCAGAATTGGTTGTTTGCAGATTTCCTGATGATGCCGATTTTAATAGGTGTGAGGTGATACCTCATTGTAGTTTTGATTTGCATTTCTCTAATAATTACTGCTGTTGAGCAGCTTTTCATGTGCGTCTTGGCCATCTCTGTGTCTCCTTTGAAGAAACGTCTCTTTAGATCTTCTGCCCATTTTTTTTGGGTTGTTTGTTTTTTTTAATATTAAGCTGCATGAGCTGTTTATATATATTGGAGATTAAACCTCTGTCCATTGATTAGCCTGCAACGATTTTCGCCCATTCTGAGGGATGCCTTTTTCCATTCCCGTGTTTTTTAACAAAAAAGGAAAGAAAGGAAAAGAAGCAGAACACTAATGTGCGTAAAATATGCCTTTTGAAACGGTCGTTTTGAAATATGGACGTCCTTTGAATTTTTTGGTCGATATGTGACCCCAGGATTTGTTTTCAGGGCAGGTGTCATTTACAGGCCTGCAATGATTTTGAATATCAACTGACCATTAGCGCTGGGATTAAAGCTGCTGTTGTGTGAAACGGCCACAAGGTGGCAGCAGTTCACCCTTACCAAATCTGGTTACTAGGGCAAGAGAGCCTCAGTGGAAGTGGTGTTCTAGATTGGAATTTAGAATGGAATGTACCAGGAGAAAGCCCCTCACGTTTGTCTCACTACTTCTTGTTCGTGTTTTTAATTTAATTTTTTTTATTTTTTATTACAGCAAGTTTGATTACAATGTTTGGCTTGTTGTAGGTGTGGAAGATGTGGTTCTTTTACACATATACAGATGACTGTTCTTCCTGGGATCCTTTTCCCATGTACGTTATGACAGAATGTTGAGTAGTCCTCTCTTGGTATTCTGTAGGTCTTTGGTGATTATATATGTCACCTGTGTTTGTATATGTCTGTTAACCCCGATATCGTAATGAAACCAATCCTCACACCTTTCCATTGGTGAACCATAAGTTTGTTTAATGAATCTGTGATTGCCCTTCTCCGTGGAAATATCTGCCCTGGTATCCATTTTTAGGTAACACCTATAAGTGATATGATATGATATGTGTCTTTCACTTTCTGACTTACTACAAGTCACGTGATTACTTCTAGACTCATCTACGGTGCTGCAAATGGCATTGTGTCCTTTTTTTCCTTGGCTTCTCTTCTGCCTTAGTGGGGTCCATTTTCAACAATGTGATTCCCTGAGGGTTGTGGATTAGCTGACCTGGGCAGCCTTACCCTGCCGGCCCGCCCTCCCCAGGTGTGCCTCGTTGAGGTCAATATAAACAGAGCTCCAGGCAGCAATAGCCCCTGAAGCTGTGCCTGACTCCATATTCTCTGCCCCGTCAGCAGTCTCGGGGCTGTGCTGGTGGGAGGGAGTGAGGGGCCACAGCTTTGTGGGTGGCCCGGTGTGAGTGGGGTTCTGCTGGCCTTTCTGCAGGAGTTGCCAGGCTGCCGCCTGTAAAGAAGAGGATGTGTCACCCATACCTTCCGCTGGAATTTCTCTCCGGACAGAGGTGAGGAAGGAAAAATGCAGTGGGGGCCGGGACAGGAGGGGTATCTCAGGCAGGGCAATGGAAAGCTTCTGGAAGAGCGCCAGGGTCCAGGACCACCCTGGCTGGCCTGCAGGCACCAAGTTGGCCTGCGTGCTGTCGCTGGTGTGGCTCCACGGTCCTTCCTCTAGGCTTTCAAGCCCTTGTACATATTCAGGTGTTTTACCTAGAAAGGGTGGGGACAGTTCAGCAGCAGCTGGCCTGGGGCTCAGCTCACGTTTACTCACAGATGCCTCGGCACGGTCCCCCAGCTTTGCAATGAGGACGCTCCTTGCGTGGGGGGTGGGTTGCTGGCTGTATGGGAGATGGTTCCCCACCTCTGACCAATTTCAGAATTGTTGACCGCTGGAGCAAGTGCCGTGATAGGGTTTTCCTCTGTATAACTCGTGGGTTCACTTTTTTTTTCTTTTATCATTCAAGTTAGATTTTATTCCTCTTTTATGTATTTATAGATATAAGCATGGAAATAATTCATTCCTATAAATACATCTGTGTGACGGGAAGAACTTTTTTCTGTTTTATTTTTAAATTTTATTTTTTAAAATTTTGAAATTTAATTTTATTTATTTTTTTTATACAGCACATTATTATTAGTTATGTATTTTATGCATATACATGTATACAGGTCAATCCCAAACTCCCAACTCATCCCACCACCACCACCCCATGGCTTCCCACACTTGGTGTCCATACGTTTGTTCTCTACCTCTGTGTCTCTATTTCTTCCCTGCAAACCAGTTCATCTGTACCAGTTTTAGGCTCCACATATATGCACTAATACACAATATTTGTTTTCCTCTTTCTGACTTACTTCATTCTGTATGAAAGTCTCTCGATCCATCGATGTCTCTACAAATGACCCAGTTTCATTCCTTTTTATGGCCGAGTAAGATTCCATTTTATATATGTACCACGTCTTTATCCATTCATCTGTCTGTGGGCATTTAGGTTGCTTCCATTACCTGGCTATTGTAAATAGTGCTGCAACGAACATTGTGGTGAATGTGCCTTTTTGAAATACGGTTTTCTCTGGGTATATGCCCAGAAGTGGGATTGCTGGATCAGATGGTAATTCTATTTCTAGTTTTTTAAAGGAAACTCCATACTGTTCTCCATAGTGACTGTATCAATTTACATTCCCACCAATAGTGGAAGAGGGCTCCATTTGTCCACACCCTCCCCAGAATTGGTTGTTTGCAGATTTCCTGATGATGCCGATTCTAACAGGTGTGAGGTGATACCTCATTGTAGTTTTGATTTGCATTTCTCTAATAATTACTGCTGTTGAGCAGCTTTTCATGTGCGTCTTGGCCATCTCTGTGTCTCCTTTGAAGAAACGTCTCTTTAGATCTTCTGCCCATTTTATTTTGGGTTGTTTGTTTTTTTTAATATTAAGCTGCATGAGCTGTTTATATATATTGGAGATTAAACCTCTGTCCATTGATTCGCCTGCAACGATTTTCGCCCATTCTGAGGGATGCCTTTTTCCATTCCCGTGTTTTTTAACAAAAAAGGAAAGAAAGGAATAGAAGCAGAACACTAATGTGCGTAAAATATGCCTTTTGAAACGGTCGTTTTGAAATATGGACGTCCTTTGAATTTTTTGGTCGATATGTGACCCCAGGATTTGTTTTCAGGACAGGTGTCATTTACAGGCCTGCAATGATTTTGAATATCAACTGACCATTAGCGCTGGGATTAAAGCTGCTGTTGTGTGAAACGGCCACAAGGTGGCAGCAGTTCACCCTTACCAAATCTGGTTACTAGGGCAAGAGAGCCTCAGTGGAAGTGGTGTTCTAGATTGGAATTTAGAATGGAATGTGCCAGGAGAAAGCCCCTCACGTTTGTCTCACTACATCTTGTTCGTGTTTTTAATTTAATTTTTTTTTATTTTTTATTACAGCAAGTTTGATTACAATGTTTGGCTTGTTGTAGGTGTGGAAGATGTGGTTCTTTTACACATATACAGATGACTGTTCTTCCTGGGATCCTTTTCCCATGTACGTTATGACAGAATGTTGAGTAGTCCTCTCTTGGTATTCTGTAGGTCTTTGGTGATTATATATGTCACCTGTGTTTGTATATGTCTGTTAACCCCGATATCGTAATGAAACCAATCCTCACACCTTTCCATTGGTGAACCATAAGTTTGTTTAATGAATCTGTGATTGCCCTTCTCTGTGGAAATATCTGCCCTGGTATCCATTTTTAGGTAACACCTATAAGTGATATGATATGATATGTGTCTTTCACTTTCTGACTTACTACAAGTCACGTGATTACTTCTAGACTCATCTACGGCGCTGCAAATGGCATTGTGTCCTTTTTTTCCTTGGCTTCTCTTCTGCCTTAGCGGGGTCCATTTTCAACAGTGTGATTCCCTGAGGGTTGTGGATTAGCTGACCTGGGCAGCCTTACCCTGCCGGCCCGCCCTCCCCAGGTGTGCCTCGTTGAGGTCAATATAAACAGAGCTCCAGGCAGCAATAGCCCCTGAAGCTGTGCCTGACTCCATATTCTCTGCCCCGTCAGCAGTCTCGGGGCTGTGCTGGTGGGAGGGAGTGAGGGGCCACAGCTTTGTGGGTGGCCCGGTGTGAGTGGGGTTCTGCTGGCCTTTCTGCAGGAGTTGCCAGGCTGCCGCCTGTAAAGAAGAGGATGTGTCACCCATACCTTCCGCTGGAATTTCTCTCCGGACAGAGGTGAGGAAGGAAAAAAGCAGTGGGGGCAGGGACAAGAGGGGTATCTCAGGCAGGGCAATGGAAAGCTTCTGGAAGAGCGCCAGGGTCCAGGACTACCCTGGCTGGCCTGCAGGCACCAAGTTGGCCTGCGTGCTGTCGCTGGTGTGGCTCCACGGTCCTTCCTCTAGGCTTTCAAGCCCTTGTACATATTCAGGTGTTTTACCTAGAAAGGGTGGGGACAGTTCAGCAGCAGCTGGCCTGGGGCTCAGCTCACGTTTACTCAGAGATGCCTCGGAACGGTCCCCCAGCTTTGCAATGAGGACGCTCCTTGTGTGGGGGGTGGGTTGCTGGCTGTATGGGAGATGGTTCCCCACCTCTGACCAATTTCAGAATTGTTGACCGCTGGAGCAAGTGTCGTGATAGGGTTTTCCTCTGTATAACTCGTGGGTTCACTTTTTTTTTCTTTTATCGTTCAAGTTAGATTTTATTCCTCTTTTATGTATTTATAGATATAAGCATGGAAATAATTCATTCCTATAAATACATCTGTGTGACGGGAAGAACTTTTTTCTGTTTTATTTTTAAATTTTATTTTTTAAAATTTTGAAATTTAATTTTATTTATTTTTTTTATAGAGCACGTCATTATTAGTTATGTATTTTATGCATATACATGTATACAGGTCAATCCCAAACTCCCAACTCATCCCACCACCACCACCCCATGGCTTCCCACACTTGGTGTCCATACGTTTGTTCTCTACCTCTGTGTCTCTATTTCTTCCCTGCAAACCAGTTCATCTGTACCAGTTTTAGGCTCCACATATATGCATTAATACACAATATTTGTTTTCCTCTTTCTGACTTACTTCATTCTGTATGAAAGTCTCTCGATCCGTCGATGTCTCTACAAATGACCCAGTTTCATTCCTTTTTATGGCCGAGTAAGATTCCATTTTATATATGTACCACATCTTTATCCATTCATCTGTCTGTGGGCATTTAGGTTGCTTCCATTAACTGGCTATTGTAAATAGTGCTGCAACGAACATTGTGGTGAATGTGCCTTTTTGAAATACGGTTTTCTCTGGGTATATGCCCAGAAGTGGGATTGCTGGATCAGATGGTAATTCTATTTCTAGTTTTTTTAAGGAAACTCCATACTGTTCTCCATAGTGATTGTATCAATTTACATTCCCACCAATAGTGGAAGAGGGCTCCTTTTGTCCACACCCTCCCCAGAATTGGTTGTTTGCAGATTTCCTGATGATGCCGATTCTAACAGGTGTGAGGTGATACCTCATTGTAGTTTTGATTTGCATTTCTCTAATAATTACTGCTGTTGAGCAGCTTTTCATGTGCGTCTTGGCCATCTCTGTGTCTCCTTTGAAGAAACGTCTCTTTAGATCTTCTGCCCATTTTTTTTGGGTTGTTTGTTTTTTTTAATATTAAGCTGCATGAGCTGTTTATATATATTGGAGATTAAACCTCTGTCCATTGATTCGCCTGCAACGATTTTCGCCCATTCTGAGGGATGCCTTTTTCCATTCCCGTGTTTTTTAACAAAAAAGGAAAGAAAGGAAAAGAAGCAGAACACTAATGTGCGTAAAATATGCCTTTTGAAACGGTCGTTTTGAAATATGGACGTCCTTTGAATTTTTTGGTCGATATGTGACCCCAGGATTTGTTTTCAGGGCAGGTGTCATTTACAGGCCTGCACTGATTTTGAATATCAACTGACCATTAGCGCTGGGATTAAAGCTGCTGTTGTGTGAAACGGCCACAAGGTGGCAGCAGTTCACCCTTACCAAATCTGGTTACTAGGGCAAGAGAGCCTCAGTGGAAGTGGTGTTCTAGATTGGAATTTAGAATGGAATGTGCCAGGAGAAAGCCCCTCACGTTTGTCTCACTACTTCTTGTTCGTGTTTTTAATTTAATTTTTTTTATTTTTTATTACAGCAAGTTTGATTACAATGTTTGGCTTGTTGTAGGTGTGGAAGATGTGGTTCTTTTACACATATACAGATGACTGTTCTTCCTGGGATCCTTTTCCCATGTACGTTATGACAGAATGTTGAGTAGTCCTCTCTTGGTATTCTGTAGGTCTTTGGTGATTATATATGTCACCTGTGTTTGTATATGTCTGTTAACCCCGATATCGTAATGAAACCAATCCTCACACCTTTCCATTGGTGAACCATAAGTTTGTTTAATGAATCTGTGATTGCCCTTCTCTGTGGAAATGTCTGCCCTGGTATCCATTTTTAGGTAACACCTATAAGTGATATGATATGATATGTGTCTTTCACTTTCTGACTTACTACAAGTCACGTGATTACTTCTAGACTCATCTACGGTGCTGCAAATGGCATTGTGTCCTTTTTTCCATTGGCTTCTCTTCTGCCTTAGCGAGGCCCATTTTCAACAATGTGATTCCCTGAGGGTTGTGGATTAGCTGACCTGGGCAGCCTTACCCTGCCGGCCCGCCCTCCCCAGGTGTGCCTCGTTGAGGTCAATATAAACAGCGCACCAGGCAGCAATAGCCCCTGAAGCTGTGCCTGACTCCATATTCTCTGCCCCGTCAGCAGTCTCGGGGCTGTGCTGGTGGGAGGGAGTGAGGGGCCACAGCTTTGTGGGTGGCCCGGTGTGAGTGGGGTTCTGCTGGCCTTTCTGCAGGAGTTGCCAGGCTGCCGCCTGTAAAGAAGAGGATGTGTCACCCATACCTTCCGCTGGAATTTCTCTCCGGACAGAGGTGAGGAAGGAAAAATGCAGTGGGGGCCGGGACAGGAGGGGTATCTCAGGCAGGGCAATGGAAAGCTTCTGGAAGAGCGCCAGGGTCCAGGACCACCCTGGCTGGCCTGCAGGCACCAAGTTGGCCTGCGTGCTGTCGCTGGTGTGGCTCCACGGTCCTTCCTCTAGGCTTTCAAGCCCTTGTACATATTCAGGTGTTTTACCTGGAAAGGGTTGGGACAGTTCAGCAGCAGCTGGCCTGGGGCTCAGCTCACGTTTACTCAGAGATGCCTCGGCACGGTCCCCCAGCTTTGCAATGAGGACGCTCCTTGCGTGGGGGGTGGGTTGCTGGCTGTATGGGAGATGGTTCCCCACCTCTGACCAATTTCAGAATTGTTGACCGCTGGAGCAAGTGCCGTGATAGGGTTTTCCTCTGTATAACTCGTGGGTTCACTTTTTTTTTCTTTTATCATTCAAGTTAGATTTTATTCCTCTTTTATGTATTTATAGATATAAGCATGGAAATAATTCATTCCTATAAATACATCTGTGTGACGGGAAGAACTTTTTTCTGTTTTATTTTTAAATTTTATTTTTTAAAATTTTGAAATTTAATTTTATTTATTTTTTTATACAGCACGTTATTATTAGTTATGTATTTTATGCATATACATGTATACAGGTCAATCCCAAACTCCCAACTCATCCCACCACCACCACCCCATGGCTTCCCACACTTGGTGTCCATACGTTTGTTCTCTACCTCTGTGTCTCTATTTCTTCCCTGCAAACCAGTTCATCTGTACCAGTTTTAGGCTCCACATATATGCATTAATACACAATATTTGTTTTCCTCTTTCTGACTTACTTCATTCTGTATGAAAGTCTCTCGATCCATCGATGTCTCTACAAATGACCCAGTTTCATTCCTTTTTATGGCCGAGTAAGATTCCATTTTATATATGTACCACGTCTTTATCCATTCATCTGTCTGTGGGCATTTAGGTTGCTTCCATTACCTGGCTATTGTAAATAGTGCTGCAACGAACATTGTGGTGAATGTGCCTTTTTGAAATACGGTTTTCTCTGGGTATATGCCCAGAAGTGGGATTGCTGGATCAGATGGTAATTCTATTTCTAGTTTTTTAAAGGAAACTCCATACTGTTCTCCATAGTGACTGTATCAATTTACATTCCCACCAATAGTGGAAGAGGGCTCCATTTGTCCACACCCTCCCCAGAATTGGTTGTTTGCAGATTTCCTGATGATGCCGATTCTAACAGGTGTGAGGTGATACCTCATTGTAGTTTTGATTTGCATTTCTCTAATAATTACTGCTGTTGAGCAGCTTTTCATGTGCGTCTTGGCCATCTCTGTGTCTCCTTTGAAGAAACGTCTCTTTAGATCTTCTGCCCATTTTTTTGGGGTTGTTTTTTTTAATATTAAGCTGCATGAGCTGTTTATATATATTGGAGATTAAACCTCTGTCCATTGATTCGCCTGCAACGATTTTCGCCCATTCTGAGGGATGCCTTTTTCCATTCCCGTGTTTTTTAACAAAAAAGGAAAGAAAGGAAAAGAAGCAGAACACTAATGTGCGTAAAATATGCCTTTTGAAACGGTCGTTTTGAAATATGGACGTCCTTTGAATTTTTTGGTCGATATGTGACCCCAGGATTTGTTTTCAGGGCAGGTGTCATTTACAGGCCTGCACTGATTTTGAATATCAACTGACCATTAGCGCTGGGATTAAAGCTGCTGTTGTGTGAAACGGCCACAAGGTGGCAGCAGTTCACCCTTACCAAATCTGGTTACTAGGGCAAGAGAGCCTCAGTGGAAGTGGTGTTCTAGATTGGAATTTAGAATGGAATGTGCCAGGAGAAAGCCCCTCACGTTTGTCTCACTACTTCTTGTTCGTGTTTTTAATTTAATTTTTTTTATTTTTTATTACAGCAAGTTTGATTACAATGTTTGGCTTGTTGTAGGTGTGGAAGATGTGGTTCTTTTACACATATACAGATGACTGTTCTTCCTGGGATCCTTTTCCCATGTACGTTATGACAGAATGTTGAGTAGTCCTCTCTTGGTATTATGTAGGTCTTTGGTGATTATATATGTCACCAGTGTTTGTATATGTCTGTTAACCCCGATATCGTAATGAAACCAATCCTCACACCTTTCCATGGGTGAACCATAAGTTTGTTTAATGAATCTGTGATTGCCCTTCTCCGTGGAAATATCTGCCCTGGTATCCATTTTTAGGTAACACCTATAAGTGATATGATATGATATGTGTCTTTCACTTTCTGACTTACTACAAGTCACGTGATTACTTCTAGACTCATCTACGGTGCTGCAAATGGCATTGTGTCCTTTTTTTCCTTGGCTTCTCTTCTGCCTTAGTGGGGTCCCTTTTCAACAATGTGATTCCCTGAGGGTTGTGGATTAGCTGACCTGGGCAGCCTTACCCTGCCGGCCCGCCCTCCCCAGGTGTGCCTCGTTGAGGTCAATATAAACAGAGCTCCAGGCAGCAATAGCCCCTGAAGCTGTGCCTGACTCCATATTCTCTGCCCAGTCAGCAGTCTCGGGGCTGTGCTGGTGGGAGGGAGTGAGGGGCCACAGCTTTGTGGGTGGCCCGGTGTGAGTGGGGTTCTGCTGGCCTTTCTGCAGGAGTTGCCAGGCTGCCGCCTGTAAAGAAGAGGATGTGTCACCCATACCTTCCGCTGGAATTTCTCTCCGGACAGAGGTGAGGAAGGAAAAAAGCAGTGGGGGCCGGGACAGGAGGGGTATCTCAGGCAGGGCAATAGAAAGCTTCTGGAAGAGCGCCCGTGGCCCGGACCACCATGGCTGGCCTGCAGGCACCAAGTTGGCCTGCGTTCTGTCGCTGGTGTGGCTCCACGGTCCTTCCTCTAGGCTTTCAAGCCCTTGTACATATTCAGGTGTTTTACCTGGAAAGGGTGGGATCAGTTCAGCAGCAGCTGGCCTGGGGCTCAGCTCACGTTTACTCACAGATGCCTCGGCACGGTCCCCCAGCTTTGCAATGAGGACGCTCCTTGCGTGGGGCGTGGGTTGCTGGCTGTATGGGAGATGGTTCCCCACCTCTGAGCAATTTCAGAATTGTTGACCGCTGGAGCAAGTGCCGTGATAGGGTTTTCCTCTGTATAACTCGTGGGTTCACTTTTTTTTTCTTTTATCGTTCAAGTTAGATTTTATTCCTCTTTTATGTATTTATAGATATAAGCATGGAAATAATTCATTCCTATAAATACATCTGTGTGACGGGAAGAACTTTTTTCTGTTTTATTTTTAAATTTTATTTTTTAAAATTTTGAAATTTAATTTTATTTATTTTTTTTATACAGCACGTTATTATTATTTATGGATTTTATGCATATACATGTATACAGGTCAATCCCAAACTCCCAACTCATCCCACCACCACCACCCCATGGCTTCCCACAGTTGGTGTCCATACGTTTGTTCTCTACCTCTGTGTCTCTATTTCTTCCCTGCAAACCAGTTCATCTGTACCATTTTTAGGCTCCACATATATGCATTAATATACAATATTTGTTTTCCTCTTTCTGACTTACTTCATTCTGTATGAAAGTCTCTCGATCCATCGATGTCTCTACAAATGACCCAGTTTCATTCCTTTTTATGGCCGAGTAATATTCCATTTTATATATGTACCACATCTTTATCCATTCATCTGTCTGTGGGCATTTAGGTTGCTTCCATTACCTGGCTATTGTAAATAGTGCTGCAACGAACATTGTGGTGAATGTGCCTTTTTGAAATACAGTTTTCTCTGGGCATATGCCCAGAAGTGGGATTGCTGGATCAGATGGTAATTCTATTTCTAGCTTTTTTAAGGAAACTCCATACTGTTCTCCATAGTGACTGTATCAATTTACATTCCCACCAATAGTGGAAGAGGGCTCCTTTTGTCCACACCCTCCCCAGAATTGGTTGTTTGTAGATTTCCTGATGATGCCGATTCTAACAGGTGTCAGGTGATACCTCATTGTAGTTTTGATTTGCATTTCTCTAATAATTAGTGCTGTTGAGCAGCTTTTCATGTGCGTCTTGGCCATCTCTGTGTCTCCTTTGAAGAAACGTCTCTTTAGATCTTCTGCCCATTTTATTTTGGGTTGTTTGTTTTTTTAATATTAAGCTGCATGAGCTGTTTATATATATTGGAGATTAAACCTCTGTCCATTGATTCGTCTGCAACGATTTTTGCCCATTCTGAGGGATGCCTTTTTCCATTCCCGTGTTTTTTAACAAAAAAGGAAAGAAAGGAAAAGAAGCAGAACTCTAATGTACGTAAAATATGCCTTTTGAAACGGTCGTTTTGAAATATGGACGTCCTTTGAATTTTTTGGTCGATATGTGACCCCAGGATTTGTTTTCAGGGCAGGTGTCATTTACAGGCCTGCAATGATTTTGAATATCAACTGACCATTAGCGCTGGGATTAAAGCTGCTGTTATGTGATACGGCCACAAGGTGGCAGCAGTTCACCCTTACCAAATCTGGTTACTAGGGCAAGAGAGCCTCAGTGGAAGTGGTGTTCTAGATTGGAGTTTAGAATGGAATGTGCCAGGAGAAAGCCCCTCACGTTTGTCTCACTACTTCTTATTCGTGTTTTTAATTTAATTTTTTTTATTTTTTATTACAGCAAGTTTGATTACAATGTTTGGCTTGTTGTAGGTGTGGAAGATGTGGTTCTTTTACACATATACAGATGACTGTTCTTCCTGGGATCCTTTTCCCATGTACGTTATGACAGAATGTTGAGTAGTCCTCTCTTGGTATTCTGTAGGTCTTTGGTGATTATATATGTCACCTGTGTTTGTATATGTGTGTTAACCCCGATATCGTAATGAAACCAATCTTCACACCTTTCCATTGGTGAACCATAAGTTTGTTTAATGAATCTGTGATTGCCCTTCTCCGTGGAAATATCTGCCCTGGTATCCATTTTTAGGTAACACCTATAAGTGATATGATATGATATGTGTCTTTCACTTTCTGACTTACTACAAGTCACGTGATTACTTCTAGACTCATCTACGGTGCTGCAAATGGCATTGTGTCCTTTTTTTCCTTGGCATCTCTTCTGCCTTAGCGGGGTCCATTTTCAACAATGTGATTCCCTGAGGGTTGTGGATTAGCTGACCTGGGCAGCCTTACCCTGCCGGCCCGCCCTCCCCAGGTGTGCCTCGTTGAGGTCAATATAAACAGAGCTCCAGGCAGCAATAGCCCCTGAAGCTGTGCCTGACTCCATATTCTCTGCCCCGTCAGCAGTCTCGGGGCTGTGCTGGTGGGAGGGAGTGAGGGGCCACAGCTTTGTGGGTGGCCCGGTGTGAGTGGGGTTCTGCTGGCCTTTCTGCAGGAGTTGCCAGGCTGCCGCCTGTAAAGAAGAGGATGTGTCACCCATACCTTCCGCTGGAATTTCTCTCCGGACAGAGGTGAGGAAGGAAAAAAGCAGTGGGGGCCGGGACAAGAGGGGTATCTCAGGCAGGGCAATGGAAAGCTTCTGGAAGATCTCCCGTGGCCAGGACCACCCTGGCTGGCCTGCAGGCACCAAGTTGGCCTGCGTGCTGTCGCTGGTGTGGCTCCACGGTCCTTCCTCTAGGCTTTCAAGCCCTTGTACATATTCAGGTGTTTTACCTGGAAACGGTGGGGACAGTTCAGCAGCAGCTGGCCTGGGGCTCAGCTCACGTTTACTCACAGATGCCTCGGCACGGTCCCCCAGCTTTGCAATGAGGACGCTCCTTGCGTGGGGGGTGGGTTGCTGGCTGTATGGGAGATGGTTCCCCACCTCTGACCAATTTCAGAATTGTTGACCGCTGGAGCAAGTGCCGTGATAGGGTTTTCCTCTGTATAACTCGTGGGTTCACTTTTTTTTTCTTTTATCATTCAAGTTAGATTTTATTCCTCTTTTATGTATTTATAGATATAAGCATGGAAATAATTCATTCCTATAAATACATCTGTGTGACGGGAAGAACTTTTTTCTGTTTTATTTTTAAATTTTATTTTTTAAAATTTTGAAATTTAATTTTATTTATTTTTTTATACAGCACGTTATTATTAGTTATGTATTTTATGCATATACATGTATACAGGTCAATCCCAAACTCCCAACTCATCCCACCACCACCACCCCATGGCTTCCCACACTTGGTGTCCATACGTTTGTTCTCTACCTCTGTGTCTCTATTTCTTCCCTGCAAACCAGTTCATCTGTACCATTTTTAGGCTCCACATATATGCATTAATATACAATATTTGTTTTCCTCTTTCTGACTTACTTCATTCTGTATGACAGTCTCTCGATCCATCGATGTCTCTACAAATGACCCAGTTTCATTCCTTTTTATGGCCGAGTAATATTCCATTTTATATATGTACCACATCTTTATCCATTCATCTGTCTGTGGGCATTTAGGTTGCTTCCATTACCTGGCTATTGTAAATAGTGCTGCAACGAACATTGTGGTGAATGTGCCTTTTTGAAATACGGTTTTCTCTGGGTATATGCCCAGAAGTGGGATTGCTGGATCAGATGGTAATTCTATTTCTAGCTTTTTTAAGGAAACTCCATACTGTTCTCCATAGTGACTGTATCAATTTACATTCTCACGAATAGTGGAAGAGGGCTCCTTTTGTCCACACCCTCCCCAGAATTGGTTGTTTGTAGATTTCCTGATGATGCCGATTCTAACAGGTGTGAGGTGATACCTCATTGTAGTTTTGATTTGCATTTCTCTAATAATTAGTGCTGTTGAGCAGCTTTTCATGTGCGTCTTGGCCATCTCTGTGTCTCCTTTGAAGAAACGTCTCTTTAGATCTTCTGCCCATTTTATTTTGGGTTGTTTGTTTTTTTAATATTAAGCTGCATGAGCTGTTTATATATATTGGAGATTAAACCTCTGTCCATTGATTCGTCTGCAACGATTTTCGCCCGTTCTGAGGGATGCCTTTTTCCATTCCCGTGTTTTTTAACAAAAAAGGAAAGAAAGGAAAAGAAGCAGAACTCTAATGTGCGTAAAATATGCCTTTTGAAACGGTCGTTTTGAAATATGGACGTCCTTTGAATTTTTTGGTCGATATGTGACCCCAGGATTTGTTTTCAGGGCAGGTGTCATTTACAGGCCTGCAATGATTTTGAATATCAACTGACCATTAGCGCTGGGATTAAAGCTGCTGTTGTGTGAAACGGCCACAAGGTGGCAGCAGTTCACCCTTACCAAATCTGGTTAGTAGGGCAAGAGAGCCTCAGTGGAAGTGGTGTTCCAAATTGGATTTTAGAATGGAATGTGCCAGGAGAAAGCCCCTCACGTTTGTCTCACTACTTCTTGTTCGTGTATTTAATTTAATTTTTTATTTTTTATTACAGCAAGTTTGATTACAATGTTTGGCTTGTTGTAGGTGTGGAAGATGTGGTTCTTTTACACATATACAGATGACTGTTCTTCCTGGGATCCTTTTCCCATGTACGTTATGACAGAATGTTGAGTAGTCCTCTCTTGGTATTCTGTAGGTCTTTGGTGATTATATATGTCACCTGTGTTTGTATATGTCTGTTAACCCCGATATCGTAATGAAACCAATCTTCACACCTTTCCATTGGTGAACCATAAGTTTGTTTAATGAATCTGTGATTGCCCTTCTCCGTGGAAATATCTGCCCTGGTATCCATTTTTAGGTAACACCTATAAGTGATATGATATGATATGTGTCTTTCACTTTCTGACTTACTACAAGTCACGTGATTACTTCTAGACTCATCTACGGTGCTGCAAATGGCATTGTGTCCTTTTTTTCCTTGGCATCTCTTCTGCCTTAGCGGGGTCCATTTTCAACAATGTGATTCCCTGAGGGTTGTGGATTAGCTGACCTGGGCAGCCTTACCCTGCCGGCCCGCACTCCCCAGGTGTGCCTCGTTGAGGTCAATAAAAACAGAGCTCCAGGCAGCAATAGCCCCTGAAGCTGTGCCTGACTCCATATTCTCTGCCCCGTCAGCAGTCTTGGGGCTGTGCTGGTAGGAGGGAGTGAGGGGCCACAGCTTTGTGGGTGGCCCGGTGTGAGTGGGGTTCTGCTGGCCTTTCTGCAGGAGTTACCAGGCTGCCGCCTGTAAAGAAGAGGATGTGTCACCCATACCTTCCGCTGGAATTTCTCTCCGGACAGAGGTGAGGAAGGAAAAATGCAGTGGGGGCCGGGACAGGAGGGGTATCTCAGGCAGGGCAATGGAAAGCTTCTGGAAGAGCGCCCGTGGCCAGGACCACCCTGGCTGGCCTGCAGGCACCAAGTTGGCCTGTGTGCTGTCGCTGGTGTGGCTCCACGGTCCTTCCTCTAGGCTTTCAAGCCCTTGTACATATTCAGGTGTTTTACCTGGAAAGGGTGGGGACAGTTCAGCAGCAGCTGGCCTGGGGCTCAGCTCACGTTTACTCACAGATGCCTCGGCACGGTCCCCCAGCTTTGCAGTGAGGACGCTCCTTGCGTGGGGGGTGGGTTGCTGGCTGTATGGGAGATGGTTCCCCACCTCTGACCAATTTCAGAATTGTTGACCACTGGAGCAAGTGCCGTGATAGTGTTTTCCTCTGTATAACTCGTGGGTTCACTTTTGTTTTCTTTTATCGTTCAAGTTAGATTTTATTCCTCTTTTATGTATTTATAGATATAAGCATGGAAATAATTCATTCCTATAAATACATCTGTGTGACGGGAAGAACTTTTTTCTGTTTTATTTTTAAATTTTATTTTTTAAAATTTTGAAATTTAATTTTATTTATTTTTTTTTATACAGCACGTTATTATTAGTTATGTATTTTATGCATATACATGTATACAGGTCAATCCCAAACTCCCAACTCATCCCACCACCACCACCCCATGGCTTCCCACACTTGGTGTCCATACGTTTGTTCTCTACCTCTGTGTCTCTATTTCTTCCCTGCAAACCAGTTCATCTGTACCATTTTTAGGCTCCACATATATGCATTAATACACAATATTTGTTTTCCCCTTTCTGACTTACTTCATTCTGTATGAAAGTCTCTCGATCCATCGATGTCTCTACAAATGACCCAGTTTCATTCCTTTTTATGGCCGAGTAAGATTCCATTTTATATATGTACCACATCTTTATCCATTCATCGGTCTGTGGGCATTTAGGTTGCTTCCATTAACTGGCTATTGTAAATAGTGCTGCAACGAACATTGTGGTGAATGTGCCTTTTTGAAATACGGTTTTCTCTGGGTATATGCCCAGAAGTGGGATTGCTGGATCAGATGGTAATTCTATTTCTAGTTTTTTTAAGGAAACTCCATACTGTTCTCCATAGTGACTGTATCAATTTACATTCCCACCAATAGTGGAAGAGGGCTCCTTTTGTCCACACCCTCCCCAGAATTGGTTGTTTGCAGATTTCCTGATGATGCCGATTCTAACAGGTGTGAGGTGATACCTCATTGTAGTTTCGATTTGCATTTCTCTAATAATTACTGATGTTGAGCAGCTTTTCATGTGCGTCTTGGCCATCTCTGTGTCTCCTTTGAAGAAACGTCTCTTTAGATCTTCTGCCCATTTTTTTGGGGTTGTTTGTTTTTTTTAATATTAAGCTGCATGAGCTGTTTATATATATTGGAGATTAAACCTCTGTCCATTGATTCGTCTGCAACGATTTTCGCCCATTTTGATGGATGCCTTTTTCCATTCCCGTGTTTTTTAACAAAAAAGGAAAGAAAGGAAAAGAAGCAGAACACTAATGTGCGTAAAATATGCCTTTTGAAACGGTCGTTTTGAAATATGGACGTCCTTTGCATTTTTTGGTCGATATGTGACCCCAGGATTTGTTTTCAGGGCAGGTGTCATTTACAGGCCTGCAATGATTTTGAATATCAACTGACCATTAGCGCTGGGATTAAAGCTGCTGTTGTGTGAAACGGCCACAAGGTGGCAGCAGTTCACCCTTACCAAATCTGGTTACTAGGGCAAGAGAGCCTCAGTGGAAGTGGTGTTCTAGATTGGAATTTAGAATGGAATGTGCCAGGAGAAAGCCCCTCACGTTTGTCTCACTACTTCTTGTTCATGTATTTAATTTAATTTTTTATTTTTTATTACAGCAAGTTTGATTACAATGTTTGGCTTGTTGTAGGTGTGGAAGATGTGGTTCTTTTACACATATACAGATGACTGTTCTTCCTGGGATCCTTTTCCCATGTACGTTATGATAGAATGTTGAGTAGTCCTCTCTTGGTATTCTGTAGGTCTTTGGTGATTATATATGTCACCTGTGTTTGTATATGTCTGTTAACCCCGATATCGTAATGAAACCAATCCTCACACCTTTCCATTGGTGAACCATAAGTTTGTTTAATGAATCTGTGATTGCCCTTCTCTGTGGAAATATCTGCCCTGGTATCCATTTTTAGGTAACACCTATAAGTGATATGATATGATATGTGTCTTTCACTTTCTGACTTACTACAAGTCACGTGATTACTTCTAGACTCATCTATGGTGCTGCAAATGGCATTGTGTCCTTTTTTTCCTTGGCATCTCTTCTGCCTTAGCGGGGTCCATTTTCAACAATGTGATTCCCTGAGGGTTGTGGATTAGCTGACCTGGGCAGCCTTACCCTGCCGGCCCGCCCTCCCCAGGTGTGCCTCGTTGAGGTCAATATAAACAGAGCTCCAGGCAGCAATAGCCCCTGAAGCTGTGCCTGACTCCATATTCTCTGCCCCGTCAGCAGTCTCGGGGCTGTGCTGGTGGGAGGGAGTGAGGGGCCACAGCTTTGTGGGTGGCCCGGTGTGAGTGGGGTTCTGCTGGCCTTTCTGCAGGAGTTACCAGGCTGCCGCCTGTAAAGAAGAGGATGTGTCACCCATACCTTCCGCTGGAATTTCTCTCCGGACAGAGGTGTGGAAGGAAAAAAGCAGTGGGGGCCGGGACAGGAGGGGTATCTCAGGCAGGGCAATGGAAAGCTTCTGGAAGAGCGCCCGTGTCCAGGACCACCCTGGCTGGCCTGCAGGCACCAAGTTGGCCTGCGTGCTGTCGCTGGTGTGGCTCCACGGTCCTTCCTCTAGGCTTTCAAGCCCTTGTACATATTCAGGTGTTTTACCTGGAAAGGGTGGGGACAGTTCAGCAGCAGCTGGCCTGGGGCTCAGCTCACGTTTACTCACGGATGCCTCGGCACGGTACCCCAGCTTTGCAATGAGGACGCTCCTTGCATGGGGGGTGGGTTGCTGGCTGTATGGGAGATGGTTCCCCACCTCTGACCAATTTCAGAATTGTTGACCGCTGGAGCAAGTGCCGTGATAGGGTTTTCCTCTGTATAACTCGTGGGTTCACTTTTTTTTTCTTTTATCGTTCAAGTTAGATTTTATTCCTCTTTTATGTATTTATAGATATAAGCATGGAAATAATTCATTCCTATAAATACATCTGTGTGACGGGAAGAACTTTTTTCTGTTTTATTTTTAAATTTTATTTTTTAAAATTTTGAAATTTAATTTTATTTATTTTTTTTATACAGCACGTTATTATTAGTTATGTATTTTATGCATATACATGTATACAGGTCAATCCCAAACTCCCAACTCATCCCACCACCACCACCCCATGGCTTCCCACACTTGGTGTCCATACATCTGTTCTCTACCACTGTGTCTCTATTTCTTCCCTGCAAACCAGTTCATCTGTACCAGTTTTAGGCTCCACATATATGCATTAATACACAATATTTGTTTTCCTCTTTCTGACTTACTTCATTCTGTATGAAAGTCTCTCGATCCATCGATGTCTCTACAAATGACCCAGTTTCATTCCTTTTTATGGCCGAGTAAGATTCCATTTTATATATGTACCACATCTTTATCCATTCATCTGTCTGTGGGCATTTAGGTTGCTTCCATTACCTGGCTATTGTAAATAGTGCTGCAACGAACATTGTGGTGAATGTGCCTTTTTGAAATACGGTTTTCTCTGGGTATATGCCCAGAAGTGGGATTGCTGGATCAGATGGTAATTCTATTTCTAGTTTTTTTAAGGAAACTCCATACTGTTCTCCATAGTGACTGTATCAATTTACATTCCCACCAATAGTGGAAGAGGGCTCCTTTTGTCCACACCCTCCCCAGAATTGGTTGTTTGCAGATTTCCTGATGATGCCGATTCTAACAGGTGTGAGGTGATACCTCATTGTAGTTTTGATTTGCATTTCTCTAATAATTACTGCTGTTGAGCAGCTTTTCATGTGCGTCTTGGCCATCTCTGTGTCTCCTTTGAAGAAACGTCTCTTTAGATCTTTTGCCCATTTTTTTTTGGGTTGTTTGTTTTTTTTAATATTAAGCTGCATGAGCTGTTTATATATATTGGAGATTAAACCTCTGTCCATTGATTCGTCTGCAACGATTTTCGCCCATTCTGAGGGATGCCTTTTTCCATTCCCGTGTTTTTTAACAAAAAAGGAAAGAAAGGAAAAGAAGCAGAACACTAATGTGCGTAAAATATGCCTTTTGAAACGGTCGTTTTGAAATATGGACGTCCTTTGCATTTTTTGGTCGATATGTGACCCCAGGATTTGTTTTCAGGGCAGGTGTCATTTACAGGCCTGCAATGATTTTGAATATCAACTGACCATTAGCGCTGGGATTAAAGCTGCTGTTGTGTGAAACGGCCACAAGGTGGCAGCAGTTCACCCTTACCAAATCTGGTTACTAGGGCAAGAGAGCCTCAGTGGAAGTGGTGTTCTAGATTGGAATTTAGAATGGAATGTGCCAGGAGAAAGCCCCTCACGTTTGTCTCACTACTTCTTGTTCGTGTATTTAATTTAATTTTTTATTTTTTATTACAGCAAGTTTGATTACAATGTTTGGCTTGTTGTAGGTGTGGAAGATGTGGTTCTTTTACACATATACAGATGACTGTTCTTCCTGGGATCCTTTTCCCATGTACGTTATGACAGAATGTTGAGTAGTCCTCTCTTGGTATTCTGTAGGTCTTTGGTGATTATATATGTCACCTGTGTTTGTATATGTCTGTTAACCCCGATATCGTAATGAAACCAATCCTCACACCTTTCCATTGGTGAACCATAAGTTTGTTTAATGAATCTGTGATTGCCCTTCTCCGTGGAAATATCTGCCCTGGTATCCATTTTTAGGTAACACCTATAAGTGATATGATATGATATGTGTCTTTCACTTTCTGACTTACTACAAGTCACGTGATTACTTCTAGACTCATCTACGGTGCTGCAAATGGCATTGTGTCCTTTTTTTCCTTGGCATCTCTTCTGCCTTAGCGGGGTCCATTTTCAACAATGTGATTCCCTGAGGGTTGTGGATTAGCTGACCTGGGCAGCCTTACCCTGCCGGCCCGCCCTCCCCAGGTGTGCTTCGTTGAGGTCAATATAAACAGAGCTCCAGGCAGCAATAGCCCCTGAAGCTGTGCCTGACTCCATATTCTCTGCCCCGTCAGCAGTCTCGGGGCTGTGCTGGTGGGAGGGAGTGAGGGGCCACAGCTTTGTGGGTGGCCCGGTGTGAGTGGGGTTCTGCTGGCCTTTCTGCAGGAGTTACCAGGCTGCCGCCTGTAAAGAAGAGGATGTGTCACCCATACCTTCCGCTGGAATTTCTCTCCGGACAGAGGTGAGGAAGGAAAAAAGCAGTGGGGGCCGGGACAGGAGGGGTATCTCAGGCAGGGCAATGGAAAGCTTCTGGAAGAGCGCCCGGGGCCAGGACCACCCTGGCTGGCCTGCAGGCACCAAGTTGGCCTGCGTGCTGTCGCTGGTGTGGCTCCACGGTCCTTCCTCTAGGCTTTCAAGCCCTTGTACATATTCAGGTGTTTTACCTGGAAAGGGTGGGGACAGTTCAGCAGCAGCTGGCCTGGGGCTCAGCTCACGTTTACTCACGGATGCCTCGGCACGGTCCCCCAGCTTTGCAATGAGGACGCTCCTTGCGTGGGGCGTGGGTTGCTGGCTGTATGGGAGATGGTTCCCCACCTCTGACCAATTTCAGAATTGTTGACCGCTGGAGCAAGTGCCGTGATAGGGTTTTCCTCTGTATAACTCGTGGGTTCACTTTTTTTTTCTTTTATCGTTCAAGTTAGATTTTATTCCTCTTTTATGTATTTATAGATATAAGCATGGAAATAATTCATTCCTATAAATACATCTGTGTGACGGGAAGAACTTTTTTCTGTTTTATTTTTAAATTTTATTTTTTAAAATTTTGAAATTTAATTTTATTTATTTTTTTTATACAGCACGTTATTATTAGTTATGTATTTTATGCATATACATGTATACAGGTCAATCCCAAACTCCCAACTCATCCCACCACCACCACCCCATGGCTTCCCACACTTGGTGTCCATACATCTGTTCTCTACCACTGTGTCTCTATTTCTTCCCTGCAAACCAGTTCATCTGTACCAGTTTTAGGCTCCACATATATGCATTAATACACAATATTTGTTTTCCTCTTTCTGACTTACTTCATTCTGTATGAAAGTCTCTCGATCCATCGATGTCTCTACAAATGAACCAGTTTCATTCCTTTTTATGGCCGAGTAATATTCCATTTCATATATGTACCACATCTTTATCCATTCATCTGTCTGTGGGCATTTAGGTTGCTTCCATTACCTGGCTATTGTAAATAGTGCTGCAATGAACATTGTGGTGAATGTGCCTTTTTGAAATACGGTTTTCTCTGGGTATATGCCCAGAAGTGGGATTGCTGGATCAGATGGTAATTCTATTTCTAGTTTTTTTAAGGAAACTCCATACTGTTCTCCATAGTGACTGTATCAATTTACATTCCCACCAATAGTGGAAGAGGGCTCCTTTTGTCCACACCCTCCCCAGAATTGGTTGTTTGCAGATTTCCTGATGATGCCGATTCTAACAGGTGTGAGGTGATACCTCATTGTAGTTTCGATTTGCATTTCTCTAATAATTACTGATGTTGAGCAGCTTTTCATGTGCGTCTTGGCCATCTCTGTGTCTCCTTTGAAGAAACGTCTCTTTAGATCTTCTGCCCATTTTTTTGGGGTTGTTTGTTTTTTTTAATATTAAGCTGCATGAGCTGTTTATATATATTGGAGATTAAACCTCTGTCCATTGATTCGTCTGCAACGATTTTCGCCCATTCTGAGGGATGCCTTTTTCCATTCCCGTGTTTTTTAACAAAAAAGGAAAGAAAGGAAAAGAAGCAGAACACTAATGTGCGTAAAATATGCCTTTTGAAACGGTCGTTTTGAAATATGGACGTCCTTTGCATTTTTTGGTCGATATGTGAACCCAGGATTTGTTTTCAGGGCAGGTGTCATTTACAGGCCTGCAATGATTTTGAATATCAACTGACCATTAGCGCTGGGATTAAAGCTGCTGTTGTGTGAAACGGCCACAAGGTGGCAGCAGTTCACCCTTACCAAATCTGGTTACTAGGGCAAGAGAGCCTCAGTGGAAGTGGTGTTCTAGATTGGAATTTAGAATGGAATGTGCCAGGAGAAAGCCCCTCACGTTTGTCTCACTACTTCTTGTTCGTGTATTTAATTTAATTTTTTATTTTTTATTACAGCAAGTTTGATTACAATGTTTGGCTTGTTGTAGGTGTGGAAGATGTGGTTCTTTTACACATATACAGATGACTGTTCTTCCTGGGATCCTTTTCCCATGTACGTTATGACAGAATGTTGAGTAGTCCTCTCTTGGTATTCTGTAGGTCTTTGGTGATTATATATGTCACCTGTGTTTGTATATGTCTGTTAACCCCGATATCGTAATGAAACCAATCCTCACACCTTTCCATTGGTGAACCATAAGTTTGTTTAATGAATCTGTGATTGCCCTTCTCCGTGGAAATATCTGCCCTGGTATCCATTTTTAGGTAACACCTATAAGTGATATGATATGATATGTGTCTTTCACTTTCTGACTTACTACAAGTCACGTGATTACTTCTAGACTCATCTACGGTGCTGCAAATGGCATTGTGTCCTTTTTTTCCTTGGCATCTCTTCTGCCTTAGCGGGGTCCATTTTCAACAATGTGATTCCCTGAGGGTTGTGGATTAGCTGACCTGGGCAGCCTTACCCTGCCGGCCCACCCTCCCCAGGTGTGCCTCGTTGAGGTCAATATAAACAGAGCTCCAGGCAGCAATAGCCCCTGAAGCTGTGCCTGACTCCATATTCTCTGCCCCGTCAGCAGTCTCGGGGCTGTGCTGGTGGGAGGGAGTGAGGGGCCACAGCTTTGTGGGTGGCCCGGTGTGAGTGGGGTTCTGCTGGCCTTTCTGCAGGAGTTACCAGGCTGCCGCCTGTAAAGAAGAGGATGTGTCACCCATACCTTCCGCTGGAATTTCTCTCCGGACAGAGGTGAGGAAGGAAAAAAGCAGTGGGTGCCGGGACAGGAGGGGTATATCAGGCAGGGCAATGGAAAGCTTCTGGAAGAGCGCCCGGGGCCAGGACCACCCTGGCTGGCCTGCAGGCACCAAGTTGGCCTGCGTGCTGTCGCTGGTGTGGCTCCACGGTCCTTCCTCTAGGCTTTCAAGCCCTTGTACATATTCAGGTGTTTTACCTGGAAAGGGTGGGGACAGTTCAGCAGCAGCTGGCCTGGGGCTCAGCTCACGTTTACTCACGGATGCCTCGGCACGGTACCCCAGCTTTGCAATGAGGACGCTCCTTGCATGGGGGGTGGGTTGCTGGCTGTATGGGAGATGGTTCCCCACCTCTGACCAATTTCAGAATTGTTGACCGCTGGAGCAAGTGCCGTGATAGGGTTTTCCTCTGTATAACTCGTGGGTTCACTTTTTTTTTCTTTTATCGTTCAAGTTAGATTTTATTCCTCTTTTATGTATTTATAGATATAAGCATGGAAATAATTCATTCCTATAAATACATCTGTGTGACGGGAAGAACTTTTTTCTGTTTTATTTTTAAATTTTATTTTTTAAAATTTTGAAATTTAATTTTATTTATTTTTTTTATACAGCACGTTATTATTAGTTATGTATTTTATGCATATACATGTACACAGGTCAATCCCAAACTCCCAACTCATCCCACCACCACCACCCCATGGCTTCCCACACTTGGTGTCCATACATCTGTTCTCTACCACTGTGTCTCTATTTCTTCCCTGCAAACCAGTTCATCTGTACCAGTTTTAGGCTCCACATATATGCATTAATACACAATATTTGTTTTCCTCTTTCTAACTTACTTCATTCTGTATGAAAGTCTCTCGATCCATCGATGTCTCTACAAATGACCCAGTTTCATTCCTTTTTATGGCCGAGTAAGATTCCATTTTATATATGTACCACATCTTTATCCATTCATCTGTCTGTGGGCATTTAGGATGCTTCCATTACCTGGCTATTGTAAATAGTGCTGCAACGAACATTGTGGTGAATGTGCCTTTTTGAAATACGGTTTTCTCTGGGTATATGCCCAGAAGTGGGATTGCTGGATCAGATGGTAATTCTATTTCTAGTTTTTTTAAGGAAACTCCATACTGTTCTCCATAGTGACTGTATCAATTTACATTCCCACCAATAGTGGAAGAGGGCTCCTTTTGTCCACACCCTCCCCAGAATTGGTTGTTTGCAGATTTCCTGATGATGCCGATTCTAACAGGTGTGAGGTGATACCTCATTGTAGTTTTGATTTGCATTTCTCTAATAATTACTGCTGTTGAGCAGCTTTTCATGTGCGTCTTGGCCATCTCTGTGTCTCCTTTGAAGAAACGTCTCTTTAGATCTTTTGCCCATTTTTTTTTGGGTTGTTTGTTTTTTTTAATATTAAGCTGCATGAGCTGTTTATATATATTGGAGATTAAACCTCTGTCCATTGATTCGTCTGCAACGATTTTCGCCCATTCTGAGGGATGCCTTTTTCCATTCCCGTGTTTTTTAACAAAAAAGGAAAGAAAGGAAAAGAAGCAGAACACTAATGTGCGTAAAATATGCCTTTTGAAACGGTCGTTTTGAAATATGGACGTCCTTTGCATTTTTTGGTCGATATGTGACCCCAGGATTTGTTTTCAGGGCAGGTGTCATTTACAGGCCTGCAATGATTTTGAATATCAACTGACCATTAGCGCTGGGATTAAAGCTGCTGTTGTGTGAAACGGCCACAAGGTGGCAGCAGTTCACCCTTACCAAATCTGGTTACTAGGGCAAGAGAGCCTCAGTGGAAGTGGTGTTCTAGATTGGAATTTAGAATGGAATGTGCCAGGAGAAAGCCCCTCACGTTTGTCTCACTACTTCTTGTTCGTGTATTTAATTTAATTTTTTATTTTTTATTACAGCAAGTTTGATTACAATGTTTGGCTTGTTGTAGGTGTGGAAGATGTGGTTCTTTTACACATATACAGATGACTGTTCTTCCTGGGATCCTTTTCCCATGTACGTTATGACAGAATGTTGAGTAGTCCTCTCTTGGTATTCTGTAGGTCTTTGGTGATTATATATGTCACCTGTGTTTGTATATGTCTGTTAACCCCGATATCGTAATGAAACCAATCCTCACACCTTTCCATTGGTGAACCATAAGTTTGTTTAATGAATCTGTGATTGCCCTTCTCCGTGGAAATATCTGCCCTGGTATCCATTTTTAGGTAACACCTATAAGTGATATGATATGATATGTGTCTTTCACTTTCTGACTTACTACAAGTCACGTGATTACTTCTAGACTCATCTACGGTGCTGCAAATGGCATTGTGTCCTTTTTTTCCTTGGCATCTCTTCTGCCTTAGCGGGGTCCATTTTCAACAATGTGATTCCCTGAGGGTTGTGGATTAGCTGACCTGGGCAGCCTTACCCTGCCGGCCCGCCCTCCCCAGGTGTGCTTCGTTGAGGTCAATATAAACAGAGCTCCAGGCAGCAATAGCCCCTGAAGCTGTGCCTGACTCCATATTCTCTGCCCCGTCAGCAGTCTCGGGGCTGTGCTGGTGGGAGGGAGTGAGGGGCCACAGCTTTGTGGGTGGCCCGGTGTGAGTGGGGTTCTGCTGGCCTTTCTGCAGGAGTTACCAGGCTGCCGCCTGTAAAGAAGAGGATGTGTCACCCATACCTTCCGCTGGAATTTCTCTCCGGACAGAGGTGAGGAAGGAAAAAAGCAGTGGGGGCCGGGACAGGAGGGGTATCTCAGGCAGGGCAATGGAAAGCTTCTGGAAGAGCGCCCGGGGCCAGGACCACCCTGGCTGGCCTGCAGGCACCAAGTTGGCCTGCGTGCTGTCGCTGGTGTGGCTCCACGGTCCTTCCTCTAGGCTTTCAAGCCCTTGTACATATTCAGGTGTTTTACCTGGAAAGGGTGGGGACAGTTCAGCAGCAGCTGGCCTGGGGCTCAGCTCACGTTTACTCACGGATGCCTCGGCACGGTCCCCCAGCTTTGCAATGAGGACGCTCCTTGCGTGGGGCGTGGGTTGCTGGCTGTATGGGAGATGGTTCCCCACCTCTGACCAATTTCAGAATTGTTGACCGCTGGAGCAAGTGCCGTGATAGGGTTTTCCTCTGTATAACTCGTGGGTTCACTTTTTTTTTCTTTTATCGTTCAAGTTAGATTTTATTCCTCTTTTATGTATTTATAGATATAAGCATGGAAATAATTCATTCCTATAAATACATCTGTGTGACGGGAAGAACTTTTTTCTGTTTTATTTTTAAATTTTATTTTTTAAAATTTTGAAATTTAATTTTATTTATTTTTTTTATACAGCACGTTATTATTAGTTATGTATTTTATGCATATACATGTATACAGGTCAATCCCAAACTCCCAACTCATCCCACCACCACCACCCCATGGCTTCCCACACTTGGTGTCCATACATCTGTTCTCTACCACTGTGTCTCTATTTCTTCCCTGCAAACCAGTTCATCTGTACCAGTTTTAGGCTCCACATATATGCATTAATACACAATATTTGTTTTCCTCTTTCTGACTTACTTCATTCTGTATGAAAGTCTCTCGATCCATCGATGTCTCTACAAATGAACCAGTTTCATTCCTTTTTATGGCCGAGTAATATTCCATTTCATATATGTACCACATCTTTATCCATTCATCTGTCTGTGGGCATTTAGGTTGCTTCCATTACCTGGCTATTGTAAATAGTGCTGCAATGAACATTGTGGTGAATGTGCCTTTTTGAAATACGGTTTTCTCTGGGTATATGCCCAGAAGTGGGATTGCTGGATCAGATGGTAATTCTATTTCTAGTTTTTTTAAGGAAACTCCATACTGTTCTCCATAGTGACTGTATCAATTTACATTCCCACCAATAGTGGAAGAGGGCTCCTTTTGTCCACACCCTCCCCAGAATTGGTTGTTTGCAGATTTCCTGATGATGCCGATTCTAACAGGTGTGAGGTGATACCTCATTGTAGTTTCGATTTGCATTTCTCTAATAATTACTGATGTTGAGCAGCTTTTCATGTGCGTCTTGGCCATCTCTGTGTCTCCTTTGAAGAAACGTCTCTTTAGATCTTCTGCCCATTTTTTTGGGGTTGTTTGTTTTTTTTAATATTAAGCTGCATGAGCTGTTTATATATATTGGAGATTAAACCTCTGTCCATTGATTCGTCTGCAACGATTTTCGCCCATTCTGAGGGATGCCTTTTTCCATTCCCGTGTTTTTTAACAAAAAAGGAAAGAAAGGAAAAGAAGCAGAACACTAATGTGCGTAAAATATGCCTTTTGAAACGGTCGTTTTGAAATATGGACGTCCTTTGCATTTTTTGGTCGATATGTGAACCCAGGATTTGTTTTCAGGGCAGGTGTCATTTACAGGCCTGCAATGATTTTGAATATCAACTGACCATTAGCGCTGGGATTAAAGCTGCTGTTGTGTGAAACGGCCACAAGGTGGCAGCAGTTCACCCTTACCAAATCTGGTTACTAGGGCAAGAGAGCCTCAGTGGAAGTGGTGTTCTAGATTGGAATTTAGAATGGAATGTGCCAGGAGAAAGCCCCTCACGTTTGTCTCACTACTTCTTGTTCGTGTATTTAATTTAATTTTTTATTTTTTATTACAGCAAGTTTGATTACAATGTTTGGCTTGTTGTAGGTGTGGAAGATGTGGTTCTTTTACACATATACAGATGACTGTTCTTCCTGGGATCCTTTTCCCATGTACGTTATGACAGAATGTTGAGTAGTCCTCTCTTGGTATTCTGTAGGTCTTTGGTGATTATATATGTCACCTGTGTTTGTATATGTCTGTTAACCCCGATATCGTAATGAAACCAATCCTCACACCTTTCCATTGGTGAACCATAAGTTTGTTTAATGAATCTGTGATTGCCCTTCTCCGTGGAAATATCTGCCCTGGTATCCATTTTTAGGTAACACCTATAAGTGATATGATATGATATGTGTCTTTCACTTTCTGACTTACTACAAGTCACGTGATTACTTCTAGACTCATCTACGGTGCTGCAAATGGCATTGTGTCCTTTTTTTCCTTGGCATCTCTTCTGCCTTAGCGGGGTCCATTTTCAACAATGTGATTCCCTGAGGGTTGTGGATTAGCTGACCTGGGCAGCCTTACCCTGCCGGCCCACCCTCCCCAGGTGTGCCTCGTTGAGGTCAATATAAACAGAGCTCCAGGCAGCAATAGCCCCTGAAGCTGTGCCTGACTCCATATTCTCTGCCCCGTCAGCAGTCTCGGGGCTGTGCTGGTGGGAGGGAGTGAGGGGCCACAGCTTTGTGGGTGGCCCGGTGTGAGTGGGGTTCTGCTGGCCTTTCTGCAGGAGTTACCAGGCTGCCGCCTGTAAAGAAGAGGATGTGTCACCCATACCTTCCGCTGGAATTTCTCTCCGGACAGAGGTGAGGAAGGAAAAAAGCAGTGGGTGCCGGGACAGGAGGGGTATATCAGGCAGGGCAATGGAAAGCTTCTGGAAGAGCGCCCGGGGCCAGGACCACCCTGGCTGGCCTGCAGGCACCAAGTTGGCCTGCGTGCTGTCGCTGGTGTGGCTCCACGGTCCTTCCTCTAGGCTTTCAAGCCCTTGTACATATTCAGGTGTTTTACCTGGAAAGGGTGGGGACAGTTCAGCAGCAGCTGGCCTGGGGCTCAGCTCACGTTTACTCACGGATGCCTCGGCACGGTACCCCAGCTTTGCAATGAGGACGCTCCTTGCATGGGGGGTGGGTTGCTGGCTGTATGGGAGATGGTTCCCCACCTCTGACCAATTTCAGAATTGTTGACCGCTGGAGCAAGTGCCGTGATAGGGTTTTCCTCTGTATAACTCGTGGGTTCACTTTTTTTTTCTTTTATCGTTCAAGTTAGATTTTATTCCTCTTTTATGTATTTATAGATATAAGCATGGAAATAATTCATTCCTATAAATACATCTGTGTGACGGGAAGAACTTTTTTCTGTTTTATTTTTAAATTTTATTTTTTAAAATTTTGAAATTTAATTTTATTTATTTTTTTTTATACAGCACGTTATTATTAGTTATGTATTTTATGCATATACATGTACACAGGTCAATCCCAAACTCCCAACTCATCCCACCACCACCACCCCATGGCTTCCCACACTTGGTGTCCATACATCTGTTCTCTACCACTGTGTCTCTATTTCTTCCCTGCAAACCAGTTCATCTGTACCAGTTTTAGGCTCCACATATATGCATTAATACACAATATTTGTTTTCCTCTTTCTAACTTACTTCATTCTGTATGAAAGTCTCTCGATCCATCGATGTCTCTACAAATGACCCAGTTTCATTCCTTTTTATGGCCGAGTAAGATTCCATTTTATATATGTACCACATCTTTATCCATTCATCTGTCTGTGGGCATTTAGGATGCTTCCATTACCTGGCTATTGTAAATAGTGCTGCAACGAACATTGTGGTGAATGTGCCTTTTTGAAATACGGTTTTCTCTGGGTATATGCCCAGAAGTGGGATTGCTGGATCAGATGGTAATTCTATTTCTAGTTTTTTTAAGGAAACTCCATACTGTTCTCCATAGTGACTGTATCAATTTACATTCCCACCAATAGTGGAAGAGGGCTCCTTTTGTCCACACCCTCCCCAGAATTGGTTGTTTGCAGATTTCCTGATGATGCCGATTCTAACAGGTGTGAGGTGATACCTCATTGTAGTTTTGATTTGCATTTCTCTAATAATTACTGCTGTTGAGCAGCTTTTCATGTGCGTCTTGGCCATCTCTGTGTCTCCTTTGAAGAAACGTCTCTTTAGATCTTCTGCCCATTTTTTTTTGGGTTGTTTGTTTTTTTTAATATTAAGCTGCATGAGCTGTTTATATATATTGGAGATTAATCCTCTGTCCATTGATTCGTCTGCAACGATTTTCGCCCATTCTGAGGGATGCCTTTTTCCATTCCCGTGCTTTTTAACAAAAAAGGAAAGAAATGAAAAGAAGCAGAACACTAATGTGCGTAAAATATGCCTTTTGAAACGGTCGTTTTGAAATATGGACGTCCTTTGAATTTTTTGGTCGATATGTGAACCCAGGATTTGTTTTCAGGGCAGGTGTCATTTACAGGCCTGCAATGATTTTGAATATCAACTGACCATTAGCGCTGGGATTAAAGCTGCTGTTGTGTGATACGGCCACAAGGTGGCAGCAGTTCACCCTTACCAAATCTGGTTACTAGGGCAAGAGAGACTCAGTGGAAGTGGTGTTCTAGATTGGAATTTAGAATGGAATGTGCCAGGAGAAAGCCCCTCACGTTTGTCTCACTACTTCTTGTTCGTGTATTTAATTTAATTTTTTATTTTTTATTACAGCAAGTTTGATTACAATGTTTGGCTTGTTGTAGGTGTGGAAGATGTGGTTCTTTTACACATATACAGATGACTGTTCTTCCTGGGATCCTTTTCCCATGTACGTTATGACAGAATGTTGAGTAGTCCTCTCTTGGTATTCTGTAGGTCTTTGGTGATTATATATGTCACCTGTGTTTGTATATGTCTGTTAACCCCGATATCGTAATGAAACCAATCCTCACACCTTTCCATTGGTGAACCATAAGTTTGTTTAATGAATCTGTGATTGCCCTTCTCCGTGGAAATATCTGCCCTGGTATCCATTTTTAGGTAACACCTATAAGTGATATGATATGATATGTGTCTTTCACTTTCTGACTTACTACAAGTCACGTGATTACTTCTAGACTCATCTACGGTGCTGCAAATGGCATTGTGTCCTTTTTTTCCTTGGCATCTCTTCTGCCTTAGCGGGGTCCATTTTCAACAATGTGATTCCCTGAGGGTTGTGGATTAGCTGACCTGGGCAGCCTTACCCTGCCGGCCCGCCCTCCCCAGGTGTGCCTCGTTGAGGTCAATATAAACAGAGCTCCAGGCAGCAATAGCCCCTGAAGCTGTGCCTGACTCCATATTCTCTGCCCCGTCAGCAGTCTCGGGGCTGTGCTGGTGGGAGGGAGTGAGGGGCCACAGCTTTGTGGGTGGCCCGGTGTGAGTGGGGTTCTGCTGGCCTTTCTGCAGGAGTTACCAGGCTGCCGCCTGTAAAGAAGAGGATGTGTCACCCATACCTTCCGCTGGAATTTCTCTCCGGACAGAGGTGAGGAAGGAAAAAAGCAGTGGGGGCCGGGACAGGAGGGGTATCTCAGGCAGGGCAATGGAAAGCTTCTGGAAGAGCGCCCGGGGCCAGGACCACCCTGGCTGGCCTGCAGGCACCAAGTTGGCCTGCGTGCTGTCGCTGGTGTGGCTCCACGGTCCTTCCTCTAGGCTTTCAAGCCCTTGTACATATTCAGGTGTTTTACCTGGAAAGGGTGGGGACAGTTCAGCAGCAGCTGGCCTGGGGCTCAGCTCACGTTTACTCACGGATGCCTCGGCACGGTCCCCCAGCTTTGCAATGAGGACGCTCCTTGCGTGGGGCGTGGGTTGCTGGCTGTATGGGAGATGGTTCCCCACCTCTGACCAATTTCAGAATTGTTGACCGCTGGAGCAAGTGCCGTGATAGGGTTTTCCTCTGTATAACTCGTGGGTTCACTTTTTTTTTCTTTTATCGTTCAAGTTAGATTTTATTCCTCTTTTATGTATTTATAGATATAAGCATGGAAATAATTCATTCCTATAAATACATCTGTGTGACGGGAAGAACTTTTTTCTGTTTTATTTTTAAATTTTATTTTTTAAAATTTTGAAATTTAATTTTATTTATTTTTTTTTATACAGCACGTTATTATTAGTTATGTATTTTATGCATATACATGTATACAGGTCAATCCCAAACTCCCAACTCATCCCACCACCACCACCCCATGGCTTCCCACACTTGGTGTCCATACATCTGTTCTCTACCACTGTGTCTCTATTTCTTCCCTGCAAACCAGTTCATCTGTACCAGTTTTAGGCTCCACATATATGCATTAATACACAATATTTGTTTTCCTCTTTCTGACTTACTTCATTCTGTATGAAAGTCTCTCGATCCATCGATGTCTCTACAAATGAACCAGTTTCATTCCTTTTATGGCCGAGTAAGATTCCATTTTATATATGTACCACATCTTTATCCATTCATCTGTCTGTGGGCATTTAGGATGCTTCCATTACCTGGCTATTGTAAATAGTGCTGCAACGAACATTGTGGTGAGTGTGCCTTTTTGAAATACGGTTTTCTCTGGGTATATGCCCAGAAGTGGGATTGCTGGATCAGATGGTAATTCTATTTCTAGTTTTTTTAAGGAAACTCCATACTGTTCTCCATAGTGACTGTATCAATTTACATTCCCACCAATAGTGGAAGAGGGCTCCTTTTGTCCACACCCTCCCCAGAATTGGTTGTTTGCACATTTCCTGATGATGCCGATTCTAACAGGTGTGAGGTGATACCTCATTGTAGTTTTGATTTGCATTTCTCTAATAATTACTGCTGTTGAGCAGCTTTTCATGTGCGTCTTGGCCATCTCTGTGTCTCCTTTGAAGAAACGTCTCTTTAGATCTTCTGCCCATTTTTTTTTGGGGGTTGTTTGTTTTTTTTAATATTAAGCTGCATGAGCTGTTTATATATATTGGAGATTAAACCTCTGTCCATTGATTCGTCTGCAACGATTTTCGCCCATTCTGAGGGATGCCTTTTTCCATTCCCGTGTTTTTTAACAAAAAAGGAAAGAAAGGAAAAGAAGCAGAACACTAATGTGCGTAAAATATGCCTTTTGAAACGGTCGTTTTGAAATATGGACGTCCTTTGAATTTTTTGGTCGATATGTGACCCCAGGATTTGTTTTCAGGGCAGGTGTCATTTACAGGCCTGCAATGATTTTGAATATCAACTGACCATTAGCGCTGGGATTAAAGCTGCTGTTGTGTGAAACGGCCACAAGGTGGCAGCAGTTCACCCTTACCAAATCTGGTTACTAGGGCAAGAGAGCCTCAGTGGAAGTGGTGTTCTAGATTGGAATTTAGAATGGAATGTGCCAGGAGAAAGCCCCTCACGTTTGTCTCACTACTTCTTGTTCGTGTATTTAATTTAATTTTTTATTTTTTATTACAGCAAGTTTGATTACAATGTTTGGCTTGTTGTAGGTGTGGAAGATGTGGTTCTTTTACACATATACAGTTGACTGTTCTTCCTGGGATCCTTTTCCCATGTACGTTATGACAGAATGTTGAGTAGTCCTCTCTTGGTATTCTGTAGGTCTTTGGTGATTATATATGTCACCTGTGTTTGTATATGTCTGTTAACCCCGATATCGTAATGAAACCAATCCTCACACCTTTCCATTGGTGAACCATAAGTTTGTTTAATGAATCTGTGATTGCCCTTCTCCGTGGAAATATCTGCCCTGGTATCCATTTTTAGGTAACACCTATAAGTGATATGATATGATATGTGTCTTTCACTTTCTGACTTACTACAAGTCACGTGATTACTTCTAGACTCATCTACGGTGCTGCAAATGGCATTGTGTCCTTTTTTTCCTTGGCATCTCTTCTGCCTTAGCGGGGTCCATTTTCAACAATGTGATTCCCTGAGGGTTGTGGATTAGCTGACCTGGGCAGCCTTACCCTGCCGGCCCGCCCTCCCCAGGTGTGCCTCGTTGAGGTCAATATAAACAGAGCTCCAGGCAGCAATAGCCCCTGAAGCTGTGCCTGACTCCATATTCTCTGCCCCGTCAGCAGTCTCGGGGCTGTGCTGGTGGGAGGGAGTGAGGGGCCACAGCTTTGTGGGTGGCCCGGTGTGAGTGGGGTTCTGCTGGCCTTTCTGCAGGAGTTACCAGGCTGCCGCCTGTAAAGAAGAGGATGTGTCACCCATACCTTCCGCTGGAATTTCTCTCCGGACAGAGGTGAGGAAGGAAAAAAGCAGTGGGGGCCGGGACAGGAGGGGTATCTCAGGCAGGGCAATGGAAAGCTTCTGGAAGAGCGCCCGTGGCCAGGACCACCCTGGCTGGCCTGCAGGCACCAAGTTGGCCTGCGTGCTGTCGCTGGTGTGGCTCCACGGTCCTTCCTCTAGGCTTTCAAGCCCTTGTACATATTCAGGTGTTTTACCTGGAAAGGGTGGGGACAGTTCAGCAGCAGCTGGCCTGGGGCTCAGCTCACGTTTACTCACGGATGCCTCGGCACGGTCCCCCAGCTTTGCAATGAGGACGCTCCTTGCGTGGGGCGTGGGTTGCTGGCTGTATGGGAGATGGTTCCCCACCTCTGACCAATTTCAGAATTGTTGACCGCTGGAGCAAGTGCCGTGATAGGGTTTTCCTCTGTATAACTCGTGGGTTCACTTTTTTTTTCTTTTATCGTTCAAGTTAGATTTTATTCCTCTTTTATGTATTTATAGATATAAGTATGGAAATAATTCATTCCTATAAATACATCTGTGTGACGGGAAGAACTTTTTTCTGTTTTATTTTTAAATTTTATTTTTTAAAATTTTGAAATTTAATTTTATTTATTTTTTTTTATACAGCACGTTATTATTAGTTATGTATTTTATGCATATACATGTATACAGGTCAATCCCAAACTCCCAACTCATCCCACCACCACCACCCCATGGCTTCCCACACTTGGTGTCCATACATCTGTTCTCTACCACTGTGTCTCTATTTCTTCCCTGCAAACCAGTTCATCTGTACCAGTTTTAGGCTCCACATATATGCATTAATACACAATATTTGTTTTCCTCTTTCTGACTTACTTCATTCTGTATGAAAGTCTCTCGATCCATCGATGTCTCTACAAATGAACCAGTTTCATTCCTTTTTATGGCCGAGTAAGATTCCATTTTATATATGTACCACATCTTTATCCATTCATCTGTCTGTGGGCATTTAGGATGCTTCCATTACCTGGCTATTGTAAATAGTGCTGCAACGAACATTGTGGTGAGTGTGCCTTTTTGAAATACGGTTTTCTCTGGGTATATGCCCAGAAGTGGGATTGCTGGATCAGATGGTAATTCTATTTCTAGTTTTTTTAAGGAAACTCCATACTGTTCTCCATAGTGACTGTATCAATTTACATTCCCACCAATAGTGGAAGAGGGCTCCTTTTGTCCACACCCTCCCCAGAATTGGTTGTTTGCACATTTCCTGATGATGCCGATTCTAACAGGTGTGAGGTGATACCTCATTGTAGTTTTGATTTGCATTTCTCTAATAATTACTGCTGTTGAGCAGCTTTTCATGTGCGTCTTGGCCATCTCTGTGTCTCCTTTGAAGAAACGTCTCTTTAGATCTTCTGCCCATTTTTTTTTGGGGGTTGTTTGTTTTTTTTAATATTAAGCTGCATGAGCTGTTTATATATATTGGAGATTAAACCTCTGTCCATTGATTCGTCTGCAACGATTTTCGCCCATTCTGAGGGATGCCTTTTTCCATTCCCGTGTTTTTTAACAAAAAAGGAAAGAAAGGAAAAGAAGCAGAACACTAATGTGCGTAAAATATGCCTTTTGAAACGGTCGTTTTGAAATATGGACGTCCTTTGAATTTTTTGGTCGATATGTGACCCCAGGATTTGTTTTCAGGGCAGGTGTCATTTACAGGCCTGCAATGATTTTGAATATCAACTGACCATTAGCGCTGGGATTAAAGCTGCTGTTGTGTGAAACGGCCACAAGGTGGCAGCAGTTCACCCTTACCAAATCTGGTTACTAGGGCAAGAGAGCCTCAGTGGAAGTGGTGTTCTAGATTGGAATTTAGAATGGAATGTGCCAGGAGAAAGCCCCTCACGTTTGTCTCACTACTTCTTGTTCGTGTATTTAATTTAATTTTTTATTTTTTATTACAGCAAGTTTGATTACAATGTTTGGCTTGTTGTAGGTGTGGAAGATGTGGTTCTTTTACACATATACAGATGAGTGTTCTTCCTGGGATCCTTTTCCCATGTACGTTATGACAGAATGTTGAGTAGTCCTCTCTTGGTATTCTGTAGGTCTTTGGTGATTATATATGTCACCTGTGTTTGTATATGTCTGTTAACCCCGATATCGTAATGAAACCAATCCTCACACCTTTCCATTGGTGAACCATAAGTTTGTTTAATGAATCTGTGATTGCCCTTCTCCGTGGAAATATCTGCCCTGGTGTCCATTTTTAGGTAACACCTATAAGTGATATGATATGATATGTGTCTTTCACTTTCTGACTTACTACAAGTCACGTGATTACTTCTAGACTCATCTACGGTGCTGCAAATGGCATTGTGTCCTTTTTTTCCTTGGCATCTCTTCTGCCTTAGCGGGGTCCATTTTCAACAATGTGATTCCCTGAGGGTTGTGGATTAGCTGACCTGGGCAGCCTTACCCTGCCGGCCCGCCCTCCCCAGGTGTGCCTCGTTGAGGTCAATATAAACAGAGCTCCAGGCAGCAATAGCCCCTGAAGCTGTGCCTGACTCCATATTCTCTGCCCCGTCAGCAGTCTCGGGGCTGTGCTGGTGGGAGGGAGTGAGGGGCCACAGCTTTGTGGGTGGCCCGGTGTGAGTGGGGTTCTGCTGGCCTTTCTGCAGGAGTTACCAGGCTGCCGCCTGTAAAGAAGAGGATGTGTCACCCATACCTTCCGCTGGAATTTCTCTCCGGACAGAGGTGAGGAAGGAAAAAAGCAGTGGGGGCCGGGACAGGAGGGGTATCTCAGGCAGGGCAATGGAAAGCTTCTGGAAGAGCGCCCGTGGCCAGGACCACCCTGGCTGGCCTGCAGGCACCAAGTTGGCCTGCGTGCTGTCGCTGGTGTGGCTCCACGGTCCTTCCTCTAGGCTTTCAAGCCCTTGTACATATTCAGGTGTTTTACCTGGAAAGGGTGGGGACAGTTCAGCAGCAGCTGGCCTGGGGCTCAGCTCACGTTTACTCACGGATGCCTCAGCACGGTCCCCCAGCTTTGCAATGAGGACGCTCCTTGCATGGGGGGTGGGTTGCTGGCTGTATGGGAGATGGTTCCCCACCTCTGACCAATTTCAGAATTGTTGACCGCTGGAGCAAGTGCCGTGATAGGGTTTTCCTCTGTATAACTCGTGGGTTCACTTTTTTTTTCTTTTATCGTTCAAGTTAGATTTTATTCCTCTTTTATGTATTTATAGATATAAGCATGGAAATAATTCATTCCTATAAATACATCTGTGTGACGGGAAGAACTTTTTTCTGTTTTATTTTTAAATTTTATTTTTTAAAATTTTGAAATTTAATTTTATTTATTTTTTTTTATACAGCACGTTATTATTAGTTATGTATTTTATGCATATACATGTATACAGGTCAATCCCAAACTCCCAACTCATCCCACCACCACCACCCCATGGCTTCCCACACTTGGTGTCCATACATCTGTTCTCTACCACTGTGTCTCTATTTCTTCCCTGCAAACCAGTTCATCTGTACCAGTTTTAGGCTCCACATATATGCATTAATACACAATATTTGTTTTCCTCTTTCTGACTTACTTCATTCTGTATGAAAGTCTCTCGATCCATCGATGTCTCTACAAATGAACCAGTTTCATTCCTTTTATGGCCGAGTAAGATTCCATTTTATATATGTACCACATCTTTATCCATTCATCTGTCTGTGGGCATTTAGGATGCTTCCATTACCTGGCTATTGTAAATAGTGCTGCAACGAACATTGTGGTGAGTGTGCCTTTTTGAAATACGGTTTTCTCTGGGTATATGCCCAGAAGTGGGATTGCTGGATCAGATGGTAATTCTATTTCTAGTTTTTTTAAGGAAACTCCATACTGTTCTCCATAGTGACTGTATCAATTTACATTCCCACCAATAGTGGAAGAGGGCTCCTTTTGTCCACACCCTCCCCAGAATTGGTTGTTTGCACATTTCCTGATGATGCCGATTCTAACAGGTGTGAGGTGATACCTCATTGTAGTTTTGATTTGCATTTCTCTAATAATTACTGCTGTTGAGCAGCTTTTCATGTGCGTCTTGGCCATCTCTGTGTCTCCTTTGAAGAAACGTCTCTTTAGATCTTCTGCCCATTTTTTTTGGGGGGTTGTTTGTTTTTTTTAATATTAAGCTGCATGAGCTGTTTATATATATTGGAGATTAAACCTCTGTCCATTGATTCGTCTGCAACGATTTTCGCCCATTCTGAGGGATGCCTTTTTCCATTCCCGTGTTTTTTAACAAAAAAGGAAAGAAAGGAAAAGAAGCAGAACACTAATGTGCGTAAAATATGCCTTTTGAAACGGTCGTTTTGAAATATGGACGTCCTTTGAATTTTTTGGTCGATATGTGACCCCAGGATTTGTTTTCAGGGCAGGTGTCATTTACAGGCCTGCAATGATTTTGAATATCAACTGACCATTAGCGCTGGGATTAAAGCTGCTGTTGTGTGAAACGGCCACAAGGTGGCAGCAGTTCACCCTTACCAAATCTGGTTACTAGGGCAAGAGAGCCTCAGTGGAAGTGGTGTTCTAGATTGGAATTTAGAATGGAATGTGCCAGGAGAAAGCCCCTCACGTTTGTCTCACTACTTCTTGTTCGTGTATTTAATTTAATTTTTTATTTTTTATTACAGCAAGTTTGATTACAATGTTTGGCTTGTTGTAGGTGTGGAAGATGTGGTTCTTTTACACATATACAGTTGACTGTTCTTCCTGGGATCCTTTTCCCATGTACGTTATGACAGAATGTTGAGTAGTCCTCTCTTGGTATTCTGTAGGTCTTTGGTGATTATATATGTCACCTGTGTTTGTATATGTCTGTTAACCCCGATATCGTAATGAAACCAATCCTCACACCTTTCCATTGGTGAACCATAAGTTTGTTTAATGAATCTGTGATTGCCCTTCTCCGTGGAAATATCTGCCCTGGTATCCATTTTTAGGTAACACCTATAAGTGATATGATATGATATGTGTCTTTCACTTTCTGACTTACTACAAGTCACGTGATTACTTCTAGACTCATCTACGGTGCTGCAAATGGCATTGTGTCCTTTTTTTCCTTGGCATCTCTTCTGCCTTAGCGGGGTCCATTTTCAACAATGTGATTCCCTGAGGGTTGTGGATTAGCTGACCTGGGCAGCCTTACCCTGCCGGCCCGCCCTCCCCAGGTGTGCCTCGTTGAGGTCAATATAAACAGAGCTCCAGGCAGCAATAGCCCCTGAAGCTGTGCCTGACTCCATATTCTCTGCCCCGTCAGCAGTCTCGGGGCTGTGCTGGTGGGAGGGAGTGAGGGGCCACAGCTTTGTGGGTGGCCCGGTGTGAGTGGGGTTCTGCTGGCCTTTCTGCAGGAGTTACCAGGCTGCCGCCTGTAAAGAAGAGGATGTGTCACCCATACCTTCCGCTGGAATTTCTCTCCGGACAGAGGTGAGGAAGGAAAAAAGCAGTGGGGGCCGGGACAGGAGGGGTATCTCAGGCAGGGCAATGGAAAGCTTCTGGAAGAGCGCCCGTGGCCAGGACCACCCTGGCTGGCCTGCAGGCACCAAGTTGGCCTGCGTGCTGTCGCTGGTGTGGCTCCACGGTCCTTCCTCTAGGCTTTCAAGCCCTTGTACATATTCAGGTGTTTTACCTGGAAAGGGTGGGGACAGTTCAGCAGCAGCTGGCCTGGGGCTCAGCTCACGTTTACTCACGGATGCCTCGGCACGGTCCCCCAGCTTTGCAATGAGGACGCTCCTTGCGTGGGGCGTGGGTTGCTGGCTGTATGGGAGATGGTTCCCCACCTCTGACCAATTTCAGAATTGTTGACCGCTGGAGCAAGTGCCGTGATAGGGTTTTCCTCTGTATAACTCGTGGGTTCACTTTTTTTTTCTTTTATCGTTCAAGTTAGATTTTATTCCTCTTTTATGTATTTATAGATATAAGTATGGAAATAATTCATTCCTATAAATACATCTGTGTGACGGGAAGAACTTTTTTCTGTTTTATTTTTAAATTTTATTTTTTAAAATTTTGAAATTTAATTTTATTTATTTTTTTTTATACAGCACGTTATTATTAGTTATGTATTTTATGCATATACATGTATACAGGTCAATCCCAAACTCCCAACTCATCCCACCACCACCACCCCATGGCTTCCCACACTTGGTGTCCATACATCTGTTCTCTACCACTGTGTCTCTATTTCTTCCCTGCAAACCAGTTCATCTGTACCAGTTTTAGGCTCCACATATATGCATTAATACACAATATTTGTTTTCCTCTTTCTGACTTACTTCATTCTGTATGAAAGTCTCTCGATCCATCGATGTCTCTACAAATGAACCAGTTTCATTCCTTTTTATGGCCGAGTAAGATTCCATTTTATATATGTACCACATCTTTATCCATTCATCTGTCTGTGGGCATTTAGGATGCTTCCATTACCTGGCTATTGTAAATAGTGCTGCAACGAACATTGTGGTGAGTGTGCCTTTTTGAAATACGGTTTTCTCTGGGTATATGCCCAGAAGTGGGATTGCTGGATCAGATGGTAATTCTATTTCTAGTTTTTTTAAGGAAACTCCATACTGTTCTCCATAGTGACTGTATCAATTTACATTCCCACCAATAGTGGAAGAGGGCTCCTTTTGTCCACACCCTCCCCAGAATTGGTTGTTTGCACATTTCCTGATGATGCCGATTCTAACAGGTGTGAGGTGATACCTCATTGTAGTTTTGATTTGCATTTCTCTAATAATTACTGCTGTTGAGCAGCTTTTCATGTGCGTCTTGGCCATCTCTGTGTCTCCTTTGAAGAAACGTCTCTTTAGATCTTCTGCCCATTTTTTTTTGGGGGTTGTTTGTTTTTTTTAATATTAAGCTGCATGAGCTGTTTATATATATTGGAGATTAAACCTCTGTCCATTGATTCGTCTGCAACGATTTTCGCCCATTCTGAGGGATGCCTTTTTCCATTCCCGTGTTTTTTAACAAAAAAGGAAAGAAAGGAAAAGAAGCAGAACACTAATGTGCGTAAAATATGCCTTTTGAAACGGTCGTTTTGAAATATGGACGTCCTTTGAATTTTTTGGTCGATATGTGACCCCAGGATTTGTTTTCAGGGCAGGTGTCATTTACAGGCCTGCAATGATTTTGAATATCAACTGACCATTAGCGCTGGGATTAAAGCTGCTGTTGTGTGAAACGGCCACAAGGTGGCAGCAGTTCACCCTTACCAAATCTGGTTACTAGGGCAAGAGAGCCTCAGTGGAAGTGGTGTTCTAGATTGGAATTTAGAATGGAATGTGCCAGGAGAAAGCCCCTCACGTTTGTCTCACTACTTCTTGTTCGTGTATTTAATTTAATTTTTTATTTTTTATTACAGCAAGTTTGATTACAATGTTTGGCTTGTTGTAGGTGTGGAAGATGTGGTTCTTTTACACATATACAGATGAGTGTTCTTCCTGGGATCCTTTTCCCATGTACGTTATGACAGAATGTTGAGTAGTCCTCTCTTGGTATTCTGTAGGTCTTTGGTGATTATATATGTCACCTGTGTTTGTATATGTCTGTTAACCCCGATATCGTAATGAAACCAATCCTCACACCTTTCCATTGGTGAACCATAAGTTTGTTTAATGAATCTGTGATTGCCCTTCTCCGTGGAAATATCTGCCCTGGTGTCCATTTTTAGGTAACACCTATAAGTGATATGATATGATATGTGTCTTTCACTTTCTGACTTACTACAAGTCACGTGATTACTTCTAGACTCATCTACGGTGCTGCAAATGGCATTGTGTCCTTTTTTTCCTTGGCATCTCTTCTGCCTTAGCGGGGTCCATTTTCAACAATGTGATTCCCTGAGGGTTGTGGATTAGCTGACCTGGGCAGCCTTACCCTGCCGGCCCGCCCTCCCCAGGTGTGCCTCGTTGAGGTCAATATAAACAGAGCTCCAGGCAGCAATAGCCCCTGAAGCTGTGCCTGACTCCATATTCTCTGCCCCGTCAGCAGTCTCGGGGCTGTGCTGGTGGGAGGGAGTGAGGGGCCACAGCTTTGTGGGTGGCCCGGTGTGAGTGGGGTTCTGCTGGCCTTTCTGCAGGAGTTACCAGGCTGCCGCCTGTAAAGAAGAGGATGTGTCACCCATACCTTCCGCTGGAATTTCTCTCCGGACAGAGGTGAGGAAGGAAAAAAGCAGTGGGGGCCGGGACAGGAGGGGTATCTCAGGCAGGGCAATGGAAAGCTTCTGGAAGAGCGCCCGTGGCCAGGACCACCCTGGCTGGCCTGCAGGCACCAAGTTGGCCTGCGTGCTGTCGCTGGTGTGGCTCCACGGTCCTTCCTCTAGGCTTTCAAGCCCTTGTACATATTCAGGTGTTTTACCTGGAAAGGGTGGGGACAGTTCAGCAGCAGCTGGCCTGGGGCTCAGCTCACGTTTACTCATGGATGCCTCAGCACGGTCCCCCAGCTTTGCAATGAGGACGCTCCTTGCATGGGGGGTGGGTTGCTGGCTGTATGGGAGATGGTTCCCCACCTCTGACCAATTTCAGAATTGTTGACCGCTGGAGCAAGTGCCGTGATAGGGTTTTCCTCTGTATAACTCGTGGGTTCACTTTTTTTTTCTTTTATCGTTCAAGTTAGATTTTATTCCTCTTTTATGTATTTATAGATATAAGCATGGAAATAATTCATTCCTATAAATACATCTGTGTGACGGGAAGAACTTTTTTCTGTTTTATTTTTAAATTTTATTTTTTAAAATTTTGAAATTTAATTTTATTTATTTTTTTTTATACAGCACGTTATTATTAGTTATGTATTTTATGCATATACATGTATACAGGTCAATCCCAAACTCCCAACTCATCCCACCACCACCACCCCATGGCTTCCCACACTTGGTGTCCATACATCTGTTCTCTACCACTGTGTCTCTATTTCTTCCCTGCAAACCAGTTCATCTGTACCAGTTTTAGGCTCCACATATATGCATTAATACACAATATTTGTTTTCCTCTTTCTGACTTACTTCATTCTGTATGAAAGTCTCTCGATCCATCGATGTCTCTACAAATGAACCAGTTTCATTCCTTTTATGGCCGAGTAAGATTCCATTTTATATATGTACCACATCTTTATCCATTCATCTGTCTGTGGGCATTTAGGATGCTTCCATTACCTGGCTATTGTAAATAGTGCTGCAACGAACATTGTGGTGAGTGTGCCTTTTTGAAATACGGTTTTCTCTGGGTATATGCCCAGAAGTGGGATTGCTGGATCAGATGGTAATTCTATTTCTAGTTTTTTTAAGGAAACTCCATACTGTTCTCCATAGTGACTGTATCAATTTACATTCCCACCAATAGTGGAAGAGGGCTCCTTTTGTCCACACCCTCCCCAGAATTGGTTGTTTGCACATTTCCTGATGATGCCGATTCTAACAGGTGTGAGGTGATACCTCATTGTAGTTTTGATTTGCATTTCTCTAATAATTACTGCTGTTGAGCAGCTTTTCATGTGCGTCTTGGCCATCTCTGTGTCTCCTTTGAAGAAACGTCTCTTTAGATCTTCTGCCCATTTTTTTTGGGGGGTTGTTTGTTTTTTTTAATATTAAGCTGCATGAGCTGTTTATATATATTGGAGATTAAACCTCTGTCCATTGATTCGTCTGCAACGATTTTCGCCCATTCTGAGGGATGCCTTTTTCCATTCCCGTGTTTTTTAACAAAAAAGGAAAGAAAGGAAAAGAAGCAGAACACTAATGTGCGTAAAATATGCCTTTTGAAACGGTCGTTTTGAAATATGGACGTCCTTTGAATTTTTTGGTCGATATGTGACCCCAGGATTTGTTTTCAGGGCAGGTGTCATTTACAGGCCTGCAATGATTTTGAATATCAACTGACCATTAGCGCTGGGATTAAAGCTGCTGTTGTGTGAAACGGCCACAAGGTGGCAGCAGTTCACCCTTACCAAATCTGGTTACTAGGGCAAGAGAGCCTCAGTGGAAGTGGTGTTCTAGATTGGAATTTAGAATGGAATGTGCCAGGAGAAAGCCCCTCACGTTTGTCTCACTACTTCTTGTTCGTGTATTTAATTTAATTTTTTATTTTTTATTACAGCAAGTTTGATTACAATGTTTGGCTTGTTGTAGGTGTGGAAGATGTGGTTCTTTTACACATATACAGTTGACTGTTCTTCCTGGGATCCTTTTCCCATGTACGTTATGACAGAATGTTGAGTAGTCCTCTCTTGGTATTCTGTAGGTCTTTGGTGATTATATATGTCACCTGTGTTTGTATATGTCTGTTAACCCCGATATCGTAATGAAACCAATCCTCACACCTTTCCATTGGTGAACCATAAGTTTGTTTAATGAATCTGTGATTGCCCTTCTCCGTGGAAATATCTGCCCTGGTATCCATTTTTAGGTAACACCTATAAGTGATATGATATGATATGTGTCTTTCACTTTCTGACTTACTACAAGTCACGTGATTACTTCTAGACTCATCTACGGTGCTGCAAATGGCATTGTGTCCTTTTTTTCCTTGGCATCTCTTCTGCCTTAGCGGGGTCCATTTTCAACAATGTGATTCCCTGAGGGTTGTGGATTAGCTGACCTGGGCAGCCTTACCCTGCCGGCCCGCCCTCCCCAGGTGTGCCTCGTTGAGGTCAATATAAACAGAGCTCCAGGCAGCAATAGCCCCTGAAGCTGTGCCTGACTCCATATTCTCTGCCCCGTCAGCAGTCTCGGGGCTGTGCTGGTGGGAGGGAGTGAGGGGCCACAGCTTTGTGGGTGGCCCGGTGTGAGTGGGGTTCTGCTGGCCTTTCTGCAGGAGTTACCAGGCTGCCGCCTGTAAAGAAGAGGATGTGTCACCCATACCTTCCGCTGGAATTTCTCTCCGGACAGAGGTGAGGAAGGAAAAAAGCAGTGGGGGCCGGGACAGGAGGGGTATCTCAGGCAGGGCAATGGAAAGCTTCTGGAAGAGCGCCCGTGGCCAGGACCACCCTGGCTGGCCTGCAGGCACCAAGTTGGCCTGCGTGCTGTCGCTGGTGTGGCTCCACGGTCCTTCCTCTAGGCTTTCAAGCCCTTGTACATATTCAGGTGTTTTACCTGGAAAGGGTGGGGACAGTTCAGCAGCAGCTGGCCTGGGGCTCAGCTCACGTTTACTCACGGATGCCTCGGCACGGTCCCCCAGCTTTGCAATGAGGACGCTCCTTGCGTGGGGCGTGGGTTGCTGGCTGTATGGGAGATGGTTCCCCACCTCTGACCAATTTCAGAATTGTTGACCGCTGGAGCAAGTGCCGTGATAGGGTTTTCCTCTGTATAACTCGTGGGTTCACTTTTTTTTTCTTTTATCGTTCAAGTTAGATTTTATTCCTCTTTTATGTATTTATAGATATAAGTATGGAAATAATTCATTCCTATAAATACATCTGTGTGACGGGAAGAACTTTTTTCTGTTTTATTTTTAAATTTTATTTTTTAAAATTTTGAAATTTAATTTTATTTATTTTTTTTTATACAGCACGTTATTATTAGTTATGTATTTTATGCATATACATGTATACAGGTCAATCCCAAACTCCCAACTCATCCCACCACCACCACCCCATGGCTTCCCACACTTGGTGTCCATACATCTGTTCTCTACCACTGTGTCTCTATTTCTTCCCTGCAAACCAGTTCATCTGTACCAGTTTTAGGCTCCACATATATGCATTAATACACAATATTTGTTTTCCTCTTTCTGACTTACTTCATTCTGTATGAAAGTCTCTCGATCCATCGATGTCTCTACAAATGAACCAGTTTCATTCCTTTTTATGGCCGAGTAAGATTCCATTTTATATATGTACCACATCTTTATCCATTCATCTGTCTGTGGGCATTTAGGATGCTTCCATTACCTGGCTATTGTAAATAGTGCTGCAACGAACATTGTGGTGAGTGTGCCTTTTTGAAATACGGTTTTCTCTGGGTATATGCCCAGAAGTGGAATTGCTGGATCAGATGGTAATTCTATTTCTAGTTTTTTTAAGGAAACTCCATACTGTTCTCCATAGTGACTGTATCAATTTACATTCCCACCAATAGTGGAAGAGGGCTCCTTTTGTCCACACCCTCCCCAGAATTGGTTGTTTGCACATTTCCTGATGATGCCGATTCTAACAGGTGTGAGGTGATACCTCATTGTAGTTTTGATTTGCATTTCTCTAATAATTACTGCTGTTGAGCAGCTTTTCATGTGCGTCTTGGCCATCTCTGTGTCTCCTTTGAAGAAACGTCTCTTTAGATCTTCTGCCCATTTTTTTTTGGGTTGTTTGTTTTTTTTAATATTAAGCTGCATGAGCTGTTTATATATATTGGAGATTAAACCTCTGTCCATTGATTCGTCTGCAACGATTTTCGCCCATTCTGAGGGATGCCTTTTTCCATTCCCGTGCTTTTTAACAAAAAAGGAAAGAAAGGAAAAGAAGCAGAACACTAATGTGCGTAAAATATGCCTTTTGAAACGGTCGTTTTGAAATATGGACGTCCTTTGAATTTTTTGGTCGATATGTGACCCCAGGATTTGTTTTCAGGGCAGGTGTCATTTACAGGCCTGCAATGATTTTGAATATCAACTGACCATTAGCGCTGGGATTAAAGCTGCTGTTGTGTGAAACGGCCACAAGGTGGCAGCAGTTCACCCTTACCAAATCTGGTTACTAGGGCAAGAGAGCCTCAGTGGAAGTGGTGTTCTAGATTGGAATTTAGAATGGAATGTGCCAGGAGAAAGCCCCTCACGTTTGTCTCACTACTTCTTGTTCGTGTATTTAATTTAATTTTTTATTTTTTATTACAGCAAGTTTGATTACAATGTTTGGCTTGTTGTAGGTGTGGAAGATGTGGTTCTTTTACACATATACAGATGACTGTTCTTCCTGGGATCCTTTTCCCATGTACGTTATGACAGAATGTTGAGTAGTCCTCTCTTGGTATTCTGTAGGTCTTTGGTGATTATATATGTCACCTGTGTTTGTATATGTCTGTTAACCCCGATATCGTAATGAAACCAATCCTCACACCTTTCCATTGGTGAACCATAAGTTTGTTTAATGAATCTGTGATTGCCCTTCTCCGTGGAAATATCTGCCCTGGTGTCCATTTTTAGGTAACACCTATAAGTGATATGATATGATATGTGTCTTTCACTTTCTGACTTACTACAAGTCACGTGATTACTTCTAGACTCATCTACGGTGCTGCAAATGGCATTGTGTCCTTTTTTTCCTTGGCATCTCTTCTGCCTTAGCGGGGTCCATTTTCAACAATGTGATTCCCTGAGGGTTGTGGATTAGCTGACCTGGGCAGCCTTACCCTGCCGGCCCGCCCTCCCCAGGTGTGCCTCGTTGAGGTCAATATAAACAGAGCTCCAGGCAGCAATAGCCCCTGAAGCTGTGCCTGACTCCATATTCTCTGCCCCGTCAGCAGTCTCGGGGCTGTGCTGGTGGGAGGGAGTGAGGGGCCACAGCTTTGTGGGTGGCCCGGTGTGAGTGGGGTTCTGCTGGCCTTTCTGCAGGAGTTACCAGGCTGCCGCCTGTAAAGAAGAGGATGTGTCACCCATACCTTCCGCTGGAATTTCTCTCCGGACAGAGGTGAGGAAGGAAAAAAGCAGTGGGGGCCGGGACAGGAGGGGTATCTCAGGCAGGGCAATGGAAAGCTTCTGGAAGAGCGCCCGTGGCCAGGACCACCCTGGCTGGCCTGCAGGCACCAAGTTGGCCTGCGTGCTGTCGCTGGTGTGGCTCCACGGTCCTTCCTCTAGGCTTTCAAGCCCTTGTACATATTCAGGTGTTTTACCTGGAAAGGGTGGGGACAGTTCAGCAGCAGCTGGCCTGGGGCTCAGCTCACGTTTACTCATGGATGCCTCAGCACGGTCCCCCAGCTTTGCAATGAGGACGCTCCTTGCATGGGGGGTGGGTTGCTGGCTGTATGGGAGATGGTTCCCCACCTCTGACCAATTTCAGAATTGTTGACCGCTGGAGCAAGTGCCGTGATAGGGTTTTCCTCTGTATAACTCGTGGGTTCACTTTTTTTTTCTTTTATCGTTCAAGTTAGATTTTATTCCTCTTTTATGTATTTATAGATATAAGCATGGAAATAATTCATTCCTATAAATACATCTGTGTGACGGGAAGAACTTTTTTCTGTTTTATATTTAAATTTTATTTTTATTTTTTAAAATTTTGAAATTTAATTTTATTTATTTTTTTTATACAGCACGTTATTATTAGTTATGTATTTTATGCATATACATGTATACAGGTCAATCCCAAACTCCCAACTCATCCCACCACCACCACCCCATGGCTTCCCACACTTGGTTTCCATACGTTTGTTCTCTACCTCTGTGTCTCTATTTCTTCCCTGCAAACCAGTTCATCTGTACCAGTTTTAGGCTCCACATATATGCATTAATACACAATAATTGTTTTCCTCTTTCTGACTTACTTCATTCTGTATGAAAGTCTCTCGATCCATCGATGTCTCTACAAATGACCCAGTTTCATTCCTTTTTATGGCCGAGTAAGATTCCATTTTATATATGTACCACATCTTTATCCATTCTTCTGTCTGTGGGCATTTAGGTTGCTTCCATTACCTGGCTATTGTAAATAGTGCTGCAACGAACATTGTGGTGAATGTGCCTTTTTGAAATATGGTTTTCTCTGGGTATATGCCCAGATTGCTGGATCAGATGGTAATTCTATTTCTAGTTTTTTTAAGGAAACTCCATACTGTTCTCCATAGTGACTGTATCAATTTACATTCCCACCAATAGTGGAAGAGGGCTCCTTTTGTCCACACCCTCCCCAGAGTTGGTTGTTTGCAGATTTCCTGATGATGCCGATTCTAACAGGTGTGAGGTGATAACTCATTGTAGTTTTGATTTGCATTTCTCTAATAATTACTGCTGTTGAGCAGCTTTTCATGTGCGTCTTGGCCATCTCTGTGTCTCCTTTGAAGAAACGTCTTTTTAGATCTTCTGCCCATTTTTTTTTGGGTTGTTTGTTTTTTTTAATATTAAGCTGCATGAGCTGTTTATATATATTGGAGATTAAACCTCTGTCCATTGATTCGTCTGCAACGATTTTCGCCCATTCTGAGGGATGCCTTTTTCCATTCCCCTGTTTTTTAACAAAAAAGGAAAGAAAGGAAAAGAAGCAGAACACTAATGTGCGTAAAATATGCCTTTTGAAACGGTCGTTTTGAAATATGGACGTCCTTTGAATTTTTTGGTCGATATGTGACCCCAGGATTTGTTTTCAGGGCAGGTGTCATTTACAGGCCTGCAATGATTTTGAATATCAACTGACCATTAGCGCTGGGATTAAAGCTGCTGTTGTGTGAAACGGCCACAAGGTGGCAGCAGTTCACCCTTACCAAATCTGGTTACTAGGGCAAGAGAGCCTCAGTGGAAGTGGTGTTCTAGATTGGAATTTAGAATGGAATGTGCCAGGAGAAAGCCCCTCACGTTTGTCTCACTACTTCTTGTTCGTGTATTTAATTTAATTTTTTATTTTTTATTACAGCAAGTTTGATTACAATGTTTGGCTTGTTGTAGGTGTGGAAGATGTGGTTCTTTTACACATATACAGATGACTGTTCTTCCTGGGATCCTTTTCCCATGTACGTTATGACAGAATGTTGAGTAGTCCTCTCTTGGTATTCTGTAGGTCTTTGGTGATTATATATGTCACCTGTGTTTGTATATGTCTGTTAACCCCGATATCGTAATGAAACCAATCCTCACACCTTTCCATTGGTGAACCATAAGTTTGTTTAATGAATCTGTGATTGCCCTTCTCCGTGGAAATATCTGCCCTGGTATCCATTTTTAGGTAACACCTATAAGTGATATGATATGATATGTGTCTTTCACTTTCTGACTTACTACAAGTCACGTGATTACTTCTAGACTCATCTACGGTGCTGCAAATGGCATTGTGTCCTTTTTTTCCTTGGCATCTCTTCTGCCTTAGCGGGGTCCATTTTCAACAATGTGATTCCCTGAGGGTTGTGGATTAGCTGACCTGGGCAGCCTTACCCTGCCGGCCCGCCCTCCCCAGGTGTGCCTCGTTGAGGTCAATATAAACAGAGCTCCAGGCAGCAATAGCCCCTGAAGCTGTGCCTGACTCCATATTCTCTGCCCCGTCAGCAGTCTCGGGGCTGTGCTGGTGGGAGGGAGTGAGGGGCCACAGCTTTGTGGGTGGCCCGGTGTGAGTGGGGTTCTGCTGGCCTTTCTGCAGGAGTTACCAGGCTGCCGCCTGTAAAGAAGAGGATGTGTCACCCATACCTTCCGCTGGAATTTCTCTCCGGACAGAGGTGAGGAAGGAAAAAAGCAGTGGGGGCCGGGACAGGAGGGGTATCTCAGGCAGGGCAATGGAAAGCTTCTGGAAGAGCGCCCGTGGCCAGGACCACCCTGGCTGGCCTGCAGGCACCAAGTTGGCCTGCGTGCTGTCGCTGGTGTGGCTCCACGGTCCTTCCTCTAGGCTTTCAAGCCCTTGTACATATTCAGGTGTTTTACCTGGAAAGGGTGGGGACAGTTCAGCAGCAGCTGGCCTGGGGCTCAGCTCACGTTTACTCATGGATGCCTCGGCACGGTCCCCCAGCTTTGCAATGAGGACGCTCCTTGCGTGGGGGGTGGGTTGCTGGCTGTATGGGAGATGGTTCCCCACCTCTGACCAATTTCAGAATTGTTGACCGCTGGAGCAAGTGCCGTGATAGGGTTTTCCTCTGTATAACTCGTGGGTTCACTTTTTTTTTCTTTTATCGTTCAAGTTAGATTTTATTCCTCTTTTATGTATTTATAGATATAAGTATGGAAATAATTCATTCCTATAAATACATCTGTGTGACGGGAAGAACTTTTTTCTGTTTTATATTTAAATTTTATTTTTATTTTTTAAAATTTTGAAATTTAATTTTATTTATTTTTTTTATACAGCACGTTATTATTAGTTATGTATTTTATGCATATACATGTATACAGGTCAATCCCAAACTCCCAACTCATCCCACCACCACCACCCCATGGCTTCCCACACTTGGTTTCCATACGTTTGTTCTCTACCTCTGTGTCTCTATTTCTTCCCTGCAAACCAGTTCATCTGTACCAGTTTAAGGCTCCACATATATGCATTAATACACAATAATTGTTTTCCTCTTTCTGACTTACTTCATTCTGTATGAAAGTCTCTCGATCCATCGATGTCTCTACAAATGACCCAGTTTCATTCCTTTTTATGGCCGAGTAAGATTCCATTTTATATATGTACCACATCTTTATCCATTCTTCTGTCTGTGGGCATTTAGGTTGCTTCCATTACCTGGCTATTGTAAATAGTGCTGCAACGAACATTGTGGTGAATGTGCCTTTTTGAAATATGGTTTTCTCTGGGTATATGCCCAGATTGCTGGATCAGATGGTAATTCTATTTCTAGTTTTTTTAAGGAAACTCCATACTGTTCTCCATAGTGACTGTATCAATTTACATTCCCACCAATAGTGGAAGAGGGCTCCTTTTGTCCACACCCTCCCCAGAGTTGGTTGTTTGCAGATTTCCTGATGATGCCGATTCTAACAGGTGTGAGGTGATACCTCATTGTAGTTTTGATTTGCATTTCTCTAATAATTACTGCTGTTGAGCAGCTTTTCATGTGCGTCTTGGCCATCTCTGTGTCTCCTTTGAAGAAACGTCTTTTTAGATCTTCTGCCCATTTTTTTTTTGGGTTGTTTGTTTTTTTTAATATTAAGCTGCATGAGCTGTTTATATATATTGGAGATTAAACCTCTGTCCATTGATTCGTCTGCAACGATTTTCGCCCATTCTGAGGGATGCCTTTTTCCATTCCCGTGCTTTTTAACAAAAAAGGAAAGAAAGGAAAAGAAGCAGAACACTAATGTGCGTAAAATATGCCTTTTGAAACGGTCGTTTTGAAATATGGACGTCCTTTGAATTTTTTGGTCGATATGTGACCCCAGGATTTGTTTTCAGGGCAGGTGTCATTTACAGGCCTGCAATGATTTTGAATATCAACTGACCATTAGCGCTGGGATTAAAGCTGCTGTTGTGTGAAACGGCCACAAGGTGGCAGCAGTTCACCCTTACCAAATCTGGTTACTAGGGCAAGAGAGCCTCAGTGGAAGTGGTGTTCTAGATTGGAATTTAGAATGGAATGTGCCAGGAGAAAGCCCCTCACGTTTGTCTCACTACTTCTTGTTCGTGTATTTAATTTAATTTTTTATTTTTTATTACAGCAAGTTTGATTACAATGTTTGGCTTGTTGTAGGTGTGGAAGATGTGGTTCTTTTACACATATACAGATGACTGTTCTTCCTGGGATCCTTTTCCCATGTACGTTATGACAGAATGTTGAGTAGTCCTCTCTTGGTATTCTGTAGGTCTTTGGTGATTATATATGTCACCTGTGTTTGTATATGTCTGTTAACCCCGATATCGTAATGAAACCAATCCTCACACCTTTCCATTGGTGAACCATAAGTTTGTTTAATGAATCTGTGATTGCCCTTCTCCGTGGAAATATCTGCCCTGGTATCCATTTTTAGGTAACACCTATAAGTGATATGATATGATATGTGTCTTTCACTTTCTGACTTACTACAAGTCACGTGATTACTTCTAGACTCATCTACGGTGCTGCAAATGGCATTGTGTCCTTTTTTTCCTTGGCATCTCTTCTGCCTTAGCGGGGTCCATTTTCAACAATGTGATTCCCTGAGGGTTGTGGATTAGCTGACCTGGGCAGCCTTACCCTGCCGGCCCGCCCTCCCCAGGTGTGCCTCGTTGAGGTCAATATAAACAGAGCTCCAGGCAGCAATAGCCCCTGAAGCTGTGCCTGACTCCATATTCTCTGCCCCGTCAGCAGTCTCGGGGCTGTGCTGGTGGGAGGGAGTGAGGGGCCACAGCTTTGTGGGTGGCCCGGTGTGAGTGGGGTTCTGCTGGCCTTTCTGCAGGAGTTACCAGGCTGCCGCCTGTAAAGAAGAGGATGTGTCACCCATACCTTCCGCTGGAATTTCTCTCCGGACAGAGGTGAGGAAGGAAAAAAGCAGTGGGGGCCGGGACAGGAGGGGTATCTCAGGCAGGGCAATGGAAAGCTTCTGGAAGAGCGCCCGTGGCCAGGACCACCCTGGCTGGCCTGCAGGCACCAAGTTGGCCTGCGTGCTATCGCTGGTGTGGCTCCACGGTCCTTCCTCTAGGCTTTCAAGCCCTTGTACATATTCAGGTGTTTTACCTGGAAAGGGTGGGGACAGTTCAGCAGCAGCTGGCCTGGGGCTCAGCTCACGTTTACTCACGGATGCCTCGGCACGGTCCCCCAGCTTTGCAATGAGGACGCTCCTTGCGTGGGGGGTGGGTTGCTGGCTGTATGGGAGATGGTTCCCCACCTCTGACCAATTTCAGAATTGTTGACCGCTGGAGCAAGTGCCGTGATAGGGTTTTCCTCTGTATAACTCGTGGGTTCACTTTTTTTTTCTTTTATCGTTCAAGTTAGATTTTATTCCTCTTTTATGTATTTATAGATATAAGCATGGAAATAATTCATTCCTATAAATACATCTGTGTGACGGGAAGAACTTTTTTCTGTTTTATTTTTAAATTTTATTTTTATTTTTTAAAATTTTGAAATTTAATTTTATTTATTTTTTTTATACAGCACGTTATTATTAGTTATGTATTTTATGCATATACATGTATACAGGTCAATCCCAAACTCCCAACTCATCCCACCACCACCACCCCATGGCTTCCCACACTTGGTGTCCATACGTTTGTTCTCTACCTCTGTGTCTCTATTTCTTCCCTGCAAACCAGTTCATCTGTACCAGTTTTAGGCTCCACATATATGCATTAATACACAATATTTGTTTTCCTCTTTCTGACTTACTTCATTCTGTATGAAAGTCTCTCGATCCATCGATGTCTCTACAAATGACCCAATTTCATTCCTTTTTATGGCCGAGTAAGATTCCATTTTATATATGTACCACATCTTTATCCATTCATCTGTCTGTGGGCATTTAGGTTGCTTCCATTACCTGGCTATTGTAAATAGTGCTGCAACGAACATTGTGGTGAATGTGCCTTTTTGAAATATGGTTTTCTCTGGGTATATGCCCAGATTGCTGGATCAGATGGTAATTCTATTTCTAGTTTTTTTAAGGAAACTCCATACTGTTCTCCATAGTGACTGTATCAATTTACATTCCCACCAATAGTGGAAGAGGGCTCCTTTTGTCCACACCCTCCCCAGAATTGGTTGTTTGCAGATTTCCTGATGATGCCGATTCTAACAGGTGTGAGGTGATACCTCATTGTAGTTTTGATTTGCATTTCTCTAATAATTACTGCTGTTGAGCAGCTTTTCATGTGCGTCTTGGCCATCTCTGTGTCTCCTTTGAAGAAACGTCTCTTTAGATCTTCTGCCCATTTTTTTTTGGGGTTGTTTGTTTTTTTTAATATTAAGCTGCATGAGCTGTTTATATATATTGGAGATTAAACCTCTGTCCATTGATTCGTCTGCAACGATTTTCGCCCATTCTGAGGGATGCCTTTTTCCATTCCCGTGCTTTTTAACAAAAAAGGAAAGAAAGGAAAAGAAGCAGAACACTAATGTGCGTAAAATATGCCTTTTGAAACGGTCGTTTTGAAATATGGACGTCCTTTGAATTTTTTGGTCGATATGTGACCCCAGGATTTGTTTTCAGGGCAGGTGTCATTTACAGGCCTGCAATGATTTTGAATATCAACTGACCATTAGCGCTGGGATTAAAGCTGCTGTTGTGTGAAACGGCCACAAGGTGGCAGCAGTTCACCCTTACCAAATCTGGTTACTAGGGCAAGAGAGCCTCAGTGGAAGTGGTGTTCTAGATTGGAATTTAGAATGGAATGTGCCAGGAGAAAGCCCCTCACGTTTGTCTCACTACTTCTTGTTCGTGTATTTAATTTAATTTTTTATTTTTTATTACAGCAAGTTTGATTACAATGTTTGGCTTGTTGTAGGTGTGGAAGATGTGGTTCTTTTACACATATACAGATGACTGTTCTTCCTGGGATCCTTTTCCCATGTACGTTATGACAGAATGTTGAGTAGTCCTCTCTTGGTATTCTGTAGGTCTTTGGTGATTATATATGTCACCTGTGTTTGTATATGTCTGTTAACCCCGATATCGTAATGAAACCAATCCTCACACCTTTCCATTGGTGAACCATAAGTTTGTTTAATGAATCTGTGATTGCCCTTCTCCGTGGAAATATCTGCCCTGGTGTCCATTTTTAGGTAACACCTATAAGTGATATGATATGATATGTGTCTTTCACTTTCTGACTTACTACAAGTCACGTGATTACTTCTAGACTCATCTACGGTGCTGCAAATGGCATTGTGTCCTTTTTTTCCTTGGCATCTCTTCTGCCTTAGCGGGGTCCATTTTCAACAATGTGATTCCATGAGGGTTGTGGATTAGCTGACCTGGGCAGCCTTACCCTGCCGGCCCGCCCTCCCCAGGTGTGCCTCGTTGAGGTCAATATAAACAGAGCTCCAGGCAGCAATAGCCCCTGAAGCTGTGCCTGACTCCATATTCTCTGCCCCGTCAGCAGTCTCGGGGCTGTGCTGGTGGGAGGGAGTGAGGGGCCACAGCTTTGTGGGTGGCCCGGTGTGAGTGGGGTTCTGCTGGCCTTTCTGCAGGAGTTACCAGGCTGCCGCCTGTAAAGAAGAGGATGTGTCACCCATACCTTCCGCTGGAATTTCTCTCCGGACAGAGGTGAGGAAGGAAAAAAGCAGTGGGGGCCGGGACAGGAAGGGTATCTCAGGCAGGGCAATGGAAAGCTTCTGGAAGAGCGCCCGTGGCCAGGACCACCCTGGCTGGCCTGCAGGCACCAAGTTGGCCTGCGTGCTGTCGCTGGTATGGCTCCACGGTCCTTCCTCTAGGCTTTCAAGCCCTTGTACATATTCAGGTGTTTTACCTGGAAAGGGTGGGGACAGTTCAGCAGCAGCTGGCCTGGGGCTCAGCTCACGTTTACTCATGGATGCCTCGGCACGGTCCCCCAGCTTTGCAATGAGGACGCTCCTTGCGTGGGGGGTGGGTTGCTGGCTGTATGGGAGATGGTTCCCCACCTCTGACCAATTTCAGAATTGTTGACCGCTGGAGCAAGTGCCGTGATAGGGTTTTCCTCTGTATAACTCGTGGGTTCACTTTTTTTTTCTTTTATCGTTCAAGTTAGATTTTATTCCTCTTTTATGTATTTATAGATATAAGCATGGAAATAATTCATTCCTATAAATACATCTGTGTGACGGGAAGAACTTTTTTCTGTTTTATATTTAAATTTTATTTTTATTTTTTAAAATTTTGAAATTTAATTTTATTTATTTTTTTTATACAGCACGTTATTATTAGTTATGGATTTTATGCATATACATGTATACAGGTCAATCCCAAACTCCCAACTCATCCCACCACCACCACCCCATGGCTTCCCACACTTGGTTTCCATACGTTTGTTCTCTACCTCTGTGTCTCTATTTCTTCCCTGCAAACCAGTTCATCTGTACCAGTGTTAGGCTCCACATATATGCATTAATACACAATAATTGTTTTCCTCTTTCTGACTTACTTCATTCTGTATGAAAGTCTCTCGATCCATCGATGTCTCTACAAATGACCCAGTTTCATTCCTTTTTATGGCCGAGTAAGATTCCATTTTATATATGTACCACATCTTTATCCATTCTTCTGTCTGTGGGCATTTAGGTTGCTTCCATTACCTGGCTATTGTAAATAGTGCTGCAACGAACATTGTGGTGAATGTGCCTTTTTGAAATATGGTTTTCTCTGGGTATATGCCCAGATTGCTGGATCAGATGGTAATTCTATTTCTAGTTTTTTTAAGGAAACTCCATACTGTTCTCCATAGTGACTGTATCAATTTACATTCCCACCAATAGTGGAAGAGGGCTCCTTTTGTCCACACCCTCCCCAGAGTTGGTTGTTTGCAGATTTCCTGATGATGCCGATTCTAACAGGTGTGAGGTGATACCTCATTGTAGTTTTGATTTGCATTTCTCTAATAATTACTGCTGTTGAGCAGCTTTTCATGTGCGTCTTGGCCATCTCTGTGTCTCCTTTGAAGAAACGTCTTTTTAGATCTTCTGCCCATTTTTTTTGGGGTTGTTTGTTTTTTTTAATATTAAGCTGCATGAGCTGTTTATATATATTGGAGATTAAACCTCTGTCCATTGATTCGTCTGCAACGATTTTCGCCCATTCTGAGGGATGCCTTTTTCCATTCCCCTGTTTTTTAACAAAAAAGGAAAGAAAGGAAAAGAAGCAGAACACTAATGTGCGTAAAATATGCCTTTTGAAACGGTCGTTTTGAAATATGGACGTCCTTTGAATTTTTTGGTCGATATGTGACCCCAGGATTTGTTTTCAGGGCAGGTGTCATTTACAGGCCTGCAATGATTTTGAATATCAACTGACCATTAGCGCTGGGATTAAAGCTGCTGTTGTGTGAAACGGCCACAAGGTGGCAGCAGTTCACCCTTACCAAATCTGGTTACTAGGGCAAGAGAGCCTCAGTGGAAGTGGTGTTCTAGATTGGAATTTAGAATGGAATGTGCCAGGAGAAAGCCCCTCACGTTTGTCTCACTACTTCTTGTTCGTGTATTTAATTTAATTTTTTATTTTTTATTACAGCAAGTTTGATTACAATGTTTGGCTTGTTGTAGGTGTGGAAGATGTGGTTCTTTTACACATATACAGATGACTGTTCTTCCTGGGATCCTTTTCCCATGTACGTTATGACAGAATGTTGAGTAGTCCTCTCTTGGTATTCTGTAGGTCTTTGGTGATTATATATGTCACCTGTGTTTGTATATGTCTGTTAACCCCGATATCGTAATGAAACCAATCCTCACACCTTTCCATTGGTGAACCATAAGTTTGTTTAATGAATCTGTGATTGCCCTTCTCCGTGGAAATATCTGCCCTGGTATCCATTTTTAGGTAACACCTATAAGTGATATGATATGATATGTGTCTTTCACTTTCTGACTTACTACAAGTCACGTGATTACTTCTAGACTCATCTACGGTGCTGCAAATGGCATTGTGTCCTTTTTTTCCTTGGCATCTCTTCTGCCTTAGCGGGGTCCATTTTCAACAATGTGATTCCCTGAGGGTTGTGGATTAGCTGACCTGGGCAGCCTTACCCTGCCGGCCCGCCCTCCCCAGGTGTGCCTCGTTGAGGTCAATATAAACAGAGCTCCAGGCAGCAATAGCCCCTGAAGCTGTGCCTGACTCCATATTCTCTGCCCCGTCAGCAGTCTCGGGGCTGTGCTGGTGGGAGGGAGTGAGGGGCCACAGCTTTGTGGGTGGCCCGGTGTGAGTGGGGTTCTGCTGGCCTTTCTGCAGGAGTTACCAGGCTGCCGCCTGTAAAGAAGAGGATGTGTCACCCATACCTTCCGCTGGAATTTCTCTCCGGACAGAGGTGAGGAAGGAAAAAAGCAGTGGGGGCCGGGACAGGAGGGGTATCTCAGGCAGGGCAATGGAAAGCTTCTGGAAGAGCGCCCGTGGCCAGGACCACCCTGGCTGGCCTGCAGGCACCAAGTTGGCCTGCGTGCTGTCGCTGGTGTGGCTCCACGGTCCTTCCTCTAGGCTTTCAAGCCCTTGTACATATTCAGGTGTTTTACCTGGAAAGGGTGGGGACAGTTCAGCAGCAGCTGGCCTGGGGCTCAGCTCACGTTTACTCATGGATGCCTCGGCACGGTCCCCCAGCTTTGCAATGAGGACGCTCCTTGCGTGGGGGGTGGGTTGCTGGCTGTATGGGAGATGGTTCCCCACCTCTGACCAATTTCAGAATTGTTGACCGCTGGAGCAAGTGCCGTGATAGGGTTTTCCTCTGTATAACTCGTGGGTTCACTTTTTTTTTCTTTTATTGTTAAAGTTAGATTTTATTCCTCTTTTATGTATTTATAGATATAAGCATGGAAATAATTCATTCCTATAAATACATCTGTGTGACGGGAAGAACTTTTTTCTGTTTTATATTTAAATTTTATTTTTATTTTTTAAAATTTTGAAATTTAATTTTATTTATTTTTTTTATACAGCACGTTATTATTAGTTATGTATTTTATGCATATACATGTATACAGGTCAATCCCAAACTCCCAACTCATCCCACCACCACCACCCCATGGCTTCCCACACTTGGTTTCCATACGTTTGTTCTCTACCTCTGTGTCTCTATTTCTTCCCTGCAAACCAGTTCATCTGTACCAGTTTAAGGCTCCACATATATGCATTAATACACAATAATTGTTTTCCTCTTTCTGACTTACTTCATTCTGTATGAAAGTCTCTCGATCCATCGATGTCTCTACAAATGACCCAGTTTCATTCCTTTTTATGGCCGAGTAAGATTCCATTTTATATATGTACCACATCTTTATCCATTCTTCTGTCTGTGGGCATTTAGGTTGCTTCCATTACCTGGCTATTGTAAATAGTGCTGCAACGAACATTGTGGTGAATGTGCCTTTTTGAAATATGGTTTTCTCTGGGTATATGCCCAGATTGCTGGATCAGATGGTAATTCTATTTCTAGTTTTTTTAAGGAAACTCCATACTGTTCTCCATAGTGACTGTATCAATTTACATTCCCACCAATAGTGGAAGAGGGCTCCTTTTGTCCACACCCTCCCCAGAGTTGGTTGTTTGCAGATTTCCTGATGATGCCGATTCTAACAGGTGTGAGGTGATACCTCATTGTAGTTTTGATTTGCATTTCTCTAATAATTACTGCTGTTGAGCAGCTTTTCATGTGCGTCTTGGCCATCTCTGTGTCTCCTTTGAAGAAACGTCTTTTTAGATCTTCTGCCCATTTTTTTTTGGGTTGTTTGTTTTTTTTAATATTAAGCTGCATGAGCTGTTTATATATATTGGAGATTAAACCTCTGTCCATTGATTCGTCTGCAACGATTTTCGCCCATTCTGAGGGATGCCTTTTTCCATTCCCCTGTTTTTTAACAAAAAAGGAAAGAAAGGAAAAGAAGCAGAACACTAATGTGCGTAAAATATGCCTTTTGAAACGGTCGTTTTGAAATATGGACGTCCTTTGAATTTTTTGGTCGATATGTGACCCCAGGATTTGTTTTCAGGGCAGGTGTCATTTACAGGCCTGCAATGATTTTGAATATCAACTGACCATTAGCGCTGGGATTAAAGCTGCTGTTGTGTGAAACGGCCACAAGGTGGCAGCAGTTCACCCTTACCAAATCTGGTTACTAGGGCAAGAGAGCCTCAGTGGAAGTGGTGTTCTAGATTGGAAGTTAGAATGGAATGTGCCAGGAGAAAGCCCCTCACGTTTGTCTCACTACTTCTTGTTCGTGTATTTAATTTAATTTTTTATTTTTTATTACAGCAAGTTTGATTACAATGTTTGGCTTGTTGTAGGTGTGGAAGATGTGGTTCTTTTACACATATACAGATGACTGTTCTTCCTGGGATCCTTTTCCCATGTATGTTATGACAGAATGTTGAGTAGTCCTCTCTTGGTATTCTGTAGGTCTTTGGTGATTATATATGTCACCTGTGTTTGTATATGTCTGTTAACCCCGATATCGTAATGAAACCAATCCTCACACCTTTCCATTGGTGAACCATAAGTTTGTTTAATGAATCTGTGATTGCCCTTCTCCGTGGAAATATCTGCCCTGGTATCCATTTTTAGGTAACACCTATAAGTGATATGATATGATATGTGTCTTTCACTTTCTGACTTACTACAAGTCACGTGATTACTTCTAGACTCATCTACGGTGCTGCAAATGGCATTGTGTCCTTTTTTTCCTTGGCATCTCTTCTGCCTTAGCGGGGTCCATTTTCAACAATGTGATTCCCTGAGGGTTGTGGATTAGCTGACCTGGGCAGCCTTACCCTGCCGGCCCGCCCTCCCCAGGTGTGCCTCGTTGAGGTCAATATAAACAGAGCTCCAGGCAGCAATAGCCCCTGAAGCTGTGACTGACTCCATATTCTCTGCCCCGTCAGCAGTCTCGGGGCTGTGCTGGTGGGAGGGAGTGAGGGGCCACAGCTTTGTGGGTGGCCCGGTGTGAGTGGGGTTCTGCTGGCCTTTCTGCAGGAGTTACCAGGCTGCCGCCTGTAAAGAAGAGGATGTGTCACCCATACCTTCCGCTGGAATTTCTCTCCGGACAGAGGTGAGGAAGGAAAAAAGCAGTGGGGGCCGGGACAGGAGGGGTATCTCAGGCAGGGCAATGGAAAGCTTCTGGAAGAGCGCCCGTGGCCAGGACCACCCTGGCTGGCCTGCAGGCACCAAGTTGGCCTGCGTGCTGTCGCTGGTGTGGCTCCACGGTCCTTCCTCTAGGCTTTCAAGCCCTTGTACATATTCAGGTGTTTTACCTGGAAAGGGTGGGGACAGTTCAGCAGCAGCTGGCCTGGGGCTCAGCTCACGTTTACTCACGGATGCCTCGGCACGGTCCCCCAGCTTTGCAATGAGGACGCTCCTTGCGTGGGGGGTGGGTTGCTGGCTGTATGGGAGATGGTTCCCCACCTCTGACCAATTTCAGAATTGTTGACCGCTGGAGCAAGTGCCGTGATAGGGTTTTCCTCTGTATAACTCGTGGGTTCACTTTTTTTTTCTTTTATCGTTCAAGTTAGATTTTATTCCTCTTTTATGTATTTATAGATATAAGCATGGAAATAATTCATTCCTATAAATACATCTGTGTGACGGGAAGAACTTTTTTCTGTTTTATTTTTAAATTTTATTTTTATTTTTTAAAATTTTGAAATTTAATTTTATTTATTTTTTTTATACAGCACGTTATTATTAGTTATGTATTTTATGCATATACATGTATACAGGTCAATCCCAAACTCCCAACTCATCCCACCACCACCACCCCATGGCTTCCCACACTTGGTGTCCATACGTTTGTTCTCTACCTCTGTGTCTCTATTTCTTCCCTGCAAACCAGTTCATCTGTACCAGTTTTAGGCTCCACATATATGCATTAATACACAATATTTGTTTTCCTCTTTCTGACTTACTTCATTCTGTATGAAAGTCTCTCGATCCATCGATGTCTCTACAAATGACCCAGTTTCATTCCTTTTTATGGCCGAGTAAGATTCCATTTTATATATGTACCACATCTTTATCCATTCATCTGTCTGTGGGCATTTAGGTTGCTTCCATTACCTGGCTATTGTAAATAGTGCTGCAACGAACATTGTGGTGAATGTGCCTTTTTGAAATATGGTTTTCTCTGGGTATATGCCCAGATTGCTGGATCAGATGGTAATTCTATTTCTAGTTTTTTTAAGGAAACTCCATACTGTTCTCCATAGTGACTGTATCAATTTACATTCCCACCAATAGTGGAAGAGGGCTCCTTTTGTCCACACCCTCCCCAGAATTGGTTGTTTGCAGATTTCCTGATGATGCCGATTCTAACAGGTGTGAGGTGATACCTCATTGTAGTTTTGATTTGCATTTCTCTAATAATTACTGCTGTTGAGCAGCTTTTCATGTGCGTCTTGGCCATCTCTGTGTCTCCTTTGAAGAAACGTCTCTTTAGATCTTCTGCCCATTTTTTTTTGGGTTGTTTGTTTTTTTTAATATTAAGCTGCATGAGCTGTTTATATATATTGGAGATTAAACCTCTGTCCATTGATTCGTCTGCAACGATTTTCGCCCATTCTGAGGGATGCCTTTTTCCATTCCCGTGTTTTTTAACAAAAAAGGAAAGAAAGGAAAAGAAGCAGAACACTAATGTGCGTAAAATATGCCTTTTGAAACGGTCGTTTTGAAATATGGACGTCCTTTGCATTTTTTGGTCGATATGTGACCCCAGGATTTGTTTTCAGGGCAGGTGTCATTTACAGGCCTGCAATGATTTTGAATATCAACTGACCATTAGCGCTGGGATTAAAGCTGCTGTTGTGTGAAACGGCCACAAGGTGGCAGCAGTTCACCCTTACCAAATCTGGTTACTAGGGCAAGAGAGCCTCAGTGGAAGTGGTGTTCTAGATTGGAATTTAGAATGGAATGTGCCAGGAGAAAGCCCCTCACGTTTGTCTCACTACTTCTTGTTCATGTATTTAATTTAATTTTTTATTTTTTATTACAGCAAGTTTGATTACAATGTTTGGCTTGTTGTAGGTGTGGAAGATGTGGTTCTTTTACACATATACAGATGACTGTTCTTCCTGGGATCCTTTTCCCATGTACGTTATGACAGAATGTTGAGTAGTCCTCTCTTGGTATTCTGTAGGTCTTTGGTGATTATATATGTCACCTGTGTTTGTATATGTCTGTTAACCCCGATATCGTAATGAAACCAATCCTCACACCTTTCCATTGGTGAAACATAAGTTTGTTTAATGAATCTGTGATTGCCCTTCTCCGTGGAAATATCTGCCCTGGTGTCCATTTTTAGGTAACACCTATAAGTGATATGATATGATATGTGTCTTTCACTTTCTGACTTACTACAAGTCACGTGATTACTTCTAGACTCATCTATGGTGCTGCAAATGGCATTGTGTCCTTTTTTTCCTTGGCATCTCTTCTGCCTTAGCGGGGTCCATTTTCAACAATGTGATTCCCTGAGGGTTGTGGATTAGCTGACCTGGGCAGCCTTACCCTGCCGGCCCGCCCTCCCCAGGTGTGCCTCGTTGAGGTCAATATAAACAGAGCTCCAGGCAGCAATAGCCCCTGAAGCTGTGCCTGACTCCATATTCTCTGCCCCGTCAGCAGTCTCGGGGCTGTGCTGGTGGGAGGGAGTGAGGGGCCACAGCTTTGTGGGTGGCCCGGTGTGAGTGGGGTTCTGCTGGCCTTTCTGCAGGAGTTACCAGGCTGCCGCCTGTAAAGAAGAGGATGTGTCACCCATACCTTCCGCTGGAATTTCTCTCCGGACAGAGGTGAGGAAGGAAAAAAGCAGTGGGGGCCGGGACAGGAGGGGTATCTCAGGCAGGGCAATGGAAAGCTTCTGGAAGAGCGCCCGTGGCCAGGACCACCCTGGCTGGCCTGCAGGCACCAAGTTGGCCTGCGTGATGTCGCTGGTGTGGCTCCACGGTCCTTCCTCTAGGCTTTCAAGCCCTTGTACATATTCAGGTGTTTTACCTGGAAAGGGTGGGGACAGTTCAGCAGCAGCTGGCCTGGGGCTCAGCTCACGTTTACTCATGGATGCCTCGGCACGGTCCCCCAGCTTTGCAATGAGGACGCTCCTTGCATGGGGGGTGGGTTGCTGGCTGTATGGGAGATGGTTCCCCACCTCTGACCAATTTCAGAATTGTTGACCGCTGGAGCAAGTGCCGTGATAGGGTTTTCCTCTGTATAACTCGTGGGTTCACTTTTTTTTTCTTTTATCGTTCAAGTTAGATTTTATTCCTCTTTTATGTATTTATAGATATAAGCATGGAAATAATTCATTCCTATAAATACATCTGTGTGACGGGAAGAACTTTCTTCTGTTTTATATTTAAATTTTATTTTTATTTTTTAAAATTTTGAAATTTAATTTTATTTATTTTTTTTATACAGCACGTTATTATTAGTTATGTATTTTATGCATATACATGTATACAGGTCAATCCCAAACTCCCAACTCATCCCACCACCACCACCCCATGGCTTCCCACACTTGGTTTCCATACGTTTGTTCTCTACCTCTGTGTCTCTATTTCTTCCCTGCAAACCAGTTCATCTGTACCAGTTTTAGGCTCCACATATATGCATTAATACTCAATAATTGTTTTCCTCTTTCTGACTTACTTCATTCTGTATGAAAGTCTCTCGATCCATCGATGTCTCTACAAATGACCCAGTTTCATTCCTTTTTATGGCCGAGTAAGATTCCATTTTATATATGTACCACATCTTTATCCATTCTTCTGTCTGTGGGCATTTAGGTTGCTTCCATTACCTGGCTATTGTAAATAGTGCTGCAACGAACATTGTGGTGAATGTGCCTTTTTGAAATATGGTTTTCTCTGGGTATATGCCCAGATTGCTGGATCAGATGGTAATTCTATTTCTAGTTTTTTTAAGGAAACTCCATACTGTTCTCCATAGTGACTGTATCAATTTACATTCCCACCAATAGTGGAAGAGGGCTCCTTTTGTCCACACCCTCCCCAGAGTTGGTTGTTTGCAGATTTCCTGATGATGCCGATTCTAACAGGTGTGAGGTGATAACTCATTGTAGTTTTGATTTGCATTTCTCTAATAATTACTGCTGTTGAGCAGCTTTTCATGTGCGTCTTGGCCATCTCTGTGTCTCCTTTGAAGAAACGTGTTTTTAGATCTTCTGCCCATTTTTTTTTTGGGTTGTTTGTTTTTTTTAATATTAAGTTGCATGAGCTGTTTATATATATTGGAGATTAAACCTCTGTCCATTGATTCGTCTGCAACGATTTTCGCCCATTCTGAGGGATGCCTTTTTCCATTCCCCTGTTTTTTAACAAAAAAGGAAAGAAAGGAAAAGAAGCAGAACACTAATGTGCGTAAAATATGCCTTTTGAAACGGTCGTTTTGAAATATGGACGTCCTTTGAATTTTTTGGTCGATATGTGACCCCAGGATTTGTTTTCAGGGCAGGTGTCATTTACAGGCCTGCAATGATTTTGAATATCAACTGACCATTAGCGCTGGGATTAAAGCTGCTGTTGTGTGAAACGGCCACAAGGTGGCAGCAGTTCACCCTTACCAAATCTGGTTACTATGGCAAGAGAGCCTCAGTGGAAGTGGTGTTCTAGATTGGAATTTAGAATGGAATGTGCCAGGAGAAAGCCCCTCACGTTTGTCTCACTACTTCTTGTTCGTGTATTTAATTTAATTTTTTATTTTTTATTACAGCAAGTTTGATTACAATGTTTGGCTTGTTGTAGGTGTGGAAGATGTGGTTCTTTTACACATATACAGATGACTGTTCTTCCTGGGATCCTTTTCCCATGTACGTTATGACAGAATGTTGAGTAGTCCTCTCTTGGTATTCTGTAGGTCTTTGGTGATTATATATGTCACCTGTGTTTGTATATGTCTGTTAACCCCGATATCGTAATGAAACTAATCCTCACACCTTTCCATTGGTGAACCATAAGTTTGTTTAATGAATCTGTGATTGCCCTTCTCCGTGGAAATATCTGCCCTGGTATCCATTTTTAGGTAACACCTATAAGTGATATGATATGATATGTGTCTTTCACTTTCTGACTTACTACAAGTCACGTGATTACTTCTAGACTCATCTACGGTGCTGCAAATGGCATTGTGTCCTTTTTTTCCTTGGCATCACTTCTGCCTTAGCGGGGTCCATTTTCAACAATGTGATTCCCTGAGGGTTGTGGATTAGCTGACCTGGGCAGCCTTACCCTGCCGGCCCGCCCTCCCCAGGTGTGCCTCGTTGAGGTCAATATAAACAGAGCTCCAGGCAGCAATAGCCCCTGAAGCTGTGCCTGACTCCATATTCTCTGCCCCGTCAGCAGTCTCGGGGCTGTGCTGGTGGGAGGGAGTGAGGGGCCACAGCTTTGTGGGTGGCCCGGTGTGAGTGGGGTTCTGCTGGCCTTTCTGCAGGAGTTACCAGGCTGCCGCCTGTAAAGAAGAGGATGTGTCACCCATACCTTCCGCTGGAATTTCTCTCCGGACAGAGGTGAGGAAGGAAAAAAGCAGTGGGGGCCGGGACAGGAGGGGTATCTCAGGCAGGGCAATGGAAAGCTTCTGGAAGAGCGCCCGTGGCCAGGACCACCCTGGCTGGCCTGCAGGCACCAAGTTGGCCTGCGTGCTGTCGCTGGTGTGGCTCCACGGTCCTTCCTCTAGGCTTTCAAGCCCTTGTACATATTCAGGTGTTTTACCTGGAAAGGGTGGGGACAGTTCAGCAGCAGCTGGCCTGGGACTCAGCTCACGTTTACTCATGGATGCCTCGGCACGGTCCCCCAGCTTTGCAATGAGGACGCTCCTTGCGTGGGGGGTGGGTTGCTGGCTGTATGGGAGATGGTTCCCCACCTCTGACCAATTTCAGAATTGTTGACCGCTGGAGCAAGTGCCGTGATAGGGTTTTCCTCTGTATAACTCGTGGGTTCACTTTTTTTTTCTTTTATCGTTCAAGTTAGATTTTATTCCTCTTTTATGTATTTATAGATATAAGTATGGAAATAATTCATTCCTATAAATACATCTGTGTGACGGGAAGAACTTTTTTCTGTTTTATATTTAAATTTTATTTTTATTTTTTAAAATTTTGAAATTTAATTATATTTATTTTTTTTATACAGCACGTTATTATTAGTTATGTATTTTATGCATATACATGTATACAGGTCAATCCCAAACTCCCAACTCATCCCACCACCACCACGCCATGGCTTCCCACACTTGGTTTCCATACGTTTGTTCTCTACCTCTGTGTCTCTATTTCTTCCCTGCAAACCAGTTCATCTGTACCAGTTTAAGGCTCCAAATATATGCATTAATACACAATAATTGTTTTCCTCTTTCTGACTTACTTCATTCTGTATGAAAGTCTCTCGATCCATCGATGTCTCTACAAATGACCCAGTTTCATTCCTTTTTATGGCCGAGTAAGATTCCATTTTATATATGTACCACATCTTTATCCATTCTTCTGTCTGTGGGCATTTAGGTTGCTTCCATTACCTGGCTATTGTAAATAGTGCTGCAACGAACATTGTGGTGAATGTGCCTTTTTGAAATATGGTTTTCTCTGGGTATATGCCCAGATTGCTGGATCAGATGGTAATTCTATTTCTAGTTTTTTTAAGGAAACTCCATACTGTTCTCCATAGTGACTGTATCAATTTACATTCCCACCAATAGTGGAAGAGGGCTCCTTTTGTCCACACCCTCCCCAGAGTTGGTTGTTTGCAGATTTCCTGATGATGCCGATTCTAACAGGTGTGAGGTGATACCTCATTGTAGTTTTGATTTGCATTTCTCTAATAATTACTGCTGTTGAGCAGCTTTTCATGTGCGTCTTGGCCATCTCTGTGTCTCCTTTGAAGAAACGTCTTTTTAGATCTTCTGCCCATTTTTTTTTTGGGTTGTTTGTTTTTTTTAATATTAAGCTGCATGAGCTGTTTATATATATTGGAGATTAAACCTCTGTCCATTGATTCGTCTGCAACGATTTTCGCCCATTCTGAGGGATGCCTTTTTCCATTCCCCTGTTTTTTAACAAAAATGGAAAGAAAGGAAAAGAAGCAGAACACTAATGTGCGTAAAATATGCCTTTTGAAACGGTCGTTTTGAAATATGGACGTCCTTTGAATTTTTTGGTCGATATGTGACCCCAGGATTTGTTTTCAGGGCAGGTGTCATTTACAGGCCTGCAATGATTTTGAATATCAACTGACCATTAGCGCTGGGATTAAAGCTGCTGTTGTGTGAAACGGCCACAAGGTGGCAGCAGTTCACCCTTACCAAATCTGGTTACTAGGGCAAGAGAGCCTCAGTGGAAGTGGTGTTCTAGATTGGAATTTAGAATGGAATGTGCCAGGAGAAAGCCCCTCACGTTTGTCTCACTACTTCTTGTTCGTGTATTTAATTTAATTTTTTATTTTTTATTACAGCAAGTTTGATTACAATGTTTGGCTTGTTGTAGGTGTGGAAGATGTGGTTCTTTTACACATATACAGATGACTGTTCTTCCTGGGATCCTTTTCCCATGTACGTTATGACAGAATGTTGAGTAGTCCTCTCTTGGTATTCTGTAGGTCTTTGGTGATTATATATGTCACCTGTGTTTGTATATGTCTGTTAACCCCGATATCGTAATGAAACCAATCCTCACACCTTTCCATTGGTGAACCATAAGTTTGTTTAATGAATCTGTGATTGCCCTTCTCCGTGGAAATATCTGCCCTGGTATCCATTTTTAGGTAACACCTATAAGTGATATGATATGATATGTGTCTTTCACTTTCTGACTTACTACAAGTCACGTGATTACTTCTAGACTCATCTACGGTGCTCCAAATGGCATTGTGTCCTTTTTTCCCTTGGCTTCTCTTCTGCCTTAGCGGGGTCCATTTTCAACAATGTGATTCCCTGAGGGTTGTGGATTAGCTGACCTGGGCAGCCTTACCCTGCCGGCCCGCCCTCCCCAGGTGTGCCTCGTTGAGGTCAATATAAACAGAGCTCCAGGCAGCAATAGCCCCTGAAGCTGTGACTGACTCCATATTCTCTGCCCCGTCAGCAGTCTCGGGGCTGTGCTGGTGGGAGGGAGTGAGGGGCCACAGCTTTGTGGGTGGCCCGGTGTGAGTGGGGTTCTGCTGGCCTTTCTGCAGGAGTTACCAGGCTGCCGCCTGTAAAGAAGAGGATGTGTCACCCATACCTTCCGCTGGAATTTCTCTCCGGACAGAGGTGAGGAAGGAAAAAAGCAGTGGGGGCCGGGACAGGAGGGGTATCTCAGGCAGGGCAATGGAAAGCTTCTGGAAGAGCGCCCGTGGCCAGGACCACCCTGGCTGGCCTGCAGGCACCAAGTTGGCCTGCGTGCTGTCGCTGGTGTGGCTCCACGGTCCTTCCTCTAGGCTTTCAAGCCCTTGTACATATTCAGGTGTTTTACCTGGAAAGGGTGGGGACAGTTCAGCAGCAGCTGGCCTGGGGCTCAGCTCACGTTTACTCACGGATGCCTCGGCACGGTCCCCCAGCTTTGCAATGAGGACGCTCCTTGCGTGGGGGGTGGGTTGCTGGCTGTATGGGAGATGGTTCCCCACCTCTGACCAATTTCAGAATTGTTGACCGCTGGAGCAAGTGCCGTGATAGGGTTTTCCTCTGTATAACTCGTGGGTTCACTTTTTTTTTCTTTTATCGTTCAAGTTAGATTTTATTCCTCTTTTATGTATTTATAGATATAAGCATGGAAATAATTCATTCCTATAAATACATCTGTGTGACGGGAAGAACTTTTTTCTGTTTTATTTTTAAATTTTATTTTTATTTTTTAAAATTTTGAAATTTAATTTTATTTATTTTTTTTATACAGCACGTTATTATTAGTTATGTATTTTATGCATATACATGTATACAGGTCAATCCCAAACTCCCAACTCATCCCACCACCACCACCCCATGGCTTCCCACACTTGGTGTCCATACGTTTGTTCTCTACCTCTGTGTCTCTATTTCTTCCCTGCAAACCAGTTCATCTGTACCAGTTTTAGGCTCCACATATATGCATTAATACACAATATTTGTTTTCCTCTTTCTGACTTACTTCATTCTGTATGAAAGTCTCTCGATCCATCGATGTCTCTACAAATGACCCAATTTCATTCCTTTTTATGGCCGAGTAAGATTCCATTTTATATATGTACCACATCTTTATCCATTCATCTGTCTGTGGGCATTTAGGTTGCTTCCATTACCTGGCTATTGTAAATAGTGCTGCAACGAACATTGTGGTGAATGTGCCTTTTTGAAATATGGTTTTCTCTGGGTATATGCCCAGATTGCTGGATCAGATGGTAATTCTATTTCTAGTTTTTTTAAGGAAACTCCATACTGTTCTCCATAGTGACTGTATCAATTTACATTCCCACCAATAGTGGAAGAGGGCTCCTTTTGTCCACACCCTCCCCAGAATTGGTTGTTTGCAGATTTCCTGATGATGCCGATTCTAACAGGTGTGAGGTGATACCTCATTGTAGTTTTGATTTGCATTTCTCTAATAATTACTGCTGTTGAGCAGCTTTTCATGTGCGTCTTGGCCATCTCTGTGTCTCCTTTGAAGAAACGTCTCTTTAGATCTTCTGCCCATTTTTTTTTGGGTTGTTTGTTTTTTTTAATATTAAGCTGCATGAGCTGTTTATATATATTGGAGATTAAACCTCTGTCCATTGATTCGTCTGCAACGATTTTCGCCCATTCTGAGGGATGCCTTTTTCCATTCCCGTGTTTTTTAACAAAAAAGGAAAGAAAGGAAAAGAAGCAGAACACTAATGTGCGTAAAATATGCCTTTTGAAACGGTCGTTTTGAAATATGGACGTCCTTTGCATTTTTTGGTCGATATGTGACCCCAGGATTTGTTTTCAGGGCAGGTGTCATTTACAGGCCTGCAATGATTTTGAATATCAACTGACCATTAGCGCTGGGATTAAAGCTGCTGTTGTGTGAAACGGCCACAAGGTGGCAGCAGTTCACCCTTACCAAATCTGGTTACTAGGGCAAGAGAGCCTCAGTGGAAGTGGTGTTCTAGATTGGAATTTAGAATGGAATGTGCCAGGAGAAAGCCCCTCACGTTTGTCTCACTACTTCTTGTTCGTGTATTTAATTTAATTTTTTATTTTTTATTACAGCAAGTTTGATTACAATGTTTGGCTTGTTGTAGGTGTGGAAGATGTGGTTCTTTTACACATATACAGATGACTGTTCTTCCTGGGATCCTTTTCCCATGTACGTTATGACAGAATGTTGAGTAGTCCTCTCTTGGTATTCTGTAGGTCTTTGGTGATTATATATGTCACCTGTGTTTGTATATGTCTGTTAACCCCGATATCGTAATGAAACCAATCCTCACACCTTTCCATTGGTGAACCATAAGTTTGTTTAATGAATCTGTGATTGCCCTTCTCCGTGGAAATATCTGCCCTGGTATCCATTTTTAGGTAACACCTATAAGTGATATGATATGATATGTGTCTTTCACTTTCTGACTTACTACAAGTCACGTGATTACTTCTAGACTCATCTATGGTGCTGCAAATGGCATTGTGTCCTTTTTTTCCTTGGCATCTCTTCTGCCTTAGCGGGGTCCATTTTCAACAATGTGATTCCCTGAGGGTTGTGGATTAGCTGACCTGGGCAGCCTTACCCTGCCGGCCCGCCCTCCCCAGGTGTGCCTCGTTGAGGTCAATATAAACAGAGCTCCAGGCAGCAATAGCCCCTGAAGCTGTGACTGACTCCATATTCTCTGCCCCGTCAGCAGTCTCGGGGCTGTGCTGGTGGGAGGGAGTGAGGGGCCACAGCTTTGTGGGTGGCCCGGTGTGAGTGGGGTTCTGCTGGCCTTTCTGCAGGAGTTACCAGGCTGACGCCTGTAAAGAAGAGGATATGTCACCCATACCTTCCGCTGGAATTTCTCTCCGGACAGAGGTGAGGAAGGAAAAAAGCAGTGGGGGCCGGGACAGGAGGGGTATCTCAGGCAGGGCAATGGAAAGCTTCTGGAAGAGCGCCCAGGGCCAGGACCACCCTGGCTGGCCTGCAGGCACCAAGTTGGCCTGTGTGCTGTCGCTGGTGTGGCTCCACGGTCCTTCCTCTAGGCTTTCAAGCCCTTGTACATATTCAGGTGTTTTACCTGGAAAGGGTGGGGACAGTTCAGCAGCAGCTGGCCTGGGGCTCAGCTCACGTTTACTCACGGATGCCTCGGCACGGTCCCCCAGCTTTGCAATGAGGACACTCCTTGCGTGGGGGGTGGGTTGCTGGCTGTATGGGAGATGGTTCCACACCTCTGACCAATTTCAGAATTGTTGACCGCTGGAGCAAGTGCCGTGATAGGGTTTTCCTCTGTATAACTCGTGGGTTCACTTTTTTTTTCTTTTATCGTTCAAGTTAGATTTTATTCCTCTTTTATATATTTATAGATATAAGCATGGAAATAATTCATTCCTATAAATACATCTGTGTGACGGGAAGAACTTTTTTCTGTTTTATTTTTAAATTTTATTTTTTAAAATTTTGAAATTTAATTTTATTTATTTTTTTTATACAGCACGTTATTATTAGTTATGTATTTTATGCATATACATGTATACAGGTCAATCCCAAACTCCCAACTCATCCCACCACCACCACCCCATGGCTTCCCACACTTGGTGTCCATACGTCTGTTCTCTACCTCTGTGTCTCTATTTCTTCCCTGCAAACCAGTTCATCTGTACCAGTTTTAGGCTCCACATATATGCATTAATACACAATATTTGTTTTCCTCTTTCTGACTTACTTCATTCTGTATGAAAGTCTCTCGATCCATCGATGTCTCTACAAATGACCCAGTTTCATTCCTTTTTATGGCCGAGTAATATTCCATTTTATATATGTACCACATCTTTATCCATTCATCTGTCTGTGGGCATTTAGGATGCTTCCATTACCTGGCTATTGTAAATAGTGCTGCAACGAACATTGTGGTGAATGTGCCTTTTTGAAATACGGTTTTCTCTGGGTATATGCCCAGAAGTGGGATTGCTGGATCAGATGGTAATTCTATTTCTAGTTTTTTTAAGGAAACTCCATACTGTTCTCCATAGTGACTGTATCAATTTACATTCCCACCAATAGTGGAAGAGGGCTCCATTTGTCCACACCCTCCCCAGAATTGGTTGTTTGCAGATTTCCTGATGATGCCGATTCTAACAGGTGTGAGGTGATACCTCATTGTAGTTTTGATTTGCATTATCTAATAATTACTGCTGTTGAGCAGCTTTTCATGTGCGTCTTGGCCATCTCTGTGTCTCCTTTGAAGAAACGTCTCTTTAGATCTTCTGCCCATTTTATTTTGGGTTGTTTGTTTTTTTTAATATTAAGCTGCATGAGCTGTTTATATATATTGGAGATTAAACCTCTGTCCATTGATTCGTCTGCAACGATTTTCGCCCATTCTGAGGGATGCCTTTTTCCATTCCCGTGCTTTTTAACAAAAAAGGAAAGAAAGGAAAAGAAGCAGAACACTAATGTGCGTAAAATATGCCTTTTGAAACGGTCGTTTTGAAATATGGACGTCCTTTGAATTTTTTGGTCGATATGTGACCCCAGGATTTGTTTTCAGGGCAGGTGTCATTTACAGGCCTGCAAAGATTTTGAATATCAACTGACCATTAGCGCTGGGATTAAAGCTGCTGTTGTGTGAAACGGCCACAAGGTGGCAGCAGTTCACCCTTACCAAATCTGGTTATTGGGCAAGAGAGCCTCAGTGGAAGTGGTGTTCTAGATTGGAATTTAGAATGGAATGTGCCAGGAGAAAGCCCCTCACGTTTGTCTCACTACTTCTTGTTCGTGTTTTTAATTTAATTTTTTATTTTTTATTACAGCAAGTTTGATTACAATGTTTGGCTTGTTGTAGGTGTGGAAGATGTGGTTCTTTTACACATATACAGATGACTGTTCTTCCTGGGATCCTTTTCCCATGTACCATATGACAAAATGTTGAGTAGTCCTCTCATGGTATTCTGTAGGTCTTTGTTGATTATATATGTCACCTGTGTTTGTATATGTCTGTTAACCCCGACATCGTAATGAAACCAATCCTCACACCTTTCCATTGGTGAACCATAAGTTTGTTTAATGAATCTGTGATTGCCCTTCTCCGTGGAAATATCTGCCCTGGTATCTATTTTTAGGTAACACCTATAAGTGATATGATATGATATGTGTCTTTCACTTTCTGACTTACTACAAGTCACGTGATTACTTCTAGACTCATCTACGGTGCTGCAAATGGCATTGTGTCGTTTTTTTTCCTTGGCTTCTCTTCTGCCTTAGCGGGGTCCATTTTCAACAATGTGATTCCCTGAGGGTTGTGGATTAGCTGACCTGGGCAGCCTTACCCTGCCGGCCCACCCTCCCCAGGTGTGCCTCGTTGAGGTCAATATAAACAGAGCTCCAGGCAGCAATAGCCCCTGAAGCTGTGACTGACTCCATATTCTTTGCCCCGTCAGCAGTCTCGGGGCTGTGCTGGTGGGAGGGAGTGAGGGGCCACAGCTTTGTGGGTGGCCCGGTGTGAGTGGGGTTCTGCTGGCCTTTCTGCAGGAGTTACCAGGCTGCCGCCTGTAAAGAAGAGGATGTGTCACCCATACCTTCCGCTGGAATTTCTCTCCGGACAGAGGTGAGGAAGGAAAAAAGCAGTGGGGGCCGGGACAGGAGGGGTATCTCAGGCAGGGCAATGGAAAGCTTCTGGAAGAGCGTCCGGGGCCAGGACCACCCTGGCTGGCCTGCAGGCACCAAGTTGGCCTGCGTGCTGTCGCTGGTGTGGCTCCACGGTCCTTCCTCTAGGCTTTCAAGCCCTTGTACATATTCAGGTGTTTTACCTGGAAAGGGTGGGGACAGTTCAGCAGCAGCTGGCCTGGGGCTCAGCTCACGTTTACTCATGGATGCCTCGGCACGGTCCCCCAGCTTTGCAATGAGGACGCTCCTTGCGTGGGGGGTGGGTTGCTGGCTGTATGGGAGATGGTTCCCCACCTCTGACCAATTTCAGAATTGTTGACCGCTGGAGCAAGTGCCGTGATAGGGTTTTCCTCTGTATAACTCGTGGGTTCACTTTTTTTTTCTTTTATCGTTCAAGTTAGATTTTATTCCTCTTTTATGTATTTATAGATATAAGCATGGAAATAATTCATTCCTATAAATACATCTGTGTGACGGGAAGAACTTTTTTCTGTTTTATATTTAAATTTTATTTTTATTTTTTAAAATTTTGAAATTTAATTTTATTTATTTTTTTTATACAGCACGTTATTATTAGTTATGTATTTTATGCATATACATGTATACAGGTCAATCCCAAACTCCCAACTCATCCCACCACCACCACCCCATGGCTTCCCACACTTGGTGTCCATACGTTTGTTCTCTACCTCTGTGTCTCTATTTCTTCCCTGCAAACCAGTTCATCTGTACCAGTTTTAGGCTCCACATATATGCATTAATACACAATAATTGTTTTCCTCTTTCTGACTTACTTCATTCTGTATGAAAGTCTCTCGATCCATCGATGTCTCTACAAATGACCCAGTTTCATTCCTTTTTATGGCCGAGTAAGATTCCATTTTATATATGTACCACATCTTTATCCATTCTTCTGTCTGTGGGCATTTAGGTTGCTTCCATTACCTGGCTATTGTAAATAGTGCTGCAACGAACATTGTGGTGAATGTGCCTTTTTGAAATATGGTTTTCTCTGGGTATATGCCCAGATTGCTGGATCAGATGGTAATTCTATTTCTAGTTTTTTTAAGGAAACTCCATACTGTTCTCCATAGTGACTGTATCAATTTACATTCCCACCAATAGTGGAAGAGGGCTCCTTTTGTCCACACCCTCCCCAGAGTTGGTTGTTTGCAGATTTCCTGATGATGCCGATTCTAACAGGTGTGAGGTGATACCTCATTGTAGTTTTGATTTGCATTTCTCTAATAATTACTGCTGTTGAGCAGCTTTTCATGTGCGTCTTGGCCATCTCTGTGTCTCCTTTGAAGAAACGTCTTTTTAGATCTTCTGCCCATTTTTTTTTTGGGTTGTTTGTTTTTTTTAATATTAAGCTGCATGAGCTGTTTATATATATTGGAGATTAAACCTCTGTCCATTGATTCGTCTGCAACGATTTTCGCCCATTCTGAGGGATGCCTTTTTCCATTCCCCTGTTTTTTAACAAAAAAGGAAAGAAAGGAAAAGAAGCAGAACACTAATGTGCGTAAAATATGCCTTTTGAAACGGTCGTTTTGAAATATGGACGTCCTTTGAATTTTTTGGTCGATATGTGACCCCAGGATTTGTTTTCAGGGCAGGTGTCATTTACAGGCCTGCAATGATTTTGAATATCAACTGACCATTAGCGCTGGGATTAAAGCTGCTGTTGTGTGAAACGGCCACAAGGTGGCAGCAGTTCACCCTTACCAAATCTGGTTACTAGGGCAAGAGAGCCTCAGTGGAAGTGGTGTTCTAGATTGGAATTTAGAATGGAATGTGCCAGGAGAAAGCCCCTCACGTTTGTCTCACTACTTCTTGTTCGTGTATTTAATTTAATTTTTTATTTTTTATTACAGCAAGTTTGATTACAATGTTTGGCTTGTTGTAGGTGTGGAAGATGTGGTTCTTTTACACATATACAGATGACTGTTCTTCCTGGGATCCTTTTCCCATGTACGTTATGATAGAATGTTGAGTAGTCCTCTCTTGGTATTCTGTAGGTCTTTGGTGATTATATATGTCACCTGTGTTTGTATATGTCTGTTAACCCCGATATCGTAATGAAACCAATCCTCACACCTTTCCATTGGTGAACCATAAGTTTGTTTAATGAATCTGTGATTGCCCTTCTCCGTGGAAATATCTGCCCTGGTATCCATTTTTAGGTAACACCTATAAGTGATATGATATGATATGTGTCTTTCACTTTCTGACTTACTACAAGTCACGTGATTACTTCTAGACTCATCTACGGTGCTGCAAATGGCATTGTGTCCTTTTTTTCCTTGGCATCTCTTCTGCCTTAGCGGGGTCCATTTTCAACAATGTGATTCCCTGAGGGTTGTGGATTAGCTGACCTGGGCAGCCTTACCCTGCCGGCCCGCCCTCCCCAGGTGTGCCTCGTTGAGGTCAATATAAACAGAGCTCCAGGCAGCAATAGCCCCTGAAGCTGTGACTGACTCCATATTCTCTGCCCCGTCAGCAGTCTCGGGGCTGTGCTGGTGGGAGGGAGTGAGGGGCCACAGCTTTGTGGGTGGCCCGGTGTGAGTGGGGTTCTGCTGGCCTTTCTGCAGGAGTTACCAGGCTGCCGCCTGTAAAGAAGAGGATGTGTCACCCATACCTTCCGCTGGAATTTCTCTCCGGACAGAGGTGAGGAAGGAAAAAAGCAGTGGGGGCCGGGACAGGAGGGGTATCTCAGGCAGGGCAATGGAAAGCTTCTGGAAGAGTGCCCGTGGCCAGGACCACCCTGGCTGGCCTGCAGGCACCAAGTTGGCCTGCGTGCTGTCGCTGGTGTGGCTCCACGGTCCTTCCTCTAGGCTTTCAAGCCCTTGTACATATTCAGGTGTTTTACCTGGAAAGGGTGGGGACAGTTCAGCAGCAGCTGGCCTGGGGCTCAGCTCACGTTTACTCACGGATGCCTCGGCACGGTCCCCCAGCTTTGCAATGAGGACGCTCCTTGCGTGGGGGGTGGGTTGCTGGCTGTATGGGAGATGGTTCCCCACCTCTGACCAATTTCAGAATTGTTGACCGCTGGAGCAAGTGCCGTGATAGGGTTTTCCTCTGTATAACTCGTGGGTTCACTTTTTTTTTCTTTTATCGTTCAAGTTAGATTTTATTCCTCTTTTATGTATTTATAGATATAAGCATGGAAATAATTCATTCCTATAAATACATCTGTGTGACGGGAAGAACTTTTTTCTGTTTTATTTTTAAATTTTATTTTTATTTTTTAAAATTTTGAAATTTAATTTTATTTATTTTTTTTATACAGCACGTTATTATTAGTTATGTATTTTATGCATATACATGTATACAGGTCAATCCCAAACTCCCAACTCATCCCACCACCACCACCCCATGGCTTCCCACACTTGGTGTCCATACGTTTGTTCTCTACCTCTGTGTCTCTATTTCTTCCCTGCAAACCAGTTCATCTGTACCAGTTTTAGGCTCCACATATATGCATTAATACACAATATTTGTTTTCCTCTTTCTGACTTACTTCATTCTGTATGAAAGTCTCTCGATCCATCGATGTCTCTACAAATGACCCAATTTCATTCCTTTTTATGGCCGAGTAAGATTCCATTTTATATATGTACCACATCTTTATCCATTCATCTGTCTGTGGGCATTTAGGTTGCTTCCATTACCTGGCTATTGTAAATAGTGCTGCAACGAACATTGTGGTGAATGTGCCTTTTTGAAATATGGTTTTCTCTGGGTATATGCCCAGATTGCTGGATCAGATGGTAATTCTATTTCTAGTTTTTTTAAGGAAACTCCATACTGTTCTCCATAGTGACTGTATCAATTTACATTCCCACCAATAGTGGAAGAGGGCTCCTTTTGTCCACACCCTCCCCAGAATTGGTTGTTTGCAGATTTCCTGATGATGCCGATTCTAACAGGTGTGAGGTGATACCTCATTGTAGTTTTGATTTGCATTTCTCTAATAATTACTGCTGTTGAGCAGCTTTTCATGTGCGTCTTGGCCATCTCTGTGTCTCCTTTGAAGAAACGTCTCTTTAGATCTTCTGCCCATTTTTTTTTGGGTTGTTTGTTTTTTTTAATATTAAGCTGCATGAGCTGTTTATATATATTGGAGATTAAACCTCTGTCCATTGATTCGTCTGCAACGATTTTCGCCCATTCTGAGGGATGCCTTTTTCCATTCCCGTGTTTTTTAACAAAAAAGGAAAGAAAGGAAAAGAAGCAGAACACTAATGTGCGTAAAATATGCCTTTTGAAACGGTCGTTTTGAAATATGGACGTCCTTTGCATTTTTTGGTCGATATGTGACCCCAGGATTTGTTTTCAGGGCAGGTGTCATTTACAGGCCTGCAATGATTTTGAATATCAACTGACCATTAGCGCTGGGATTAAAGCTGCTGTTGTGTGAAACGGCCACAAGGTGGCAGCAGTTCACCCTTACCAAATCTGGTTACTAGGGCAAGAGAGCCTCAGTGGAAGTGGTGTTCTAGATTGGAATTTAGAATGGAATGTGCCAGGAGAAAGCCCCTCACGTTTGTCTCACTACTTCTTGTTCGTGTATTTAATTTAATTTTTTATTTTTTATTACAGCAAGTTTGATTACAATGTTTGGCTTGTTGTAGGTGTGGAAGATGTGGTTCTTTTACACATATACAGATGACTGTTCTTCCTGGGATCCTTTTCCCATGTACGTTATGACAGAATGTTGAGTAGTCCTCTCTTGGTATTCTGTAGGTCTTTGGTGATTATATATGTCACCTGTGTTTGTATATGTCTGTTAACCCCGATATCGTAATGAAACCAATCCTCACACCTTTCCATTGGTGAACCATAAGTTTGTTTAATGAATCTGTGATTGCCCTTCTCCGTGGAAATATCTGCCCTGGTATCCATTTTTAGGTAACACCTATAAGTGATATGATATGATATGTGTCTTTCACTTTCTGACTTACTACAAGTCACGTGATTACTTCTAGACTCATCTATGGTGCTGCAAATGGCATTGTGTCCTTTTTTTCCTTGGCATCTCTTCTGCCTTAGCGGGGTCCATTTTCAACAATGTGATTCCCTGAGGGTTGTGGATTAGCTGACCTGGGCAGCCTTACCCTGCCGGCCCGCCCTCCCCAGGTGTGCCTCGTTGAGGTCAATATAAACAGAGCTCCAGGCAGCAATAGCCCCTGAAGCTGTGACTGACTCCATATTCTCTGCCCCGTCAGCAGTCTCGGGGCTGTGCTGGTGGGAGGGAGTGAGGGGCCACAGCTTTGTGGGTGGCCCGGTGTGAGTGGGGTTCTGCTGGCCTTTCTGCAGGAGTTACCAGGCTGACGCCTGTAAAGAAGAGGATATGTCACCCATACCTTCCACTGGAATTTCTCTCCGGACAGAGGTGAGGAAGGAAAAAAGCAGTGGGGGCCGGGACAGGAGGGGTATCTCAGGCAGGGCAATGGAAAGCTTCTGGAAGAGCGCCCAGGGCCAGGACCACCCTGGCTGGCCTGCAGGCACCAAGTTGGCCTGTGTGCTGTCGCTGGTGTGGCTCCACGGTCCTTCCTCTAGGCTTTCAAGCCCTTGTACATATTCAGGTGTTTTACCTGGAAAGGGTGGGGACAGTTCAGCAGCAGCTGGCCTGGGGCTCAGCTCACGTTTACTCACGGATGCCTCGGCACGGTCCCCCAGCTTTGCAATGAGGACACTCCTTGCGTGGGGGGTGGGTTGCTGGCTGTATGGGAGATGGTTCCACACCTCTGACCAATTTCAGAATTGTTGACCGCTGGAGCAAGTGCCGTGATAGGGTTTTCCTCTGTATAACTCGTGGGTTCACTTTTTTTTTCTTTTATCGTTCAAGTTAGATTTTATTCCTCTTTTATATATTTATAGATATAAGCATGGAAATAATTCATTCCTATAAATACATCTGTGTGACGGGAAGAACTTTTTTCTGTTTTATTTTTAAATTTTATTTTTTAAAATTTTGAAATTTAATTTTATTTATTTTTTTATACAGCACGTTATTATTAGTTATGTATTTTATGCATATACATGTATACAGGTCAATCCCAAACTCCCAACTCATCCCACCACCACCACCCCATGGCTTCCCACACTTGGTGTCCATACGTCTGTTCTCTACCTCTGTGTCTCTATTTCTTCCCTGCAAACCAGTTCATCTGTACCAGTTTTAGGCTCCACATATATGCATTAATACACAATATTTGTTTTCCTCTTTCTGACTTACTTCATTCTGTATGAAAGTCTCTCGATCCATCGATGTCTCTACAAATGACCCAGTTTCATTCCTTTTTATGGCCGAGTAATATTCCATTTTATATATGTACCACATCTTTATCCATTCATCTGTCTGTGGGCATTTAGGATGCTTCCATTACCTGGCTATTGTAAATAGTGCTGCAACGAACATTGTGGTGAATGTGCCTTTTTGAAATACGGTTTTCTCTGGGTATATGCCCAGAAGTGGGATTGCTGGATCAGATGGTAATTCTATTTCTAGTTTTTTTAAGGAAACTCCATACTGTTCTCCATAGTGACTGTATCAATTTACATTCCCACCAATAGTGGAAGAGGGCTCCATTTGTCCACACCCTCCCCAGAATTGGTTGTTTGCAGATTTCCTGATGATGCCGATTCTAACAGGTGTGAGGTGATACCTCATTGTAGTTTTGATTTGCATTATCTAATAATTACTGCTGTTGAGCAGCTTTTCATGTGCGTCTTGGCCATCTCTGTGTCTCCTTTGAAGAAACGTCTCTTTAGATCTTCTGCCCATTTTATTTTGGGTTGTTTGTTTTTTTTAATATTAAGCTGCATGAGCTGTTTATATATATTGGAGATTAAACCTCTGTCCATTGATTCGTCTGCAACGATTTTCGCCCATTCTGAGGGATGCCTTTTTCCATTCCCGTGCTTTTTAACAAAAAAGGAAAGAAAGGAAAAGAAGCAGAACACTAATGTGCGTAAAATATGCCTTTTGAAACGGTCGTTTTGAAATATGGACGTCCTTTGAATTTTTTGGTCGATATGTGACCCCAGGATTTGTTTTCAGGGCAGGTGTCATTTACAGGCCTGCAAAGATTTTGAATATCAACTGACCATTAGCGCTGGGATTAAAGCTGCTGTTGTGTGAAACGGCCACAAGGTGGCAGCAGTTCACCCTTACCAAATCTGGTTATTGGGCAAGAGAGCCTCAGTGGAAGTGGTGTTCTAGATTGGAATTTAGAATGGAATGTGCCAGGAGAAAGCCCCTCACGTTTGTCTCACTACTTCTTGTTCGTGTTTTTAATTTAATTTTTTATTTTTTATTACAGCAAGTTTGATTACAATGTTTGGCTTGTTGTAGGTGTGGAAGATGTGGTTCTTTTACACATATACAGATGACTGTTCTTCCTGGGATCCTTTTCCCATGTACCATATGACAGAATGTTGAGTAGTCCTCTCATGGTATTCTGTAGGTCTTTGTTGATTATATATGTCACCTGTGTTTGTATATGTCTGTTAACCCCGACATCGTAATGAAACCAATCCTCACACCTTTCCATTGGTGAACCATAAGTTTGTTTAATGAATCTGTGATTGCCCTTCTCCGTGGAAATATCTGCCCTGGTATCTATTTTTAGGTAACACCTATAAGTGATATGATATGATATGTGTCTTTCACTTTCTGACTTACTACAAGTCACGTGATTACTTCTAGACTCATCTACGGTGCTGCAAATGGCATTGTGTCGTTTTTTTTCCTTGGCTTCTCTTCTGCCTTAGCGGGGTCCATTTTCAACAATGTGATTCCCTGAGGGTTGTGGATTAGCTGACCTGGGCAGCCTTACCCTGCCGGCCCACCCTCCCCAGGTGTGCCTCGTTGAGGTCAATATAAACAGAGCTCCAGGCAGCAATAGCCCCTGAAGCTGTGACTGACTCCATATTCTTTGCCCCGTCAGCAGTCTCGGGGCTGTGCTGGTGGGAGGGAGTGAGGGGCCACAGCTTTGTGGGTGGCCCGGTGTGAGTGGGGTTCTGCTGGCCTTTCTGCAGGAGTTACCAGGCTGCCGCCTGTAAAGAAGAGGATGTGTCACCCATACCTTCCGCTGGAATTTCTCTCCGGACAGAGGTGAGGAAGGAAAAAAGCAGTGGGGGGCGGGACAGGAGGGGTATCTCAGGCAGGGCCATGGAAAGCTTCTGGAAGAGCGTCCGGGGCCAGGACCACCCTGGCTGGCCTGCAGGCACCAAGTTGGCCTGCGTGCTGTCGCTGGTGTGGCTCCACGGTCCTTCCTCTAGGCTTTCAAGCCCTTGTACATATTCAGGTGTTTTACCTGGAAAGGGTGGGGACAGTTCAGCAGCAGCTGGCCTGGGGCTCAGCTCACGTTTACTCATGGATGCCTCGGCACGGTCCCCCAGCTTTGCAATGAGGACGCTCCTTGCGTGGGGGGTGGGTTGCTGGCTGTATGGGAGATGGTTCCCCACCTCTGACCAATTTCAGAATTGTTGACCGCTGGAGCAAGTGCCGTGATAGGGTTTTCCTCTGTATAACTCGTGGGTTCACTTTTTTTTTCTTTTATCGTTCAAGTTAGATTTTATTCCTCTTTTATGTATTTATAGATATAAGCATGGAAATAATTCATTCCTATAAATACATCTGTGTGACGGGAAGAACTTTTTTCTGTTTTATATTTAAATTTTATTTTTATTTTTTAAAATTTTGAAATTTAATTTTATTTATTTTTTTTATACAGCACGTTATTATTAGTTATGTATTTTATGCATATACATGTATACAGGTCAATCCCAAACTCCCAACTCATCCCACCACCACCACCCCATGGCTTCCCACACTTGGTGTCCATACGTTTGTTCTCTACCTCTGTGTCTCTATTTCTTCCCTGCAAACCAGTTCATCTGTACCAGTTTAAGGCTCCACATATATGCATTAATACACAATAATTGTTTTCCTCTTTCTGACTTACTTCATTCTGTATGAAAGTCTCTCGATCCATCGATGTCTCTACAAATGACCCAGTTTCATTCCTTTTTATGGCCGAGTAAGATTCCATTTTATATATGTACCACATCTTTATCCATTCTTCTGTCTGTGGGCATTTAGGTTGCTTCCATTACCTGGCTATTGTAAATAGTGCTGCAACGAACATTGTGGTGAATGTGCCTTTTTGAAATATGGTTTTCTCTGGGTATATGCCCAGATTGCTGGATCAGATGGTAATTCTATTTCTAGTTTTTTTAAGGAAACTCCATACTGTTCTCCATAGTGACTGTATCAATTTACATTCCCACCAATAGTGGAAGAGGGCTCCTTTTGTCCACACCCTCCCCAGAGTTGGTTGTTTGCAGATTTCCTGATGATGCCGATTCTAACAGGTGTGAGGTGATACCTCATTGTAGTTTTGATTTGCATTTCTCTAATAATTACTGCTGTTGAGCAGCTTTTCATGTGCGTCTTGGCCATCTCTGTGTCTCCTTTGAAGAAACGTCTTTTTAGATCTTCTGCCCATTTTTTTTTTGGGTTGTTTGTTTTTTTTAATATTAAGCTGCATGAGCTGTTTATATATATTGGAGATTAAACCTCTGTCCATTGATTCGTCTGCAACGATTTTCGCCCATTCTGAGGGATGCCTTTTTCCATTCCCCTGTTTTTTAACAAAAAAGGAAAGAAAGGAAAAGAAGCAGAACACTAATGTGCGTAAAATATGCCTTTTGAAACGGTCGTTTTGAAATATGGACGTCCTTTGAATTTTTTGGTCGATATGTGACCCCAGGATTTGTTTTCAGGGCAGGTGTCATTTACAGGCCTGCAATGATTTTGAATATCAACTGACCATTAGCGCTGGGATTAAAGCTGCTGTTGTGTGAAACGGCCACAAGGTGGCAGCAGTTCACCCTTACCAAATCTGGTTACTAGGGCAAGAGAGCCTCAGTGGAAGTGGTGTTCTAGATTGGAATTTAGAATGGAATGTGCCAGGAGAAAGCCCCTCACGTTTGTCTCACTACTTCTTGTTCGTGTATTTAATTTAATTTTTTATTTTTTATTACAGCAAGTTTGATTACAATGTTTGGCTTGTTGTAGGTGTGGAAGATGTGGTTCTTTTACACATATACAGATGACTGTTCTTCCTGGGATCCTTTTCCCATGTACGTTATGATAGAATGTTGAGTAGTCCTCTCTTGGTATTCTGTAGGTCTTTGGTGATTATATATGTCACCTGTGTTTGTATATGTCTGTTAACCCCGATATCGTAATGAAACCAATCCTCACACCTTTCCATTGGTGAACCATAAGTTTGTTTAATGAATCTGTGATTGCCCTTCTCCGTGGAAATATCTGCCCTGGTATCCATTTTTAGGTAACACCTATAAGTGATATGATATGATATGTGTCTTTCACTTTCTGACTTACTACAAGTCACGTGATTACTTCTAGACTCATCTACGGTGCTGCAAATGGCATTGTGTCCTTTTTTTCCTTGGCATCTCTTCTGCCTTAGCGGGGTCCATTTTCAACAATGTGATTCCCTGAGGGTTGTGGATTAGCTGACCTGGGCAGCCTTACCCTGCCGGCCCGCCCTCCCCAGGTGTGCCTCGTTGAGGTCAATATAAACAGAGCTCCAGGCAGCAATAGCCCCTGAAGCTGTGACTGACTCCATATTCTCTGCCCCGTCAGCAGTCTCGGGGCTGTGCTGGTGGGAGGGAGTGAGGGGCCACAGCTTTGTGGGTGGCCCGGTGTGAGTGGGGTTCTGCTGGCCTTTCTGCAGGAGTTACCAGGCTGCCGCCTGTAAAGAAGAGGATGTGTCACCCATACCTTCCGCTGGAATTTCTCTCCGGACAGAGGTGAGGAAGGAAAAAAGCAGTGGGGGCCGGGACAGGAGGGGTATCTCAGGCAGGGCAATGGAAAGCTTCTGGAAGAGCGCCCGTGGCCAGGACCACCCTGGCTGGCCTGCAGGCACCAAGTTGGCCTGCGTGCTGTCGCTGGTGTGGCTCCACGGTCCTTCCTCTAGGCTTTCAAGCCCTTGTACATATTCAGGTGTTTTACCTGGAAAGGGTGGGGACAGTTCAGCAGCAGCTGGCCTGGGGCTCAGCTCACGTTTACTCACGGATGCCTCGGCACGGTCCCCCAGCTTTGCAATGAGGACGCTCCTTGCGTGGGGGGTGGGATGCTGGCTGTATGGGAGATGGTTCCCCACCTCTGACCAATTTCAGAATTGTTGACCGCTGGAGCAAGTGCCGTGATAGGGTTTTCCTCTGTATAACTCGTGGGTTCACTTTTTTTTTCTTTTATCGTTCAAGTTAGATTTTATTCCTCTTTTATGTATTTATAGATATAAGCATGGAAATAATTCATTCCTATAAATACATCTGTGTGACGGGAAGAACTTTTTTCTGTTTTATTTTTAAATTTTATTTTTATTTTTTAAAATTTTGAAATTTAATTTTATTTATTTTTTTTATACAGCACGTTATTATTAGTTATGTATTTTATGCATATACATGTATACAGGTCAATCCCAAACTCCCAACTCATCCAACCACCACCACCCCATGGCTTCCCACACTTGGTGTCCATACGTTTGTTCTCTACCTCTGTGTCTCTATTTCTTCCCTGCAAACCAGTTCATCTGTACCAGTTTTAGGCTCCACATATATGCATTAATACACAATATTTGTTTTCCTCTTTCTGACTTACTTCATTCTGTATGAAAGTCTCTCGATCCATCGATGTCTCTACAAATGACCCAGTTTCATTCCTTTTTATGGCCGAGTAAGATTCCATTTTATATATGTACCACATCTTTATCCATTCATCTGTCTGTGGGCATTTAGGTTGCTTCCATTACCTGGCTATTGTAAATAGTGCTGCAACGAACATTGTGGTGAATGTGCCTTTTTGAAATATGGTTTTCTCTGGGTATATGCCCAGATTGCTGGATCAGATGGTAATTCTATTTCTAGTTTTTTTAAGGAAACTCCATACTGTTCTCCATAGTGACTGTATCAATTTACATTCCCACCAATAGTGGAAGAGGGCTCCTTTTGTCCACACCCTCCCCAGAATTGGTTGTTTGCAGATTTCCTGATGATGCCGATTCTAACAGGTGTGAGGTGATACCTCATTGTAGTTTTGATTTGCATTTCTCTAATAATTACTGCTGTTGAGCAGCTTTTCATGTGCGTCTTGGCCATCTCTGTGTCTCCTTTGAAGAAACGTCTTTTTAGATCTTCTGCCCATTTTTTTTTTGGGTTGTTTGTTTTTTTTAATATTAAGCTGCATGAGCTGTTTATATATATTGGAGATTAAACCTCTGTCCATTGATTCGTCTGCAACGATTTTCGCCCATTCTGAGGGATGCCTTTTTCCATTCCCCTGTTTTTTAACAAAAAAGGAAAGAAAGGAAAAGAAGCAGAACACTAATGTGCGTAAAATATGCCTTTTGAAACGGTCGTTTTGAAATATGGACGTCCTTTGAATTTTTTGGTCGATATGTGACCCCAGGATTTGTTTTCAGGGCAGGTGTCATTTACAGGCCTGCAATGATTTTGAATATCAACTGACCATTAGCGCTGGGATTAAAGCTGCTGTTGTGTGAAACGGCCACAAGGTGGCAGCAGTTCACCCTTACCAAATCTGGTTACTAGGGCAAGAGAGCCTCAGTGGAAGTGGTGTTCTAGATTGGAATTTAGAATGGAATGTGCCAGGAGAAAGCCCCTCACGTTTGTCTCACTACTTCTTGTTCGTGTATTTAATTTAATTTTTTATTTTTTATTACAGCAAGTTTGATTACAATGTTTGGCTTGTTGTAGGTGTGGAAGATGTGGTTCTTTTACACATATACAGATGACTGTTCTTCCTGGGATCCTTTTCCCATGTACGTTATGATAGAATGTTGAGTAGTCCTCTCTTGGTATTCTGTAGGTCTTTGGTGATTATATATGTCACCTGTGTTTGTATATGTCTGTTAACCCCGATATCGTAATGAAACCAATCCTCACACCTTTCCATTGGTGAACCATAAGTTTGTTTAATGAATCTGTGATTGCCCTTCTCCGTGGAAATATCTGCCCTGGTATCCATTTTTAGGTAACACCTATAAGTGATATGATATGATATGTGTCTTTCACTTTCTGACTTACTACAAGTCACGTGATTACTTCTAGACTCATCTACGGTGCTGCAAATGGCATTGTGTCCTTTTTTTCCTTGGCATCTCTTCTGCCTTAGCGGGGTCCATTTTCAACAATGTGATTCCCTGAGGGTTGTGGATTAGCTGACCTGGGCAGCCTTACCCTGCCGGCCCGCCCTCCCCAGGTGTGCCTCGTTGAGGTCAATATAAACAGAGCTCCAGGCAGCAATAGCCCCTGAAGCTGTGACTGACTCCATATTCTCTGCCCCGTCAGCAGTCTCGGGGCTGTGCTGGTGGGAGGGAGTGAGGGGCCACAGCTTTGTGGGTGGCCCGGTGTGAGTGGGGTTCTGCTGGCCTTTCTGCAGGAGTTACCAGGCTGCCGCCTGTAAAGAAGAGGATGTGTCACCCATACCTTCCGCTGGAATTTCTCTCCGGACAGAGGTGAGGAAGGAAAAAAGCAGTGGGGGCCGGGACAGGAGGGGTATCTCAGGCAGGGCAATGGAAAGCTTCTGGAAGAGCGCCCGTGGCCAGGACCACCCTGGCTGGCCTGCAGGCACCAAGTTGGCCTGCGTGCTGTCGCTGGTGTGGCTCCACGGTCCTTCCTCTAGGCTTTCAAGCCCTTGTACATATTCAGGTGTTTTACCTGGAAAGGGTGGGGACAGTTCAGCAGCAGCTGGCCTGGGGCTCAGCTCACGTTTACTCACGGATGCCTCGGCACGGTCCCCCAGCTTTGCAATGAGGACGCTCCTTGCGTGGGGGGTGGGTTGCTGGCTGTATGGGAGATGGTTCCCCACCTCTGACCAATTTCAGAATTGTTGACCGCTGGAGCAAGTGCCGTGATAGGGTTTTCCTCTGTATAACTCGTGGGTTCACTTTTTTTTTCTTTTATCGTTCAAGTTAGATTTTATTCCTCTTTTATGTATTTATAGATATAAGCATGGAAATAATTCATTCCTATAAATACATCTGTGTGACGGGAAGAACTTTTTTCTGTTTTATTTTTAAATTTTATTTTTATTTTTTAAAATTTTGAAATTTAATTTTATTTATTTTTTTTATACAGCACGTTATTATTAGTTATGTATTTTATGCATATACATGTATACAGGTCAATCCCAAACTCCCAACTCATCCAACCACCACCAACCCATGGCTTCCCACACTTGGTGTCCATACGTTTGTTCTCTACCTCTGTGTCTCTATTTCTTCCCTGCAAACCAGTTCATCTGTACCAGTTTTAGGCTCCACATATATGCATTAATACACAATATTTGTTTTCCTCTTTCTGACTTACTTCATTCTGTATGAAAGTCTCTCGATCCATCGATGTCTCTACAAATGACCCAGTTTCATTCCTTTTTATGGCCGAGTAAGATTCCATTTTATATATGTACCACATCTTTATCCATTCATCTGTCTGTGGGCATTTAGGTTGCTTCCATTACCTGGCTATTGTAAATAGTGCTGCAACGAACATTGTGGTGAATGTGCCTTTTTGAAATATGGTTTTCTCTGGGTATATGCCCAGATTGCTGGATCAGATGGTAATTCTATTTCTAGTTTTTTTAAGGAAACTCCATACTGTTCTCCATAGTGACTGTATCAATTTACATTCCCACCAATAGTGGAAGAGGGCTCCTTTTGTCCACACCCTCCCCAGAATTGGTTGTTTGCAGATTTCCTGATGATGCCGATTCTAACAGGTGTGAGGTGATACCTCATTGTAGTTTTGATTTGCATTTCTCTAATAATTACTGCTGTTGAGCAGCTTTTCATGTGCGTCTTGGCCATCTCTGTGTCTCCTTTGAAGAAACGTCTCTTTAGATCTTCTGCCCATTTTTTTTTGGGTTGTTTGTTTTTTTTAATATTAAGCTGCATGAGCTGTTTATATATATTGGAGATTAAACCTCTGTCCATTGATTCGTCTGCAATGATTTTCGCCCATTCTGAGGGATGCCTTTTTCCATTCCCGTGTTTTTTAACAAAAAAGGAAAGAAAGGAAAAGAAGCAGAACACTAATGTGCGTAAAATATGCCTTTTGAAACGGTCGTTTTGAAATATGGACGTCCTTTGCATTTTTTGGTCGATATGTGACCCCAGGATTTGTTTTCAGGGCAGGTGTCATTTACAGGCCTGCAATGATTTTGAATATCAACTGACCATTAGCGCTGGGATTAAAGCTGCTGTTGTGTGAAACGGCCACAAGGTGGCAGCAGTTCACCCTTACCAAATCTGGTTACTAGGGCAAGAGAGCCTCAGTGGAAGTGGTGTTCTAGATTGGAATTTAGAATGGAATGTGCCAGGAGAAAGCCCCTCACGTTTGTCTCACTACTTCTTGTTCGTGTATTTAATTTAATTTTTTATTTTTTATTACAGCAAGTTTGATTACAATGTTTGGCTTGTTGTAGGTGTGGAAGATGTGGTTCTTTTACACATATACAGATGACTGTTCTTCCTGGGATCCTTTTCCCATGTACGTTATGACAGAATGTTGAGTAGTCCTCTCTTGGTATTCTGTAGGTCTTTGGTGATTATATATGTCACCTGTGTTTGTATATGTCTGTTAACCCCGATATCGTAATGAAACCAATCCTCACACCTTTCCATTGGTGAACCATAAGTTTGTTTAATGAATCTGTGATTGCCCTTCTCCGTGGAAATATCTGCCCTGGTATCCATTTTTAGGTAACACCTATAAGTGATATGATATGATATGTGTCTTTCACTTTCTGACTTACTACAAGTCACGTGATTACTTCTAGACTCATCTACGGTGCTGCAAATGGCATTGTGTCCTTTTTTTCCTTGGCATCTCTTCTGCCTTAGCGGGGTCCATTTTCAACAATGTGATTCCCTGAGGGTTGTGGATTAGCTGACCTGGGCAGCCTTACCCTGCCGGCCCGCCCTCCCCAGGTGTGCCTCGTTGAGGTCAATATAAACAGAGCTCCAGGCAGCAATAGCCCCTGAAGCTGTGACTGACTCCATATTCTCTGCCCCGTCAGCAGTCTCGGGGCTGTGCTGGTGGGAGGGAGTGAGGGGCCACAGCTTTGTGGGTGGCCCGGTGTGAGTGGGGTTCTGCTGGCCTTTCTGCAGGAGTTACCAGGCTGCCGCCTGTAAAGAAGAGGATGTGTCACCCATACCTTCCGCTGGAATTTCTCTCCGGACAGAGGTGAGGAAGGAAAAAAGCAGTGGGGGCCGGGACAGGAGGGGTATCTCAGGCAGGGCAATGGAAAGCTTCTGGAAGAGCGCCCGTGGCCAGGACCACCCTGGCTGGCCTGCAGGCACCAAGTTGGCCTGCGTGCTGTCGCTGGTGTGGCTCCACGGTCCTTCCTCTAGGCTTTCAAGCCCTTGTACATATTCAGGTGTTTTACCTGGAAAGGGTGGGGACAGTTCAGCAGCAGCTGGCCTGGGGCTCAGCTCACGTTTACTCACGGATGCCTCGGCACGGTCCCCCAGCTTTGCAATGAGGACGCTCCTTGCGTGGGGGGTGGGTTGCTGGCTGTATGGGAGATGGTTCCCCACCTCTGACCAATTTCAGAATTGTTGACCGCTGGAGCAAGTGCCGTGATAGGGTTTTCCTCTGTATAACTCGTGGGTTCACTTTTTTTTTCTTTTATCGTTCAAGTTAGATTTTATTCCTCTTTTATGTATTTATAGATATAAGCATGGAAATAATTCATTCCTATAAATACATCTGTGTGACGGGAAGAACTTTTTTCTGTTTTATTTTTAAATTTTATTTTTTAAAATTTTGAAATTTAATTTTATTTATTTTTTTTATACAGCACGTTATTATTAGTTATGTATTTTATGCATATACATGTATACAGGTCAATCCCAAACTCCCAACTCATCCCACCACCACCACCCCATGGCTTCCCACACTTGGTGTCCATACGTCTGTTCTCTACCTCTGTGTCTCTATTTCTTCCCTGCAAACCAGTTCATCTGTACCAGTTTTAGGCTCCACATATATGCATTAATACACAATATTTGTTTTCCTCTTTCTGACTTACTTCATTCTGTATGAAAGTCTCTCGATCCATCGATGTCTCTACAAATGACCCAGTTTCATTCCTTTTTATGGCCGAGTAATATTCCATTTTATATATGTACCACATCTTTATCCATTCATCTGTCTGTGGGCATTTAGGATGCTTCCATTACCTGGCTATTGTAAATAGTGCTGCAACGAACATTGTGGTGAATGTGCCTTTTTGAAATACGGTTTTCTCTGGGTATATGCCCAGAAGTGGGATTGCTGGATCAGATGGTAATTCTATTTCTAGTTTTTTTAAGGAAACTCCATACTGTTCTCCATAGTGACTGTATCAATTTACATTCCCACCAATAGTGGAAGAGGGCTCCATTTGTCCACACCCTCCCCAGAATTGGTTGTTTGCAGATTTCCTGATGATGCCGATTCTAACAGGTGTGAGGTGATACCTCATTGTAGTTTTGATTTGCATTATCTAATAATTACTGCTGTTGAGCAGCTTTTCATGTGCGTCTTGGCCATCTCTGTGTCTCCTTTGAAGAAACGTCTCTTTAGATCTTCTGCCCATTTTATTTTGGGTTGTTTGTTTTTTTTAATATTAAGCTGCATGAGCTGTTTATATATATTGGAGATTAAACCTCTGTCCATTGATTCGTCTGCAACGATTTTCGCCCATTCTGAGGGATGCCTTTTTCCATTCCCGTGCTTTTTAACAAAAAAGGAAAGAAAGGAAAAGAAGCAGAACACTAATGTGCGTAAAATATGCCTTTTGAAACGGTCGTTTTGAAATATGGACGTCCTTTGAATTTTTTGGTCGATATGTGACCCCAGGATTTGTTTTCAGGGCAGGTGTCATTTACAGGCCTGCAATGATTTTGAATATCAACTGACCATTAGCGCTGGGATTAAAGCTGCTGTTGTGTGAAACGGCCACAAGGTGGCAGCAGTTCACCCTTACCAAATCTGGTTACTAGGGCAAGAGAGCCTCAGTGGAAGTGGTGTTCTAGACTGGAATTTAGAATGGAATGTGCCAGGAGAAAGCCCCTCACGTTTGTCTCACTACTTCTTGTTCGTGTTTTTAATTTAATTTTTTATTTTTTATTACAGCAAGTTTGATTACAATGTTTGGCTTGTTGTAGGTGTGGAAGATGTGGTTCTTTTACACATATACAGATGACTGTTCTTCCTGGGATCCTTTTCCCATGTACGTTATGACAGAATGTTGAGTAGTCCTCTCTTGGTATTCTGTAGGTCTTTGGTGATTATATATGTCACCTGTGTTTGTATATGTCTGTTAACCCCGATATCGTAATGAAACCAATCCTCACACCTTTCCATTGGTGAACCATAAGTTTGTTTAATGAATCTGTGATTGCCCTTCTCCGTGGAAATATCTGCCCTGGTATCTATTTTTAGGTAACACCTATAAGTGATATGATATGATATGTGTCTTTCACTTTCTGACTTACTACAAGTCACGTGATTACTTCTAGACTCATCTACGGTGCTGCAAATGGCATTGTGTCGTTTTTTTTCCTTGGCTTCTCTTCTGCCTTAGCGGGGTCCATTTTCAACAATGTGACTCCCTGAGGGTTGTGGATTAGCTGACTTGGGCAGCCTTACCCTGCCGGCCCGCCCTCCCCAGGTGTGCCTCGTTGAGGTCAATATAAACAGAGCTCCAGGCAGCAATAGCCCCTGAAGCTGTGACTGACTCCATATTCTCTGCCCCGTCAGCAGTCTCGGGGCTGTGCTGGTGGGAGGGAGTGAGGGGCCACAGCTTTGTGGGTGGCCCGGTGTGAGTGGGGTTCTGCTGGCCTTTCTGCAGGAGTTACCAGGCTGCCGCCTGTAAAGAAGAGGATGTGTCACCCATACCTTCCGCTGGAATTTCTCTCCGGACAGAGGTGAGAAAGGAAAAAAGCAGTGGGGGCCGGGACAGGAGGGGTATCTCAGGCAGGGCAATGGAAAGCTTCTGGAAGAGCGCCCGTGGCCAGGACCACCCTGGCTGGCCTGCAGGCACCAAGTTGGCCTGCGTGCTGTCGCTGGTGTGGCACCTCGGTCCTTCCTCTAGGCTTTCAAGCCCTTGTACATATTCAGGTGTTTTACCTGGAAAGGGTGGGGACAGTTCAGCAGCAGCTGGCCTCGGGCTCAGCTCACGTTTACTCACAGATGCCTCGGCACGGTCCCCCAGCTTTGCAATGAGGACGCTCCTTGCGTGGGGGGTGGGTTGCTGGCTGTATGGGAGATGGTTCCCCACCTCTGACCAATTTCAGAAATGTTGACCGCTGGAGCAAGTGCCGTGATAGGGTTTTCCTCTGTATAACTCGTGGGTTCACTTTTTTTTTCTTTTATCGTTCAAGTTAGATTTTATTCCTCTTTTATGTATTTATAGATATAAGCATGGAAATAATTCATTCCTATAAATACATCTGTGTGACGGGAAGAACTTTTTTCTGTTTTATTTTTAAATTTTATTTTTTAAAATTTTGAAATTTAATTTTATTTATTTTTTTTATACAGCACGTTATTATTAGTTATGTATTTTATGCATATACATGTATACAGGTCAATCCCAAACTCCCAACTCATCCCACCACCACCACCCCATGGCTTCCCACACTTGGTGTCCATACGTTTGTTCTCTACCTCTGTGTCTCTATTTCTTCCCTGCAAACCAGTTCATCTGTACCATTTTTAGGCTCCACATATATGCATTAATATACAATATTTGTTTTCCTCTTTCTGACTTACTTCATTCTGTACGACAGTCTCTCGATCCATCGATGTCTCTACAAATGACCCAGTTTCATTCCTTTTTATGGCCGAGTAATATTCCATTTTATATATGTACCACATCTTTATCCATTCATCTGTCTGTGGGCATTTAGGTTGCTTCCATTACCTGGCTATTGTAAATAGTGCTGCAACGAACATTGTGGTGAATGTGCCTTTTTGAAATACGGTTTTCTCTGGGTATATGCCCAGAAGTGGGATTGCTGGATCAGATGGTAATTCTATTTCTAGTTTTTTTAAGGAAACTCCATACTGTTCTCCATAGTGACTGTATCAATTTACATTCCCACCAATAGTGGAAGAGGGCTCCTTTTGTCCACACCCTCCCTAGAATTGGTTGTTTGTAGATTTCCTGATGATGCCGATTCTAACAGGTGTGAGGTGATACCTCATTGTAGTTTTGATTTGCATTTCTCTAATAATTAGTGCTGTTGAGCAGCTTTTCATGTGCGTCTTGGCCATCTCTGTGTCTCCTTTGAAGAAACGTCTCTTTAGATCTTCTGCCCATTTTTTTTGGGTTGTTTGTTTTTTTAATATTAAGCTGCATGAGCTGTTTATATATATTGGAGATTAAACCTCTGTCCATTGATTCGTCTGCAACGATTTTCGCCCATTCTGAGGGATGCCTTTTTCCATTCCCGTGTTTTTTAACAAAAAAGTAAAGAAAGGAAAAGAAGCAGAACACTAATGTGCGTAAAATATGCCTTTTGAAACGGTCGTTTTGAAATATGGACGTCCTTTGAATTTTTTGGTCGATATGTAACCCCAGGATTTGTTTTCAGGGCAAGTGTCATTTAAAGGCGTGCAATGATTTTGAATATCAACTGACCATTAGCGCTGGGATTAAAGCTGCTGTTGTGTGAAACGGCCACAAGGTGGCAGCAGTTCACCCTTACCTAATCTGGTTACTAGGGCAAGAGAGCCTCAGTGGAAGTGGTGTTCTAGATTGGAGTTTAGAATGGAATGTGCCAGGAGAAAGCCCCTCACGTTTGTCTCACTACTTCTTGTTCGTGTTTTTAATTTAATTTTTTATTTTTTATTACAGCAAGTTTGATTACAATGTTTGGCTTGTTGTAGGTGTGGAAGATGTGGTTCTTTTACACATATACAGATGACTGTTCTTCCTGGGATCCTTTGCCCATGTACGATATGACAGAATGTTGAGTAGTCCTCTCATGGTATTCTGTAGGTCTTTGGTGATTATATATGTCACCTGTGTTTGTATATGTCTGTTAACACCGATATCGTAATGAAACCAATCCTCACACCTTTCCATTGGTGAACCATAAGTTTGTTTAATGAATCTGTGATTGCCGTTCTCCGTGGAAATATCTGCCCTGGTATCTATTTTTAGGTAACACCTATAAGTGATATGACATGATATGTGTCTTTCACTTTCTGACTTACTACAAGTCACGTGATTACTTCTAGACTCATCTACGGTGCTGCAAATGGCATTGTGTCGTTTTTTTCCTTGGCTTCTCTTCTGCCTTAGCGGGGTCCATTTTCAACAATGTGATTCCCTGAGGGTTGTGGATTAGCTGACCTGGGCAGCCTTACCCTGCCGGCCCACCCTCCCCAGGTGTGCCTCGTTGAGGTCAATATAAACAGAGCTCCAGGCAGCAATAGCCCCTGAAGCTGTGCCTAACTCCATATTCTCTGCCCCGTCAGCAGTCTCGGGGCTGTGCTGGTGGGGGGAGTGAGGGGCCACAGCTTTGTGGGTGGCCCGGTGTGAGTGGGGTTCTGCTGGCCTTTCTGCAGGAGTTGCCAGGCTGCCGCCTGTAAAGAAGAGGATGTGTCACCCATACCTTCCGCTGGAATTTCTCTCCGGACAGAGGTGAGGAAGGAAAAAAGCAGTGGGGGCCGTGACAGGAGGGGTATCTCAGGCAGGGCAATGGAAAGCTTCTGGAAGAGCGCCAGGGTCCAGGACCTCCCTGGCTGGCCTGCAGGCACCAAGTTGGCCTGGGTGCTGTCCCTGGTGTGTCTCCACGGTCCTTCCTCTAGGCTTTCAAGCCCTTGTACATATTCAGGTGTTTTACCTGGAAAGGGTGGGGACAGTTCAGCAGCAGCTGGCCTGGGGCTCAGCTCACGTTTACTCACAGATGCCTCGGCACGGTCCCCCAGCTTTGCAATGAGGACGTTCCTTGCGTGCGGGGTGGGTTGCTGGCTGTATGGGAGATGGTTCCCCACCTCTGACCAATTTCAGAATTGTTGACCGCTGGAGCAAGTGCCGTGATAGGGTTTTCCTCTGTATAACTCGTGGGTTCACTTTTTTTTTCTTTTATCGTTCAAGTTAGATTTTATTCCTCTTTTATGTATTTATAGATATAAGCATGGAAATAATTCATTCCTATAAATACATCTGTGTGACGGGAAGAACTTTTTTCAGTTTTATTTTTAAATTTTATTTTTTAAAATTTTGAAATTTAATTTTATTTATTTTTTTATACAGCACGTTATTATTAGTTATGGATTTTATGCATATACATGTATACAGGTCAATCCCAAACTCCCAACTCATCCCACCACCACCACCCCATGGCTTCCCACACTTGGTGTCCATACGTCTGTTCTCTACCTCTGTGTCTCTATTTCTTCCCTGCAAACCAGTTCATCTGTACCAGTTTTAGGCTCCACATATATGCATTAATATACAATATTTGTTTTCCTCTTTCTGACTTACTTCATTCTGTATGAAAGTCTCTCGATCCATCGATGTCTCTACAAATGACCCAGTTTCATTCCTTTTTATGGCCGAGTAATATTCCATTTTATATATGTACCACATCTTTATCCATTCATCTGTCTGTGGGCATTTAGGTTGCTTCCATTACCTGGCTATTGTAAATAGTGCTGCAACGAACATTGTGGTGAATGTGCCTTTTTGAAATACGGTTTTCTCTGGGTATATGCCCAGAAGTGGGATTGCTGGATCAGATGGTAATTCTATTTCTAGTTTTTTTAAGGAAACTCCATACTGTTCTCCATAGTGTCTGTATCAATTTACATTCCCACCAATAGTGGAAGAGGGCTCCTTTTGTCCACACCCTCCCCAGAATTGGTTGTTTGCAGATTTCCTGATGATGCCGATTCTAACAGGTGTGAGGTGATACCTCATTGTAGTTTTGATTTGAATTTCTCTAATAATTACTGCTGTTGAGCAGCTTTTCATGTGCGTCTTGGCCATCTCTGTGTCTCCTTTGAAGAAACGTCTCTTTAGATCTTCTCCCCATTTTTTTTTGGGTTGTTTGTTTTTTTTAATATTAAGCTGCATGAGCTGTTTATATATATTGGAGATTAAACCTCTGTCCATTGATTCGTCTGCAACGATTTTCGCCCATTCTGAGGGATGCCTTTTTCCATTCCCGTGCTTTTTAACAAAAAAGGAAAGAAAGGAAAAGAAGCAGAACACTAATGTGCGTAAAATATGCCTTTTGAAACGGTCGTTTTGAAATATGGACGTCCTTTGAATTTTTTGGTCGATATGTGACCCCAGGATTTGTTTTCAGGGCAGGTGTCATTTACAGGCCTGCAATGATTTTGAATATCAACTGACCATTAGCGCTGGGATTAAAGCTGCTGTTGTGTGAAACGGCCACAAGGTGGCAGCAGTTCACCCTTACCAAATCTGGTTACTAGGGCAAGAGAGCCTCAGTGGAAGTGGTGTTCTAGACTGGAATTTAGAATGGAATGTGCCAGGAGAAAGCCCCTCACGTTTGTCTCACTACTTCTTGTTCGTGTATTTAATTTAATTTTTTTATTTTTTATTACAGCAAGTTTGATTACAATGTTTGGCTTGTTGTAGGTGTGGAAGATGTGGTTCTTTTACACATATACAGATGACTGTTCTTCCTGGGATCCTTTTCCCATGTACGTTATGACAGAATGTTGAGTAGTCCTCTCTTGGTATTCTGTAGGTCTTTGGTGATTATATATGTCACCTGTGTTTGTATATGTCTGTTAACCCCGATATCGTAATGAAACCAAGCTTCACACCTTTCCATTGGTGAACCATAAGTTTGTTTAATGAATCTGTGATTGCCCTTCTCCGTGGAAATATCTGCCCTGGTATCCATTTTTAGGTAACACCTATAAGTGATATGATATGATATGTGTCTTTCACTTTCTGACTTACTACAAGTCACGTGATTACTTCTAGACTCATCTACGGTGCTGCAAATGGCATTGTGTCCTTTTTTTCCTTGGCATCTCTTCTGCCTTAGCGGGGTCCATTTTCAACAATGTGATTCCCTGAGGGTTGTGGATTAGCTGACCTGGGCAGCCTTACACTGCCGGCCCGCCCTGCCAGGTGTGCCTCGTTGAGGTCAATATAAACAGAGCTCCAGGCAGCAATAGCCCCTGAAGCTGTGCCTGACTCCATATTCTCTGCCCCGTCAGCAGTCTCGGGGCTGTGCTGGTGGGAGGGAGTGAGGGCCCACAGCTTTGTGGGTGGCCCGGTGTGAGTGGGGTTCTGCTGGCCTTTCTGCAGGAGTTACCAGGCTGCCGCCTGTTAAGAAGAGGATGTGTCACCCATACCTTCCACTGGAATTTCTCTCCGGACAGAGGTGAGGAAGGAAAAAAGCAGTGGGGGCCGGGACAGGAGGGGTATCTCAGGCAGGGCAATGGAAAGCTTCTGGAAGAGCGCCAGGGTCCAGGACCACCCTGGCTGGCCTGCAGGCACCAAGTTGGCCTGCGTGCTGTCGCTGGTGTGGCTCCACGGTCCTTCCTCTAGGCTTTCAAGCCCTTGTACATATTCAGGTGTTTTACCTGGAAAGGGTGGGGACAGTTCAGCAGCAGCTGGCCTGGGGCTCAGCTCACGTTTACTCACGGATGCCTCGGCACAGTCCCCCAGCTTTGCAATGAGGACGCTCCTTGCGTGGGGGGTGGGTTGCTGGCTGTATGGGAGATGGTTCCCCACCTCTGACCAATTTCAGAATTGTTGACCGCTGGAGCAAGTGCCGTGATAGGGTTTTCCTCTGTATAACTCGTGGGTTCACTTTTTTTTTTCTTTTATCGTTCAAGTTAGATTTTATTCCTCTTTTATATATTTATAGATATAAGCATGGAAATAATTCATTCCTATAAATACATCTGTGTGACGGGAAGAACTTTTTTCTGTTTTATTTTTAAATTTTATTTTTTAAAATTTTGAAATTTAATTTTATTTATTTTTTTTATACAGCACGTTATTATTAGTTATGGATTTTATGCATATACATGTATACAGGTCAATCCCAAACTCCCAACTCATCCCACCACCACCACCCCATGGCTTCCCACACTTGGTGTCCATACGTTTGTTCTCTACCTCTGTGTCTCTATTTCTTCCCTGCAAACCAGTTCATCTGTACCAGTTTTAGGCTCCACATATATGCATTAATACACAATATTTGTTTTCCTCTTTCTGACTTACTTCATTCTGTATGAAAGTCTCTCGATCCATCGATGTCTCTACAAATGACCCAGTTTCATTCCTTTTTATGGCCGAGTAAGATTCCATTTTATATATGTACCACATCTTTATCCATTCATCTGTCTGTGGGCATTTAGGTTGCTTCCATTACCTGGCTATTGTAAATAGTGCTGCAACGAACATTGTGGTGAATGTGCCTTTTTGAAATACGGTTTTCTCTGGGTATATGCCCAGAAGTGGGATTGCTGGATCAGATGGTAATACTATTTCTAGTTTTTTTAAGGAAACTCCATACTGTTCTCCATAGTGTCTGTATCAATTTACATTCCCACCAATAGTGGAAGAGGGCTCCTTTTGTCCACACCCTCCCCAGAATTGGTTGTTTGCAGATTTCCTGATGATGCCGATTCTAACAGGTGTGAGGTGATACCTCATTGTAGTTTTGATTTGCATTTCTCTAATAATTACTGCTGTTGAGCAGCTTTTCATGTGCGTCTTGGCCATCTCTGTGTCTCCTTTGAAGAAACGTCTCTTTAGATCTTCTGCCCATTTTTTTTTTTGGGTTGTTTGTTTTTTTTAATATTAAGCTGCATGAGCTGTTTATATATATTGGAGATTAAACCTCTGTCCATTGATTCGTCTGCAACGATTTTCGCCCATTCTGAGGGATGCCTTTTTCCATTCCCGTGCTTTTTAACAAAAAAGGAAAGAAAGGAAAAGAAGCAGAACACTAATGTGCGTAAAATATGCCGTTTGAAATGGTCGTTTTGAAATATGGACGTCCTTTGAATTTTTGGGTCGATATGTGACCCCAGGATTTGTTTTCAGGGCAGGTGTCATTTACAGGCCTGCAATGATTTTGAATATCAACTGACCATTAGCGCTGGGATTAAAGCTGCTGTTGTGTGAAACGGCCACAAGGTGGCAGCAGTTCACCCTTACCAAATCTGGTTACTAGGGCAAGAGAGCCTCAGTGGAAGTGGTGTTCTAGATTGGAATTTAGAATGGAATGTGCCAGGAGAAAGCCCCTCACGTTTGTCTCACTACTTCTTGTTCGTGTATTTAATTTAATTTTTTATTTTTTATTACAGCAAGTTTGATTACAATGTTTGGCTTGTTGTAGGTGTGGAAGATGTGGTTATTTTACACATATACAGATGACTGTTCTTCCTGGGATCCTTTTCCCATGTACGTTATGACAGAATGTTGAGTAGTCCTCTCTTGGTATTCTGTAGGTCTTTGGTGATTATATATGTCACCAGTGTTTGTATATGTCTGTTAACCCCGATATCGTAATGAAACCAATCCTCACACCTTTCCATTGGTGAACCATAAGTTTGTTTAATGAATCTGTGATTGCCCTTCTCCGTGGAAATATCTGCCCTGGTATCCATTTTTAGGTAACACCTATAAGTGATATAATATGATATGTGTCTTTCACTTTCTGACTTACTACAAGTCACGTGATTACTTCTAGACTCATCTACGGTGCTGCAAATGGCATTGTGTCCTTTTTTTCCTTGGCATCTCTTCTGCCTTAGCGGGGTCCATTTTCAACAATGTGATTCCCTGAGGGTTGTGGATTAGCTGACCTGGGCAGCCTTACCCTGCCGGCCTGCCCTCCCCAGGTGTGCCTCGTTGAGGTCAATATAAACAGAGCTCCAGGCAGCAATAGCCCCTGAAGCTGTGCCTGACTCCATATTCTCTGCCCCGTCAGCAGTCTCGGGGCTGTGCTGGTGGGAGGGAGTGAGGGGCCACAGCTTTGTGGGTGGCCCGGTGTGAGTGGGGTTCTGCTGGCCTTTCTGCAGGAGTTACCAGGCTGCCGCCTGTAAAGAAGAGGATGTGTCACCCATACATTCCGCTGGAATTTCTCTCCGGACAGAGGTGAGGAAGGAAAAAAGCAGTGGGGGCCGGGACAGGAGGGGTATCTCAGGCAGGGCAATGGAAAGCTTCTGGAAGAGCGCCCGTGGCCAGGACCACCATGGCTGGCCTGCAGGCACCAAGTTGGCCTGCGTGCTGTCGCTGGTGTGGCTCCACGGTCCTTCCTCTAGGCTTTCAAGCCCTTGTACATATTCAGGTGTTTTACCTGGAAAGGTTGGGAACAGTTCAGCAGCAGCTGGCCTGGGGCTCAGCTCACGTTTACTCACAGATGCCTCGGCACGGTCCCCGAGCTTTGCAATGAGGACGCTCCGTGCGTGGGGGGTGGGTTGCTGGCTGTATGGGAGATGGTTCCCCACCTCTGACCAATTTCCGAATTGTTGACCGCTGGAGCAAGTGCCGTGATATGGTTTTCCTCTGTATAACTCGTGGGTTCACTCTTTTTTTCTTTTATCGTTCAAGTTAGATTTTATTCCTCTTTTATGTATTTATAGATATAAGCATGGAAATAATTCATTCCTATAAATACATCTGTGTGACGGGAAGAACTTTTTTCTGTTTTATTTTTAAATTTTATTTTTTAAAATTTTGAAATTTAATTTTATTTATTTTTTTTATACAGCACGTTATTATTAGTTATGTATTTTATGCATATACATGTATACAGGTCAATCCCAAACTCCCAACTCATCCCACCACCACCACCCCATGGCTTCCCACACTTGGTGTCCATACGTTTGTTCTCTACCTCTGTGTCTCTATTTCTTCCCTGCAAACCAGTTCATCTGTATCAGTTTTAGGCTCCACATATATGCATTAATACACAATATTTGCTTTCCCCTTTCTGACTTACTTCATTCTGTATGAAAGTCTCTCGATCCATCGATGTCTCTACAAATGACCCAGTTTCATTCCTTTTTATGGCCGAGTAAGATTCCATTTTATATATGTACCACATCTTTATCCATTCATTTGTCTGTGGGCATTTAGGTTGCTTCCATTACCTGGCTATTGTAAATAGTGCTGCAACGAACATTGTGGTGAATGTGCCTTTTTGAAATACGGTTTTCTCTGGGTATATGCCCAGAAGTGGGATTGCTGGATCAGATGGTAATTCTATTTCTAGTTTTTTTAAGGAACTCCATACTGTTCTCCATAGTGACTGTATCAATTTACATTCCCACCAATAGTGGAAGAGGGCTCCATTTGTCCACACCCTCCCCAGAATTGGTTGTTTGCAGATTTCCTGATGATGCCGATTCTAACAGGTGTGAGGTGATACCTAATTGTAGTTTTGATTTGCATTTCTCTAATAATTACTGCTGTTGAGCAGCTTTTCATGTGCGTCTTGGCCATCTCTGTGTCTCCTTTGAAGAAACGTCTCTTTAGATCTTCTGCCCATTTTTTTTTGGGTTGTTTGTTTTTTTTTAATATTAAGCTGCATGAGCTCTTTATATATATTGGAGATTAAACCTCTGTCCATTGATTCGTCTGCAACGATTTTCACCCTTTCTGAGGGATGCCTTTTTCCATTCCCGTGTTTTTTAACAAAAAAGGAAAGAAAGGAAAAGAAGCAGAACACTAATGTGCGTAAAATATGCCTTTTGAAACGGTCGTTTTGAAATATGGACGTCCTTTGAATTTTTTGGTCGATATGTGACCCCAGGATTTGTTTTCAGGGCAAGTGTCATTTACAGGCCTGCAATGATTTTGAATATCAACTGACCATTAGCGCTGGGATTAAAGCTGCTGTTGTGTGAAACGGCCACAAGGTGGCAGCAGTTCACCCTTACCAAATCTGGTTACTAGGGCAAGAGAGCCTCAGTGGAAGTGGTGTTCTAGATTGGAGTTTAGAATGGAATGTGCCAGGAGAAAGCCCCTCACGTTTGTCTCACTACTTCTTGTTCGTGTTTTTAATTTAATTTTTTATTTTTTATTACAGCAAGTTTGATTACAATGTTTGGCTTGTTGTAGGTGTGGAAGATGTGGTTCTTTTACACATATACAGATGACTGTTCTTCCTGGGATCCTTTTAACATGTACGATATGACAGAATGTTGAGTAGTCCTCTCTTGGTATTCTGTAGGTCTTTGGTGATTATATATGTCACCTGTGTTTGTATATGTCTGTTAACCCCGATATCGTAATGAAACCAATCCTCACACCTTTCCATTGGTGAACCATAAGTTTGTTTAATGAATCTGTGATTGCCCTTCTCCGTGGAAATATCTGCCCTGGTATCCATTTTTAGGTAACACCTATAAGTGATATGATATGATATGTGTCTTTCACTTTCTGACTTACTACAAGTCACGTGATTACTTCTAGACTCATCTACGGTGCTGCAAATGGCATTGTGTCCTTTTTTTCCTTGGCTTCTCTTCTGCCTTAGCGGGGTCCATTTTCAACAATGTGATTCCCTGAGGGTTGTGGATTAGCTGACCTGGGCAGCCTTACCCTGCCGGCCCGCCCTCCCCAGGTGTGCCTCGTTGAGGTCAATATAAACAGAGCTCCAGGCAGCAATAGCCCCTGAAGCTGTGCCTGACTCCATGTTCTCTGCCCCGTCAGCAGTCTCGGGGCTGTGCTGGTGGGAGGGAGTGAGGGGCCACAGCTTTGTGGGTGGCCCGGTGTGAGTGGGGTTCTGCTGGCCTTTCTGCAGGAGCTGCCAGGCTGCCGCCTGTAAAGAAGAGGATGTGTCACCCATACCTTCCGCTGGAATTTCTCTCCGGACAGAGGTGAGGAAGGAAAAAAGCAGTGGGGGCCGGGACAGGAGGGGTATCTCAGGCAGGGCAATGGAAAGCTTCTGGAAGAGCGCCCGGGGCCAGGACCACCCTGGCTGGCCTGCAGGCACCAAGTTGGCCTGCGTGCTGTCGCTGGTGTGGCTCCACGGTCCTTCCTCTAGGCTTTCAAGCCCTTGTACATATTCAGGTGTTTTACCTAGAAAGGGTGGGGACAGTTCAGCAGCAGCTGGCCTGGGGCTCAGCTCACGTTTACTCACAGATGCCTCGGCACGGTCCCCCAGCTTTGCAATGAGGACGCTCCTTGCGTGGGGGGTGGGTTGCTGGCTGTATGGGAGATGGTTCCCCACCTCTGACCAATTTCAGAATTTTTGACCGCTGGAGCAAGTGCCGTGATAGGGTTTTCCTCTGTATAACTCGTGGGTTCACTTTTTTTTTCTTTTATCGTTCAAGTTAGATTTTATTCCTCTTTTATGTATTTATAGATATAAGCATGGAAATAATTCATTCCTATAAATACATCTGTGTGAGGGGAAGAACTTTTTTCTGTTTTATTTTTAAATTTTATTTTTTAAAATTTTGAAATTTAATTTTATTTATTTTTTTTATACAGCACGTTATTATTAGTTATGTATTTTATGCATATACATGTATACAGGTCAATCCCAAACTCCCAACTCATCCCACCACCACCACCCCATGGCTTCCCACACTTGGTGTCCATACGTTTGTTCTCTACCTCTGTGTCTCTATTTCTTCCCTGCAAACCAGTTCATCTGTACCAGTTTTAGGCTCCACATATATGCATTAATATACAATATTTGATTTCCTCTTTCTGACTTACTTCATTCTGTATGACAGTCTCTCGATCCATCGATGTCTCTACAAATGACCCAGTTTCATTCCTTTTTATGGCCGAGTAATATTCCATTTTATATATGTACCCCATCTTTATCCATTCATCTGTCTGTGGGCATTTAGGTTGCTTCCATTACCTGGCTATTGTAAATAGTGCTGCAACGAACATTGTGGTGAATGTGCCTTTTTGAAATACGGTTTTCTCTGGGTATATGCCCAGAAGTGGGATTGCTGGATCAGATGGTAATTCTATTTCTAGCTTTTTTAAGGAAACTCCATACTGTTCTCCATAGTGACTGTATCAATTTACATTCCCACCAATAGTGGAAGAGGGCTCCTTTTGTCCACACCCTCCCCAGAATTGGTTGTTTGTAGATTTCCTGATGATGCCGATTCTAACAGGTGTGAGGTGATACCTCAATGTAGATTTGATTTGCATTTCTCTAATAATTAGTGCTGTTGAGCAGCTTTCCATGTGCGTCTTGGCCATCTCTGTGTCTCCTTTGAAGAAACGTCTCTTTAGATCTTCTGCCCATTTTTTTGGGGATTTTTGTTTTTTTAATATTAAGCTGCATGAGCTGTTTATATATATTGGAGATTAAACCTCTGTCCATTGATTCGTCTGCAACGATTTTCACCCATTCGGAGGGATGCCTTTTTCCATTCCCGTGTTTTTTAACAAAAAAGGAAAGAAAGGAAAAGAAGCAGAACACTAATGTGCGTAAAATATGCCTTTTGAAACGGTCGTTTTGAAATATGGACGTCCTTTGAATTTTTTGGTCGATATGTGACCCCAGGATTTGTTTTCAGGGCAGGTGTCATTTACAGGCCTGCAATGATTTTGAATATCAACTGACCATTAGCGCTGGGATTAAAGCTGATGTTGTGTGAAACGGCCACAAGGTGGCAGCAGTTCACCCTTACCAAATCTGGTTACTAGGGCAAGAGAGCCTCAGTGGAAGTGGTGTTCTAGATTGGAGTTTAGAATGGAATGTGCCAGGAGAAAGCCCCTCACGTTTGTCTCACTACTTCTTGTTCGTGTTTTTAATTTAATTTTTTATTTTTTATTACAGCAAGTTTGATTACAATGTTTGGCTTGTTGTAGGTGTGGAAGATGCGGTTCTTTTACACATATACAGATGACTGTTCTTCCTGGGATCCTTTTCCCATGTACGTTATGACAGAATGCTGAGTAGTCCTCTCTTGGTATTCTGTAGGTCTTTGGTGATTATATATGTCACCTGTGTTTGTATATGTCTGTTAACCCCGATATCGTAATGAAACCAATCCTCTCACCTTTCCATTGGTGAACCATAAGTTTGTTTAATTAATCTGTGATTGCCCTTCTCCGTGGAAATATCTGCACTGGTATCCATTTTTAGGTAACACCTATAAGTGATATGATATGATATGTGTCTTTCACTTTCTCACTTACTACAAGTCACGTGATTACTTCTAGACTCATCTACAGTGCTGCAAATGGCATTGTGTCCTTTTTTTCCTTGGCATCTCTTCTGCCTTAGCGGGGTGCATTTTCAACAATGTGATTCCCTGAGGATTGTGGATTAGCTGACCTGGGCAGCCTTACCCTGCCGGCCCGCCCTCCCCAGGTGTGCCTCGTTGAGGTCAATATAAACAGAGCTCCAGGCAGCAATAGCCCCTGAAGCTGTGCCTGACTCCATATTCTCTGCCCCATCAGCAGTCTCGGGGCTGTGCTGGTGGGAGGGAGTGAGGGGCCACAGCTTTGTGGGTGGCCCGGTGTGAGTGGGGTTCTGCTGGCCTTTCTGCAGGAGTTGCCAGGCTGCCGCCTGTAAAGAAGAGGATGTGTCACCCATACCTTCCGCTGGAATTTCTCTCTGGACAGAGGTGAGGAAGGAAAAAAGCAGTGGGGGCCGGGACAGGAGGGGTATCTCAGGCAGGGCAATGGAAAGCTTCTGGAAGAGCGCCCGTGTCCAGGACCACCCTGGCTGGCCTGCAGGCACCAAGTTGGCCTGCGTGCTGTCGCTGGTGTGGCTCCACGGTCCTTCCTGTAGGCTTTCAAGCCCTTGTACATATTCAGGTGTTTTACCTGGAAAGGGTGGGGACAGTTCAGCAGCAGCTGGCCTGGGGCTCAGCTCACGTTTACTCACAGATGCCTCGGCACGGTCCCCCAGCTTTGCAATGAGGACGCTCCTTGCGTGGGGGGTGGGTTGCTGGCTGTATGGGAGATGGATCCCCACCTCTGACCAATTTCAGAATTGTTGACCGCTGGAGCAAGTGCCGTGATAGGGTTTTCCTCTGTATAACTCGTGGGTTCACTTTTTTTTCTTTTATCGTTCAAGTTAGATTTTATTCCTCTATTATGTATTTATAGATATAAGCATGGAAATAATTCATTCCTATAAATACATCTGTGTGAGGGGAAGAACTTTTTTCTGTTTTATTTTTAAATTTTATTTTTTAAGATTTTGAAATTTAATTTAATTTATATTTTTATACAGCACGTTATTATTAGTTATGTATTTTATGCATATACATGTATACAGGTCAATCCCAATCACCCAACTCATCCCACCACCACCACCTCATGGCTTCCCACACTTGGTGTCCATACGTTTGTTCTCTACCTCTGTGTCTCTATTTCTTCCCTGCAAACCAGTTCATCTGTACCATTTTTACGCTCCACATATATGCATTAGTATACAATATTTGTTTTCCTCTTTCTGACTTACTTCATTCTGTATGACAGTCTCTCGATCCATCGATGTCTCTACAAATGACCCAGTTTCATTCCTTTTTATGGCCGAGTAATATTCCATTTTATATATGTACCACATCTTTATCCATTCATCTGTCTGTGGGCATTTAGGTTGCTTCCATTACCTGGCTATTGTAAATAGTGCTGAAACGAACATTGTGGTGAATGTGCCTTTTTGAAATACCGTTTTCTCTGGGTATATGCCCAGAAGTGGGATTGCTGGATCAGATGGTAATTCTATTTCTAATTTTTTTAAGGAAACTCCATACTGTTCTCCATAGTGACTGTATCAATTTACATTCCCACCAATAGTGGAAGAGGTCTCCGTTTGTCCACACCCTCCCCAGAATTGGTTGTTTCTAGATTTCCTGATGATGCCGATTCTAACAGGTGTGAGGTGATACCTCATTGTAGTTTTGATTTGCATTTCTCTAATAATTAGTGCTGTTGAGCAGCTTTTCATGTGCGTCTTGGCCATCTCTGTGTCTCCTTTGAAGAAACGTCTCTTTAGATCTTCTGCCCATTTTTTTTGGGTTGTTTGTTTTTTTAATATTAAGCTGCATGAGCTGTTTATATATATTGGAGATTAAACCTCTGTCCATTGATTCGTCTGCAACGATTTTCGCCCATTCTGAGGGATGCCTTTTTCCATTCCCGTGTTTTTTAACAAAAAAGGGAAGAAAGGAAAAGAAGCAGAACACTAATGTGCGTAAAATATGCCTTTTGAAACGGTCGTTTTGAAATATGGACGTCCTTTGAATTTTTTGGTTGATATGTGACCCCAGGATATGTTTTCAGGGCAGGTGTCATTTACAGGCCTGCAATGATTTTGAATATCAACTGACCATTAGCGTTGGGATTAAAGCTGCTGTTGTGTGAAACGGCCACAAGGTGGCAGCAGTTCACCCTTACCAAATCTGGTTACTAGGGCAAGAGAGCCTCAGTGGAAGTGGTGTTCTAGATTGGAGTTTAGAATGGAATGTGCCAGGAGAAAGACCCTCACGTTTGTCTCACTACTTCTTTTTCGTTTATTTAATTTAATTTTTTATTTTTTATTACAGCAAGTTTGATTACAATGTTTGGCTTGTTGTAGGTGTGGAAGATGTGGTTCTTTTACACATATACAGATGACTGTTTTTCCTGGGATCCTTTTCCCATGTACGTTATGACAGAATGTTGAGTCGTCCTCTCTTGGTATTCTATAGGTCTTTGGTGATTATATATGTCACCTGTGTTTGTATATGTCTGTTAACCTCAATATCGTAATGAAACCAATCCTCACATCTTTCCATTGGTGAACCATAAGTTTGTATAATGAATCTGTGATTGCCCTTCTCCGTGGAAATATCTGCCCTGGTATCCATTTTTAGGTAACACCTATAAGTGATATGATATGATATGTGTCTTTCACTTTCTGACTTACTAAAAGTCACGTGATTACTTCTAGACTCATCTACGGTGCTGCAAATGGCATTGTGTCCTTTTTTTCCTTGGCTTCTCTTCTGCCTTAGAGGGGTCCATTTTCAACAATGTGATTCCCTGAGGGTTGTGGATTAGCTGACCTGGGCAGCCTTACCCTGCCGGCCTGCCCTCCCCAGGTGTGCCTCGTTGAGGTCAATATAAACAGAGTTCCAGGCAGCAATAGCCCCTGAAGCTGTGCCTGACTCCATATTCTCTGCCCCGTCAGCAGTCTCGGGGCTGTGCTGGTGGGAGGGAGTGCGGGGCCACAGCTTTGTGGGTGGCCCGGTGTGAGTGGGGTTCTGCTGGCCTTTCTGCAGGAGTTGCCAGGCTGCCGCCTGTAAAGAAGAGGATGTGTCACCCATACCTTCCGCTGGAATTTCTATCCGAACAGATGTGAGGAAGGAAAAAAGCAGTGGGGTCCGGGACAGGAGGGGTATCTCAGGCAGGGCAATGGAAAGCTTCTGGAATAGCGCCAGGGTCCAGGACCACCCTGGCTGGCCTGCAGGCACCAAGTTGGCCTGCGTGCTGTCGCTGGTGTGGCTCCACGGTCCTTCCTCTTGGCTTTCAAGCCCTTGTACATATTCAGGTGTTTTACCTGGAAAGGGTGGGAACAGTTCAGCAGCAGCTGGCCTGGGGCTCAGCTCACGTTTACTCACAGATGCCTCGGCACGGTCCCCCAGCTTTGCAATGAGGATGCTCCTTGCGTGGGGGGTGAGTTGCTGGCTGTATGGGAGATGGTTCCCCACCTCTGACCAATTTCCGAATTGTTGACCGCTGGAGCAAGTGCCGTGATAGGGTTTTCCTCTGTATAACTCGTGGGTTCACTTTTTTTTCTTTTATCGTTCAAGTTCGATTTTATTCCTCTTTTATGTATTTATAGATATAAGCATGGAAATAATTCATTCCTATAAATACATCTGTGTGACGGGAAGAACTTTTTTCTGTTTTATTTTTAAATTTTATTTTTTAAAATTTTGAAATTTAATTTTATTTATTTTTTTTATACAGCACGTTATTATTAGTTACATATTTTATGCATATACATGTATACAGGTCAATCCCAAACTCCCAACTCATCCCACCACCACCACACCATGGCTTCCCACACTTGGTGTCCATATGTTTGTTCTCTACCTCTGTGTCTCTATTTCTTCCCTGCAAACCAGTTCATCTGTACCATTTTTAGGCTCCACATATATGCATTAATATACAATATTTATTTTCCTCTTTCTGACTTACTTCATTCTGTATGACAGTCTCTCGATCCATCGATGTCTCTACAAATGACCCAGTTTCATTCCTTTTTATGGCCGAGTAATATTCCATTTTATATATGTACCACATCTTTATCCATTCATCTGTCTGTGGGCATTTAGGTTGCTTCCATTACCTGGCTATTGTAAATAGTGCTGCAACGAACATTGTGGTGAATGTGCCTTTTTGATTTACGGTATTCTCTGGGTATATGCCCAGAAGTGGGATTGCTGGATCAGATGATAATTCTATTTCTAGTTTTTTTAAGGAAACTCCATACTGTTCTCCATAGTGACTGTATCAATTTACATTCCCACCAATAGTGGAAGAGGGCTCCTTTTGTCCACACCCTCCCCAGAATTGGTTGTTTGTAGATTTTCTGATGATGCCGATTCTAACAGGTGTGAGGTGATACCTCATTGTAGTTTTGATTTGCATTTCTCTAATAATTAGTGCTGTTGAGCAGCTTTTCATGTGCGTCTTGGCCATCTCTGTGTCTCCTTTGAAGAGACGTCTCTTTAGATCTTCTGCCCATTTTTGTATTGGGTTGTTTGTTTTTTTAATATTAACCTGCATGAGTTGTTTATATATATTGGAGATTAAACCTCTGTCCATTGATTCGTCTGCAACGATTTTCGCCCATTCTGAGGGATGCCTTTTTCCATTCCCGTGTTTTTTAACAAAAAAGGAAAGAAAGGAAAAGAAGCAGAACACTAATGTGCGTAAAATATGCCTTTTGAAACGGTCTTTTTGAAATATGGACGTCCTTTGAATTTTTTGGTCGATATGTGACCCCAGGATTTGTTTTCAGGGCAGGTGTCATTTACCGGCCTGCAATGATTTTGAATATCAACTGACCATTAGCGCTGGGATTAAAGCTGCTGTTGTGTGAAACGGCCACCAGGTGGCAGCAGTTCACCCTTACCAAATCTGGTTACTAGGGCAAGAGAGCCTCAGTGGAAGAAGTGTTCTAGATTGGAGTTTAGAATGGAATGTGCCAGGAGGAAGCCCCTCACGTTTGTCTCACTACATCTTGTTCGTGTTTTTAATTTATTTTTTTTTCTTTTTTATTACAGCAAGTTTGATTACAATGTTTGGCTTGTTGTAGGTGTGGAAGATGTGGTTCTTTTACACATATACAGATGTCTGTTCTTATGGGATCCTTTTCCCATGTACGTTATGACAGAATGTTGAGTAGTCCTCTCTTGGTATTCTGTAGGTCTTTGGTGATTATATATGTCACCTGTGTTTGTATATGTCTGTTAACCCCGATATCGTAATGAAACCAATCCTCACACCTTTCCATTGGTGAACCATAAGTTTGTTTAATGAATCTGTGATTGCCCTTCTCCGTGGAAATATCTGCACTGGTATCCATTTTTAGGTAACACCTATAAGTGATATGATATGATATGTGTCTTTCACTTTCTGAATTACTACAAGTCACGTGATTACTTCTAGACTCATCTACGTTGCTGCAAATGGCATTGTGTCCTTTTTTTCCTTGGCTTCTCTTCTGCCTTAGCGAATTCCATTTTCAACAATGTGATTCCCTGAGGGTTGTGGATTAGCTGACCTGGGCAGCCTTACCCTGCCGGCCCGCCCTCCCCAGGTGTGCCTCGTTGAGGTCAATATAAATAGCGCTCCAGGCAGCAATAGCCCCTGAAGCTGTGCCTGACTCCATATTCTCTGCCCCGTCAGCAGTCTCGGGGCTGTGCTGGTGGGAGGGAGTGAGGGGCCACAGCTTTGTGGGTGGCCCGGTGTGAGTGGCGTTCTGCTGCCCTTTCTGCAGGAGTTGCCAGGCTGCCGCCTGTAAAGAAGAGGATGTGTCACCCATACCTTCCGCTGGAATTTCTCTCCGGACAGAGGTGAGGAAGGAAAAAAGCAGTGGGGGCCGGGACAGGAGGGGTATCTCAGGCAGGGCAATGGAAAGCTTCTGGAAGAGCGCCCGTGGCCAGGACCACCCTGGCTGGCCTGCAGGCACCAAGTTGGCCTGCGTGCTCTCGCTGGTGTGGCTCCACGGTCCTTCCTCTAGGCTTTCAAGCCCTTGTACATATTCAGGTGTTTTACCTGGAAAGGGTGGGGACAGTTCAGCAGCAGCTGGCCTGGGGCTCAGCTCACGTTTACTCACAGATGCCTCGGCATGGTCCCCCAGCTTTGCAATGAGGACGCTCCGTGCGTGGGGGGTGGGTTGCTGGCTGTATGGGAGATGGTTCCCCACCTCTGACCAATTTCAGAATTGTTGACCGCAGGAGCAAGTGCCGTGATAGGGTTTTCCTCTGTATAACTCGTGGGTTCACTTTTTTTTTCTTTTATCGTTCAAGTTAGATTTTATTCCTCTTTTATGTATTTATAGATATAAGCATGGAAATAATTCATTCCTATAAATACATCTGTGTGACGGGAAGAACTTTTTTCTGTTTTATTTTTAAATTTTATTTTTTAAAATTTTGAAATTTAATTTTATTTATTTTTTTATACAGCACGTTATTATTAGTTATGTATTTTATGCATATACATGTATACAGGTCAATCCCAAACTCCCAACTCATCCCACCACCACCACCCCATGGCTTCCCACACTTGGTGTCCATACGTCTGTTCTCTACCTCTGTGTCTCTATTTCTTCCCTGCAAACCAGTTCATCTGTACCAGTTTTAAGCTCCACATATATGCATTAATACACAATATTTGCTTTCCCCTTTCTGACTTACTTCATTCTGTATGAAAGTCTCTCGATCCATCGATGTCTCTACAAATGACCCAGTTTCATTCCTTTTTATGGCCGAGTAATATTCCATTTTATATATGTAACCCATCTTTATCCATTCATCTGTCTGTGGGCATTTAGGTTGCTTCCATTACCTGGCTATTGTAAATAGTGCTGCAACGAACATTGTGGTGAATGTGCCTTTTTGAAATACGGTTTTCTCTGGGTATATGCCCAGAAGTGGGATTGCTGGATCAGATGGTAATTCTATTTCTAGTTTTTTTAAGGAAACTCCATACTGTTCTCCATAGTGACTGTATCAATTTACATTCCCACCAATAGTGGAAGAGGGCTCCATTTGTCCACACCCTCCCCAGAATTGGTTGTTTGCATATATTCTGATGATGCCGATTCGAACAGGTGTGAGGTGATACCTCATTGTAGTTTTGATTTGCATTTCTCTAATAATTACTGCTGTTGAGCAGCTTTTCATGTGCGTCTTGGCCATCTCTGTGTCTCCTTTGAAGAAACGTCTCTTTAGATCTTCTGCCCATTTTATTTTGGGTTGATTGTTTTTTTAATATTAAGCTGCATGAGCTGTTTATATATATTGGAGATTAAACCTCTGTCCATTGATTCGTCTGCAAAGATTTTCGCCCATTCTGAGGGATGCCTTTTTCCATTCCCGTGTTTTTTATCAAAAAAGGAAAGAAAGGAAAAGAAGCAGAACACTAATGTGCGTAAAATATGCCTTTTGAAACGGTCGTTTTGAAATATGGACGTCCTTTGAATTTTTTGGTCGATATGTGACCCCAGGATTTGTTTTCAGGGCAGGTGTCATTTACAGGCCTGCAATGATTTTGAATATCAACTGACCATTAGCGTTGGGATTAAAGCTGCTGTTGTGTGAAACGGCCACAAGGTGGCAGCAGTTCACCCTTACCAAATCTGGTTACTAGGGCAAGAGAGCCTCAGTGGAAGTGGTGTTCTAGATTGGAATTTAGAATGGAATGTGCCAGGAGAAAGCCCCTCACGTTTGTCTCACTACTTCTTGTTCGTGTATTTAATTTAATTTAATACTTTTTTATTACAGCAAGTTTGATTACAATGTTTGGCTTGTTGTAGGTGTGGAAGATGTGGTTCTTTTACACATATACAGATGACTGTTCTTCCTGGGATCCTTTTCACATGTACGTTATGACAGAATGTTGAGTAGTCCTCTCTTGGTATTCTGTAGGTCTTTGGTGATTATATATGTCACCTGTGTTTGTATATGTCTGTTAACCCCGATATCGTAATGAAACCAATCCTCACACCTTTCCATTGGTGAACAATAAGTTTGTTTAATGAATCTGTGATTGCCCTTCTCCGTTTAAATATCTGCCCTGGTATCCATTTTTAGGTAACACCTATAAGAGATATGATATGTGTCTTTCACTTTCTGACTTACTACAAGTCACGTGATTACTTCTAGACTCATCTACGGTGCTGCAAATGGCATTGTGTCCTTTTTTCCCTTGGCTACTCTTCTGCCTTAGCGGGGTCCATTTTCAACAATGTGATTCCCTGAGGGTTGTGGATTAGCTGACGTGGGCAGCCTTACCCTGCCGGCCCGCCCTCCCCAGGTGTGCCTCGTTGAGGTCAATATAAACAGAGCTCCAGGCAGCCATAGCCCCTGAAGCTGTGCCTGACTCCATATTCTCTGCCCCGTCAGCAGTCTCGGGGCTGTGCTGGTGGGAGGGAGTGAGGGGCCACAGCTTTGTGGGTGGCCCGGTGTGAGTGGGGTTCTGCTGGCCTTTCTGCAGGAGTTGCCAGGCTGCCGCCTGTAAAGAAGAGGATGTGTCACCCATACCTTCCGCTGGAATTTCTCTCCGGACAGAGGTGAGGAAGGAAAAAAGCAGTGGGGTCCGGGACAGGAGGGGTATCTCAGGCAGGGCAATGGAAAGATTCTGGAAGAGCGCCCGGGGACAGGACCACCCTTGTTGGCCTGCAGGCACCAAGTTGGCCTGCGTGCTGTCGCTGGTGTGGCTCCACGGTCCTTCCTCTAGGCTTTCAAGCCCTTGTACATATTCAGGTGTTTTACCTGGAAAGGGTGGGAACAGTTCAGCAGCAGCTGGCCTGGGGCTCAGCTCACGTTTACTCACAGATGCCTCGGCACGGTCCCCCAGCTTTGCAATGAGGACGCTCCTTGCGTTGGGGGTGGGTTGCTGGCTGTATGGGAGATGGTTCCCCACCTCTGACCAATTTCAGAATTGTTTACCACTGGAGCAAGTGCCCTGATAGGGTTTTCCTCTGTATAACTCGAGGGTTCAGGTTTTTTTTTTCTTTTATGTTTCAAGTTAGATTTTATTCCTCTTTTATGAATTTATAGATATAAGCATGGAAATAATTCATTCCTATAAATACATCTGTGTGACAGGAAGAACTTTTTTCTGTTTTATTTTTAAATTTTATTTTTTAAAATTTTGAAATTTAATTTTATTTATGTTTTTATACAGCACGTTATTATTAGTTATGTATTTTATGCATATACATGTATACAGGTCAATCCCAAACTCCCAACTCATCCCACCACCACCACCCCATGTCTTCCCACACTTGGTGTCCATACGTTTGTTCTCTACCTCTGTGTCTCTATTTCTTCCCTGCAAACCAGTTCATCTGTACCATTTTTAGGCTCCACATATATGCATTAATATACAATAATTGTTTTCCTCTTTCTGACTTACTTCATTCTGTATGACAGTCTCTCGATCCATCGATGTCTCTACAAATGACCCAGTTTCATTCCTTTTTATGGCCGATTAATATTCCATTTTATATATGTACCACATCTTTATCCATTCATCTGTCTGTGGGCATTTAGGTTGCTTCCATTACCTGGCTATTGTAAATAGTGCTGCAACGAACATTGTGGTGAATGTGCCTTTTTGAAATACGGTTTTTCTCTGGGTATATGCCCAGAAGTGGGATTGCTGGATCAGATGGTAATTCTATTTCTAGTTTTTTTAAGGAAACTCCATACTCTTCTCCATAGTGACTGTATCAATTTACATTCCCACCAATAGTGGAAGAGGGCTCCTTTTGTCCACACCCTCCCCAGAATTGGTTGTTTGTAGATTTTCAGATGATGCCGATTCTAACAGGTGTGAGGTGATACCTCATTGTAGTTTTGATTTGCATTTCTCTAATAATTAGTGCTGTTGAGCAGCTTTTCATGTGCGTCTTGGCCATCTCTGTGTCTCCTTTGAAGAAACGTCTCTTTAGATCTTCTGCCCATTTTTTTGTGTTGTTTGTTTTTTTAATATTAAGCTGCATGTGTTGTTTATATATATTGGAGATTAAACCTCTGTCCATTGATTCGTCTGCCACGATTTTCGCCCATTCTGAGGGATGCCTTTTTCCATTCCTGTGTTTTTTAACAAAAAAGGAAAGAAAGGAAAAGAAGCAGAACACTAATGTGCGTAAAATATGCCTTTTGAAACGGTCCTTTTGAAATATGGACGTTCTTTGAATTTTTTGGTCGATATGTGACCCCAGGATTTGTTTTCAGGGCAGGTGTCATTTACAGGCCTGAAATGATTTTGAATATCAACTGACCACTAGCGCTGGGATTAAAGCTGCTGTTGTGTGAAACGGCCACAAGGTGGCAGCAGTTCACCCTTACCAAATCTGGTTACTAGGGCAAGAGAGCCTCAGTGGAAGTGGTGTTCTAGATTGGAATTTAGAATGGAATGTGCCAGGAGAAAGCCCCTCACGTTTGTCTCACTACATCTTGTTCGTGTTTTTAATTTAATTTTTTTTATTTTTTATTACAGCAAGTTTGATTACAATGTTTGGCTTGTTGTAGGTGTGGAAGATGTGGTTCTTTTACACATATACAGATGTCTGTTCTTCCTGGGATTCTTTTCCCATGTACGTTATGACAGAATGTTGAGTAGTACTCTCTTGGTATTCTGTATGTCTTGGGTGATTATATATGTCACCTGTGTTTGTATATGTCTGTTAACCCCGATATCGTAATGAAACCAATCCTCACTCCTTTCCATTGGTGAAACATAAGTTTGTTTAATGAATCTGTGATTGCCCTTCTCCGTGGAAATATCTGCCCTGGTATCCATTTTTAGGTAACACCTATAAGTGATATGATATGATATGTGTCTTTCACTTTCTGACTTACTACAAGTCACGTGATTACTTCTAGACTCATCTACGGTGCTGCAAATGGCATTGTGTCCTTTTTTCCCTTGGCTTCTCTTCTGCCTTAGCGGAGTCCATTTTCAACAATGTGATTCCCTGAGGGTTGTGGATTAGCTGACCTGGGCAGCCTTACCCTGCCGGCCCGCCTTCCCCAGGTGTGCCTCGTTGAGTTCAATATAAACAGCGCTCCAGGCAGCAATAGCCCCTGAAGCTGTGCCTGACTCCATAATCTCTGCCCCGTCAGCAGTTTCGGGGCTGTGCTGGTGGGAGGGAGTGAGGGGCCACAGCTTTGTGGGTGGCCCGGTGTGAGTGGGGTTCTGCTGGCCTTTCTGTAGGAGTTGCCAGGCTGCCGCCTGTAAAGAAGAGGTTGTGTCACCCATACCTTCCGCTGGAATTTCTCTCCGGACAGAGGTGAGGAAGGAAAAAAGCAGTGGGGGCCGGGACAAGACGGGTATCTAAGGCAGGGCAATGGAAAGCTTCTGGAAGAGCGCCCGGGGCCAGGACCACCCTGGCTGGCCTGCAGGCACCAAGTTGGCCTGCGTGCTGTCGCTGGTGTGGCTCCACGGTCCTTCCTCTAGGCTTTCAAGCCCTTGTACATATTCAGGTGTTTTACCTGGAAAGGGTGGGGACAGTTCAGCAGCAGCTGGCCTGGGGCTCAGCTCACGTTTACTCACAGATGCCTCGGCACGGTCCCCCAGCTTTGCAATGAGGACGCCCCTTGCGTGGGGGGTGGGTTGCTGGCTGTATGGGAGATGGTTCCCCACCTCTGACCAATTTCAGAATTGTTGACCGCTGGAGCAAGTGCCGTGATAGGGTTTTCCTCTGTATAACTCGTGGGTTCACTTTTTTTTTCTTGTATGGTTCAAGTTAGATTTTATTCCTCTTTTATGTATTTATAGATATAAGCATGGAAATAATTCATTCCTATAAATACATCTGTGTGACGGGAAGAACTTTTTTCTGTTTTATTTTTAAATTTTATTTTTTAAAATTTTGAAATTTAATTTTATTTATTTTTTTTATACAGCACGTTATTATTAGTTATGTATTTTATGCATATACATGTATACAGGTCAATCCCAAACTCCCAACTCATCCCACCACCACCACCCCATGGCTTCCCACACTTGGTGTCCATACGTTTGTTCTCTACCTCTGTGTCTCTATTTCTTCCCTGCAAACCAGTTCATCTGTACCATTTTTAGGCTCCACATATATGCATTAATATACAATATTTGTTTTCCTCTTTCTGACTTACTTCATTCTGTATGACAGTCTCTCGATCCATCGATGTCTCTACAAATGACCCAGTTTCATTCCTTTTTATGGCCGAGTAATATTCCATTTTATATATGTACCACATCTTTATCCATTCATCTGTCTGTGGGCATTTAGGTTGCTTCCATTACCTGGCTATTGTAAATAGTGCTGCAACGAACATTGTGGTGAATGTGCCTTTTTGAAATATGGTTTTCTCTGGGTATATGCCCAGAAGTGGGATTGCTGGATCAGATGGTAATTCTATTTCTAATTTTTTTAAGGAAACTCCATACTGTTCTCCATAGTGACTGTATCAATTTACATTCCCACCAATAGTGGGAGAGGGCTCCTTTTGTCCACACCCTCCCCAGAATTGGTTGTTTGTAGATTTCCTGATGATGCCGATTCTAACAGGTGTGAGGTGATACCTCATTGTAGTTTTGATTTGCATTTCTCTAATAATTCGTGCTGTTGAGCAGCTTTTCATGTGCGTCTTGGCCATCTCTGTGTCTCCTTTGAAGAAACGTCTCTTTAGATCTTCTGCCCATTTTTTTGGGGTTGATTGTTTTTTTAATATTAAGGTGCATGAGCTGTTTATATATATTGGAGATTAAACCTCTGTCCATTGATTCGTCTGCAAGGATTTTCGCCCATTCTGAGGGATGCCTTTTTCCATTCCCGTGTTTTTTAACAAAAAAGGGAAGAAAGGAAAAGAAGCAGAACACTAATGTGCGTAAAATATGCCTTTTGAAACGGTCGTTTTGAAATATGGACGTCCTTTGAATTTTTTGGTCGATATGTGACCCCAGGATTTGTTTTCAGGGCAGGTGTCATTTACAGGCCTGCAATGATTTTGAATATCAACTGACCATTAGCGCTGGGATTAAAGCTGCTGTTGTGTGAAACGGCCACAAGGTGGCAGCAGTTCACCCTTAACAAATCTGGTTACTAGGGAAAGAGAGCCTCAGTGGAAGTGGTGTTCTAGATTGGAATTTAGAATGGAATGTGCCAGGAGAAAGCCCCTCACGTTTGTCTCACTACTTCTTGTTCGTGTTTTTAATTTAATTTTTTTTTAGTTTTTATTACAGCAAGTTTGATTACAATGTTTGGCTTGTTGTAGGTGTGGAAGATGTGGTTCTTTTACACATATACAGATGACTGTACTTCCTGGGACCCTTTTCCCATGTACGTTATGACAGAATGTTGAGTAGTCCTCTCTTGGTATTCTGTAGGTCTTTGGTGATTATATATGTCACCTGTGTTTGTATATGTCTGTTAACCCCGATATCATAATGAAACCAATCCTCACACCTTTCCATTGGTGAACCATAAGTTTGTTTAATGAATCTGTGATTGCCCTTCTCTGTGGAAATATCTGCCCTGGTATCCATTTTTAGGTAACACCTATAAGTGATATGATATGATATGTGTCTTTCACTTTGTGACTTACTACAAGTCACGTGATTACTTCTAGACTCATCTACGGTGCTGCAAATGGCATTGTGTCCTTTTTTCCCTTGGCATCTCTTCTGCCTTAGCGGGGTCCATTTTCAACAATGTGATTCCCTGAGGGTTGTGGATTAGCTGACCTGGGCAGCCTTACCCTGCCGGCCCGCCCTCCCCAGGTGTGCCTCGTTGAGGTCAATATAAACAGAGCTCCAGGCAGCAATAGCCCCTGAAGCTGTGCCTGACTCCATATTCTCTGCCCCGTCAGCAGTCTCGGGGCTGTGCTGGTGGGAGGGAGTGAGGGGCCACATCATTGTGGGTGGCCCGGTGTGAGTGGGGCTCTCCTGGCCTTTCTGCAGGAGTTGCCAGGCTGCCGCCTGTAAGGAAGAGGATGTGTCACCCATACCTTCCGCTGGTATTTCTCTCCGGACAGAGGTGAGGAAGGAAAAAAGCAGTGGGGGCCGGGACAGGAGGGGTATCTCAGGCAGGGCAATGGAAAGCTTCTGGAAGAGCGCCAGGGTCCAGGACCACCCTGGCTGGCCTGCAGGCACCAAGTTGGCCTGCGTGCTGTCGCTGGTGTGGCTCCACGGTCCTTCCTCTAGGCTTTCAAGCCCTTGTACATATTCAGGTGTTTTACCTGGAAAGGGTGGGGACAGTTCAGCAGCAGCTGGCCTGGGGCTCAGCTCACGTTTACTCACAGATGCCTCGGCACGGTCCCCCAGCTTTGCAATGAGGACGCTCCTTGCGTGGGGGGTGGGTTGCTGGCTGTATGGGAGATGGTTCCCCACCTCTGACCAATTTCAGAATTGTTGACCGCAGGAGCAAGTGCCGTGATAGGGTTTTCCTCTGTATAACTCGTGGGTTCACTTTTTTTTTCTTTTATCGTTCAAGTTAGATTTTATTCCTCTTTTATGTATTTATAGATATAAGCATGGAAATAATTCATTCCTATAAATACATCTGTGTGACGGGAAGAACTTTTTTCTGTTTTATTTTTAAATTTTATTTTTTAAAATTTTGAAATTTAATTTTATTTATTTTTTTATACAGCACGTTATTATTAGTTATGTATTTTATGCATATACATGTATACAGGTCAATCCCAAACTCCCAACTCATCCCACCACCACCACCCTATGGCTTCCCACACTTGGTGTCCATACGTTTGTTCTCTACCTCTGTGTCTCTATTTCTTCCCTGCAAACCAGTTCATCTGTACCATTTTTAGGCTCCACATATATGCATTAATATACAATATTTGTTTTCCTCTTTCTGACTTACTTCATTCTGTATGACAGTCTCTCGATCCATCGATGTCTCTACAAATGACCCAGTTTCATTCCTTTTTATGGCCGAGTAAGATTCCATTTTATATATGTACCACATCTTTATCCATTTATCTGTCTGTGGGCATTTAGGTTGCTTCCATTACCTGGCTATTGTAAATAATGCTGCAACGAACATTGTGGTGAATGTGCCTTTTTGAAATACGGTTTTCTCTGGGTATATGCCCAGAAGTGGGATTGCTGGATCAGATGGTAATTCTATTTCTAGTTTTTTTAAGGAAACTCCATACTGTTCTCCATAGTGACTGTATCAATTTACGTTCCCACCAGTAGTGGAAGAGGGCTCCTTTTGTCCACACCCTCCCCAGAATTGGTTGTTTGTAGATTTCCTGATGATGCTGATTCTAACAGGTGTGAGGCGATACCTCATTGTAGATTTGATTTGCATTTCTCTAATAATTAGTGCTGTTGAGCAGCTTTTCATGTGCGTCTTGGCCATCTCTGTGTCTCCTTTGAAGAAACGTCTCTTTAGATCTTCTGCCCATTTTTTTTTGGGTTGTTTGTTTTTTTAATATTAAGCTGCATGAGCTGTTTATATATATTGGAGTTTAAACCTCTGTCCATTGATTCGTCTGCAACGATTTTCGCCCATTCTGAGGGATGCCTTTTTCCATTCCCGTGTTTTTTAACAAAAAAGGGAAGAAAGGAAAAGAAGCAGAACACTAATGTGCGTAAAATATGCCTTTTGAAACGGTCGTTTTGAAATATGGACGTCCTTTGAATTTTTTGGTCGATATGTGACCCCAGGATTTGTTTTCAGGGCAGGTGTCATTTACAGGCCTGCAATGATTTTGAATATCAACTGACCATTAGCGCTGGGATTAAAGCTGCTGTTGTGTGAAACGGCCACAAGGTGGCAGCAGTTCACCCTTACCAAATCTGGTTACTAGGGAAAGAGAGCCTCAGTGGAAGTGGTGTTCTAGATTGGAATTTAGAATGGAATGTGCCAGGAGAAAGCCCCTCACGTTTGTCTCACTACTTCTTGTTCGTGTTTTTAATTTAATTTTTTTTTAGTTTTTATTACAGCAAGTTTGATTACAATGTTTGGCTTGTTGTAGGTGTGGAAGATGTGGTTCTTTTACACATATACAGATGACTGTACTTCCTGGGACCCTTTTCCCATGTACGTTATGACAGAATGTTGAGTAGTCCTCTCTTGGTATTCTGTAGGTCTTTGGTGATTATATATGTCACCTGTGTTTGTATATGTCTGTTAACCCCGATATCATAATGAAACCAATCCTCACACCTTTCCATTGGTGAACCATAAGTTTGTTTAATGAATCTGTGATTGCCCTTCTCTGTGGAAATATCTGCCCTGGTATCCATTTTTAGGTAACACCTATAAGTGATATGATATGATATGTGTCTTTCACTTTGTGACTTACTACAAGTCACGTGATTACTTCTAGACTCATCTACGGTGCTGCAAATGGCATTGTGTCCTTTTTTCCCTTGGCATCTCTTCTGCCTTAGCGGGGTCCATTTTCAACAATGTGATTCCCTGAGGGTTGTGGATTAGCTGACCTGGGCAGCCTTACCCTGCCGGCCCGCCCTCCCCAGGTGTGCCTCGTTGAGGTCAATATAAACAGAGCTCCAGGCAGCAATAGCCCCTGAAGCTGTGCCTGACTCCATATTCTCTGCCCCGTCAGCAGTCTCGGGGCTGTGCTGGTGGGAGGGAGTGAGGGGCCACATCATTGTGGGTGGCCCGGTGTGAGTGGGGCTCTCCTGGCCTTTCTGCAGGAGTTGCCAGGCTGCCGCCTGTAAGGAAGAGGATGTGTCACCCATACCTTCCGCTGGTATTTCTCTCCGGACAGAGGTGAGGAAGGAAAAAAGCAGTGGGGGCCGGGACAGGAGGGGTATCTCAGGCAGGGCAATGGAAAGCTTCTGGAAGAGCGCCAGGGTCCAGGACCACCCTGGCTGGCCTGCAGGCACCAAGTTGGCCTGCGTGCTGTCGCTGCTGTGGCTCCACGGTCCTTCCTCTAGGCTTTCAAGCCCTTGTACATATTCAGGTGTTTTACCTGGAAAGGGTGGGGACAGTTCAGCAGCAGCTGGCCTGGGGCTCAGCTCACGTTTACTCACAGATGCCTCGGCACGGTCCCCCAGCTTTGCAATGAGGACGCTCCTTGCGTGGGGGGTGGGTTGCTGGCTGTATGGGAGATGGTTCCCCACCTCTGACCAATTTCAGAATTGTTGACCGCTGGAGCAAGTGCCGTGATAGGGTTTTCCTCTGTATAACTCGTGGGTTCACTTTTTTTTTCTTGTATGGTTCAAGTTAGATTTTATTCCTCTTTTATGTACTTATAGATATAAGCATGGAAATAATTCATTCTTATAAATACATCTGTGTGACGGGAAGAAATTTTTTCTGTTTTATTTTTAAATTTTATTTTTTAAAATTTTGAAATTTAATTTTATTTATTTTTTTTATACAGCAGGTTATTATTAGTTATGTATTTTATGCATATACATGTATACAGGTCAATCCCAATCTCCCAACTCATCCCACCACCACCACCCAATGGCTTCCCACACTTGGTGTCCATACGTTTGTTCTCTACCTCTGTGTCTCTATTTCTTCCCTGCAAACCAGTTCATCTGTACCATTTTTAGGCTCCACATATATGCATTAATATACAATATTTGTTTTCCTCTTTCTGACTTACTTCATTCTGTATGACAGTCTCTCGATCCATCGATGTCTCTACAAATGACCCAGTTTCATTCCTTTTTATGGCCGAGTAATATTCCATTTTATATATGTACCACATCTTTATCCATTCATCTGTCTGTGGGCATTTAGGTTGCTTCCATTACCTGGCTATTGTAAATAGTGCTGCAACGAACATTGTGGTGAATGTGCCTTTTTGAAATACGGTTTTCTCTGGGTATATGCACAGAAGTGGGATTGCTGGATCAGATGGTAATTCTATTTCTAGTTATTTTAAGGAAACTCCATACTGTTCTCCATAGTGACTGTATCAATTTACATTCCCACCAATAGTGGAAGAGGACTCCTTTTGTCCACACCCTCCCCAGAATTGGTTGTTTGTAGATTTTCTGATGATGCCCATTCTAACAGTTGTGAGGTGATACCTCATTGTAGTTTTGATTTCCATTTCTCTAATAATTAGTGCTGTTGAGCAGCTTTTCATGTGCGTCTTGGCCATCTCTGTGTCTCCTTTGAAGAAACGTCTCTTTAGATCATCTGCCCATTTTTTTGGGTTGTTTGTTTTTTTAATATTAAGCTGCATGAGCTGTTTATATATATTGGAGATTAAACCTCTGTCCATTGATTCGTCTGCAAGGATTTTCGTCCATTCTGAGGGATGCCTTTTTCCATTCCCGTGTTTTTTAACAAAAAAGGGAAGAAAGGAAAAGAAGCAGAACACTAATGTGCGTAAAATATGCCTTTTGAAACGGTCGTTTTGAAATATGGACGTCCTTTGAATTTTTTGGTCGATATGTGACCCCAGGATTTGTTTTCAGGGCAGGTGTCATTTACAGGCCTGCAATGATTTTGAATATCAACTGACCATTAGCGCTGGGATTAAAGCTGCTGTTGTGTGAAACGGCCACAAGGTGGCAGCAGTTCACCCTTACCAAATCTGGTTACTAGGGCAAGAGAGCCTCAGTGGAAGTGGTGTTCTAGTTTGGAGTTTAGAATGGAATGTGCCAGGAGAAAGCCCCTCACGTTTGTCTCACTACTTCTTGTTCGTGTTTTTAATTTAATTTTTTATTTTTTATTACAGCAAGTTTGATTACAATGTTTGGCTTGTTGTAGGTGTGGAAGATGTGGTTCTTTTACACATATACAGATGACTGTTCTTCCTGGGATCCTTTTCCCATGTACGTTATGACAGAATGTTGAGTAGTCCTCTCTTGGTATTCTGTAGGTCTTTGGTGATTATATATGTCACCTGTGTTTGTATATGTCTGTTAACCCCGATATCGTAATGAAACCAATACTCACACCTTTCCATTGGTGAACCATAAATTTGTTTAATGAATCTGTGATTGCCCTTCTCCGTGGAAATATCTGCCCTGGTATCCATTTTTAGGTAACACCTATAAGTGATATGATATGATATGTGTCTTTCACTTTCTGACTTACTACAAGTCACGTGATTACGTCTAGACTCATCTACGGTGCTGCAAATGGCATTGTGTCCTTTTTTCCCTTGGCATCTCTTCTGCCTTAGCGGGGTCCATTTTCAACAATGTGATTCCCTGAGGGTTGTGGATTAGCTGACCTGGGCAGCCTTACCCTGCCGGCCCGCCCTCCCCAGGTGTGCCTCGTTGAGGTCAATATAAACAGAGCTCCAGGCAGCAATAGCCCCTGAAGCTGTGCCTGACTCCATATTCTCTGCCCCGTCAGCTGTCTCGGGTCTGTGCTGGTGGGAGGGAGGGAGGGGCCACATCTTTGTGGGTGGCCCGGTGTGAGTGGGGTTCTGCTGGCCTTTCTGCAGGAGTTGCCAGGCTGCCGCCTGTAAAGAAGAGGATGTGTCACCCATACCTTCCGCTGGAATTTCTCTCCGGACAGAGGTGAGGAAGGAAAAAAGCAGTGGGGGCCGGGACAGGAGGGGTATCTCAGGCAGGGCAATGGAAAGCTTCTGGAAGAGCGCCAGGGTCCAGGACCACCGTCGCTGGCCTGCAGGCACCATGTTGGCCTGCGTGCTGTCGCTGGTGTGGCTCCACGGTCCTTCCTCTAGGCTTTCAAGCCCTTGTACATATTCAGGTGTTTTACCTGGAAAGGGTGGGGACAGTTCAGCAGCAGCTGGCCTGGGGCTCAGCTCACGTTTACTCACAGATGCCTCGGCACGGTCCCCCAGCTTTGCAATGAGGACGCTCCTTGCGTGGGGGGTGGGTTGCTGGCTGTATGGGAGATGGTTCCCCACCTCTGACCAATTTCAGAATTGTTGACCGCTGGAGCAAGTGCCGTGATAGTGTTTTCCTCTGTATAACTCGTGGGTTCACTTTTTTTTTCTTGTATGGTTCAAGTTAGATTTTATTCCTCTTTTATGTATTTATAGATATAAGCATGGAAATAATTCATTCCTATAAATACATCTGTGTGACGGGAAGAAATTTTTTCTGTTTTATTTTTAAATTTTATTTTTTAAAATTTTGAAATTTAATTTTATTTACTTTTTTTATACAGCACGTTATTATTAGTTATGTATTTTATGCATATACATGTATGTAGGTCAATCCCAAACTCCCAACTCATCCCACCACCACCACCCCATGGCTTCCCACACTTGGTGTCCATACGTTTGTTCTCTACCTCTGTGTCTCTATTTCTTCCCTGCAAACCAGTTCATCTGTACCATTTTTAGGCTCCACATATATGCATTAATATACAATATTTGTTTTCCTCTTTCTGACTTACTTCATTCTGTATGACAGTCTCTCGATCCATCGATGTCTCTACAAATGACCCATTTTCATTCCTTTTTATGGCCGAGTAATATTCCATTTTATATATGTACCACATCTTTATCCATTCATCTGTCTGTGGGCATTTAGGTTGCTTCCATTACCTGGCTATTGTAAAGAGTGCTGCAACGAACATTGTGGTGAATGTGCCTTTTTGAAATACGGTTTTCTCTGGGTATATGCCCAGAAGTGGGATTGCTGGATCAGATGGTAATTCTATTTCTAATTTTTTTAAGGAAACTCCATACTGTTCTCCATAGTGACTGTATCAATTTACATTCCCACCAATAGTGGAAGAGGGCTCCTTTTGTCCACACCCTCCCCAGAATTTGTTGTTTGTAGATTTCCTGATGATGCCGATTCTAACAGGTGTGAGGTGATACCTCATTGTAGTTTTGATTTGCATTTCTCTAATAATTAGTGCTGTTGAGCAGCTTTTCATGTGCGTCTTGGCCATCTCTGTGTCTCCTTTGAAGAAACGTCTCTTTAGATCTTCTGCCCATTTTTTTGGGGTTGTTTGTTTTTTTAATATTATGCTGCATGAGCTGTTTATATATATTGGAGATTAAACCTCTGTCCGTTGATTCGTCTGCAACGATTTTCGCCCATTCTGAGGGATGCCTTTTTCCATTCCCGTGTTTTTTAACAAAAAAGGGAAGAAAGGAAAAGAAGCAGAACACTAATGTGCGTAAAATATGCCTTTTGAAACGGTCGTTTTGAAATATGGACGTCCTTTGAATTTTTTGGTCGATATGTGACCCCAGGATTTGTTTTCAGGGCAGGTGTCATTTACAGGCCTGCAATGATTTTGAATATCAACTGACCATTAGCGCTGGGATTAAAGCTGCTGTTGTGTGAAACGGCCACAAGGTGGCAGCAGTTCACCCTTACCAAATCTGGTTACTAGGGCAAGAGAGCCTCAGTGGAAGTGGTGTTCTAGATTGGAGTTTAGAATGGAATGTGCCAGGAGAAAGCCCCTCACGTTTGTCTCACTACTTCTTGTTCGTGTTTTTAATTTAATTTTTTATTTTTTATTACAGTAGGTTGATTACAATGTTTGGCTTGTTGTAGGTGTGGAAGATGTGGTTCTTTTACACATAGACAGATGACTGTTCTTCCTGGGATCCTTTTCCCATGTACGTTATGACAGAATGTTGAGTAGTCCTCTCTTGGTATTCTGTAGGTCTTTGGTGATTATATATGTCACCTGTGTTTGTATATGTCTGTTAACCCCGATATCGTAATGAAACCAATCCTCACACCTTTCCATTGGTGAACCATAAATTTGTTTAATGAATCTGTGATTGCCCTTCTCCGTGGAAATATTTGCCCTGGTATCCATTTTTAGGTAACACCTATAAGTGATATGATATGATATGTGTCTTTCACTTTCTGACTTACTACAAGTCACGTGATTACTTCTAGACTCATCTACGGTGCTGCAAATGGCATTGTGTCCTTTTTTCCCTTGGCATCTCTTCTGCCTTAGCGGGGTCCATTTTCAACAATGTGATTCCCTGAGGGTTGTGGATTAGCTGACCTGGGCAGCCTTACCCTGCCGGCCCGCCCTCCCCAGGTGTGCCTCGTTGAGGTCAATATAAACAGAGCTCCAGGCAGCAATAGCCCCTGAAGCTGTGCCTGACTCCATATTCTCTGCCCCGTCAGCAGTCTCGGGTCTGTGCTGGTGGGAGGGAGGGAGGGGCCACATCTTTGTGGGTGGCCCGGTGTGAGTGGGGTTCTGCTGGCCTTTCTGCAGGAGTTGCCAGGCTGCCGCCTGTAAAGAAGAGGTTGTGTCACCCATACCTTCCGCTGGAATTTCTCTCCGGACAGAGGTGAGGAAGGAAAAAAGCAGTGGGGGCCGGGACAGGAGGGGTATCTCAGGCAGGGCAATGGAAAGCTTCTGGAAGAGCGCCAGGGTCCAGGACCACCGTGGCTGGCCTTCAGGCACCAAGTTGGCCTGCGTGCTGTCGCTGGTGTGGCTCCACGGTCCTTCCTCTAGGCTTTCAAGCCCTTGTACATATTCAGGTGTTTTACCTGGAAAGGGTGGGGACAGTTCAGCAGCAGCTGGCCTGGGGCTCAGCTCACGTTTACTCACAGATGCCTCGGCACAGTCCCCCAGCTTTGCAATGAGGACGCTCCTTGTGTGGGTGGTGGGTTGCTGGCTGTATGGGAGATGGTTCCCCACCTCTGACCAATTTCAGAATTGTTGACCGCTGGAGCAAGTGCCGTGATAGGGTTTTCCTCTGTATAACTCGTGGGTTCACTTTTTTTTTCTTGTATGGTTCAAGTTAGATTTTATTCCTCTTTTATGTATTTATAGATATAAGCATGGAAATAATTCATTCCTATAAATACATCTGTGTGACGGGAAGAACTTTTTTCTGTTTTATTTTTAAATTTTATTTTTTAAAATTTTGAAATTTAATTTTATTTATTTTTTTTTATACAGCACGTTATTATTAGTTATGTATTTTATGCATATACATGTATACAGGTCAATCCCAAACTCCCAACTCATCCCACCACCACCACCCCATGGCTTCCCACACTTGGTGTCCATACGTTTGTTCTCTACCTCTGTGTCTCTAATTCTTCCCTGCAAACCAGTTCATCTGTACCATTTTTAGGCTCCACATATATGCATTAATATACAATATTTGTTTTCCTCTTTCTGACTTACTTCATTCTGTATGACAGTCTCTCGATCCATCGATGTCTCTACAAATGACCCATTTTCATTCCTTTTTATGGCCGAGTAATATTCAATTTTATATATGTACCACATCTTTATCCATTCATCTGTCTGTGGGCATTTAGGTTGCTTCCATTACCTGGCTATTGTAAATAGTGCTGCAACGAACATTGTGGTGAATGTGCCTTTTTGAAATACGGTTTTCTCTGGGTATATGCCCAGAAGTGGGATTGCTGGATCAGATGGTAATTCTATTTCTAATTTTTTTAAGGAAACTCCATACTGTTCTCCATAGTGACTGTATCAATTTACATTCCCACCAATAGTGGAAGAGGGCTCCTTTTGTCCACACCCTCCCCAGAATTGGTTGTTTGTAGATTTCCTGATGATGCCGATTCTAACAGGTGTGAGGTGATACCTCATTGTAGTTTTGATTTGCATTTCTCTAATAATTCGTGCTGTTGAGCAGCTTTTCATGTGCGTCTTGGCCATCTCTGTGTCTCCTTTGAAGAAACGTCTCTTTAGATCTTCTGCCCATTTTTTTGGGGTTGATTGTTTTTTTAATATTAAGCTGCATGAGCTGTTTATATATATTGGAGATTAAACCTCTGTCCATTGATTCGTCTGCAACGATTTTCGCCCATTCTGAGGGATGCCTTTTTCCATTCCCGTGTTTTTTAACAAAAAAGGGAAGAAAGGAAAAGAAGCAGAACACTAATGTGCGTAAAATATGCCTTTTGAAACGGTCGTTTTGAAATATGGACGTCCTTTGAATTTTTTGGTCGATATGTGACCCCAGGATTTGTTTTCAGGGCAGGTGTCATTTACAGGCCTGCAATGATTTTGAATATCAACTGACCATTAGCGCTGGGATTAAAGCTGCTGTTGTGTGAAACGGCCACAAGGTGGCAGCAGTTCACCCTTACCAAATCTGGTTACTAGGGAAAGAGAGCCTCAGTGGAAGTGGTGTTCTAGATTGGAATTTAGAATGGAATGTGCCAGGAGAAAGCCCCTCACGTTTGTCTCACTACTTCTTGTTCGTGTTTTTAATTTAATTTTTTTTTAGTTTTTATTACAGCAAGTTTGATTACAATGTTTGTCTTGTTGTAGTTGTGGAAGATGTGGTTCTTTTACACATATACAGATGACTGTTCTTCCTGGGATCCTTTTCCCATGTACGTTATGACAGAATGTTGAGTAGTCCTCTCTTGGTATTCTGTAGGTCTTTGGTGATTATATATGTCACCTGTGTTTGTATATGTCTGTTAACCCCGATATCGTAATGAAACCAATCCTCACACCTTTCCATTGGTGAACCATAAGTTTGTTTAATGAATCTGTGATTGCCCTTCTCTGTGGAAATATCTGCCCTGGTATCCATTTTTAGGTAACACCTATAAGTGATATGATATGATATGTGTCTTTCACTTTGTGACTTACTACAAGTCACGTGATTACTTCTAGACTCATCTACGGTGCTGCAAATGGCATTGTGTCATTTTTTCCCTTGGCATCTCTTCTGCCTTAGCGGGGTCCATTTTCAACAATGTGATTCCCTGAGGGTTGTGGATTAGCTGACCTGGGCAGCCTTACCCTGCCGGCCCTCCCTCCCCAGGTGTGCCTCGTTGAGGTCAATATAAACAGAGCTCCAGGCAGCAATAGCCCCTGAAGCTGTGCCTGACTCCATATTCTCTGCCCCGTCAGCAGTCTCGGGGCTTTGCTGGTGGGAGGGAGTGAGGGGCCACAGCTTTGTGGGTGGCCCGATGTGAGTGGGGTTCTGCTGGCCTTTCTGCAGGAGTTGCCAGGCTGCCGCCTGTAAAGAAGAGGTTGTGTCACCCATACCTTCCGCTGGAATTTCTCTCTGGACAGAGGTGAGGAAGGAAAAAAGCAGTGGGGGCCGGGACAGGAGGGGTATCTCAGGCAGGGCAATGGAAAGCTTCTGGAAGAGCGCCAGGGTCCAGGACCTCCCTGGCTGGCCTTCAGGCAACAAGTTGGCCTGCGTGCTGTCGCTGGTGTGGCTCCACGGTCCTTCCTCTAGGCTTTCAATACCTTGTACATATTCAGGTGTTTTACCTGGAAAGGGTGGGGACAGTTCAGCAGCAGCTGGCCTGGGGCTCAGCTCACGTTTACTCACAGATGCCTCGGCACGGTCCCCCAGCTTTGCAATGAGGACGCTCCTTGCGTGGGGGGTGGGTTGCTGGCTGTATGCGAGATGGTTCCCCACCTCTGACCAATTTCAGAATTGTTGACCGCAGGAGCAAGTGCCGTGATAGGGTTTTCCTCTGTATAACTCGTGGGTTCACTTTTTTTTTCTTTTATCGTTCAAGTTAGATTTTATTCCTCTTTTATGTATTTATAGATATAAGCATGGAAATAATTCATTCCTATAAATACATCTGTGTGACGGGAAGAAATTTTTTCTGTTTTATTTTTAAATTTTATTTTTTAAAATTTTGAAATTTAATTTTATTTACTTTTTTTATACAGCACGTTATTATTAGTTATGTATTTTATGCATATACATGTATGTAGGTCAATCCCAAACTCCCAACTCATCCCACCACCACCACCCCATGGCTTCCCACACTTGGTGTCCATACGTTTGTTCTCTACCTCTGTGTCTCTATTTCTTCCCTGCAAACCAGTTCATCTGTACCATTTTTAGGCTCCACATATATGCATTAATATACAATATTTGTTTTCCTCTTTCTGACTTACTTCATTCTGTATGACAGTCTCTCGATCCATCGATGTCTCTACAAATGACCCATTTTCATTCCTTTTTATGGCCGAGTAATATTCCATTTTATATATGTACCACATCTTTATCCATTCATCTGTCTGTGGGCATTTAGGTTGCTTCCATTACCTGGCTATTGTAAAGAGTGCTGCAACGAACATTGTGGTGAATGTGCCTTTTTGAAATACGGTTTTCTCTGGGTATATGCCCAGAAGTGGGATTGCTGGATCAGATGGTAATTCTATTTCTAATTTTTTTAAGGAAACTCCATACTGTTCTCCATAGTGACTGTATCAATTTACATTCCCACCAATAGTGGAAGAGGGCTCCTTTTGTCCACACCCTCCCCAGAATTGGTTGTTTGTAGATTTCCTGATGATGCCGATTCTAACAGGTGTGAGGTGATACCTCATTGTAGTTTTGATTTGCATTTCTCTAATAATTAGTGCTGTTGAGCAGCTTTCCATGTGCGTCTTGGCCATCTCTGTGTCTCCTTTGAAGAAACGTCTCTTTAGATCTTCTGCCCATTTTTTTGGGGTTGTTTGTTTTTTTAATATTATGCTGCATGAGCTGTTTATATATATTGGAGATTAAACCTCTGTCCGTTGATTCGTCTGCAACGATTTTCGCCCATTCTGAGGGATGCCTTTTTCCATTCCCGTGTTTTTTAACAAAAAAGGGAAGAAAGGAAAAGAAGCAGAACACTAATGTGCGTAAAATATGCCTTTTGAAACGGTCGTTTTGAAATATGGACGTCCTTTGAATTTTTTGGTCGATATGTGACCCCAGGATTTGTTTTCAGGGCAGGTGTCATTTACAGGCCTGCAATGATTTTGAATATCAACTGACCATTAGCGCTGGGATTAAAGCTGCTGTTGTGTGAAACGGCCACAAGGTGGCAGCAGTTCACCCTTACCAAATCTGGTTACTAGGGCAAGAGAGCCTCAGTGGAAGTGGTGTTCTAGATTGGAGTTTAGAATGGAATGTGCCAGGAGAAAGCCCCTCACGTTTGTCTCACTACTTCTTGTTCGTGTTTTTAATTTAATTTTTTATTTTTTATTACAGTAGGTTGATTACAATGTTTGGCTTGTTGTAGGTGTGGAAGATGTGGTTCTTTTACACATAGACAGATGACTGTTCTTCCTGGGATCCTTTTCCCATGTACGTTATGACAGAATGTTGAGTAGTCCTCTCTTGGTATTCTGTAGGTCTTTGGTGATTATATATGTCACCTGTGTTTGTATATGTCTGTTAACCCCGATATCGTAATGAAACCAATCCTCACACCTTTCCATTGGTGAACCATAAATTTGTTTAATGAATCTGTGATTGCCCTTCTCCGTGGAAATATTTGCCCTGGTATCCATTTTTAGGTAACACCTATAAGTGATATGATATGATATGTGTCTTTCACTTTCTGACTTACTACAAGTCACGTGATTACTTCTAGACTCATCTACGGTGCTGCAAATGGCATTGTGTCCTTTTTTCCCTTGGCATCTCTTCTGCCTTAGCGGGGTCCATTTTCAACAATGTGATTCCCTGAGGGTTGTGGATTAGCTGACCTGGGCAGCCTTACCCTGCCGGCCCGCCCTCCCCAGGTGTGCCTCGTTGAGGTCAATATAAACAGAGCTCCAGGCAGCAATAGCCCCTGAAGCTGTGCCTGACTCCATATTCTCTGCCCCGTCAGCAGTCTCGGGTCTGTGCTGGTGGGAGGGAGGGAGGGGCCACATCTTTGTGGGTGGCCCGGTGTGAGTGGGGTTCTGCTGGCCTTTCTGCAGGAGTTGCCAGGCTGCCGCCTGTAAAGAAGAGGTTGTGTCACCCATACCTTCCGCTGGAATTTCTCTCCGGACAGAGGTGAGGAAGGAAAAAAGCAGTGGGGGCCGGGACAGGAGGGGTATCTCAGGCAGGGCAATGGAAAGCTTCTGGAAGAGCGCCAGGGTCCAGGACCACCGTGGCTGGCCTTCAGGCACCAAGTTGGCCTGCGTGCTGTCGCTGGTGTGGCTCCACGGTCCTTCCTCTAGGCTTTCAAGCCCTTGTACATATTCAGGTGTTTTACCTGGAAAGGGTGGGGACAGTTCAGCAGCAGCTGGCCTGGGGCTCAGCTCACGTTTACTCACAGATGCCTCGGCACAGTCCCCCAGCTTTGCAATGAGGACGCTCCTTGTGTGGGTGGTGGGTTGCTGGCTGTATGGGAGATGGTTCCCCACCTCTGACCAATTTCAGAATTGTTGACCGCTGGAGCAAGTGCCGTGATAGGGTTTTCCTCTGTATAACTCGTGGGTTCACTTTTTTTTTCTTGTATGGTTCAAGTTAGATTTTATTCCTCTTTTATGTATTTATAGATATAAGCATGGAAATAATTCATTCCTATAAATACATCTGTGTGACGGGAAGAACTTTTTTCTGTTTTATTTTTAAATTTTATTTTTTAAAATTTTGAAATTTAATTTTATTTATTTTTTTTTATACAGCACGTTATTATTAGTTATGTATTTTATGCATATACATGTATACAGGTCAATCCCAAACTCCCAACTCATCCCACCACCACCACCCCATGGCTTCCCACACTTGGTGTCCATACGTTTGTTCTCTACCTCTGTGTCTCTAATTCTTCCCTGCAAACCAGTTCATCTGTACCATTTTTAGGCTCCACATATATGCATTAATATACAATATTTGTTTTCCTCTTTCTGACTTACTTCATTCTGTATGACAGTCTCTCGATCCATCGATGTCTCTACAAATGACCCATTTTCATTCCTTTTTATGGCCGAGTAATATTCAATTTTATATATGTACCACATCTTTATCCATTCATCTGTCTGTGGGCATTTAGGTTGCTTCCATTACCTGGCTATTGTAAATAGTGCTGCAACGAACATTGTGGTGAATGTGCCTTTTTGAAATACGGTTTTCTCTGGGTATATGCCCAGAAGTGGGATTGCTGGATCAGATGGTAATTCTATTTCTAATTTTTTTAAGGAAACTCCATACTGTTCTCCATAGTGACTGTATCAATTTACATTCCCACCAATAGTGGAAGAGGGCTCCTTTTGTCCACACCCTCCCCAGAATTGGTTGTTTGTAGATTTCCTGATGATGCCGATTCTAACAGGTGTGAGGTGATACCTCATTGTAGTTTTGATTTGCATTTCTCTAATAATTCGTGCTGTTGAGCAGCTTTTCATGTGCGTCTTGGCCATCTCTGTGTCTCCTTTGAAGAAACGTCTCTTTAGATCTTCTGCCCATTTTTTTGGGGTTGATTGTTTTTTTAATATTAAGCTGCATGAGCTGTTTATATATATTGGAGATTAAACCTCTGTCCATTGATTCGTCTGCAACGATTTTCGCCCATTCTGAGGGATGCCTTTTTCCATTCCCGTGTTTTTTAACAAAAAAGGGAAGAAAGGAAAAGAAGCAGAACACTAATGTGCGTAAAATATGCCTTTTGAAACGGTCGTTTTGAAATATGGACGTCCTTTGAATTTTTTGGTCGATATGTGACCCCAGGATTTGTTTTCAGGGCAGGTGTCATTTACAGGCCTGCAATGATTTTGAATATCAACTGACCATTAGCGCTGGGATTAAAGCTGCTGTTGTGTGAAACGGCCACAAGGTGGCAGCAGTTCACCCTTACCAAATCTGGTTACTAGGGAAAGAGAGCCTCAGTGGAAGTGGTGTTCTAGATTGGAATTTAGAATGGAATGTGCCAGGAGAAAGCCCCTCACGTTTGTCTCACTACTTCTTGTTCGTGTTTTTAATTTAATTTTTTTTTAGTTTTTATTACAGCAAGTTTGATTACAATGTTTGTCTTGTTGTAGTTGTGGAAGATGTGGTTCTTTTACACATATACAGATGACTGTTCTTCCTGGGATCCTTTTCCCATGTACGTTATGACAGAATGTTGAGTAGTCCTCTCTTGGTATTCTGTAGGTCTTTGGTGATTATATATGTCACCTGTGTTTGTATATGTCTGTTAACCCCGATATCGTAATGAAACCAATCCTCACACCTTTCCATTGGTGAACCATAAGTTTGTTTAATGAATCTGTGATTGCCCTTCTCTGTGGAAATATCTGCCCTGGTATCCATTTTTAGGTAACACCTATAAGTGATATGATATGATATGTGTCTTTCACTTTGTGACTTACTACAAGTCACGTGATTACTTCTAGACTCATCTACGGTGCTGCAAATGGCATTGTGTCATTTTTTCCCTTGGCATCTCTTCTGCCTTAGCGGGGTCCATTTTCAACAATGTGATTCCCTGAGGGTTGTGGATTAGCTGACCTGGGCAGCCTTACCCTGCCGGCCCTCCCTCCCCAGGTGTGCCTCGTTGAGGTCAATATAAACAGAGCTCCAGGCAGCAATAGCCCCTGAAGCTGTGCCTGACTCCATATTCTCTGCCCCGTCAGCAGTCTCGGGGCTTTGCTGGTGGGAGGGAGTGAGGGGCCACAGCTTTGTGGGTGGCCCGATGTGAGTGGGGTTCTGCTGGCCTTTCTGCAGGAGTTGCCAGGCTGCCGCCTGTAAAGAAGAGGTTGTGTCACCCATACCTTCCGCTGGAATTTCTCTCTGGACAGAGGTGAGGAAGGAAAAAAGCAGTGGGGGCCGGGACAGGAGGGGTATCTCAGGCAGGGCAATGGAAAGCTTCTGGAAGAGCGCCAGGGTCCAGGACCTCCCTGGCTGGCCTTCAGGCAACAAGTTGGCCTGCGTGCTGTCGCTGGTGTGGCTCCACGGTCCTTCCTCTAGGCTTTCAATACCTTGTACATATTCAGGTGTTTTACCTGGAAAGGGTGGGGACAGTTCAGCAGCAGCTGGCCTGGGGCTCAGCTCACGTTTACTCACAGATGCCTCGGCACGGTCCCCCAGCTTTGCAATGAGGACGCTCCTTGCGTGGGGGGTGGGTTGCTGGCTGTATGCGAGATGGTTCCCCACCTCTGACCAATTTCAGAATTGTTGACCGCAGGAGCAAGTGCCGTGATAGGGTTTTCCTCTGTATAACTCGTGGGTTCACTTTTTTTTTCTTTTATCGTTCAAGTTAGATTTTATTCCTCTTTTATGTATTTATAGATATAAGCATGGAAATAATTCATTCCTATAAATACATCTGTGTGACGGGAAGAAATTTTTTCTGTTTTATTTTTAAATTTTATTTTTTAAAATTTTGTAATTTAATTTTATTTACTTTTTTTATACAGCACGTTATTATTAGTTATGTATTTTATGCATATACATGTATGTAGGTCAATCCCAAACTCCCAACTCATCCCACCACCACCACCCCATGGCTTCCCACACTTGGTGTCCATACGTTTGTTCTCTACCTCTGTGTCTCTATTTCTTCCCTGCAAACCAGTTCATCTGTACCATTTTTAGGCTCCACATATATGCATTAATATACAATATTTGTTTTCCTCTTTCTGACTTACTTCATTCTGTATGACAGTCTCTCGATCCATCGATGTCTCTACAAATGACCCATTTTCATTCCTTTTTATGGCCGAGTAATATTCCATTTTATATATGTACCACATCTTTATCCATTCATCTGTCTGTGGGCATTTAGGTTGCTTCCATTACCTGGCTATTGTAAAGAGTGCTGCAACGAACATTGTGGTGAATGTGCCTTTTTGAAATACGGTTTTCTCTGGGTATATGCCCAGAAGTGGGATTGCTGGATCAGATGGTAATTCTATTTCTAATTTTTTTAAGGAAACTCCATACTGTTCTCCATAGTGACTGTATCAATTTACATTCCCACCAATAGTGGAAGAGGGCTCCTTTTGTCCACACCCTCCCCAGAATTGGTTGTTTGTAGATTTCCTGATGATGCCGATTCTAACAGGTGTGAGGTGATACCTCATTGTAGTTTTGATTTGCATTTCTCTAATAATTAGTGCTGTTGAGCAGCTTTCCATGTGCGTCTTGGCCATCTCTGTGTCTCCTTTGAAGAAACGTCTCTTTAGATCTTCTGCCCATTTTTTTGGGGTTGTTTGTTTTTTTAATATTAAGCTGCATGAGCTGTTTATATATATTGGAGATTAAACCTCTGTCCATTGATTCGTCTGCAACGATTTTCGCCCATTCTGAGGGATGCCTTTTTCCATTCCCGTGTTTTTTAACAAAAAAGGGAAGAAAGGAAAAGAAGCAGAACACTAATGTGCGTAAAATATGCCTTTTGAAACGGTCGTTTTGAAATATGGACGTCCTTTGAAATTTTTGGTCGATATGTGACCCCAGGATTTGTTTTCAGGGCAGGTGTCATTTACAGGCCTGCAATGATTTTGAATATCAACTGACCATTAGCGCTGGGATTAAAGCTGCTGTTGTGTGAAACGGCCACAAGGTGGCAGCAGTTCACCCTTACCAAATCTGGTTACTAGGGCAAGAGAGCCTCAGTGGAAGTGGTGTTCTAGATTGGAGTTTAGAATGGAATGTGCCAGGAGAAAGCCCCTCACGTTTGTCTCACTACTTCTTGTTCGTGTTTTTAATTTAATTTTTTATTTTTTATTACAGCAAGTTTGATTACAATGTTTGGCTTGTTGTAGGTGTGGAAGATGTGGTTCTTTTACACATAGACAGATGACTGTTCTTCCTGGGATCCTTTTCCCATGTACGTTATGACAGAATGTTGAGTAGTCCTCTCTTGGTATTCTGTAGGTCTTTGGTGATTATATATGTCACCTGTGTTTGTATATGTCTGTTAACCCCGATATCGTAATGAAACCAATCCTCACACCTTTCCATTGGTGAACCATAAGTTTGTTTAATGAATCTGTGATTGCCCTTCTCTGTGGAAATATCTGCCCTGGTATCCATTTTTAGGTAACACCTATAAGTGATATGATATGATATGTGTCTTTCACTTTCTGACTTACTACAAGTCACGTGATTACTTCTAGACTCATCTACGGTGCTGCAAATGGCATTGTGTCCTTTTTTCCCTTGGCATCTCTTCTGCCTTAGCGGGGTCCATTTTCAACAATGTGATTCCCTGAGGGTTGTGGATTAGCTGACCTGGGCAGCCTTACCCTGCCGGCCCGCCCACCCCAGGTGTGCCTCGTTGAGGTCAATATAAACAGAGCTCCAGGCAGCAATAGCCCCTGAAGCTGTGCCTGACTCCATATTCTCTGCCCCGTCAGCAGTCTCGGGTCTGTGCTGGTGGGAGGGAGTGAGGGGCCACAGCTTTGTGGGTGGCCCGGTGTGAGTGGGGTTCTGCTGGCCTTTCTGCAGGAGTTGCCAGGCTGCCGCCTGTAAAGAAGAGGTTGTGTCACCCATACCTTCCGCTGGAATTTCTCTCCGGACAGAGGTGAGGAAGGAAAAAAGCAGTGGGGGCCGGGACAGGAGGGGTATCTCAGGCAGGGCAATGGAAAGCTTCTGGAAGAGCGCCAGGGTCCAGGACCACCGTGGCTGGCCTTCAGGCACCAAGTTGGCCTGCGTGCTGTCGCTGCTGTGGCTCCACGGTCCTTCCTCTAGGCTTTCAAGCCCTTGTACATATTCAGGTGTTTTACCTGGAAAGGGTGGGGACAGTTCAGCAGCAGCTGGCCTGGGGCTCAGCTCACGTTTACTCACAGATGCCTCGGCACAGTCCCCCAGCTTTGCAATGAGGACGCTCCTTGTGTGGGTGGTGGGTTGCTGGCTGTATGGGAGATGGTTCCCCACCTCTGACCAATTTCAGAATTGTTGACCGCTGGAGCAAGTGCCGTGATAGGGTTTTCCTCTGTATAACTCGTGGGTTCACTTTTTTTTTCTTGTATGGTTCAAGTTAGATTTTATTCCTCTTTTATGTATTTATAGATATAAGCATGGAAATAATTCATTCCTATAAATACATCTGTGTGACGGGAAGAACTTTTTTCTGTTTTATTTTTAAATTTTATTTTTTAAAATTTTGAAATTTAATTTTATTTATTTTTTTTATACAGCACGTTATTATTAGTTATGTATTTTATGCATATACATGTATACGGGTCAATCCCAAACTCCCAACTCATCCCACCACCACCACCCCATGGCTTCCCACACTTGGTGTCCATACGTTTGTTCTCTACCTCTGTGTCTCTATTTCTTCCCTGCAAACCAGTTCATCTGTACCATTTTTAGGCTCCACATATATGCATTAATATACAATATTTGTTTTCCTCTTTCTCACTTACTTCATTCTGTATGACAGTCTCTCGATCCATCGATGTCTCTACAAATGACCCATTTTCATTCCTTTTTATGGCCGAGTAATATTCAATTTTATATATGTACCACATCTTTATCCATTCATCTGTCTGTGGGCATTTAGGTTGCTTCCATTACCTGGCTATTGTAAATAGTGCTGCAACGAACATTGTGGTGAATGTGCCTTTTTGAAATACGGTTTTCTCTGGGTATATGCCCAGAAGTGGGATTGCTGGATCAGATGGTAATTCTATTTCTAATTTTTTTAAGGAAACTCCATACTGTTCTCCATAGTGACTGTATCAATTTACATTCCCACCAATAGTGGAAGAGGGCTCCTTTTGTCCACACCCTCCCCAGAATTGGTTGTTTGTAGATTTCCTGATGATGCCGATTCTAACAGGTGTGAGGTGATACCTCATTGTAGTTTTGATTTGCATTTCTCTAATAATTAGTGCTGTTGAGCAGCTTTTCATGTGTGTCTTGGCCATCTCTGTGTCTCCTTTGAAGAAACGTCTCTTTAGATCTTCTGCCCATTTTTTTGGGGTTGATTGTTTTTTTAATATTAAGCTGCATGAGCTGTTTATATATATTGGAGATTAAACCTCTGTCCATTGATTCGTCTGCAACGATTTTCGCCCATTCTGAGGGATGCCTTTTTCCATTCCCGTGTTTTTTAACAAAAAAGGGAAGAAAGGAAAAGAAGCAGAACACTAATGTGCGTAAAATATGCCTTTTGAAACGGTCGTTTTGAAATATGGACGTCCTTTGAATTTTTTGGTCGATATGTGACCCCAGGATTTGTTTTCAGGGCAGGTGTCATTTACAGGCCTGCAATGATTTTGAATATCAACTGACCATTAGCGCTGGGATTAAAGCTGCTGTTGTGTGAAACGGCCACAAGGTGGCAGCAGTTCACCCTTACCAAATCTGGTTACTAGGGAAAGAGAGCCTCAGTGGAAGTGGTGTTCTAGATTGGAATTTAGAATGGAATGTGCCAGGAGAAAGCCCCTCACGTTTGTCTCACTACTTCTTGTTCGTGTTTTTAATTTAATTTTTTTTTAGTTTTTATTACAGCAAGTTTGATTACAATGTTTGGCTTGTTGTAGGTGTGGAAGATGTGGTTCTTTTACACATATACAGATGACTGTTCTTCCTGGGATCCTTTTCCCATGTACGTTATGACAGAATGTTGAGTAGTCCTCTCTTGGTATTCTGTAGGTCTTTGGTGATTATATATGTCACCTGTGTTTGTATATGTCTGTTAACCCCGATATCGTAATGAAACCAATCCTCACACCTTTCCATTGGTGAACCATAAGTTTGTTTAATGAATCTGTGATTGCCCTTCTCTGTGGAAATATCTGCCCTGGTATCCATTTTTAGGTAACACCTATAAGTGATATGATATGATATGTGTCTTTCACTTTGTGACTTACTACAAGTCACGTGATTACTTCTAGACTCATCTACGGTGCTGCAAATGGCATTGTGTCCTTTTTTCCCTTGGCATCTCTTCTGCCTTAGCGGGGTCCATTTTCAACAATGTGATTCCCTGAGGGTTGTGGATTAGCTGACCTGGGCAGCCTTACCCTGCCGGCCCGCCCTCCCCAGGTGTGCCTCGTTGAGGTCAATATAAACAGAGCTCCAGGCAGCAATAGCCCCTGAAGCTGTGCCTGACTCCATATTCTCTGCCCCGTCAGCAGTCTCGGGGCTTTGCTGGTGGGAGGGAGTGAGGGGCCACAGCTTTGTGGGTGGCCCGGTGTGAGTGGGGTTCTGCTGGCCTTTCTGCAGGAGTTGCCAGGCTGCCGCCTGTAAAGAAGAGGTTGTGTCACCCATAACTTCCGCTGGAATTTCTCTCTGGACAGAGGTGAGGAAGGAAAAAAGCAGTGGGGGCCGGGACAGGAGGGGTATCACAGGCAGGGCAATGGAAAGCTTCTGGAAGAGCGCCAGGGTCCAGGACCTCCCTGGCTGGCCTTCAGGCACCAAGTTGGCCTGCGTGCTGTCGCTGGTGTGGCTCCACGGTCCTTCCTCTAGGCTTTCAAGCCCTTGTACATATTCAGGTGTTTTACCTGGAAAGGGTGGGGACAGTTCAGCAGCAGCTGGCCTGGGGCTCAGCTCACGTTTACTCACAGATGCCTCGGAACGGTCCCCCAGCTTTGCAATGAGGACGCTCCTTGCGTGGGGCGTGGGTTGCTGGCTGTATGGGAGATGGTTCCCCACCTCTGACCAATTTCAGAATTGTTGACCGCAGGAGCAAGTGCCGTGATAGGGTTTTCCTCTGTATAACTCGTGGGTTCACTTTTTTTTTCTTGTATGGTTCAAGTTAGATTTTATTCCTCTTTTATGTATTTATAGATATAAGCATGGAAATAATTCATTCCTATAAATACATCTGTGTGACGGGAAGAATTTTTTCTGTTTTATTTTTAAATTTTATTTTTTAAAATTTTGAAATTTAATTTTATTTATGTTTTTATACAGCACGTTATTATTAGTTATGTATTTTATGCATATACATGTATACAGGTCAATCCCAAACTCCCAACTCATCCCACCACCACCACCCCATGGCTTCCCACACTTGGTGTCCATACGTTTGTTCTCTACCTCTGTGTCTCTATTTCTTCCCTGCAAACCAGTTCATCTGTACCATTTTTAGGCTCCACATATATGCATTAATATACAATATTTGTTTTCCTCTTTCTGACTTACTTCATTCTGTATGACAGTCTCTCGATCCATCGATGTCTCTACAAATGACCCAGTTTCATTCCTTTTTATGGCCGAGTAAGATTCCATTTTATATATGTACCACATCTTTATCCATTTATCTGTCTGTGGGCATTTAGGTTGCTTCCATTACCTGGCTATTGTAAATAATGCTGCAACGAACATTGTGGTGAATGTGCCTTTTTGAAATACGGTTTTCTCTGGGTATATGCCCAGAAGTGGGATTGCTGGATCAGATGGTAATTCTATTTCTAGTTTTTTTAAGGAAACTCCATACTGTTCTCCATAATGACTGTATCAATTTACGTTCCCACCAGTAGTGGAAGAGGGCTCCTTTTGTCCACACCCTCCCCAGAATTGGTTGTTTGTAGATTTCCTGATGATGCTGATTCTAACAAGTGTGAGGCGATACCTCATTGTAGTTTTGATTTGCATTTCTCTAATAATTAGTGCTGTTGAGCAGCTTTTCATGTGCGTCTTGGCCATCTCTGTGTCTCCTTTGAAGAAACGTCTCTTTAGATCTTCTGCCCATTTTTTTTGGGTTGTTTGTTTTTTTAATATTAAGCTGCATGAGCTGTTTATATATATTGGAGTTTAAACCTCTGTCCATTGATTCGTCTGCAACGATTTTTGCCCATTCTGAGGGATGCCTTTTTCCATTCCCGTGTTTTTTAACAAAAAAGGGAAGAAAGGAAAAGAAGCAGAACACTAATGTGCGTAAAATATGCCTTTTGAAACGGTCGTTTTGAAATATGGACGTCCTTTGAATTTTTTGGTCGATATGTGACCCCAGGATTTGTTTTCAGGGCAGGTGTCATTTACAGGCCTGCAATGATTTTGAATATCAACTGACCATTAGCGCTGGGATTAAAGCTGCTGTTGTGTGAAACGGCCACAAGGTGGCAGCAGTTCACCCTTACCAAATCTGGTTACTAGGGCAAGAGAGCCTCAGTGGAAGTGGTGTTCTAGATTGGAGTTTAGAATGGAATGTGCCAGGAGAAAGCCCCTACGTGTGTCTCACTACTTCTTGTTCGTGTTTTTAATTTAATTTTTTATTTTTTATTATAGCAAGTTTGATTACAATGTTTGGCTTGTTGTAGGTGTGGAAGATGTGGTTCTTTTACACATATACAGATGACTGTTCTTCCTGGGATCCTTTTCCCATGTACGTTATGACAGAATGTTGAGTAGTCCTCTCTTGGTATTCTGTAGGTCTTTGGTGATTATATATGTCACCTGTGTTTGTATATGTCTGTTAACCCCGATATCGTAATGAAACCAATCCTCACACCTTTCCATTGGTGAACCATAAGTTTGTTTAATGAATCTGTGATTGCCCTTCTCCGTGGAAATATCTGCCCTGGTATCCATTTTTAGGTAACACCTATAAGTGATATGATATGATATGTGTCTTTCACTTTGTGACTTACTACAAGTCACGTGATTACTTCTAGACTCATCTACGGTGCTGCAAATGGCATTGTGTCCATTTTTTCCTTGGCTTATCTTCTGCCTTAGCGGGGTCCATTTTCAAGAATGTGATTCCCTGAGGGTTTTGGATTAGCTGACCTGGGCAGCCTTACTCTGCTGGCCCGCCCTCCCCAGGTGTGCCTCGTTGAGGTCAATATAAACAGAGCTCCAGGCAGCAATAGCCCCTGAAGCTGTGCCTGACTCCATATTCTCTGCCCCGTCAGCAGTCTCGGGGCTGTGCTGGTGGGAGGGAGTGAGGGGCCACAGCTTTGTGGGTGGCCCGGTGTGAGTGGGGTTCTGCTGGCCTTTCTGCAGGAGTTGCCAAGCTGCCGCCTGTAAAGAAGAGGTTGTGTCACCCATACATTCCGCTGGAATTTCTCTCCGGACAGAGGTGAGGAAGGAAAAAAGCAGTGGGGTCCGGGATAGGAGGGGTATCTCAGGCAGGGCAATGGAAAGCTTCTGGAAGAGCGCCCGGGGCCAGGACCACCCTGGCTGTCCGGCAGGCACCAAGTTGGCCTGCGTGCTGTCGCTGGTGTGGCTGCACGGTCCTTCCTCTAGGCTTTCAAGCCCTTGTACATATTCAGGTGTTTTACCTGGAAAGGGTGGGAACAGTTCAGCAGCAGCTGGCCTGGGGCTCAGCTCACGTTTACTCACAGATGCCTCGGCACGGTCCCCCAGCTTTGCAATGAGGACGCTCCTTGCATGGGGTGTGTGTTGCTGGCTGTATGGGTGATGGTTCCCCACCTCTGACAAATTTCAGAATTGTTTACCACTGGAGAAAGTGCCCTGATAGGGTTTTCCTCTGTATAACTCGTGGGTTCAGGTTTTTTTTTCTTTTATGGTTCAAGTTAGATTTTATTCCTGTTTTATGTATTTATAGATATAAGCATGGAAATAATTCATTCCTATAAATACATCTGTGTGACGGGAAGAACTTTTTTCCGTTTTATTTTTAAATTTTATTTTTTCAAATTTTGAAATTTAATTTTATTTTATTTATACAGCACGTTATTATTAGATATGTATTTTATGCATATACATGTACACAGGTCAATCCCAAACTCCCAACTCATCCCACCACCACCACCCCATGGCTTCCCACACTTGGTGTCCATACGTTTGTTCTCTACCTCTGTGTCTCTATTTCTTCCCTGCAAACCAGTTCATCTGTACCATTTTTAGGCTCCACATATATGCATTAATATACAATATTTGTTTTCCTCTTTCTCACTTACTTCATTCTGTATGACAGTCTCTCGATCCATCGATGTCTCTACAAATGACCCAGTTTCATTCCTTTTTATGGCCGAGTAATATTCCATTTTATATATGTACCACATCTTTATCCATTCATCTGTCTGTGGGCATTTAGGTTGCTTCCATTACCTGGCTATTGTAAATAGTGCTGCAACGAACATTGTGGTGAATGTGCCTTTTTGAAATACGGTTTTCTCTGGGTATATGCCCAGAAGTGGGATTGCTGGATCAGATGGTAATTCTATTTCTAATTTTTTTAAGGAAACTCCATACGGTTCTCCATAGTGACTGTATCAATTTACATTCCCACCAATAGTGGAAGAGGGCTCCTTTTGTCCACACCCTCCCCAGAATTGGTTGTTTGTAGATTTTCTGATGATGCCGAGTCTAACAGGTGTGAGGTGATACCTCATTGTAGTTTTGATTTGCATTTCTCTAATAATTAGTGCTGTTGAGCAGCTTTTCATGTGCGTCTTGGCCATCTCTGTGTCTCCTTTGAAGAAACGTCTCTTTAGATATTCTGCCCATTATTTTTGGGTTGTTTGTTTTTTTAATATTAAGCTGCATGAGCTGTTTATATATATTGGAGATTAAACCTCTGTCCATTGATTCGTCTGCAACGATTTTCGCCCATTCTGAGGGATGCCTTTTTCCATTCCCGTGTTTTTTAACAAAAAAGGAAAGAAAGGAAAAGAAGCAGAACACTAATGTGCGTAAAATATGCCTTTTGAAATGGTCGTTTTGAAATATGCATGTGCTTTGAATTTTTTGGTCGATATGTGACCCCAGGATTTGTTTTCAGGGCAGGTGTCATTTACAGGCCTGCAATGATTTTGAATATCAACTGACCATTAGCGCTGGGATTAAAGCTGCTGTTGTGTGAAACGGCCACAAGGTGGCAGCAGTTCACCCTTACCAAATCTGGTTACTAGTGCAAGAGAGCCTCAGTGGAAGTGGTGTTCTAGATAGAAATTTAGAATGGAATGTGCCAGGAGAAAGCCCCTCACGTTTGTCTCACTACATCGTGTTCGTGTTTTTAATTTAATTTTTTTTTAGTTTTTATTACAGCAAGTTTGATTACAATGTTTGGCTTGTTGTAGTTGTGGAAGATGTGGTTCTTTTACACATATACAGATGACTGTTCTTCCTGGGATCCTTTTCCCATGTACGTTATGACAGAATGTTGAGTAGTCCTCTCTTGGTATTCTGTAGGTCTTTGGTGATTATATATGTCACCTGTGTTTGTATATGTCTGTTAACCCCGATATCGTAATGAAACCAATCCTCACACCTTTCCATTGGTGAACCATAAGTTTGTTTAATGAATCTGTGATTGCCCTTCTCTGTGGAAATATCTGCCCTGGTATCCATTTTTAGGTAACACCTATAAGTGATATGATATGATATGTGTCTTTCACTTTGTGACTTACTACAAGTCACGTGATTACTTCTAGACTCATCTACGGTGCTGCAAATGGCATTGTGTCCTTTTTTCCCTTGGCATCTCTTCTGCCTTAGCGGGGTCCATTTTCAACAATGTGATTCCCTGAGGGTTGTGGATTAGCTGACCTGGGCAGCCTTACCCTGCCGGCCCGCCCTCCCCAGGTGTGCCTCGTTGAGGTCAATATAAACAGAGCTCCAGGCAGCAATAGCCCCTGAAGCTGTGCCTGACTCCATATTCTCTGCCCCGTCAGCAGTCTCGGGGCTGTGCTGGTGGGAGGGAGTGAGGGGCCACAGCTTTGTGGGTGGCCCGGTGTGAGTGGGGTTCTGCTGGCCTTTCTGCAGGAGTTGCCAGGCTGCCGCCTGTAGAGAAGAGGATGTGTCACCCATACCTTCCGCTGGAATTTCTCTCCGGACAGAGGTGAGGAAGGAAAAAAGCAGTGGGGGCCGGGACAGGAGGGGTATCTCAGGCAGGGCAATGGAAAGCTTCTGGAAGAGCGCCAGGGTCCAGGACCACCCTGGCTGGCCTGCAGGCACCAAGTTGGCCTGCGTGCTGTCGCTGGTGTGGCTCCACGGTCCTTCCTCTAGGCTTTCAAGCCCTTGTACATATTCAGGTGTTTTACCTGGAAAGGGTGGGGACAGTTCAGCAGCAGCTGGCCTGGGGCTCAGCTCACCTTTACTCACAGATGCCTCGGCATGGTCCCCCAGCTTTGCAATGAGGACGCTCCTTGCGTGGGGGGTGGGTTGCTGGCTGTATGGGAGATGGTTCCCCACCTCTGACCAATTTCAGAATTGTTGACCGCAGGAGCAAGTGCCGTGATAGGGTTTTCCTCTGTATAACTCGTGGGTTCACTTTTTTTTCTTTTATCGTTCAAGTTAGATTTTATTCCTCTTTTATGTATTTATAGATATAAGCATGGAAATAATTCATTCCTATAAATACATCTGTGTGACGGGAAGAACTTTTTTCTGTTTTATTTTTAAATTTTATTTTTTAAAATTTTGAAATTTAATTTTATTTATTTTTTTATACAGCACGTTATTATTAGTTATGTATTTTATGCATATACATGTATACAGGTCAATCCCAAACTCCCAACTCATCCCACCACCACCACCCCATGGCTTCCCACACTTGGTGTCCATACGTTTGTTCTCTACCTCTGTGTCTCTATTTCTTCCCTGCAAACCAGTTCATCTGTACCATTTTTAGGCTCCACATATATGCATTAATATACAATATTTGTTTTCCTCTTTCTGACTTACTTCATTCTGTATGACAGTCTCTCGATCCATCGATGTCTCTACAAATGACCCAGTTTCAGTCCTTTTTATGGCCGAGTAAGATTCCATTTTATATATGTACCACATCTTTATCCATTTATCTGTCTGTGGGCATTTAGGTTGCTTCCATTACCTGGCTATTGTAAATAATGCTGCAACGAACATTGTGGTGAATGTGCCTTTTTGAAATACGGTTTTCTCTGGGTATATGCCCAGAAGTGGGATTGCTGGATCAGATGGTAATTCTATTTCTAGTTTTTTTAAGGAAACTCCATACTGTTCTCCATAGTGACTGTATCAATTTACGTTCCCACCAGTAGTGGAACAGGGCTCCTTTTGTCCACACCCTCCCCAGAATTGGTTGTTTGTAGATTTTCTGATGATGCTGATTCTAACAGGTGTGAGGCGATACCTCATTGTAGATTTGATTTGCATTTCTCTAATAATTAGTGCTGTTGAGCAGCTTTTCATGTGCGTCTTGGCCATCTCTGTGTCTTCTTTGAAGAAACGTGTCTTTAGATCTTCTGCCCATTTTTGTATTGGGTTGTTTGTTTTTTTAATAATAAGCTGCATGAGTTGTTTATATATATTGGAGATTAAACCTCTGTCCATTGATTCGTCTGCAACGATTTTCGCCCATTCTGAGGGATGCCTTTTTCCATTCCCGTGTTTTTTAACAAAAAAGGAAAGAAAGGAAAAGAAGCAGAACACTAATGTGCGTAAAATATGCCTTTTGAAACGGTCGTTTTGAAATATGGACGTCCTTTGAATTTTTTGGTCGATATGTGACCCCAGGATTTGTTTTCAGGGCAGGTGTCATTTACAGGCCTGCAATGATTTTGAATATCAACTGACCATTAGCGCTGGGATTAAAGCTGCTGTTGTGTGAAACGGCCACAAGGTGGCAGCAGTTCACCCTTACCAAATCTGGTTACTAGGGCAAGAGAGCCTCAGTGGAAGTGGTGTTCTAGATTGGAATTTAGAATGGAATGTGCCAGGAGAAAGCCCCTCACGTTTGTCTCACTACTTCTTGTTCGTGTTTTTAATTTAATTTTTTTTTATTTTTTATTACAGCAAGTTTGATTACAATGTTTGGCTTGTTGTAGGTGTGGAAGATGTGGTTCTTTTACACATATACAGATGACTGTTCTTCCTGGGATCCTTTTCCCATGTACGTTATGACAGAATGTTGAGTAGTCCTCTCTTGGTATTCTGTAGGTCTTTGGTGATTATATATGTCACCTGTGTTTGTATATGTCTGTTAACCCCGATATCGTAATGAAACCAATCCTCACACCTTTCCATTGGTGAACCATAAGTTTGTTTAATGAATCTGTGATTGCCCTTCTCCGTGGAAATATCTGCCCTGGTATCCATTTTTAGGTAACACCTATAAGTGATATGATATGATATGTGTCTTTCACTTTGTGACTTACTACAAGTCACGTGATTACTTCTAGACTCATCTACGGTGCTGCAAATGGCATTGTGTCCTTTTTTCCCTTGGCATCTCTTTTGCCTTAGCGGGGTCCATTTTCAACAATGTGATTCCCTGAGGGTTTTGGATTAGCTGACCTGGGCAGCCTTACCCTGCCGGCCCGCCCTCCCCAGGTGTGCCTCGTTGAGGTCAATATAAACAGAGCTCCAGGCAGCAATAGCCCCTGAAGCTGTGCCTGACTCCATATTCTCTGCCCCGTCAGCAGTCTCGGGGCTGTGCTGGTGGGAGGGAGTGAGGGGCCACAGCTTTGTGGGTGGCCCGGTGTGAGTGGGGCTCTCCTGGCCTTTCTGCAGGAGTTGCCAGGCTGCCGCCTGTAAGGAACAGGATGTGTCACCCATACCTTCCGCTGGAATTTCTCTCCGGACAGAGGTGAGGAAGGAAAAAAGCAGTGGGGGCCGGGACAGGAGGGGTATCTCAGGCAGGGCAATGGAAAGCTTCTGGAAGAGCGCCAGGGTCCAGGACCACCCTGGCTGGCCTGCAGGCACCAAGTTGGCCTGCGTGCTGTCGCTGGTGTGGCTCCACGGTCCTTCCTCTAGGCTTTCAAGCCCTTGTACATATTCAGGTGTTTTACCTGGAAAGGGTGGGGACAGTTCAGCAGCAGCTGGCCTGGGGCTCAGCTCACGTTTACTCACAGATGCCTCGGCACGGTCCCCCAGCTTTGCAATGAGGACGCTCCTTGCGTGGGGGGTGGGTTGCTGGCTGTATGGGAGATGGTTCCCCACCTCTGACCAATTTCAGAATTGTTGACCGCTGGAGCAAGTGCCGTGATAGGGTTTTCCTCTGTATAACTCGTGGGTTCACTTTTTTTTTCTTGTATGGTTCAAGTTAGATTTTATTCCTCTTTTATGTATTTATAGATATAAGCATGGAAATAATTCATTCCTATAAATACATCTGTGTGACGGGAAGAACTTTTTTCTGTTTTATTTTTAAATTTTATTTTTTAAAATTTTGAAATTTAATTTTATTTATTTTTTTATACAGCACGTTATTATTAGTTATGTATTTTATGCATATACATGTATACAGGTCAATCCCAAACTCCCAACTCATCCCACCACCACCACCCCATGGCTTCCCACACTTGGTGTCCATACGTTTGTTCTCTACCTCTGTGTCTCTATTTCTTCCCTGCAAACCAGTTCATCTGTACCATTTTTAGGCTCCACATATATGCATTAATATACAATATTTGTTTTCCTTTTTCTGACTTACTTCATTCTGTATGACACTCTCTCGATCCATCGATGTCTCTACAAATGACCCAGTTTCATTCCTTTTTATGGCCGAGTAAGATTCCATTTTATATATGTACCACATCTTTATCCATTTATCTGTCTGTGGGCATTTAGGTTGCTTCCATTACCTGGCTATTGTAAATAATGCTGCAACGAACATTGTGGTGAATGTGCCTTTTTGAAATACGGTTTTCTCTGGGTATATGCCCAGAAGTGGGATTGCTGGATCAGATGGTAATTCTATTTCTAGTTTTTTTAAGGAAACTCCATACTGTTCTCCATAGTGACTGTATCAATTTACGTTCCCACCAGTAGTGGAAGAGGGCTCCTTTTGTCCACACCCTCCCCAGAATTGGTTGTTTGTAGATTTCCTGATGATGCTGATTCTAACAGGTGTGAGGCGATACCTCATTGTAGATTTGATTTGCAATTCTCTAATAATTAGTGCTGTTGAGCAGCTTTTCATGTGCGTCTTGGCCTTCTCTGTGTCTCCTTTGAAGAAACGTCTCTTTAGATCTTCTGCCCATTTTATTTTGGGTTGTTTGTTTTTTTAATATTAAGCTGCATGAGCTGTTTATATATATTGGAGTTTAAACCTCTGTCCATTGATTCGTCTGCAACGATTTTTGCCCATTCTGAGGGATGCCTTTTTCCATTCCCGTGTTTTTTAACAAAAAAAGGAAGAAAGGAAAAGAAGCAGAACACTAATGTGCGTAAAATATGCCTTTTGAAACGGTCGTTTTGAAATATGGACGTCCTTTGCATTTTTTGGTCGATATGTGACCCCAGGATTTGTTTTCAGGGCAGGTGTCATTTACAGGCCTGCAATGATTTTGAATATCAACTGACCATTAGCGCTGGGATTAAAGCTGCTGTTGTGTGAAACGGCCACAAGGTGGCAGCAGTTCACCCTTACCAAATCTGGTTACTAGGGCAAGAGAGCCTCAGTGGAAGTGGTGTTCTAGATTGGAGTTTAGAATGGAATGTGCCAGGAGAAAGCCCCTACGTGTGTCTCACTACTTCTTGTTCGTGTTTTTAATTTAATTTTTTATTTTTTATTATAGCAAGTTTGATTACAATGTTTGGCTTGTTGTAGGTGTGGAAGATGTGGTTCTTTTACACATATACAGATGACTGTTCTTCCTGGGATCCTTTTCCCATGTACGTTATGACAGAATGTTGAGTAGTCCTCTCTTGGTATTCTGTAGGTCTTTGGTGATTATATATGTCACCGGTGTTTGTATATGTCTGTTAACCCCGATATCGTAATGAAACCAATCCTCACACCTTTCCATTGGTGAACCATAAGTTTGTTTAATGAATCTGTGATTGCCCTTCTCCGTGGAAATATCTGCCCTGGTATCCATTTTTAGGTAACACCTATAAGTGATATGATATGATATGTGTCTTTCACTTTCTGACTTACTACAAGTCACGTGATTACTTCTAGACTCATCTACGGTGCTGCAAATGGCTTTGTGTCCTTTTTTCCCTTGGCATCTCTTCTGCCTTAGCGGGGTCCATTTTCAACAATGTGATTCCCTGAGGGTTGTGGATTAGCTGACCTGGGCAGCCTTACCCTGCCGGCCCGCCCTCCCCAGGTGTGCCTCGTTGAGGTCAATATAAAAAGAGCTCCAGGCAGCCATAGCCCCTGAAGCTGTGCCTGACTCCATATTCTCTGCCCTGTCAGCAGTCTAGGGTCTGTGCTGGTGGGAGGGAGGGAGGGGCCCCAGCTTTATGGGTGGCCCGGTGTGAGTGGGGTTCTGCTGGCCTGTCTGCAGGAGTTGCCAGGCTGCCGCCTGTAAAGAAGAGGTTGTGTCACCCATACCTTCCGCTGGAATTGCTCTCCGGACAGAGGTGTGGAAGGAAAAAAGCAGTGGGGGCAGGGACAGGAGGGGTATCTCAGGCAGGGCAATGGAAAGCTTCTGGAAGAGTGCCAGGTTCCAGGACCACCGTGGCTGGCCTTCAGGCACCAAGTTGGCCTGCGTGCTGTCGCTGGTGTGGCTCCACGGTCCTTCCTCTAGGCTTTCAAGCCCTTGTACATATTCAGGTGTTTTACCTGGAAAGGGTGGGGACAGTTCAGCAGCAGCTGGCCTGGGGCTCAGCTCACGTTTACTCACAGATGCCTCGGCATGGTCCCCCAGCTTTGCAATGAGGACGCTCCTTGCGTGGGGGGTGGGTTGCTGGCTGTATGGGAGATCGTTCCCCACCTCTGACCAATTTCAGAATTGTTGACCGCTGGAGCAAGTGCCGTGATAGGGTTTTCCTCTGTATAACTCGTGGTTTCACTTTTTTTTTCTTTTATCGTTCAAGTTAGATTTTATTCCTCTTTTATGTATTTATAGATATAAGCATGGAAATAATTCATTCCTATAAATACATCTGTGTGACGGGAATAACTTTTTTCTGTTTTATTTTTAAATTTTATTTTTTAAAATTTTGAAATTTAATTTAATTTATTTTTTATACAGCACGTTATTATTAGTTATGTATTTTATGCATATACATGTATACAGGTCAATCCCAAACTCCCAACTCATCCCACCACCAACACCCCATGGCTTTCCACACTTGGTGTCCATACGTTTGTTCTCTACCTCTGTGTCTCTATTTCTTCCCTGCAAACCAGTTCATCTGTACCATTTTTAGGCTCCACATATATGCATTAATATACAATATTTGTTTTCCTCTTTCTGACTTACTTCATTCTGTATGACAGTCTCTCGATCCATCGATGTCTCTACAAATGACCCAGTTTCATTCCTTTTTATGGCCGAGTAAGATTCCATTTTATATATGTACCACATCTTTATCCATTTATCTGTCTGTGGGCATTTAGTTTGCTTCCATTACCTGGCTATTGTAAATAATGCTGCAACGAACATTGTGGTGAATGTGCCTTTTTGAAATACGGTTTTCTCTGGGTATATGCCCAGAAGTGGGATTGCTGGATCAGATGGTAATTCTATTTCTAGTTTTTTTAAGGAAACTCCATACTGTTCTCCATAGTGACTGTATCAATTTACGTTCCCACCAGTAGTGGAACAGGGCTCCTTTTGTCCACACCCTCCCCAGAATTGGTTGTTTGTAGATTTTCTGATGATGCTGATTCTAACAGGTGTGAGGCGATACCTCATTGTAGATTTGATTTGCATTTCTCTAATAATTAGTGCTGTTGAGCAGCTTTTCATGTGCGTCTTGGCCATCTCTGTGTCTTCTTTGAAGAAACGTGTCTTTAGATCTTCTGCCCATTTTTGTATTGGGTTGTTTGTTTTTTTAATAATAAGCTGCATGAGTTGTTTATATATATTGGAGATTAAACCTCTGTCCATTGATTCGTCTGCAACGATTTTCGCCCATTCTGAGGGATGCCTTTTTCCATTCCCGTGTTTTTTAACAAAAAAGGAAAGAAAGGAAAAGAAGCAGAACACTAATGTGCGTAAAATATGCCTTTTGAAACGGTCGTTTTGAAATATGGACGTCCTTTGAATTTTTTGGTCGATATGTGACCCCAGGATTTGTTTTCAGGGCAGGTGTCATTTACAGGCCTGCAATGATTTTGAATATCAACTGACCATTAGCGCTGGGATTAAAGCTGCTGTTGTGTGAAACGGCCACAAGGTGGCAGCAGTTCACCCTTACCAAATCTGGTTACTAGGGCAAGAGAGCCTCAGTGGAAGTGGTGTTCTAGATTGGAATTTAGAATGGAATGTGCCAGGAGAAAGCCCCTCACGTTTGTCTCACTACTTCTTGTTCGTGTTTTTAATTTAATTTTTTTTTATTTTTTATTACAGCAAGTTTGATTACAATGTTTGGCTTGTTGTAGGTGTGGAAGATGTGGTTCTTTTACACATATACAGATGACTGTTCTTCCTGGGATCCTTTTCCCATGTACGTTATGACAGAATGTTGAGTAGTCCTCTCTTGGTATTCTGTAGGTCTTTGGTGATTATATATGTCACCTGTGTTTGTATATGTCTGTTAACCCCGATATCGTAATGAAACCAATCCTCACACCTTTCCATTGGTGAACCATAAGTTTGTTTAATGAATCTGTGATTGCCCTTCTCCGTGGAAATATCTGCCCTGGTATCCATTTTTAGGTAACACCTATAAGTGATATGATATGATATGTGTCTTTCACTTTGTGACTTACTACAAGTCACGTGATTACTTCTAGACTCATCTACGGTGCTGCAAATGGCATTGTGTCCTTTTTTCCCTTGGCATCTCTTTTGCCTTAGCGGGGTCCATTTTCAACAATGTGATTCCCTGAGGGTTGTGGATTAGCTGACCTGGGCAGCCTTAACCTGCCGGCCCGCCCTCCCCAGGTGTGCCTCGTTGAGGTCAATATAAACAGAGCTCCAGGCAGCAATAGCCCCTGAAGCTGTGCCTGACTCCATATTCTCTGCCCCGTCAGCAGTCTCGGGGCTGTGCTGGTGGGAGGGAGTGAGGGGCCACAGCTTTGTGGGTGGCCCGGTGTGAGTGGGGCTCTCCTGGCCTTTCTGCAGGAGTTGCCAGGCTGCCGCCTGTAAGGAACAGGATGTGTCACCCATACCTTCCGCTGGAATTTCTCTCCGGACAGAGGTGAGGAAGGAAAAAAGCAGTGGGGGCCGGGACAGGAGGGGTATCTCAGGCAGGGCAATGGAAAGCTTCTGGAAGAGCGCCAGGGTCCAGGACCACCCTGGCTGGCCTGCAGGCACCAAGTTGACCTGCGTGCTGTCGCTGGTGTGGCTCCACGGTCCTTCCTCTAGGCTTTCAAGCCCTTGTACATATTCAGGTGTTTTACCTGGAAAGGGTGGGGACAGTTCAGCAGCAGCTGGCCTGGGGCTCAGCTCACGTTTACTCACAGATGCCTCGGCACGGTCCCCCAGCTTTGCAATGAGGACGCTCCTTGCGTGGGGGGTGGGTTGCTGGCTGTATGGGAGATGGTTCCCCACCTCTGACCAATTTCAGAATTGTTGACCGCTGGAGCAAGTGCCGTGATAGGGTTTTCCTCTGTATAACTCGTGGGTTCACTTTTTTTTTCTTGTATGGTTCAAGTTAGATTTTATTCCTCTTTTATGTATTTATAGATATAAGCATGGAAATAATTCATTCCTATAAATACATCTGTGTGACGGGAAGAACTTTTTTCTGTTTTATTTTTAAATTTTATTTTTTAAAATTTTGAAATTTAATTTTATTTATTTTTTTATACAGCACGTTATTATTAGTTATGTATTTTATGCATATACATGTATACAGGTCAATCCCAAACTCCCAACTCATCCCACCACCACCACCCCATGGCTTCCCACACTTGGTGTCCATACGTTTGTTCTCTACCTCTGTGTCTCTATTTCTTCCCTGCAAACCAGTTCATCTGTACCATTTTTAGGCTCCACATATATGCATTAATATACAATATTTGTTTTCCTCTTTCTGACTTACTTCATTCTGTATGACAGTCTCTCGATCCATCGATGTCTCTACAAATGACCCAGTTTCATTCCTTTTTATGGCCGAGTAAGATTCCATTTTATATATGTACCACATCTTTATCCATTTATCTGTCTGTGGGCATTTAGGTTGCTTCCATTACCTGGCTATTGTAAATAATGCTGCAACGAACATTGTGGTGAATGTGCCTTTTTGAAATACGGTTTTCTCTGGGTATATGCCCAGAAGTGGGATTGCTGGATCAGATGGTAATTCTATTTCTAGTTTTTTTAAGGAAACTCCATACTGTTCTCCATAGTGACTGTATCAATTTACGTTCCCACCAGTAGTGGAAGAGGGCTCCTTTTGTCCACACCCTCCCCAGAATTGGTTGTTTGTAGATTTCCTGATGATGCTGATTCTAACAGGTGTGAGGCGATACCTCATTGTAGATTTGATTTGCATTTCTCTAATAATTAGTGCTGTTGAGCAGCTTTTCATGTGCGTCTTGGCCATCTCTGTGTCTCCTTTGAAGAAACGTCTCTTTAGATCTTCTGCCCATTTTTTTTTGGGTTGTTTGTTTTTTTAATATTAAGCTGCATGAGCTGTTTATATATATTGGAGTTTAAACCTCTGTCCATTGATTCGTCTGCAACGATTTTTGCCCATTCTGAGGGATGCCTTTTTCCATTCCCGTGTTTTTTAACAAAAAAGGGAAGAAAGGAAAAGAAGCAGAACACTAATGTTCGTAAAATATGCCTTTTGAAACGGTCGTTTTGAAATATGGACGTCCTTTGCATTTTTTGGTCGATATGTGACCCCAGGATTTGTTTTCAGGGCAGGTGTCATTTACAGGCCTGCAATGATTTTGAATATCAACTGACCATTAGCGCTGGGATTAAAGCTGCTGTTGTGTGAAACGGCCACAAGGTGGCAGCAGTTCACCCTTACCAAATCTGGTTACTAGGGCAAGAGAGCCTCAGTGGAAGTGGTGTTCTAGATTGGAGTTTAGAATGGAATGTGCCAGGAGAAAGCCCCTACGTGTGTCTCACTACTTCTTGTTCGTGTTTTTAATTTAATTTTTTATTTTTTATTATAGCAAGTTTGATTACAATGTTTGGCTTGTTGTAGGTGTGGAAGATGTGGTTCTTTTACACATATACAGATGACTGTTCTTCCTGGGATCCTTTTCCCATGTACGTTATGACAGAATGTTGAGTAGTCCTCTCTTGGTATTCTGTAGGTCTTTGGTGATTATATATGTCACCTGTGTTTGTATATGTCTGTTAACCCCGATATCGTAATGAAACCAATCCTCACACCTTTCCATTGGTGAACCATAAGTTTGTTTAATGAATCTGTGATTGCCCTTCTCCGTGGAAATATCTGCCCTGGTATCCATTTTTAGGTAACACCTATAAGTGATATGATATGATATGTGTCTTTCACTTTCTGACTTACTACAAGTCACGTGATTACTTCTAGACTCATCTACGGTGCTGCAAATGGCATTGTGTCCTTTTTTTCCTTGGCTTCTCTTCTGCCTTAGCGGGGTCCATTTTCAACAATGTGATTCCCTGAGGGTTGTGGATTAGCTGACCTGGGCAGCCTTACCCTGCCGGCCCGCCCTCCCCAGGTGTGCCTCCTTGAGGTCAATATAAACAGAGCTCCAGGCAGCAATAGCCCCTGAAGCTGTGCCTGACTCCATATTCTCTGCCCCGTCAGCAGTCTCGGGTCTGTGCTGGTGGTAGGGAGTGAGGGGCCACAGCTTTGTGGGTGGCCCGGTGTGAGTGGGGTTCTGCTGGCCTTTCTGCAGGAGTTGCCAAGCTGCCGCCTGTAAAGGAGAGGTTGTGTCACCCATACATTCCGCTGGAATTTCTCTCCGGACAGAGGTGAGGAAGGAAAAAAGCAGTGGGGTCCGGGATAGGAGGGGTATCTCAGGCAGGGCAATGGAAAGCTTCTGGAAGAGCGCCAGGGTCCAGGACCACCCTGGCTGTCCGGCAGGCACCAAGTTGGCCTGCGTGCTGTCGCTGGTGTGGCTGCACGGTCCTTCCTCTAGGCTTTCAAGCCCTTGTACATATTCAGGTGTTTTACCTGGAAAGGGTGGGAACAGTTCAGCAGCAGCTGGCCTGGGGCTCAGCTCACGTTTACTCACAGATGCCTCGGCACGGTCCCCCAGCTTTGCAATGAGGACGCTCCTTGCGTGGGGGGTGGGTTGCTGGCTGTATGGGAGATGGTTCCCCACCTCTGACCAATTTCAGAATTGTTTACCACTGGAGCAAGTGCCGTGATAGGGTTTTCCTCTGTATATCTCGTGGGTTCACTTTTTTTTTTCTTTTATTGTTCAAGTTAGATTTTATTCCTCTTTTATATATTTATAAATATAAGCATGGAAATAATTCATTCCTATAAATACATCTGTGTGACGGGAAGAATTTTTTCTGTTTTATTTATAAATTTTATTTTTTTAAAATTTTGAAATTTAAATTTATTTACGTTTTTATACAGCAGGTTATTATTAGTTATGTATTTTATGCATATACATGTATACAGGTCAATCCCAATCTCCCAACTCATCCCACCACCACCACCCCATGGCTTTCCACACTTGGTGTCCATACGTTTGTTCTCTACATCTGTGTCTCTATTTCTTCCCTGCAAACCAATTCATCTGTACCATTTTTTTAGGTTCCACATATATGCATTAATATACAATATTTGTTTTCCTCTTTCTGACTTACTTTATTCTGTATGACAGTCTCTCGATCCATCGATTTCTCTACAAATGACCCAGTTTCATTCCTTTTTATGGCCGAGTAATATTCCATTTTATATATGTACCACATCTTTATCCATTCATCTGTCTGTGGGCATTTAGGTTGCTTCCATTACCTGGCTATTGTAAATAGTGCTGCAACGAACATTGTGGTGAATGTGCCTTTTTGAAATACGGTTTTCTCTGGTATATGCCCAGATGTGGGTTTGCTGGATCAGATGGTAATTCTATTTCTAGTTTTTTTAAGGAAACTCCATACTGTTCTCCATAGTGACTGTATCAATTTACATTCCCACCAGTAGTGGAAGAGGGCTCCTTTTGTACACACCCTGCCCAGAATTGGTTGTTTGTAGATTTTCTGATGATGCCGATTCTAACAGGTGTGAGGTGAAACCTCATTGTAGTTTTGATTTGCATTTCTCTAATAATTAGTGCTGTTGAGCAGCTTTTCATGTGCGTCTTGGCCATCTCTGGGTCGCCTTTGAAGAAACGTCTCTTTAGATCTTCTGCCCATTTTTGTATTGGTTTGTTTGTTTTTTTAATATTAAGCTGCATGAGTTGTTTATATATATTGGAGATTAAACCTCTGTCCATTGATTCGTCTGCAACGATTTTCGCCCATTCTGAGGGATGCCTTTTTCCATTCCCGTGCTTTTTAACAAAAAAGGAAAGAAAGGAAAAGAAGCAGAACACTAATGTGCGTAAAATATGCCTTTTGAAACGGTCGTTTTGAAATATGCATGTGCTTTGAATTTTTTGGTCGATATGTGACCCCAGGATTTGTTTTCAGGGCAGGTGTCATTTACAGGCCTGCAATGATTTTGAATATCAACTGACCATTAGCGCTGGGATTAAAGCTGCTGTTGTGTGAAACGGCCACAAGGTGGCAGCAGTTCACCCTTACCAAATCTGGTTACTAGGGCAAGAGAGCCTCAGTGGAAGTGGTGTTCTAGATTGAAATTTAGAATGGAATGTGCCAGGAGAAAGCCCCTCACGTTTGTCTCACTACATCGTGTTCGTGTTTTTAATTTAATTTTTTATATTTTTTATTACAGCAAGTTTGATTACAATGTTTGGCTTGTTGTAGGTGTGGAAGATGTGGTTCTTTTACACATATACAGATGACTGTTCTTCCTGGGATCCTTTTCCCATGTACGTTATGACAGAATGTTGAGTAGTCCTCTCTTGGTATTCTGTAGGTCTTTGGTGATTATATATGTCACCTGTGTTTGTATATGTCTGTTAACCCCGATATCGTAATGAAACCAATCCTCACACCTTTCCATTGGTGAACCATAAGTTTGTTTAATGAATCTGTGATTGCCCTTCTCCGTGGAAATATCTGCCGTGGTATCCATTTTTAGGTAACACCTATAAGTGATATGATATCATATGTGTCTTTCACTTTCTGACTTACAACAAGTCACATGATTACTTCTAGACTCATCTACGGTGCTGCAAATGGCATTGTGTCCTTTTTTTCCTTGGCTTCTCTTCTGCCTTAGCGGGGTCCATTTTCAACAATGTGATTCCCTGAGGGTTGTGGATTAGCTGACCTGGGCAGGCTTACCCTGCCGGCCCGCCCTCCCCAGGTGTGCCTCCTTGAGGTCAATTTAAACAGAGCTCCAGGCAGCAATAGCCCCTGAAGCTGTGCCTGACTCCATATTTTCTGCCCCGTCAGCAGTCTCGGGTCTGTGCTGGTGGGAGGGAGTGAGGGGCCACAGCTTTGTGGGTGGCCCGGTGTGAGTGGGGTTCTGCTGGCCTGTCTGCAGGAGTTGCCAGGCTGCCGCCTGTAAAGAAGAGGATGTGTCAACCATACCTTCCGCTGGAATATCTCTCCGGACAGATGTGAGGAAGGAAAAAAGCAGTCGGGTCCGGGACAGGAGGGGTATCTCAGGCAGGGCAATGGAAAGATTCTGGAAGAGCGCCCGGGGCCAGGACCACCCTGGCTGGCCTGCAGGCACCAAGTTGGCCTGCGTGCTGTCGCTGTTGTGGCTGCACGGTCCTTCCTCTAGGATTTCAAGCCCTTGTACATATTCAGGTGTTTTACCTGGAAAGCGTGGGAACAGTTCAGAAGCAGCTGGCCTGGGGCTCAGCTCACCTTTACTCACAGATGCCTCGGCACGGTCCCCCAGCTTTGCAATGAGGACGCTCCTTGCGTGGGGGGTGGGTTGCTGGCTGTATGGGAGATGGTTCCCCACCTCTGACCAATTTCAGAATTGTTTACCACTGGAGCAAGTGCCGTGATAGGGTTTTCCTCTGTATAACTCGTGGGTTCACTTTTTTTTTCTTTTATCGTTCAAGTTAGATTTTATTCCTCTTTTATGTATTTATAAATATAAGCATGGAAATAATTCATTCCTATAAATACATCTGTGTGACGGGAAGTATTTTTTCTGTTTTATTTATAAATTTTATTTTTTTAAAATTTTGAAATTTAAATTTATTTACGTTTTTATACAGCAGGTTATTATTAGTTATGTATTTTATGCATATACATGTATACAGGTCAATCCCAATCTCCCAACTCATCCCACCACCACCACCCCATGGCTTCCCACACTTGGTGTCCATACGTTTGTTCTCTACCTCTGTGTCTCTATTTCTTCCCTGCAAACCAGTTCATCTGTCCCATTTTTTTAGGTTCCACATATATGCATTAATATACAATATTTGTTTTCCTCTTTCTGACTTACTTCACTCTGTATGACAGTCTCTCGATCCATCGATGTCTCTACAAATGACCCAGTTTCATTCCTTTTTATGGCCGAGTAATATTCCATTTTATATATGTACCACATCTTTATCCATTCATCTGTCTGTGGGCATTTAGGTTGCTTCCATTACCTGGCTATTGTAAATAGTGCTGCAACGAACATTGTGGTGAATGTGCCTTTTTGAAATATGGTTTTCTCTGGGTATATGCCCAGAAGTGGGATTGCTGGATCAGATGGTAATTCTATTTCCAATTTTTTTAAGGAAACTCCATACTGTTCTCCATAGTGACTGTATCAATTTACATTCCCACCAATAGTGGAAGAGGGCTCCTTTTGTACACACCCTCCGCAGAATTGGTTGTTTGTAGATTTTCTGATGATGCCGATTCTAACAGGTGTGAGGTGATACCTCATTGTAGTTTTGATTTGCATTTCTCTAATAATTAGTGCTGTTGAGCAGCTTTTCATGTGCGTCTTGGCCATCTCTGTGTCTCCTTTTAAGAAACGTCTCTTTAGATATTCTGCCCATTATTGTATTGGGTTGTTTGTTTTTTTAATATTAAGCTGCATGAGCTGTTTATATATATTGGAGATTAAACCTCTGTCCATTGATTCGTCTGCAACGATTTTCGCCCATTCTGAGGGATGCCTTTTTCCATTCCCGTGTTTTTTAACAAAAAAGGAAAGAAAGGAAAAGAAGCAGAACACTAATGTGCGTAAAATATGCCTTTTGAAACGGTCGTTTTGAAATATGCATGTGCTTTGAATTTTTTGGTCGATATGTGACCCCAGGATTTGTTTTCAGGGCAGGTGTCATTTACAGGACTGCAATGATTTTGAATATCATCTGACCATTAGCGCTGGGATTAAAGCTGCTGTTGTGTGAAACGGCCACAAGGTGGCAGCAGTTCACCCTTACCAAATCTGGTTACTAGGGCAAGAGTGCCTCAGTGGAAGTGGTGTTCTAGATTGGAATTTAGAATGGAATGTGCCAGGAGAAAGCCCCTCACGTTTGTCTCACTACATCGTGTTCGTGTTTTTAATTTAATTTTTTATATTTTTTATTACAGCAAGTTTGATTACAATGTTTGGCTTGTTGTAGGTGTGGAAGATGTGGTTCTTTTACACATATACAGATGACTGTTCTTCCTGGGATCCTTTTCCCATGTACGTTATGACAGAATGTTGAGTAGTCCTCTCTTGGTATTCTGTAGGTCTTTGGTGATTATATATGTCACCTGTGTTTGTATATGTCTGTTAACCCCGATATCGTAATGAAACCAATCCTCACACCTTTCCATTGGTGAACCATAAGTTTGTTTAATGAATCTGTGATTGCCCTTCTCCGTGGAAATATCTGCCCTGGTATCCATTTTTAGGTAACACCTATAAGTGATATGATATCATATGTGTCTTTCACTTTCTGACTTACAACAAGTCACATGATTAATTCTAGACTCATCTACGGTGCTGCAAATGGCATTGTGTCCTTTTTTTCCTTGGCTTCTATTCTGCCTTAGCGGGGTCCATTTTCAACAATGTGATTCCCTGAGGGTTGTGGATTAGCTGACCTGGGCAGCCTTACCCTGCCGGCCCGCCCTCCCCAGGTGTGCCTCCTTGAGGTCAATTTAAACAGAGCTCCAGGCAGCAATAGCCCCTGAAGCTGTGCCTGACTCCATATTTTCTGCCCCGTCAGCAGTCTCGGGGCTGTGCTGGTGGGAGGGAGTGAGGGGCCACAGCTTTGTGGGTGGCCCGGTGTGAGTGGGGTTCTGCTGGCCTTTCTGCAGGAGTTGCCAGGCTGCCGCCTGTAAAGAAGAGGATGTGTCACCCATACCTTCCGCTGGAATTTCTCTCCGGACAGAGTTGAGGAAGGAAAAAAGCAGTTGGGGCCGGGACAGGAGGGGTATCTCAGGCAAGGCAATGGAAAGCTTCTGGAAGATCGCCCGGCGCCTGGACCACCCTGGCTGGCCTGCAGGCACCAAGTTGGCCTGCGTGCTGTCGCTGGTGTGGCTCCACGGTCCTTCCTCTAGGCTTTCAAGCCCTTGTACATATTCAGGTGTTTTACCTGGAAAGGGTGGGAACAGTTCAGCAGCAGCTGGCCTGGGGCTCAGCTCACGTTTACTCACAGATGCCTCGGCACGGTCCCCCAGCTTTGCAATGAGGACGCTCCTTGCGTGGGGGGTGGGTTGCTGGCTGTATGGGAGATGGTTCCCCACCTCTGACCAATTTCAGAATTGTTTACCGCTGGAGCAAGTGCCCTGATAGGGTTTTCCTCTGTATAACTCGTGGGTTCACTTTTTTTTTTCTTTTATCGTTCAAGTTAGATTTTATTCCTCTTTTATATATTTATAAATATAAGCATGGAAATAATTCATTCCTATAAATACATCTGTGTGACGGGAAGAATTTTTTCTGTTTTATTTATAAATTTTATTTTTTTAAAATTTTGAAATTTAAATTTATTTATGTTTTTATACAGCAGGTTATTATTAGTTATGTATTTTATGCATATACATGTATACAGGTCAATCCCAATCTCCCAACTCATCCCACCACCACCACCCCATGGCTTTCCACACTTGGTGTCCATACGTTTGTTCTCTACATCTGTGTCTCTATTTCTTCCCTGCAAACCAATTCATCTGTACCATTTTTTTAGGTTCCACATATATGCATTAATATACAATATTTGTTTTCCTCTTTCTGACTTACTTTATTCTGTATGACAGTCTCTCGATCCATCGATGTCTCTACAAATGACCCAGTTTCATTCCTTTTTATGGCCGAGTAATATTCCATTTTATATATGTACCACATCTTTATCCATTCATCTGTCTGTGGGCATTTAGGTTGCTTCCATTACCTGGCTATTGTAAATAGTGCTGCAACGAACATTGTGGTGAATGTGCCTTTTTGAAATACGGTTTTCTCTGGTATATGCCCAGATGTGGGTTTGCTGGATCAGATGGTAATTCTATTTCTAGTTTTTTTAAGGAAACTCCATACTGTTCTCCATAGTGACTGTATCAATTTACATTCCCACCAGTAGTGGAAGAGGGCTCCTTTTGTACACACCCTGCCCAGAATTGGTTGTTTGTAGATTTTCTGATGATGCCGATTCTAACAGGTGTGAGGTGAAACCTCATTGTAGTTTTGATTTGCATTTCTCTAATAATTAGTGCTGTTGAGCAGCTTTTCATGTGCGTCTTGGCCATCTCTGGGTCGCCTTTGAAGAAACGTCTCTTTAGATCTTCTGCCCATTTTTGTATTGGTTTGTTTGTTTTTTTAATATTAAGCTGCATGAGTTGTTTATATATATTGGAGATTAAACCTCTGTCCATTGATTCGTCTGCAACGATTTTCGCCCATTCTGAGGGATGCCTTTTTCCATTCCCGTGTTTTTTAACAAAAAAGGAAAGAAAGGAAAAGAAGCAGAACACTAATGTGCGTAAAATATGCCTTTTGAAACGGTCGTTTTGAAATATGCATGTGCTTTGAATTTTTTGGTCGATATGTGACCCCAGGATTTGTTTTCAGGGCAGGTGTCATTTACAGGCCTGCAATGATTTTGAATATCAACTGACCATTAGCGCTGGGATTAAAGCTGCTGTTGTGTGAAACGGCCACAAGGTGGCAGCAGTTCACCCTTACCAAATCTGGTTACTAGGGCAAGAGAGCCTCAGTGGAAGTGGTGTTCTAGATTGAAATTTAGAATGGAATGTGCCAGGAGAAAGCCCCTCACGTTTGTCTCACTACATCGTGTTCGTGTTTTTAATTTAATTTTTTATATTTTTTATTACAGCAAGTTTGATTACAATGTTTGGCTTGTTGTAGGTGTGGAAGATGTGGTTCTTTTACACATATACAGATGACTGTTCTTCCTGGGATCCTTTTCCCATGTACGTTATGACAGAATGTTGAGTAGTCCTCTCTTGGTATTCTGTAGGTCTTTGGTGATTATATATGTCACCTGTGTTTGTATATGTCTGTTAACCCCGATATCGTAATGAAACCAATCCTCACACCTTTCCATTGGTGAACCATAAGTTTGTTTAATGAATCTGTGATTGCCCTTCTCCGTGGAAATATCTGCCGTGGTATCCATTTTTAGGTAACACCTATAAGTGATATGATATCATATGTGTCTTTCACTTTCTGACTTACAACAAGTCACATGATTACTTCTAGACTCATCTACGGTGCTGCAAATGGCATTGTGTCCTTTTTTTCCTTGGCTTCTCTTCTGCCTTAGCGGGGTCCATTTTCAACAATGTGATTCCCTGAGGGTTGTGGATTAGCTGACCTGGGCAGCCTTACCCTGCCGGCCCGCCCTCCCCAGGTGTGCCTCCTTGAGGTCAATTTAAACAGAGCTCCAGGCAGCAATAGCCCCTGAAGCTGTGCCTGACTCCATATTTTCTGCCCCGTCAGCAGTCTCGGGTCTGTGCTGGTGGGAGGGAGTGAGGGGCCACAGCTTTGTGGGTGGCCCGGTGTGAGTGGGGTTCTGCTGGCCTGTCTGCAGGAGTTGCCAGGCTGCCGCCTGTAAAGAAGAGGATGTGTCAACCATACCTTCCGCTGGAATATCTCTCCGGACAGATGTGAGGAAGGAAAAAAGCAGTCGGGTCCGGGACAGGAGGGGTATCTCAGGCAGGGCAATGGAAAGATTCTGGAAGAGTGCCCGGGGCCAGGACCACCCTGGCTGGCCTGCAGGCACCAAGTTGGCCTGCGTGCTGTCGCTGGTGTGGCTGCACGGTCCTTCCTCTAGGATTTCTAGCCCTTGTACATATTCAGGTGTTTTACCTGGAAAGCGTGGGAACAGTTCAGAAGCAGCTGGCCTGGGGCTCAGCTCACCTTTACTCACAGATGCCTCGGCACGGTCCCCCAGCTTTGCAATGAGGACGCTCCTTGCGTGGGGGGTGGGTTGCTGGCTGTATGGGAGATGGTTCCCCACCTCTGACCAATTTCAGAATTGTTTACCACTGGAGCAAGTGCCGTGATAGGGTTTTCCTCTGTATAACTCGTGGGTTCACTTTTTTTTTCTTTTATCGTTCAAGTTAGATTTTATTCCTCTTTTATGTATTTATAAATATAAGCATGGAAATAATTCATTCCTATAAATACATCTGTGTGACGGGAAGTATTTTTTCTGTTTTATTTATAAATTTTATTTTTTTAAAATTTTGAAATTTAAATTTATTTACGTTTTTATACAGCAGGTTATTATTAGTTATGTATTTTATGCATATACATGTATACAGGTCAATCCCAATCTCCCAACTCATCCCACCACCACCACCCCATGGCTTCCCACACTTGGTGTCCATACGTTTGTTCTCTACCTCTGTGTCTCTATTTCTTCCCTGCAAACCAGTTCATCTGTCCCATTTTTTTAGGTTCCACATATATGCATTAATATACAATATTTGTTTTCCTCTTTCTGACTTACTTCACTCTGTATGACAGTCTCTCGATCCATCGATGTCTCTACAAATGACCCAGTTTCATTCCTTTTTATGGCCGAGTAATATTCCATTTTATATATGTACCACATCTTTATCCATTCATCTGTCTGTGGGCATTTAGGTTGCTTCCATTACCTGGCTATTGTAAATAGTGCTGCAACGAACATTGTGGTGAATGTGCCTTTTTGAAATATGGTTTTCTCTGGGTATATGCCCAGAAGTGGGATTGCTGGATCAGATGGTAATTCTATTTCCAATTTTTTTAAGGAAACTCCATACTGTTCTCCATAGTGACTGTATCAATTTACATTCCCACCAATAGTGGAAGAGGGCTCCTTTTGTACACACCCTCCGCAGAATTGGTTGTTTGTAGATTTTCTGATGATGCCGATTCTAACAGGTGTGAGGTGATACCTCATTGTAGTTTTGATTTGCATTTCTCTAATAATTAGTGCTGTTGAGCAGCTTTTCATGTGCGTCTTGGCCATCTCTGTGTCTCCTTTTAAGAAACGTCTCTTTAGATATTCTGCCCATTATTGTATTGGGTTGTTTGTTTTTTTAATATTAAGCTGCATGAGCTGTTTATATATATTGGAGATTAAACCTCTGTCCATTGATTCGTCTGCAACGATTTTCGCCCATTCTGAGGGATGCCTTTTTCCATTCCCGTGTTTTTTAACAAAAAAGGAAAGAAAGGAAAAGAAGCAGAACACTAATGTGCGTAAAATATGCCTTTTGAAACGGTCGTTTTGAAATATGCATGTGCTTTGAATTTTTTGGTCGATATGTGACCCCAGGATTTGTTTTCAGGGCAGGTGTCATTTACAGGACTGCAATGATTTTGAATATCATCTGACCATTAGCGCTGGGATTAAAGCTGCTGTTGTGTGAAACGGCCACAAGGTGGCAGCAGTTCACCCTTACCAAATCTGGTTACTAGGGCAAGAGTGCCTCAGTGGAAGTGGTGTTCTAGATTGGAATTTAGAATGGAATGTGCCAGGAGAAAGCCCCTCACGTTTGTCTCACTACATCGTGTTCGTGTTTTTAATTTAATTTTTTATATTTTTTATTACAGCAAGTTTGATTACAATGTTTGGCTTGTTGTAGGTGTGGAAGATGTGGTTCTTTTACACATATACAGATGACTGTTCTTCCTGGGATCCTTTTCCCATGTACGTTATGACAGAATGTTGAGTAGTCCTCTCTTGGTATTCTGTAGGTCTTTGGTGATTATATAAGTCACCTGTGTTTGTATATGTCTGTTAACCCCGATATCGTAATGAAACCAATCCTCACACCTTTCCATTGGTGAACCATAAGTTTGTTTAATGAATCTGTGATTGCCCTTCTCCGTGGAAATATCTGCCCTGGTATCCATTTTTAGGTAACACCTATAAGTGATATGATATCATATGTGTCTTTCACTTTCTGACTTACAACAAGTCACATGATTACTTCTAGTCTCATCTACGGTGCTGCAAATGGCATTGTGTCCTTTTTTTCCTTGGCTTCTATTCTGCCTTAGCGGGGTCCATTTTCAACAATGTGATTCCCTGAGGGTTGTGGATTAGCTGACCTGGGCAGCCTTACCCTGCCGGCCCGCCCTCCCCAGGTGTGCCTCCTTGAGGTCAATTTAAACAGAGCTCCAGGCAGCAATAGCCCCTGAAGCTGTGCCTGACACCATATTTTCTGCCCCGTCAGCAGTCTCGGGGCTGTGCTGGTGGGAGGGAGTGAGGGGCCACAGCTTTGTGGGTGGCCCGGTGTGAGTGGGGTTCCGCTGGCCTTTCTGCAGGAGTTGCCAGGCTGCCGCCTGTAAAGAAGAGGATGTGTCACCCATACCTTCCGCTGGAATTTCTCTCCGGACAGAGTTGAGGAAGGAAAAAAGCAGTTGGGGCCGGGACAGGAGGGGTATCTCAGGAAAGGCAATGGAAAGCTTCTGGAAGATCGCCCGGCGCCTGGACCACCCTGGCTGGCCTGCAGGCACCAAGTTGGCCTGCGTGCTGTCGCTGGTGTGGCTCCACGGTCCTTCCTCTAGGCTTTCAAGCCCTTGTACATATTCAGGTGTTTTACCTGGAAAGGGTGGGAACAGTTCAGCAGCAGCTGGCCTGGGGCTCAGCTCACGTTTACTCACAGATGCCTCGGCACGGTCCCCCAGCTTTGCAATGAGGACGCTCCTTGCGTGGGGGGTGGGTTGCTGGCTGTATGGGAGATGGTTCCCCACCTCTGACCAATTTCAGAATTGTTTACCGCTGGAGCAAGTGCCCTGATAGGGTTTTCCTCTGTATAACTCGTGGGTTCAGGTTTTTTTTTCTTTTACGGTTCAAGTTAGATTTTATTCCTCTTTCATGTATTTATAGATATAAGCATGGAAATAATTCATTCCTATAAATACATCTGTGTGACGGGAAGAACTTTTTTCTCTTTTATTTTTAAATTTTATTTTTTAAAATTTTGAAATTTAATTTTATTTTTTTTATACAGCATGTTATTATTAGATATGTATTTTATGCATATACATGTACACAGGTCAATCCCAAACTCCCAACTCATCCCACCACCACCACCCCATGGCTTCCCACACTTGGTGTCCATACGTTTGTTCTCTCCCTCTGTATCTCTATTTCTTCCCTGCAAACCAGTTCTTCTGTACCATTTTTAGGCTCCACATATATGCGTTAATATACAATATTTGTTTTCCTCTTTCTGACTTACTTCATTCTGTATGACAGTCTCTCGATCCATCGATGTCTCTACAAATGACCCAGTTTCATTCCTTTTTATGGCCGAGTAATATTCCATTTTATATATGTACCACATCTTTATCCATTCATCTGTCTGTGGGCATTTAGGTTGCTTCCATTACCTGGGTATTGTAAATAGTGCTGCAACGAACATTGTGGTGAATGTGCCTTTTTGAAATACGGTTTTCTCTGGGTATATGCCCAGAAGTGGGATTGCTGGATCAGATGGTAATTCTATTTCTAGTTTTTTTAAGGAAACTCCATACTGTTCTCCATAGTGACTGTATCAATTTACATTCCCACCAATAGTGGAAGAGGGCTCCTTTTGTCCACACCCTCCCCAGAATTGGTTGTTTGTAGATTTTCTGATGATGCCGATTCTAACAGGTGTGAGGTGATACCTCATTGTAGTTTTGATTTGCATTTCTCTAATAATTAGTGCTGTTGAGCAGCTTTTCTGTGCGTCTTGGCCATCTCTGTGTCTCCTTTGAAGAAACGTCTCTTTAGATCTTCTGCCCATTTTTTGGGGGGTTGTTTGTTTCTTTAATATTAAGCTGCATGAGCTGTTTATATATATTGGAGATTAAACCTCTGTCCATTGATTCGTCTGCAAGGATTTTCGCCCATTCTGAGGGATGCCTTTTTCCATTCCCGTGTTTTTTAACAAAAAAAGGAAAGAAAGAAAAAGAAGCAGAACACTAATGTGCGTAAAATATGCCTTTTGAAACGGTCGTTTGGAAATATGGACGTCTTTGAATTTTTTGGTCGATATGTGACCCCAGGATTTGTTTTCAGGGCAGGTGTCATTTACAGGCCTGCAATGATTTTGAATATCAACTGACCATTAGCGTTGGGATTAAAGCTGCTCTTGTGGGAAACGCCCACAAGGTGGCAGCAGTTCACCCTTACCAAATCTGGTTACTAGGGCAAGAGAGCCTCAGTGGAAGTGGTGTTCTAGATTGGAGTTTAGAATGGAATGTGCCAGGAGAAAGCCCCTCACGTTTGTCTCACTACTTCTTGTTCGTGTTTTTAATTTAATTTTTTATTTTTTATTACAGCAAGTTTGATTACAATGTTTGGCTTGTTGTAGGTGTGGAAGATGTGGTTCTTTTACACATATACAGATGACTGTTCTTCCTGGGATCCTTTTCCCATGTACGTTATGACAGAATGTTGAGTAGTCCTCTCTTGGTATTCTGTAGGTCTTTGGTGATTATATATGTCACCTGTGTTTGTATATGTCTGTTAACCCCGATATTGTAATGAAACCAATCCTCACAACTTTCCATTGGTGAACCATAAGTTTGTTTAATGAATCTGTGATTGCCCTTCTCCGTGGAAATATCTGCCCTGGTATCCATTTTTAGGTAACACCTATAAGTGATATGATATGATATGTGTCTTTTACTTTCTGACTTACTACAAGTCACGTGATTACTTCTAGACTCTTCTACGGTGCTGCAAATGGCATTGTGTCCTCTTTTCCCTTGGCTTCTCTTCTGCCTTAGCGGGGTCCATTTTCAACAATGTGATTCCCTGAGAGTTGTGGATTAGCTGACCTGGGCAGCCTTACCCTGCCGACCCGCCCTCCCCAGGTGTGCCTCGTTGAGGTCAATATAAACAGAGCTCCAGGCAGCAATAGCCCCTGAAGCTGTGCCTGACTCCATATTCTCTGCCCCGTCAGCAGTCTCGGGGCTGTGCTGGTGGGAGGGAGTGAGGGGCCACAGCTTTGTGGGTGGCACGGTGTGAGTGGGGTTCTGCTGGCTTTTCTGCAGGAGTTGCCAGGCTGTCGCCTGTAAAAAGAGGTTGAGTCACCCATACCTTCCGCTGGAATTTCTCTCCGGACAGAGTTGAGGAAGGAAAAAGGCAGTGGGGGGCGGGACAGGAGGGGTATCTCAGGCAGGGCAATGGAAAGCTTCTGGAAGAGCGCCCGGGGCCAGGACCACCCTGGCTGGCCTGCAGGCACCAAGTTGGCCTGCGTGCTGTCGCTGGTGTGGCTCCACGGAACTTCCTCTAGGCTTTCAAGCCCTTGTACATATTCAGGTGTTTTACCTGGAAAGGGTGGGAACCGTTCAGTAGCAGCTGGCCTGGGGCTCAGCTCACGTTTACTCACAGATGCCTCGGCACTGTCCCCCAGCTTTGCAATGAGGACGCTCCTTGCGTGGGGTGTGTGTTGCTGGCTGTATGGGAGATGATTCCCCACCTCTCACCAATTTCAGTAATGTTTACCACTGGAGCAAGTGCCCTGATAGTGTTTTCCTCTGTATAACTCGTGGGTTCAGGTTTTTTTTTTTCTTTTATTTTTCAAGTTAGTCTTTATTCCTCTTTTATGTATTTATAGATATAAGCATGGAAATAATTCATTCCTATAAATACATCTGTGTGACGGGAAGAACTTCTTTCTGTTTTATTTTTAAATTTTATTTTTTAAAGTTTTGAAATTTAATTTTATTTATTTTTTTTATACAGCACGTTATTATTAGTTATGTATTTTATGCATATACATGTATACAGGTCAATCCCTAACTCCCAACTCATCCCACCACCACCACCCCATGGCTTCCAACACTTGGTGTCCATACGTTTGTTCTCTACCTCTGTGTCTCTATTTCTTCCCTGCAAACCAGTTCATCTGTACCATTTTTTTAGGTTCCACATATATGCATTAATATACAATATTTGTTTTCCTCTTTCTGACTTACTTCACTCTGTATGACAGTCTCTCGATCCATGGATGTCTCTACAAATGACCCAGTTTCATTCCTTTTTATGGCCGAGTAATATTCCATTTTATATATGTACCACATCTTTATCCATTCATCTGTCTGTGGGCATTTAGGTTGCTTCCATTACCTGGCTATTGTAAATAGTGCTGCAACGAACATTGTGGTGAATGTGCCTTTTTGATTTCCGGTTTTCTCTGGGTATATGCCCAGAAGTGGGATTGCTGGATCAGATGGTAATTCTATTTCTAATTTTTTTAAGGAAACTCCATACTGTTCTCCATAGTGACTGTATCAATTTACATTCCCACCAATAGTGGAAGAGGGCTCCTTTTGTACACACCCTCCCCAGAATTGGTTGTTTGTAGATTTTCTGATGATGCCGATTCTAACAGGTGTGAGGTGATACCTCATTGTAGTTTTGATTTGCATTTCTCTAATAATTAGTGCTGTTGAGCAGCTTTTCATGTGCCTCATGGCCATCTCTGTGTCTCCTTTGAAGAAACGTCTCTTTAGATCTTCTGCCCATTTTTTTGGGTTGTTTGTTTTTTTAATATTAAGCTGCATGAGTTGTTGATATATATTGGAGATTAAACCTCTGTCCATTGATTCGTCTGCAACGATTTTCGCCCATTCTGAGGGATGCCTTTTTCCATTCCCGTGTTTTTTAACAAAAAAGGAAAGAAAGGAAAAGAAGCAGAACACTAATGTGCATAAAATATGCCTTTTGAAACGGTCGTTTTGAAATATGGACGTCCTTTGAATTTTTTGGTCGATATGTGACCCCAGGATTTGTTTTCAGGGCAGGTGTCATTTACAGGCCTGCAATGATTTCGAATATCAACTGACCATTAGCGCTGGGATTAAAGCTGCTGTTGTGTGAAACGGACACAAGGTGGCAGCAGTTCACCCTTACCAAATCTGGTTACTAGGGCAAGAGAGCCTCAGTGGAAGTGGTGTTCTAGATTGGAGTTTAGAATGGAATGTGCCAGGAGAAAGCCCCTCACGTTTGTCTCACTACTTCTTGTTCGTGTTTTTAATTTAATTTTTTATTTTTTATTACAGCAATTTTGATTACAATGTTTGGCTTGTTGTAGGTGTGGAAGATGTGGTTCTTTTACACATATACAGATGACTGTTCTTCCTGGGATCCTTTTCCCATGTACGTTATGACAGAATGTTGAGTAGTCCTCTCTTGGTATTCTGTAGGTCTTTGGTGATTATATATGTCACCTGTGTTTGTATATGTCTGTTAACCCCGATATCGTAATGAAACCAATCCTCACACCTTTCCATTGGTGAACCATAAGTTTGTTTAATGAATCTGTGATTGCCCTTCTCCGTGGAAATATCTGCCCTGGTATCCATTTTTAGGTAACACCTATAAGTGATATGATATGATATGTGTCTTTCACTTTCTGACTTACTACAAGTCACGTGATTACTTCTAGACTCATCTACGGTGCTTCAAATGGCATTGTGTCCTTTTTTCCCTTGGCTTCTCTTCTGCCTTAGCGGGGTCCATTTTCAACAATGTGATTCCCTGAGGGTTGTGGATTAGCTGACCTGGGCAGCCTTACCCTGCCGGCCCGCCCTCCCCAGGTGTGCCTCGTTGAGGTCAATATAAACAGAGCTCCAGGCAGCAATAGCCCCTGAAGCTGTGCCTGACTCCATATTCTCTGCCCCGTCAGCAGTCTCGGGGCTGTGTTGGTGGGAGGGAGTGAGGGGCCGCAGCATTGTGGGTGGCCCGGTGTGAGTGGGGTTCTGCTGGCCTTTCTGCAGGAGTTGCCAGGCTGCCGCCTGTAAAGAAGAGGTTGTGTCACCCATAACTTCCGCTGGAATTTCTCTCCGGACAGAGGTGAGGAAGGAAAAAAGCAGTGGGGGCCGGGACAGGAGGGGTATCTCAGGCAAGGCAATGGAAAGCTTCTGGAAGAGCGCCCGGCGCCAGGACAACCCTGGCTGGCCTGCAGGCAGCAAGTTGGCCTGCGTGCTGTCGCTGGTGTGGCTCCACGGTCCTTCCTCTAGGCTTTCAAGCCCTTGTACATATTCAGGTGTTTTACCTGGAAAGGGTGGGAACAGTTCAGCAGCAGCTGGCCTGGGGCTCAGCTCACGTTTACTCACAGATGCCTCGGCACGGTCCCCCAGCTTTGCAATGAGGACGCTCCTTGCGTGGGGGGTGGGTTGCTGGCTGTATGGGAGATGGTTCCCCACCTCTGACCAATTTCAGAATTGTTTACCGCTGGAGCAAGTGCCCTGATAGGGTTTTTCTCTGTATAACTCGTGGGTTCACTTTTTTTTTATGGTTCAATTTAGATTTTATTCCTCTTTTATGTATTTATAAATATAAGCATGGAAATAATTCATTCCTATAATTACATCTTTGTGACGGGAAGAATTTTTTTGTTTTATTTTTAACTTTTATTTTTTAAAATTTTGAAATTTAATTTTATTTATTTTTTTATACAGCAGGTTATTATTAGTTATGTATTTTATGCATATACATGTATACAGGTCAATCCCAATCTCCCAACTCATCCCACCGCCACCACCCCATGGCTTCCCACACTTGGTGTCCATACGTTTTTTCTCTACCTCTGTGTCTCTATTTCTTCCCTGCAAACCAGTTCAACTGTACCAGTTTTTTAGGTTCCACATATATGCATTAATATACAATATTTGTTTTCCTCTTTCTGACTTACTTCATTCTGTATGACAGTCTCTCGATCCATCGATGTCTCTACAAATGACCCAGTTTCTTTCCTTTTTATGGCCGAGTAATATTCCATTTCATATATGTACGACCTCTTTATCCATTCATCTGTCTGTGGGCATTTAGGTTGCTTCCATTACCTGGCTATTGTAAATAGTGCTGCAATGAATATTGTGGTGAATGTGCCTTTTTGATTTACCGTTTTCTCTGGATATATGCCCAGAAGTGGGATTGCTGGATCAGATGGTAATTCTCTTTCTCGTTTTTTTAAGGAAACTCCATACTGTTCTCCATAGTGACTGTATCAATTTACATTCCCACCAATAGTGGAAGAGGGCTCCTTTTGTCCACACCCTCCCCAGAATTGGTTGTTTGTAGATTTTCTGATGATGCCGATTCTAACAGGTGTGACGTGATACCTCATTGTATTTTTGATTTGCATTTCTCTAATAATTAGTGCTGTTGAGCAGCTTTTCATGTGCGTCTTGCCCATCTCTGTGTCTCCTTTGAAGAAACGTCTCTTTAGATCTTCTGCCCATTTTTTTGGGTTGTTTGATTTTTTTAATATTAAGCTGCATGAGTTGTTTATATATATTGGAGATTAAACCTCTGTCCATTGATTCGTCTGCAACGATTTTCGCCCATTCTGAGGGATGCCTTTTTCCATTCCCGTGTTTTTTAACAAAAAAGGAAAGAAAGGAAAAGAAGCAGAACACTAATGTGCGTAAAATATGCCTTTTGAAACGGTCATTTTGAAATATGGACGTCCTTTGAATTTTTTGGTCGATATGTGACCCCAGGATTTGTTTTCAGGGCAGGTGTCATTTACAGGCCTGCAATGATTTTGAATATCAACTGACCATTAGCGCTGGGATTAAAGCTGCTGTTGTGTGAAACGGCCACAAGGTGGCAGCAGTTCACCCTTACCAAATCTGTTTACTAGGGCAAGAGATCCTCAGTGGAAGTGGTGTTCTAGATTGGAATTTAGAATGGAATGTGCCAGGAGAAAGCCCCTCACGTTTGTCTCCCTACATCTTGTTCGTGTTTTTAATTTAATTTTTTTTATTTTTTATTACAGCAAGTTTGATTACAATGTTTGGCTTGTTGTAGGTGTGGAAGATGTGGTTCTTTTACACATATACAGATGTCTGTTCTTCCTGGGATCCTTTTCCTATGTACGTTATGACAGAATGTTGAGTAGTCGTCTCTTGGTATTCTGTAGGTCTTTGGTGATTATATATGTCACCTGTGATTGTATATGTCTGTTAACCCCGATATCATAATGTAACCAATCCTCACACCTTTCCATTGGTGAACCATAAGTTTGTTTAATGAATCTGTGATTGCCCTTCTCCGTGGAAATATCTGCCCTGGTATCCATTTTTAGGTAACACCTATAAGTGATATGATATGATATGTGTCTTTCACTTTCTGACTTACTACAAGTCACGTGATTACTTCTAGACTCATCTACGGTGCTGCAAATGGCATTGTGTCCTTTTTTCCCTTGGCTTCTCTTCTGCCTTAGCGGGGTCCATTTTCAACAATGTGATTCCCTGAGGGTTGTTGATTAGCTGACCTGGGCAGCCTTACACTGCTGGCCCGCCCTACCCAGGTGTGCATCGTTGAGGTCAATATAAACAGCACACCAGGCAGCAATAGCCCCTGAAGCTGTGCCTGACTCCATATTCTCTGCCCGGTCAGCAGTCTCGGTGCTGTGCTGGTGGTAGGGAGTGAGGGGCCACAGCTTTGTGGGTGGCCCGGTGTGAGTGGTGTTCTACTGGCCTTTCTGCAGGAGTTGCCAGGCTGCCGCCTGTAAAGAAGAGGATGTGTCACCAATACCTTCCGCTGGAATTTCTCTCCGGACAGAGGTGAGGAAGGAAAAAAGCAGTGGGGTCCGGGACAGGAGGGGTATCTCAGGCAGGGCAATGGAAAGCTTCTGGAAGAGCGCCTGGGACCAGGACCACCCAGGCTGTCCTGCAGGCACCAAGTTGGCCTGCGTGCTGTCACTGGTGTGGCTCCACGGTCCTTCCTCTAGGCTTTCAAGCCCTTGTACATATTCAGGTGTTTTACCTGGAAAGGGTGGGAACAGTTCAGCAGCAGCTGGCCTGGGGCTCAGCTCACGTTTACTCACAGATGCCTCGGCACGGTCCCCCAGCTTTGCAATGAGGACACTCCTTGCATGGGGGGTGGGTTGCTGGCTGTATGGGAGATGGTTCCCCACCTCTGACCAATTTCAGAATTGTTTACCGCTGGAGCAAGTGCCGTGATAGGGTTTTCCTGTGTATAACTCGTGGGTTCAGGTTTTTTTTCTTTTATGGTTCAAGTTAGATTTTATTCCTCTTTTATGTATTTATAGATATAAGCATGGAAATAATTCATTCTTATAAATACATCTGTGTGACGGGAAGAAATTTTTTCTGTTTATTTTTAAAATTTATTTTTTTATAATTTTGAAATTTAATTTTATTTATTTTTTTATACAGCACGTTATTATTAGTTATGTATTTTATGCATATACATGTACACAGGTCAATCCCAAACTCCCAACTCATCCCACCACCGCCACCCCATGGCTTCCCACACTTGGTGTCCATACGTTTTTTCTCTACCTCTGTGTCTCTATTTCTTCCCTGCAAACCAGTTCTTCTGTACCATTTTTAGGCTCCACATATATGCATTAATATACAATATTTGTTTTCCTCTTTCTGACTTCATTCTGTATGACAGTCTCTCGATCCATCGATGTCTCTACAAATGACCCAGTTTCATTCCTTTTTATGGCCGAGTAATATTCCATTTTATATATGTACCACATCTTTATCCATTCATCTGTCTGTGGGCATTTAGGTTGCTTCCATTACCTGGCTATTGTAAATAGTGCTGCAGCGAACATTGTGGTGAATGTGCCTTTTTGAAATACGGTTTTCTCTGGGTATATGCCTAGAAGTGGGATTGCTGGATCAGATGGTAATTCTATTTCTAGTTTTTTTAAGGAAACTCCATACTGTTCTCCATAGTGACTGTATCAATTTACATTCCCACCAATAGTGGAAGAGGGCTCCTTTTGTCCACACCCTCCCCAGAATTGGTTGTTTGTAGATTTTCTGATGATGCCGATTCTAACATGTGTGAGGTGATACCTCATTGTAGATTTGATTTGCATTTCTCTAATAATTAGTGCTGTTGTGCAGCTTTTCATGTGCGTCTTGGCCATCTCTGTGTCTCCTTTGAAGAAACGTCTCTTTAGATCTTCTGCCCATTTTTTATGGGGTTGTTTGTTTTTTTAATATTAAGCTGCATGAGCTGTTTATATATATTGGAGATTAAACCTCTGTCCATTGATTCGTTTGCAACGATTTTCGCCCATTCTGAGGGATGCCTTTTTCCATTCCCGTGTTTTTTAACAAAAAAGGAAAGAAAGGAAAAGAAGCAGAACACTAATGTGCGTAAAATATGCCTTTTGAAACGGTCGTTTTGAAATATGGACGTCCTGTGAATTATTTGGTCGATATGTGACCCCAGGATTTGTTTTCAGGGCAGGTGTCATTTACAGGCCTGCAATGATTTTGAATATCAACTGACCATTAGCGTTGGGATTAAAGCTGCTGTTGTGTGAAACGGCCACAAGGTGGCAGCAGTTCACCCTTACCAAATCTGGTTACTAGGGCAAGAGAGCCTCAGTGGAAGTGGTGTTCTAGATTGGAGTTTAGAATGGAATGTGCCAGGAGAAAGCCCCTCACGTTTGTCTCACTACTTCTTGTTCGTGTTTTTATTTTAATTTTTTATTTTTTATTACAGCAAGTTTGATTACAATGTTTGGCTTGTTGTAGGTGTGGAAGATGTGGTTCTTTTACACATATGCAGATGACTGTTCTTCCTGGGATCCTTTTCCCATGTACGTTATGACAGAATGTTGAGTAGTCCTCTCTTGGTATTCTGTAGGTCTTTGGTGATTATATATGTCACCTGTGTTTGTATATGTCTGTTAACCCCGATATCGTAATGAAACCAATCCTCACACCTTTCCATTGGTGAACCATAAGTTTGTTTAATGAATCTGTGATTGCCCTTCTCCGTGGAAATATCTGCCCTGGTATCCATTTTTAGGTAACACCTATAAGTGATATGATATGATATGTGTCTTTCACTTTCTGACTTACTACAAGTCACGTGATTACTTCTAGACTCATCTACGGTGCTGCAAATGGCATTGTGTCCTTTTTTCCCTTGGCTTCTCTTCTGCCTTAGCGGGGTCCATTTTCAACAATGTGATTCCCTGAGGGTTGTGGATTAGCTGACCTGGGCAGCCTTACCCTGCCGGCCCGCCCTCCCCAGGTGTGCCTCTTTGAGGTCAATATAAACAGAGCTCCAGGCAGCAATAGCCCCTGAAGCTGTGCCTGACTCCATATTCTCTGCCCCGTCAGCAGTCTCGGGGCTGTGCTGGTGGGAGGGAGTGAGGGGCCACAGCTTTGTGGGTGGCCCAGTGTGAGTGGGGTTCTGCTGGCCTTTCTGCAGGAGTTGCCAGGCTGCCGCCTGTAAAGAAGAGGATGTGTCACACATACCTTCCGCTGGAAATTCTCTCCGGACAGAGGTGAGGAAGGAAAAAAGCAGTGGGGTCCGGGACAGGAGGGGTATCTCAGGCAGGGCAATGGAAAGCTTCTGGAAGAGCGCCCCCGGCCAGGACCACCCTGGCTGGCCTGCAGGCACCAAGTTGGCCTGCGTGCTGTCGCTGGTGTGGCTCCACGGTCCTTCCTCTAGGCTTTCAAGCCCTTGTACATATTCAGGTGTTTTACCTGGAAAGGGTGGGAACAGTTCAGCAGCAGCTGGCCTGGGGCTCAGTTCACGTTTACTCAAAGATGCCTCGGCACGGTCCACCAGCTTTGCAATGAGGACGCTCCTTGCGTGGGGGGTGGGTTGCTGGCTGTATGGGAGATGGTTCCCCACCTCTGACCAATTTCGGAATTGTTTACTGCTGGAGCAAGTGCCGTGATAGGGTTTTCCTCTGTATAACTCGTGGGTTCAATTTTTGTTTCTTTTATGGTTCAAGTTAGGTTTTATTCCTCTTTTATGTATTTATAGATATAAGCATGGAAATAATTCTTTCCTATAAATACATCTGTGTGACGGGAAGAACTTTTTTTCTGTTTTATTTTTAAATTTTATTTTTTAAAATTTTGAAATTTAATTTTATTTATTTTTTTTATACAGCACGTTATTATTAGTTATGTATTTTATGCATATACATGTATACAGGTCAATCCCAAACTCCCAACTCATCCCACCACCCCCACCCCATGGCTTCCCACACTTGGTGTCCATACGTTTGTTCTCTACCTCTGTGTCTCTATTTCTTCCCTGCAAACCAGTTCATCTGTACCATTTTTAGGCTCCACATATATGCATTAATATACAATATTTGTTTTCCTCTTTCTGACTTACTTCATTCTGTATGACAGTCTCTCGATCCATCGATGTCTCTACAAATGACCCAGTTTCATTCCATTTTATGGCCGAGTAATATTCCATTTTATATATGTACCACATCTTTATCCATTCATCTGTCTGTGGGCATTTAGGTTGCTTCCATTACCTGGCTATTGTAAATAGTGCTGCAACGAACATTGTGGTGAATGTGCCTTTTTGAAATACGGTTTTCTCTGGGTATATGCCCAGAAGTGGGATTGCTGGATCAGATGGTAATTCTATTTCTAATTTTTTTAAGGAAACTCCATACTGTTCTCCATAGTGACTGTATCAATTTACATTCCCACCAATAGTGGAAGAGGGCTCCTTTTGTCCACACCCTCCCCAGAATTGGTTGTTTGTAGATTTTCTGATGATGCCGATTCTAACAGGTGTGAGGTGATACCTCATTGTAGTTTTGATTTGCATTTCTCTAATAATTAGTGCTGTTGAGCAGCTTTCCATGTGCGTCTTGGCCATCTCTGTGTCTCATTTGAAGAAACGTCTGTTTAGATCTTCTGCCCATTTTTTGGGGGGATGTTTGTTTTTTTAATATTAAGCTGCATGAGCTGTTTATATATATTGGAGATTAAACCTCTGTCCATTGATTCGTCTGCAACGATTTTCGCCCATTCTGAGGGATGCCTTTTCCCATTCCCGTGTTTTTTAACAAAAAAGGAAAGAAAGGAAAAGAAGCAGAACACTAATGTGCGTAAAATATGCCTTTTGAAACGGTCGTTTTGAAATATGGACGTCCTTTGAATTTTTTGGTCGATATGTGAACCCAGGATTTGTTTTCAGGGCAGGTGTCATTTACAGGCCTGCAATGATTTTGAATATCAACTGACTATTAGCGCTGGGATTAAAGCTGCTGTTGTGTGAAACGGCCACAAGGTGGCAGCAGTTCACCCTTACCAAATCTGGTTACTAGGGCAAGAGAGCCTCAGTGGAAGTGGTGTTCTAGATTGGAGTTTAGAATGGAATGTGCCAGGAGAAAGCCCCTCACGTTTGTCTCACTACTTCTTGTTCGTGTTTTTAATTTAATTTTTTATTTTTTATTACAGCAAGTTTGATTACAATGTTTGGCTTGTTGTAGTTGTGGAAGATGTGGTTCTTTTACACATATGCAGATGACTGTTCTTCCTGGGATCCTTTTCCCATGTACGTTATGACAGAATGTTGAGTAGTCCTCCCTTGGTATTCTGTAGGTCTTTGGTGATTATATATGTCACCTGTGTTTGTATATGTCTGTTAACCCTGATATCGTAATGAAACCAATCCTCACACCTTTCCATTGGTGAACCATAAGTTTGTTTAATGAATCTGTGATTGCCCTTCTCCGTGGAAATATCTGCCCTGGTATCCATTTTTAGGTAACACCTATAAGTGATATGATATGATATGTGTCTTTCACTTTCTGACTTACTACAAGTCACGTGATTACTTCTAGACTCATCTATGGTGCTGCAAATGGCATTGTGTCCTTTTTTTCCTTGGCTTCTATTCTGCCTTAGTGGGGTCCATTTTCAACAATGAGATTCCCTGAAGGTTGTTTATTAGCTGACCTGGGCAGCCTTACCCTGCCGGCCCGCCCTCCCCAGGTGTGCATCGTTGAGGTCAATATAAACAGCGCTCCAGGCAGCAATAGCCCCTGAAGCTCTGCCTGACTCCATATTCTCTGCCCCATCAGCAGTATCGGGGCTGTGCTGGTGGGAGGGTGTGAGGGGCCACAGCTTTGTGGGTGGCCCGCTGTGAGTGGGGTTCTGCTGGCCTTTCTGCAGGAGTTGCCAGGCTGCCGCCTGTAAAGAAGAGGTTGTGTCACCCATACCTTCCGCTGGAATTTCTCTCGGAACAGAGGTGAGGAAGGAAAATAGCAGTGCGGGCCGGGACAGGACGGGTATCTCAGGCAGGGCAATGGAAAGCTTCTGGAAGAGCGCCCGGGGACAGGACCACCCTGGCTGGCCTGCAGGCACCAAGTTGGCTTGCGTGCTGTTGCTGGTATGGCTCCACGGTCCTTCCTCTAGGCTTTCAAGCCCTTGTACATATTCAGGTGTTTTACCTGGAAAGGTTGGGAACAGTTCAGCAGCAGCTGGCCTGAGGCTCAGCTCACGTTTACTCACAGATGCCTTGGCACGGTCCCCCAGCTTTGCAATGAGGACACTCCTTGCGTGGGGTGTGTGTTGCTGGCTGAATGGGAGATGGTTTCCCACCTCTGACCAATTTCAGAATTGTTTACCACTGGAGCAAGTGCCCTGAGAGGGTTTTCCTCTGTATAACTCGTGGGTTCAATTTTTTTTTCTTTTATGGTTCAAGATAGATTTTATTCCTCTTTTATGTACTTATAAATATAAGCATGGAAATAATTCATTCCTATAAATACATCTGTGTGACGGGAAGAATTTTTTCTGTTTTATTTTTAAATTTTATTTTTTAAAATTTTGAAATTTAATTTTATTTATGTTTTTATACAGCAGGTTATTTTTAGTTTTGTATTTTATGCATATACATGTATACAGGTCAATCCCAATCTCCCAACTCATCCCACCACCACCACCCCATGGCTTCCCACACTTGGTGTCCATACGTTTGTTCTCTACCTCTGTGTCTCTATTTCTTCCCTGCAAACCAGTTCATCTGTACCATTTTTAGGCTCCACATATATGCGTTAATATACAATATTTGTTTTCCTCTTTCTGACTTACTTCATTCTGTATGACAGTCTCTCGATCCATCGATGTCTCTACAAATGACCCAGTTTCATTCCTTTTTATGGCCGAGTAATATTCCATTTTATATATGTACCACATCTTTATCCATTCATCTGTCTGTGGGCATTTAGGTTGCTTCCATTACCTGGCTATTGTAAATAGTGCTGCAACGAACATTGTGGTGAATGTGCCTTTTTGAAATACGGTTTTCTCTGGGTATATGCCCAGAAGTGGGATTGCTGGATCAGATTGTAATTCTATTTCTAGTTTTTTTAAGGAAACTCCATACTGTTCTCCATAGTGACTGTATCAATTTACATTCCCACCAATAGTGGAAGAGGGCTCCTTTTGTCCACACCCTCCCCAGAATTGGTTGTTTGTAGATTTTCTGATGATGCCGATTCTAACAGGTGTGAGGTGATACCTCATTGTAGTTTTGATTTGAATTTCTCCAATAATTAGTGCTGTTAAGCAGCTTTTCATGTGCGTCTTGGCCATCTCTGTGTCTCCTTTGAAGAAACGTCTCTTTAGATCTTCTGCCCATTTTTTTTTGGGTTGTTTATTTTTTTAATATTAAGCTGCATGAGCTGTTTATATATATTGGAGATTGCACCTCTGTCCATTGATTCGTCTGCAACGATTTTCGCCCATTCTGAGAGATGCCTTTTTCCATTCCCGTGTTTTTTAACAAAAAAGGGAAGAAAGGAAAAGAAGCAGAACACTAATGTGCGTAAAATATGCCTTTTGAAACGGTCGTTTTGAAATATGGACGTCCTTTGAATTATTTGGTCGATATGTGACCCCAGGATTTGTTTTCAGGGCAGGTGTCATTTACAGGCCTGCAATGATTTTGAATATCAACTGACCATTAGCGTTGGGATTAAAGCTGCTGTTGTGTGAAACGGCCACAAGGTGGCAGCAGTTCACCCTTACGAAATCTGGTTACTAGGGCAAGAGAGCCTCAGTGGAAGTGGTGTTCTAGATTGGAGTTTAGAATGGAATGTGCCAGGAGAAAGCCCCTCACGTTTGTCTCACTACTTCTTGTTCGTGTTTTTAATTTAATTTTTTATTTTTTATTACAGCAAGTTTGATTACAATGTTTGGCTTGTTGTAGGTGTGGAAGATGTGGTTCTTTTACACATATACAGATGACTGTTCTTCCTGGGATCCTTTTCCCATGTACGTTATGACAGAATGTTGAGTAGTCCTCCCTTGGTATTCTGTAGGTCTTTGGTGATTATATATGTCACCTGTGTTTGTATATGTCTGTTAACCCTGATATCGTAGTGAAACCAATCCTCACACCTTTCCATTGGTGAACCATAAGTTTGTTTAATGAATCTGTGATTGCCCTTCTCCGTGGAAATATCTGCCCTGGTATCCATTTTTAGGTAACACCAATAAGTGATATGATATGATATGTGTCTTTCACTTTCTGACTTACTACACGTCACGTGATTACTTCTAGACTCATCTACGGTGCTGCAAATGGCATTGTGTCCTTTTTTCCCTTGGCTTCTGTTCTGCCTTAGCGGGGTCCATTTTCAACAATGTGATTCCCTCAGGGTTGTGGATTAGCTGACCTGGGCAGCCTTACCCTGCCGGCCAGCCCTCCCCAGGTGTGCCTCGTTGAGATCAATATAAACAGCGCTCCAGGCAGCAATAGCCCCTGAATCTGTGCCTGCCTCCATATTCTCTGCCCCGTCAGCAGTCTCGGGACTGTGCTGGTGGGAGGGAGTGAGGGGCCACAACTTTGTGGGTGGCCCGGTGTGAGTGGGGTTCTGCTGGCCGTTCTGCAGGAGTTGCCAGGCTGCCGCTTGTAAAGAAGAGGATGTGTCATCCATACCTTCCGCTGGAATTTCTCTCCAGACAGAGGTGAGGAAGGAAAAAATCAGTGGGGTCCGGGACAGGAGGGTTATCTCAGGCAGGGCAATTGAAAGCTTCTGGAAGAGCGCCCGGGGCCAGGACCACGCTGGCTTGCCTGCAGGCACCAAGTTGGCCTGCGTGCTGTCGCTGGTGTGGCTCCAACGTCCTTCCTCTAGGCTTTCAAGCCCTTGTACATATTCAGGTGTTTTACCTGGAAAGGGTGGGAACAGTTCAGCAGCAGCTGGCCTGGGGCTCAGCTCACGTTTACTCACAGATGCCTCGGCACGGTCCCCCAGCTTTGCAATGAGGACGCTCCTTGCATGGGGGCTGGGTTGCTGGCTGTATGGGAGATGGTTCCCCACCTCTGACCAATTTCACAATTGTTTACCACTGGAGCAAGTGCCCTGATAGGGTTTTCCTCTGTATAACTCGTGGGTTCACTTTTTTTTTATGGTTCAAGTTAGATATTATTTCTCTTTTATGTATTTATTAATATAAGCATGGAAATAATTCATTCCTATAAATACATCTGTGTGACGGGAAGAACATTTTTCTGTTTTATTTTTAAATTTTATTTTTTAAAATTTTGAAATTTAATTTTATTTATTTTTTTATACAGCACGTTATTATTAGTTATGTATTTTATGCATATACATGTATACAGGTCAATCCCAATCTCCCAACTCATCCCACCACCACCACCCCATGGCTTCCCACACTTGGTGTCCATACGTGTGTTCTCTACTTCTGTGTCTCTATTTCTTCCCTGCAAACCAGTTCATCTGTACCATTTTTAGGCTCCACATATATGCATTAATATACAATATTTGTTTTCCTCTTTCTGACTTACTTCATTCTGTATGACAGTCTCTCGATCCATCGATGTCTCTACAAAAGACCCAGTTTCATTGTTTTTATGGCCGAGTGATATTCCATTTCATATATGTACCACATCTTTATCCATTCATCTGTCTGTAGGCATTTAGGTTGCTTCCATTACCTGGCTATTGTAAATACTGCTGCAACGAACATTGTGGTGAATGTGCCTTTTTGATTTACGGTTTTCTCTGGGTATATGCCCAGAAGTGGGATTGCTGGATCAGATGGTAATTCTATTTCTAGTTTTTTTAAGGAAACTCCATACTGTTCTCCATAGTGACTGTATCAATTTACATTCCCACTAATAGTGGAAGAGGGCTCCTTTTGTCCACACCCTCCCCAGAATTGGTTGTTTGTATATTTTCTGATGATGCCGATTCTAACAGGTGTGAGGTGATACCTCATTGTAGTTTTGATTTGCATTTCTCCAATAATTAGTGCTGTTGAGCAGCTTTTCATGTGCGTCTTGGCCATCTCTGTGTCTCCTTTGAAGAAACGTCTCTTTAGATCTTCTGCCCATTTTTTTGGGTTGTTTGTTTTTTTAATATTAAGCTGCATGAGCTGTTTATATATATTGGAGATTAAACCTCTGTCCATTGATTCGTCTGCAACGATTTTCGCCCATTCTGAGGGATGCCTTTTTCCATTCCCGTGTTTTTTAACAAAAAAGGAAAGAAAGGAAAAGAAGCAGAACACTAATGTGCGTAAAATATGCCTTTTGAAACGGTCGTTTTGAAATATGGACGTCCTTTGGATTATTTGGTCGATATGTGACCCCAGGATTTGTTTTCAGGGCAGGTGTCATTTACAGGCCTGCAATGATTTTGAATATCAACTGACCATTAGCGTTGGGATTAAAGCTGCTGTTGTGTGAAACGGACACAACGTGGCAGCAGTTCACCCTTACCAAATCTGGTTACTAGGGCAAGAGAGCCTCAGTGGAAGTGGTGTTCTAGATTGGAGTTTAGAATGGAATGTGCCAGGAGAAAGCCCCTCACGTTTGTCTCACTACTTCTTGTTCCTGTTTTTAATTTAATTTTTTATTTTTTATTACAGCAAGTTTGATTACGTTTGGCTTGTTGTAGGTGTGGAAGATGTGGTTCATTTACACATATACAGATGAGTGTTCTTCTTGGGATCCTTTTCCCATGTACGTTATGACAGAATGTTGAGTAGTCCTCCCTTGGTATTCTGTAGGTCTTTGGAGATTATATATGTCACCTGTGTTTGTATATGTCTGTTAACCCTGATATCGTAATGAAACCAATCCTCACACCTTTCCATTGGTGAACCATAAGTTTGTTTAATGAATCTGTGATTGCCCTTCTCCGTGGAAATATCTGCCCTGGTATCCATTTTTAGGTAACACCTATAAGTGATATGATATGATATGTGTCTTTCACTTTCTGACTTACTACAAGTCACGTGATTACTTCTAGACTCATCTACGGTGCTGCAAATGGCATTGTGTCCTTTTTTCCCTTGGCTTCTCTTCTGCCTTAGCGGGGTCCATTTTCAACAATGTGATTCCCTAAGGGTTGTGGATTAGCTGACCTGGGCAGCCTTACCCTGCCGGCCCGCCCTCCCCAGGTGTGCCTCGTTGAGGTCAATATAAACAGAGCTCCAGGCAGCAATAGCTCCTGAAGCTGTGCCTGACTCCATATTCTCTGCCCCGTCAGCAGTCTCGGGGCTGTGCTGGTGGGAGGGAGTGAGGGGCCACAGCTTTGTGGGTGGCCCGGTGTGAGTGGGGTTCTGCTGGCCTTTCTGCAGGAGTTGCCAGGCTGCCGCCTGTAAAGAAGAGGATGTGTCACACATACCTTCCGCTGGAATTTCTCTCCGGACAGAGGTGAGGAAGGAAAAAAACAGTGGGATCCGGGACAGGAGGGGTATCACAGGCAGGGCAATGGAAAGCTTCTGGAAGAGCGCCCGGGGCCAGGACCACGCTGGCTTGCCTGCAGGCACCAAGTTGGCCTGCATGCTGTCGCTGGTGTGGCTCCATGGTCCTTCCTCTAGGCTTTCAAGCCCTTGTACATATTCAGGTGTTTTACCTGGAAAGGGTGGGAACAGTTCAGCAGCAGCTGGCCTGGGGCTCAGCTCACGTTTACTCACAGATGCCTCGGCACGGTCCCCCAGCTTTGCAATGAGGATGCTCCTTGCGTGGGGGGTGGGTGGCTGGCTGTATGGGAGATGGTTCCCCACCTCTGACCAATTTCAGAATTGTTTACCACTGGAGCAAGTGCCGTGATAGGGTTTTCCTCTGTATACCTCGTGGGTTCAATTTTTTTTTCTTGTATGGTTCAAGTTAGATTTTATTCCTCTTTTATGTATTTATAAATATAAGCATGGAAATAATTCATTCCTATAAATACATCTGTGTGACGGGAAGAATTTTTTCTGTTTTATTTTTAAATTTTATTTTTTAAAATTTTGAAATTTAATTTTATTTATGTTTTTATACAGCAGGTTATTATTAGTTATGTATTTTATGCATATACATGTATACAGGTCAATCCCAATCTCCCAACTCATCCCTCCACCACCACCCCATGGCTTCCCACACTTGGTGTCCATACGTTTGTTCTCTACCTCTGTGTCTCTATTTCTTCCCTGCAAACCAGTTCATCTGTACCATTTTTAGGCTCCACATATATGCATTAATATACAATATTTGTTTTCCTCTTTCTGACTTACTTCATTCTGTATGACAGTCTCTCGATCCATCGATGTCACTACAAATGACCCAGTTTCATTCCTTTTTATGGCCGAGTAATATTCCATTTTATATATGTACCACATCTTTATCCATTCATCTGTCTGTGGGCATTTAGGTTGCTTCCATTACCTGGCTATTGTAAATAGTGCTGCAACGAACATTGTGGTGAATGTGCCTTTTTGATTTCCGGTTTTCTCTGGGTATATGCCCAGAAGTGGGATTGCTGGATCAGATGGTAATTCTATTTCTAGTTTTTTTAAGGAAACTCCATACTGTTCTCCATAGTGACTGTATCAATTTACATTCCCACCAATAGTGGAAGAGGGCTCCTTTTGTCCACACCCTCCCCAGAATTGGTTGTTTGTAGATTTTCTGATGATGCCGATTCTTACAGGTGTGAGGTGATACCTCATTGTAGTTTTGATTTGCATTTCTCTAATAATTAGTGCTGTTGAGCAGCTTTTCATGTGCGTCTTGGCCATCTCTGTGTCTCCTTTGAAGAAACGTCTCTTTAGATCTTCTGCCCATTTTTTTGGGTTGTTTGTTTTTTTAATATTAAGCTGCATGAGCTGTTTATATATATTGGAGATTAAACCTCTGTCCATTGATTCGTCTGCAACGATTTTCGCCCATTCTGAGGGATGCCTTTTTCCATTCCCGTTTTTTTTAACAAAAAAGGAAAGAAAGGAAAAGAAGCAGAACACTAATGTGCGTAAAATATGCCTTTTGAAACGGTCGTTTTGAAATATGGACGTCCTTTGAATTTTTTGGTCGATATGTGACCCCAGGATTTGTTTTCAGGGCAGGTGTCATTTACAGGCCTGCAATGATTTTGAATATCAACTGACCATTAGCGTTGGGATTAAAGCTGCTGTTGTGTGAAACGGCCACAAGGTGGCAGCAGTTCACCCTTACCAAATCTGGTTACTAGGGCAAGAGAGCCTCAGTGGAAGTGGTGTTCTAGATTGGAGTTTAGAATGGAATGTGCCAGGAGAAAGCCCCTCACGTTTGTCTCACTACTTCTTGTTCGTGTTTTTAATTTAATTTTTTATTTTTTATTACAGCAAGTTTGATTACAATGTTTGGCTTGCTGTAGGTGTGGAAGATGTGGTTCTTTTACACATATACAGATGTCTGTTCTTCCTGGGATCCTTTTCCCATGTACGTTATGACAGAATGTTGAGTAGTCCTCTCTTGGTATTCTGTAGGTCTTTGGTGATTATATATGTCACCTGTGTTTGTATATGTCTGTTAACCCCGATATCGTAATGAAACCAATCCTCACACCTTTCCATTGGTGAACCATAAGTTTGTTTAATGAATCTGTGATTGCCCTTCTCCGTGGAAATATCTGCCCTGGTATCCATTTTTAGGTAACACCTATAAGTGATATGATATGATATGTGTCTTTCACTTTCTGACTTACTGCAAGTCACGTGATTACTTCTAGACTCATCTACAGTGCTGCAAATGGCATTGTGACTTTTTTTCCTTGGCTTCTCTTCTGCCTTAGCGGGATCCATTTTCAACAATGTGATTCCCTGAGGGTTGTGGATTACCTGACCTGGGCAGCCTTACCCTGCCGGCCCGCCCTCCCCAGGTGTCCCTCGTTGAGGTCAATATAAACAGAGCTCCAGGCAGCAATAGCGCCTGAAGCTGTGCCTGACTCCATATTCTCTGCCCCGTCAGCAGTCTCGGGGCTGTGCTGGTGGGAGGGAGTGAGGGGCCACAGCTTTGTGGGTGGCCCGGTGTGAGTGGGGTTCTGCTGGCCTTTCTGCAGGAGTTGCCAGGCTGCCGCCTGTAAAGAAGAGGTTGTGTCACCCATACCTTCCGCTGGAATTACTCTCCGGACAGAAGTGAGGAAGGAAAAAAGCAGTGGGGTACGGGAATGAGGGGTTTTTCGGGCAGGGCAATGGAAAGCATCTGGAAGAGCGCCCGGGGCCAGGACCACCCAGGCTGGCCTGCGGGCACCAAGTTGGCCTGCGAGCTGTCGCTGGTGTGGCTCCACGGTCCTTCCTCTAGGCTTTCAAGCCCTTGTACATATTCAGGTGTTTTACCTGGAAAGGGTGGGAACAGTTCAGCAGCAGCTGGCCTGGGGCTCAGCTCACGTTTACTCACAGATGCCTCGGCACGGTCCCCCAGCTTTGCAATGAGGACGCTCCTTGCGTGGGGGGTGGGTTGCTGGCTGTATGGGAGATGATTCCCCACCTCTGAACAATTTCAGAATTGTTTACCACTGGAGCAAGTGCCCTGATAGGGTTTTCCTCTGTATAACTCGCGGGTTCAGGATTTTTTTTTCTTTTATGGTTCAAGTTAGATTTTATTCCTCTTTTATGTATTTATAGATATAAGCATGGAAATAATTCATTCCTATAAATTCATCTGTGTGACGTGAAGAACTTTTTTCTGTTTTATTTTTAAATTTTATTTTTTAAAATTTTGAAATTTTATTTTATTTTTTTATACAGCACGTTATTATTAGTTATGTATTTTATGCATATACATGTATACAGGTCAATCCCAAACTCCCAACTCATCCCACCACCACCACCCCATGGCTTCCCACACTTGGTGTCCATACGTTTGTTCTCTACCTCTGTGTCTCTATTTCTTCTGTGCAAACCAGTTCATCTGTACCATTTTTAGGCTCCACATATATGCATTAATAGACAATATTTGTTTTCCTCTTTCTGACTTACTTCATTCTGTATGACAGTCACTCGATCCATCGATGTCTCTACAAATGACCCAGTTTCATTACTCTTTATGGCCGAGTAATATTCCATTTTATATATGTACCTCATCTTTATCCATTCATCTGTCTGTGGGCATTTAGGTTGCTTCCATTACCTGGCTATTGTAAATAGTGCTGCAACGAACATTGTGGTGAATGTGCCTTTTTGAAATACGGTTTTCTCTGGGTATATGCCCAGAAGTGGGATTGCTGGATCAGATGGTAATTCTATTTCTAGATTTTTTAAGGAAACTCCATACTGTTCTCCATAGTGACTGTATCAATTTACATTCCCACCAATAGTGGAAGAGGGCTCCTTTTGTCCACACCCTCCCCAGAATTGGTTGTTTGTAGATTTTCTGATGATGCCGATTCTAACAGGTGTGAGGTGATACCTCATTGTAGTTTTGATATGCATTTCTCTAATAATTAATGCTGTTGAGCAGCTTTTCATGTGCGTCTTGGCCATCTCTGTGTCTCCTTTGAAGAAACGTCTCTTTAGATCTTCTGCCCATTTTTTTTGGGTTGTTTATTTTTTTAATATTAAGCTGCATGAGCTGTTTATATATATTGGAGATTAATCCTCTGTCCATTGATTCATCTGCAACGATTTTCGCCCATTCTGAGGGATGCCTTTTTCCATTCCCGTGTTTTTTCACAAAAAAGGAAAGAAAGGAAAAGAAGCAGAACACTAATGTGCGTAAAATATGCCTTTTGAAACGGTCGTTTTGAAATATGGACGTCCTTTGGATTATTTCGTCGATATGTGACCCCAGGATTTGTTTTCAGGGCAGGTGTCATTTACAGGCCTGCAATGATTTTGAATGTCAACTGACCATTAGCGCTGGGATTAAAGCTGCTGTTGTGTGAAACGGCCACTAGGTGGCAGCAGTTCACCCTTACCAAATCTGGTTACTAGGGCAAGAGAGCCTCAGTGGAAGTGGTGTTCTAGATTGGAGTTTAGAATGGAATGTGCCAGGAGAAAGCCCCTCACGTTTGTCTCACTACTTCTTGTTCATGTTTTTAATTTAATTTTTTATTTTTTATTACAGCAAGTTTGATTACAATGTTTGGCTTGTTGTAGGTGTGGAAGATGTGGTTCTTTTACACATATACAGATGACTGTTCTTCCTGGGATCCTTTTCCCATGTACGTTATGACAGAATGTTGAGTAGTCCTCTGTTGGTATTCTGTAGGTTTTTGGTGATTATATATGTCACCTGTGTTTGTATATGTCTGTTAACCCCGATATCGTAATGAAACCAATCCTCACACCTTTCCATTGGTGAACCATAAGTTTGTTTAATGAATCTGTGATTGCCCTTCTCCGTGGAAATATCTGCCCTGGTATCCATTTTTAGGTAACACCTATAAGTGATATGATATGATATGTGTCTTTCACTTTCTGACTTACTACAAGTCACGTGATTACTTCTAGACTCATCTACGGTGCTGCAAATGGCATTGTGTCCTTTTTTCCCTTGGCTTCTCTTCTGCATTAGCGGGGTTCATTTTCAACAATGTGATTCCCTCAGGGTTGTGGATTAGCTGACCTGGGCAGCCTTACCCTGCCGGCCCGCCCTTCCCAGGTGTGCCTCGTTGAGGTCAATATAAACCGAGCTCCAGGCAGCAATAGCCCCTGTAGCTGTGCCTGACTCCATATTCTCTGCCCCGTCAGCAGTCTCGGGGCTGTGCTGGTGGGAGGGAGTGAGGGGCCACAGCTTTGTGGGTGGCCCGGTGTGAGTGGTGTTCTGCTGGCCTTTCTGCAGGAGTTGCCAGGCTGCCGCCTGTAAAGAAGAGGTTGTGTCACCCGTAACTTCCGCTGGAATTTGTCTCCGGACAGAGTTGAGGAAGGAAAAAAGCAGTGTGGGCCGGGACAGGAGGGGTATCTCAGGCAGGGCAATGGAAAGCTTCTGGAAGAGCGCCCGGGGCCAGGACCACCCTGGCTGGCCTGCAGGCACCAAGTTGGCCTGCGTGCTGTCGCTGGAGTGGCTCCATCGTCCTTCCTCTAGGCTTTCAAGCCCTTGAACATATTCAGGTGTTTTACCTGGAAAGGGTGGGAACAGTTCAGCAGCAGCTGGCCTGGGGCTCAGCTCATGTTTACTCACAGATGCCTCGGCACGGTCCCCTAGCTTTTCAATGAGGACACTCCTTGCATGGGGTGTGGGTTGCTGGCCTTATGGGAGATGATTCCCCACCTCTGACCAATTTCAGAATTGTTTACCACTGGAGCAAGTGCCCTGATAGGGTTTTCCTCTGTATAACTCGTGGGTTCAGGATTATTTTTTCTTTTATGGTTCAAGTTAGATTTTATTCCTCTTTTATGTATTTATAGATATAAGCATGGAAATAATTCATTCCTATAAATACATCTGTGTGACGGGAAGTACTTTTTTCTGTTTTATTTTAAATTTTATTTTTTAAAATTTTGAAATTTAATTTTATTTATTTTTTTTATACAGCACGTTATTATTAGTTATGTATTTTATGCATATACATGTATACAGGTCAATCCCAAACTCCCAACTCATCCCACCACCACCACCCCATGGCTTCCCACACTTGGTGTCCATACGTTTGTTCTCTACCTCTGTGTCTCTATTTCATCCCTGCAAACCAGTTCATCTGTACCATTTTTAGGCTCCACATATATGCGTTAATATACAATATTTGTTTTCCTCTTTCTGACTTACTTCATTCTGTATGACAGTCTCTCGATCCATCGATGTCTCTACAAATGACCCAGGTTCATTCCTTTTTATGGCCGAGTAATATTCCATTTTATATATGTACCTCATCTTTATCCATTCATCTGTCTGTGGGCATTTAGGTTGCTTCCATTACCTGGCTATTGTAAATAGTGCTGCAAGGAACATTGTGGTGAATGTGCCTTTTTGAAATACGGTTTTCTCTGGGTATATGCCCAGAAGTGGGATTGCTGGATCAGATGGTAATTCTATTTCTAGATTTTTTAAGGAAACTCCATACTGTTCTCCATAGTGACTGTATCAATTTACATTCCCACCAATAGTGGAAGAGGGCTCCTTTTGTCCACACCCTCCCCAGAATTGGTTGTTTGTAGATTTTCTGATGATGCCGATTCTAACAGGTGTGAGGTGATACCTCATTGTAGTTTTGATTTGCATTTCTCTAATAATTAGTGCTATTGAGCAGCTTTTCATGTGCGTCTTGACCATCTCTGTCTCTCCTTTGAAGAAACGTCTCTGTAGATCTTCTGCCCATTTTTTTGGGTTGTTTGTTTTTTTAATATAAAGCTGCATGAGCTGTTTATATATATTGGAGATTAAACCTCTGTCCATTGATTCGTCTGCAACGATTTTCGCCCATTCTGAGGGATGCCTTTTTCCATTCCCGTGTTTTTTAACAAAAAAGGAAAGAAAGGAAAAGAAGCAGAACACTAATGTGCGTAAAATATGCCTTTTGAAACGGTCGTTTGGAAATATGGACGTCTTTGAATTTTTTGGTCGATATGTGACCCCAGGATTTGTTTTCAGGGCAGGTGTCATTTACAGGCCTGCAATGATTTTGAATATCAACTGACCATTAGCGCTGGGATTAAAGCTGCTGTTGTGTGAAACGGCCACAAGGTGGCAGCAGTTCACCCTTACCAAATCTGGTCACTAGGGCAAGAGAGCCTCAGTGGAAGTAGTGTTCTAGATTGGAGTTTAGAATGGAATGTGCCAGGAGAAAGCCCCTCACGTTTGTCTCACTACTTCTTGTTCATGTTTTTAATTTAATTTTTTATTTTTTATTACAGCAAGTTTGATTACAATGTTTGGCTTGTTGTAGGTGTGGAAGATGTGGTTGTTTTACACATATACAGATGACTGTTCTTCCTGGGATCCTTTTCCCATGTACGTTATGACAGAATGTTGAGTAGTCCTCTGTTGGTATTCTGTAGGTTTTTGGTGATTATATATGTCACCTGTGTTTGTATATGTCTGTTAACCCCGATATCGTAATGAAACCAATCCTCACACCTTTTCATTGGTGAACCATAAGTTTGTTTAATGAATCTGTGATTGCCCTTCTCCGTGGAAATATCTGCCCTGGTATCCATTTTTAGGTAACACCTATAAGTGATATGATATGATATGTGTCTTTCACTTTCTGACTTACTACAAGTCACGTGATTACTTCTAGACTCATCTACGGTGCTGCAAATGGCATTGTGTCCTTTTTTCCCTTGGCTTCTCTTCTGCATTAGCGGGGTTCATTTTCAAGAATGTGATTCCCTCAGGGTTGTGGATTAGCTGACCTGGGCAGCCTTACCCTGCCGGCCCGCCCTTCCCAGGTGTGCCTCGTTGAGTTCAATATAAACCGAGCTCCAGGCAGCAATAGCCCCTGAAGCTGTGCCTGACTCCATATTCTCTGCCCCGTCAGCAGTCTCGGGGCTGTGCTGGTGGGAGGGAGTGAGGGGCCACAGCTTTGTGGGTGGCCCGGTGTGAGTGGTGTTCTGCTGGCCTTTCTGCAGGAGTTGCCAGGCTGCCGCCTGTAAAGAAGAGGTTGTGTCACCCGTACCTTCCGCTGGAATTTGTCTCCGGACAGAGTTGAGGAAGGAAAAAAGCAGTGTGGGCCGGGACAGGAGGGGTATCTCAGGCAGGGCAATGGAAAGCTTCTGGAAGAGCGCCCGGGGCCAGGACCACCCTGGCTGGCCTGCAGGCACCAAGTTGGCCTGCGTGCTGTCGCTGGAGTGGCTCCACCGTCCTTCCTCTAGGCTTTCAAGCCCTTGAACATATTCAGGTGTTTTACCTGGAAAGGGTGGGAACAGTTCAGCAGCAGCTGGCCTGGGGCTCAGCTCATGTTTACTCACAGATGCCTCGGCACGGTCCCCTAGCTTTTCAATGAGGACACTCCTTGCATGGGGTGTGGGTTGCTGGCCTTATGGGAGATGATTCCCCACCTCTGACCAATTTCAGAATTGTTTACCACTGGAGCAAGTGCCCTGATAGGGTTTTCCTCTGTATAACTCGTGGGTTCAGGATTATTTTTTCTTTTATGGTTCAAGTTAGATTTTATTCCTCTTTTATGTATTTATAGATATAAGCATGGAAATAATTCATTCCTATAAATACATCTGTGTGACGGGAAGTACTTTTTTCTGTTTTATTTTAAATTTTATTTTTTAAAATTTTGAAATTTAATTTTATTTATTTTTTTTTATACAGCACGTTATTATTAGTTATGTATTTTATGCATATACATGTATACAGGTCAATCCCAAACTCCCAACTCATCCCACCACCACCACCCCATGGCTTCCCACACTTGGTGTCCATACGTTTGTTCTCTACCTCTGTGTCTCTATTTCATCCCTGCAAACCAGTTCATCTGTACCATTTTTAGGCTCCACATATATGCGTTAATATACAATATTTGTTTTCCTCTTTCTGACTTACTTCATTCTGTATGACAGTCTCTCGATCCATCGATGTCTCTACAAATGACCCAGGTTCATTCCTTTTTATGGCCGAGTAATATTCCATTTTATATATGTACCTCATCTTTATCCATTCATCTGTCTGTGGGCATTTAGGTTGCTTCCATTACCTGGCTATTGTAAATAGTGCTGCAAGGAACATTGTGGTGAATGTGCCTTTTTGAAATACGGTTTTCTCTGGGTATATGCCCAGAAGTGGGATTGCTGGATCAGATGGTAATTCTATTTCTAGATTTTTTAAGGAAACTCCATACTGTTCTCCATAGTGACTGTATCAATTTACATTCCCACCAATAGTGGAAGAGGGCTCCTTTTGTCCACACCCTCCCCAGAATTGGTTGTTTGTAGATTTTCTGATGATGCCGATTCTAACAGGTGTGAGGTGATACCTCATTGTAGTTTTGATTTGCATTTCTCTAATAATTAGTGCTATTGAGCAGCTTTTCATGTGCGTCTTGACCATCTCTGTGTCTCCTTTGAAGAAACGTCTCTTTAGATCTTCTGTCCATGTTTTTGGGTTGTTTGTTTTTTTAATATTAAGCTGCATGAGCTGTTTATATATATTGGAGATTAAACCTCTGTCCATTGATTCGTCTGCAACGATTTTCGCCCATTCTGAGGGATGCCTTTTTCCATTCCCGTGTTTTTTAACAAAAAAGGAAAGAAAGGAAAAGAAGCAGAACACTAATGTGCGTAAAATATGCCTTTTGAAACGGTCGTTTGGAAATATGGACGTCTTTGAATTTTTTGGTCGATATGTGACCCCAGGATTTGTTTTCAGGGCAGGTGTCATTTACAGGCCTGCAATGACTTTGAATATCAACTGACCATTAGCGCTGGGATTAAAGCTGCTGTTGTGTGAAACGGCCACAAGGTGGCAGCAGTTCACCCTTACCAAATCTGGTCACTAGGGCAAGAGAGCCTCAGTGGAAGTGGTGTTCTAGATTGGAGTTTAGAATGGAATGTGCCAGGAGAAAGCCCCTCACGTTTGTCTCACTACTTCTTGTTCATGTTTTTAATTTAATTTTTTATTTTTTATTACAGCAAGTTTGATTACAAAGTTTGGCTTGTTGTAGGTGTGGAAGATGTGGTTCTTTTACACATATACAGATGACTGTTCTTCCTGGGATCCTTTTCCCATGTAAGTTATGACAGAATGTTGAGTAGTCCTCTCTTGGTATTCTGTAGGTCTTTGGTGATTATATATGTCACCTGTGTTTGTATATGTCTGTTAACCCCGATATCGTAATGAAACCAATCCTCACACCTTTCCATTGGTGAACCATAAGTTTGTTTAATGAATCTGTGATTGCCCTTCTCCGTGGAAATATCTGCCCTGGTATCCATTTTTAGGTAACACCTATAAGTGATATGATATGATATGTGTCTTTCACTTTCTGACTTACTACAAGTCACGTGATTACTTCTAGTCTCATCTACGGTGCTGCAAATGGCATTGTGTCCTTTTTTCCCTTGGCTTCTCTTCTGCCTTAGCGGGGTCCATTTTCAACAATGTGATTCCCTCAGGGTTGTGGATTAGCTGACATGGGCAGCCTTACCCTGCCGGCCCGCCCTTCCCAGGTGTGCCTCGTTGAGGTCAATATAAACAGCGCTCCAGGCAGCAATAGCCCCTGAAGCTGTGCCTGACTCCATATTCTCTGCCCCGTCAGCAGTCTCGGGGCTGTGCTGGTGGGAGGGAGTGAGGGGCCATAGCTTTGTGGGTGGCCCGGTGTGAGTGGGGTTCTGCTGGCCTTTCTGCAGGAGTTGCCAGGCTGCCGCCTGTAAAGAAGAGGTTGTGTCACCCGTAACTTCCGCTGGAATTTGTCTCCGGACAGAGTTGAGGAAGGAAAAAAGCAGTGGGGGCCGGGACAGGAGGGGTATCTCAGGCAGGGCAATGGAAAGCTTCTGGAAGAGCGCCCGGGGCCAGGACCACCCTGGCTGGCCTACAGGCACCAAGTTGGCCTGCGTGCTGTCGCTGGAGTGGCTCCACCGTCCTTCCTCTAGGCTTTCAAGCCCTTGTACATATTCAGGTGTTTTACCTTGAAAGGTGGGAACAGTTCAGCAGCAGCTGGCCTGGGGCTCAGCTCATGTTTACTCACAGATGCCTCGGCACGGTCCCCCAGCTTTTCAATGAGGACGCTCCTTGCGTGGGGGGTGGGTTGCTGGCTGTATGGGAGATGATTCCCCACCTCTGACCAATTTCAGAATTGTTTACCACAGGAGCAAGTGCCCTGATAGGGATTTCCTCTGTATAACTCGTGGGTTCAGGATTTTTTTTTCTTTTATGGTTCAAGTTAGATTTTATTCCTCTTTTATGTATTTATAGATATAAGCATGGAAATAATTCATTCCTATAAATACATCTGTGTGACGGGAAGTACTTTTTTCTGTTTTATTTTAAATTTTATTTTTTAAAATTTTGAAATTTAATTTTATTTATTTTTTTTTATACAGCACGTTATTATTAGTTATGTATTTTATGCATATACATGTATACAGGTCAATCCCAAACTCCCAACTCATCCCACCACCACCACCCCATGGCTTCCCACACTTGGTGTCCATACGTTTGTTCTCTACCTCTGTGTCTCTATTTCATCCCTGCAAACCAGTTCATCTGTACCATTTTTAGGCTCCACATATATGCGTTAATATACAATATTTGTTTTCCTCTTTCTGACTTACTTCATTCTGTATGACAGTCTCTCGATCCATCGATGTCTCTACAAATGACCCAGGTTCATTCCTTTTTATGGCCGAGTAATATTCCATTTTATATATGTACCTCATCTTTATCCATTCATCTGTCTGTGGGCATTTAGGTTGCTTCCATTACCTGGCTATTGTAAATAGTGCTGCAAGGAACATTGTGGTGAATGTGCCTTTTTGAAATACGGTTTTCTCTGGGTATATGCCCAGAAGTGGGATTGCTGGATCAGATGGTAATTCTATTTCTAGATTTTTTAAGGAAACTCCATACTGTTCTCCATAGTGACTGTATCAATTTACATTCCCACCAATAGTGGAAGAGGGCTCCTTTTGTCCACACCCTCCCCAGAATTGGTTGTTTGTAGATTTTCTGATGATGCCGATTCTAACAGGTGTGAGGTGATACCTCATTGTAGTTTTGATTTGCATTTCTCTAATAATTAGTGCTATTGAGCAGCTTTTCATGTGCGTCTTGACCATCTCTGTGTCTCCTTTGAAGAAACGTCTCTTTAGATCTTCTGCCCATTTTTTGGGGTTGTTTGTTTTTTTAATATAAAGCTGCATGAGCTGTTTATATATATTGGAGATTAAACCTCTGTCCATTGATTCGTCTGCAACGATTTTCGCCCATTCTGAGGGATGCCTTTTTCCATTCCCGTGTTTTTTAACAAAAAAGGAAAGAAAGGAAAAGAAGCAGAACACTAATGTGCGTAAAATATGCCTTTTGAAACGGTCGTTTGGAAATATGGACGTCTTTGAATTTTTTGGTCGATATGTGACCCCAGGATTTGTTTTCAGGGCAGGTGTCATTTACAGGCCTGCAATGATTTTGAATATCAACTGACCATTAGCGCTGGGATTAAAGCTGCTGTTGTGTGAAACGGCCACAAGGTGGCAGCAGTTCACCCTTACCAAATCTGGTTACTAGGGCAAGAGAGCCTCAGTGGAAGTGGTGTTCTAGATTGGAGTTTAGAATGGAATGTGCCAGGAGAAAGCCCCTCACGTTTGTCTCACTACTTCTTGTTCATGTTTTTAATTTAATTTTTTATTTTTTATTACAGCAAGTTTGATTACAATGTTTGGCTTGTTGTAGGTGTGGAAGATGTGGTTCTTTTACACATATACAGATGACTGTTCTTCCTGGGATCCTTTTCCCATGTAAGTTATGACAGAATGTTGAGTAGTCCTCTCTTGGTATTCTGTAGGTCTTTGGTGATTATATATGTCACCTGTGTTTGTATATGTCTGTTAACCCCGATATCGTAATGAAACCAATCCTCACACCTTTCCATTGGTGAACCATAAGTTTGTTTAATGAATCTGTGATTGCCCTTCTCCGTGGAAATATCTGCCCTGGTATCCATTTTTAGGTAACACCTATAAGTGATATGATATGATATGTGTCTTTCACTTTCTGACTTACTACAAGTCACGTGATTACTTCTAGACTCTTCTACGGTGCTGCAAATGGCATTGTGTCCTTTTTTCCCTTGGCTTCTCTTCTGCCTTAGCGGGGTCCATTTTCAACAATGTGATTCCCTCAGGGTTGTGGATTAGCTGACATGGGCAGCCTTACCCTGCCGGCCCGCCCTTCCCAGGTGTGCCTCGTTGAGGTCAATATAAACAGCGCTCCAGGCAGCAATAGCCCCTGAAGCTGTGCCTGACTCCATATTCTCTGCCCCGTCAGCAGTCTCGGGGCTGTGCTGGTGGGAGGGAGTGAGGGGCCACAGCTTTGTGGGTGGCCCGGTGTGAGTGGGGTTCTGCTGGCCTTTCTGCAGGAGTTGCCAGGCTGCCGCCTGTAAAGAAGAGGTTGTGTCACCCGTAACTTCCGCTGGAATTTGTCTCCGGACAGAGTTGAGGAAGGAAAAAAGCAGTGGGGGCCGGGACAGGAGGGGTATCACAGGCAGGGCAATGGAAAGCTTCTGGAAGAGCGCCCGGGGCCAGGACCACCCTGGCTGGCCTACAGGCACCAAGTTGGCCTGCGTGCTGTCGCTGGAGTGGCTCCACCGTCCTTCCTCTAGGCTTTCAAGCCCTTGTACATATTCAGGTGTTTTACCTTGAAAGGTGGGAACAGTTCAGCAGCAGCTGGCCTGGGGCTCAGCTCACGTTTACTCACAGATGCCTCGGCACGGTCCCCCAGCTTTTCAATGAGGACGCTCCTTGCGTGGGGGGTGGGTTGCTGGCTGTATGGGAGATGATTCCCCACCTCTGACCAATTTCAGAATTGTTTACCACAGGAGCAAGTGCCCTGATAGGGATTTCCTCTGTATAACTCGTGGGTTCAGGATTTTTTTTTCTTTTATGGTTCAAGTTAGATTTTATTCCTCTTTTATGTATTTATAGATATAAGCATGGAAATAATTCATTCCTATAAATACATCTGTGTGACGGGAAGTACTTTTTTCTGTTTTATTTTAAATTTTATTTTTTTAAATTTTGAAATTTAATTTTATTTATATTTTTTATACAGCACGTTATTATTAGTTATGTATTTTATGCATATACATGTATACAGGTCAATCCCTATCTCCCAACTCATCCCACCACCAGCACCCCATGGCTTCCCACAATTGGTGTCCATACGTTTGTTCTCTACCTCTGTGTCTCTATTTCTTCCCTGCAAACCAGTTCATCCGTACCATTTTTTTAGGTTCCACATATATGCATTAATATACAATATTTGTTTTCCTCTTTCTGACTTACTTCATTCTGTATGACAGTCTCTCGATCCATCGATGTCTCTACAAATGACCCAGTTTCATTCCTTTTTATGGCCGAGTAATATTCCATTTCATATATGTACCACATCTTTATCCATTCATCTGTCTGTGGGCATTTAGGTTGCTTCCATTACCTTGCTATTGTAAATAGTGCTGCAACGAACATTGTGGTGAATGTGCCTTTTTGAAATACGGTTTTCTCTGGGTATATGCCCAGAATTGGGATTGCTGGATCAGATGGTAATTCTATTTCTAGTTTTTTTAAGGAAACTCCATACTGTTCTCCATAGAGACTGTATCAATTTACATTCCCACCAATAGTGGAAGAGGGCTCCTTTTGTCCACACCCACCCCAGAATTGGTTGTTGTCGATTTTCTGATGATGCCGATTCTAACAGGTGTGAGGTGATACCTCATTGTAGTTTTCTCCTGAATATATTCAGGAGAAAACACATACGCCCTTTTTGTCCAAGTGCATCATTGTCGAAGTTGTGCCCCTCTTCCTGTGCTTTACAGGCGATTCCAACGTACCTCTTGAAATCTGTTTCCTGCTATTCTGTCTCGCTTTCAAGTCCGCCTCATTGCCTTTCCTCAACAGATTTTTGGACGATAGTTGGCCTTGATTACTCTGCCAGTTTGTGAATTGCTGTGCCCCTGAGCTCCATTTTTCAACTCGTTTTTTGTGAGTTGAACGCAAGTCCAAACTTTTGGTTCAGGACCTATACTGGTTCCCGGTGGGTGGCTGAGACTTGGGTTAATTCTTCTTCCTGCCGGGAAATTAGAGTGACATGTGCCCATCCAAATGCCTAACAGCTACTCTCTCATTGGTTCTCCCTCTTCCCTTTCATCCTCTGCCAAATTGGCAACCTGTGCGAACCAGAAGTTTAAAGGGTCTGTTTCTCCAAGTTGGGAGATTGATAGGAAAGCAGTTGGAAAGTCAAACCGGAGCACCAGGATAGGGGCTCTTCGTTGAGTTTTAGAAACCTTTCGTATTCACAGTGTGTCCATTCTCTAGGTTTCCCGTACATGTTATAGCTGTAGTAACATTCCCTTCAACCTGGAGAGCTGGGACCCATGGAATGGGTGCCATGCATTATTGCTTTAAAGGGTCTGCATTTGCTCACCCAATCTCACCAATCCTCTCAGTCCCAAGTGTCCAGCCTTATGCCACATCCAGCTGTCATTGTAGATAGGGTCATTCCAGGTTGCATCAGAAACCCTGAAGGAATTGTAAAGAATTTCCCTGTTTCTTTGTTCTGTTTTTGAAATTCCTTTTTAGAGTGGGTTTGAGCTGATTCTCGCTGCCATGTTTATGCCAGTCTAGACACACTTGATTCCCTTACGGAGACATATCAATACATAGGTTTTAAGATTCTTACTAGTCAGATCTATTCCTCTGCGGGAAATATGGGGTTTTGAGTCCCTTTCACTGAGGAAGGTGTAGGTCTTGTCTATTCCATAGTTGGTTTTTGGAACGGTACCTGTGCTTATATCAAACTCTGGTTTGATGCATCACCCCACCTCTCCTTCCCCCTTAAGCAGGCATAAGAGTGTTTTCTAAATGTGAGACTCTGTTCTCTTGCCTAACTCAGTTCATGTGTAGCCATGTTTACAGGATCTTCCTAAGTGATATCTTATGATAAGTTTCTTTTCCTGTGTGACTTCTTTCACTTAGAATCATCGTACCTGAATCCACTCATTTTGCTGCTACTGGTCTTATGACATGGATTTCATGGCTGAGGGATATTCCATCGTGCGTAAGTTCCACGATGTTTGGAACCATTTTTATATTTCCTGGGATATTTCAGGTGTACCCAGGTTGAGGTTCTTGTAAGCAGTGCAGCCCTCAATTTGGGGGTGGCTCTGTCTTATGGATTTTCAGTTTTCCCAAGGTATATTCCCTGGACTGACGTGCCCTTGGCTCTGTAGCTCTGTTGTTTACTTGTTTTAGGGAACACAATGCACTCCTCCAGTGAGGCAGTTGGCAACTTACATCCCGCCCATCAGCATAATATGGCTCCCTGTTCTCCAGGGCCTGTCTTGCCTTTCTGGTTTTTACACATTTTGTGGATGTCCCTTTTGACCGGTGGGAAGTGATACTTCTTTGTAGTGCAGATTTGCATTGCCCGCTTGCTTGCTTGGCCAAAAAGGGCGTATGCGTTTTCTCCTGAATATATTCAGGAGAAAACGCATACGCCCTTTTTGGCCAAGTGCATCATTGTCGAAGTTGTGCCCCTCCTCCTGTGCTTTACAGGCGATTCCAACGTACCTCTTGAAATCTGTTTCCTGCTATTCTGCCTCGCTTTCAAGTCCGCCTTGTTGCCTTCCCTCAACAGATTTTTGGACGATAGTTGTCCTTGATTACTCTGCCAGTTTGTGAATTGCTGTGTCCCTGAGCTCCATTTTTCAACTCGTTTCTTGTGAGCTGAACGCAAGTCCAAACTTTTGGTTCAGGACCTATATTGGTTCCCGGTGGGTTGCTGAGACTTTGGTTAATACTTCTTCTTGCCGGGAAATTAGAGTGACATGTGCCCATCCAAATGCCTAACAGCTACTCTCTCATTGGTTCTCCCTCTTCCATTTCATCCTCAGCCAAATTGGCAACCTGTGCGAACCAGGAGCTTAAAGGGGCTGTCTCTCCAAGTTGGGAGATTGATAGGAAAGCAGTTGGAAAGTCAAACCGGAACACCAGGAGAGGGGCTCTTCGTTGAGTTTTAGAAACCTTTCGTATTCACAGTGTGTCCATTCTCTAGGTTTCCCGTACATGTTATAGCTGTAGTAATATTCCCTTCAACCTGGAGAGCTGGGACCCATGGAATGGGTCCCATGCATTATTGCTTTAAAGGGTCTGCATTTGCTCACCCAATCTCACCAATCCTCTCAGTCCCAAGTGTCCAGCCTTATGCCACATCCAGCTGTCATTGTAGATAGGGTCATTCCAGGTTGCATCAGAGACCCTGAAGGAATTGTAAAGAATTTCCCTGTTTCTTTGTTCTGTTTTTGAAATTCCTTTTTAGAGTGGGTTTGAGCTGATTCTCGCTGCCATGTTTATGCCAGTCTAGACACACTTGATTCCCTTATGGAGACATATCAATACATAGGTTTTAAGATTCTTTCTAGTCAGATCTATTCCTCTGCGGGAAATATGGGGTTTTGAGTCCCTTTCACTGAGGAAGGTGTAGGTCTTGTCTATTCCATAGTTGGTTTTTGGAACGGTACCTGTGCTTATATCAAACTCTGGTTTGATGCATCACCCCACCTCTCCTTCCCCCTTAAGCAGGCATAAGAGTGTTTTCTAAATGTGAGACTCTGTTCTCTTGCCTAACTCAGTTCATGTGTAGCCATGTTTACAGGATCTTCCTAAGTGATATCTTATGATAAGTTTCTTTTTCTGTGTGACTTCTTTCACTTAGAATCATCGTACCTGAATCCACTCATTTTGCTGCTACTGGTCTTATGACATGGATTTCATGGCTGAGGGATATTCCATCGTACGTAAGTTCCACAATGTTTGGAACCATTTTTATATTTCCTGGGATATTTCAGGTGTAACCTGGTTGAGGTTCTTGTAAGCAGTGCAGCCCTCAATTTGGGGGTGGCTCTGTCTTATGGATTTTCAGTTTTCCCAAGGTATATTCCCTAGACTGGAAGTGCCCTTGGCTCTGTAGCTCTGTTGTTTACTTGTTTTAGGGAATACAATGCACTCCTCCAGTGAGGCAGTTGGCAACTTACATCCCGCCCATCAGCATAAAAAGGCTCCCTGTTCTCCAGGGCCTGTCTTGCCTTTATGGTTTTTACACATTTTGTGGATGTCCCTTTTGACCGGTGGGAAGTGATACTTCTTTGTAGTGCAGATTTGCATTTCCCGCTTGCTTGCTTGGCCAAAAAGGGCGTATGCGTTTTCTCCTGAATATATTCAGGAGAAAACGCATACGCCCTTTTTGGCCAAGTGCATCATTGTCGAAGTTGTGCCCCTCTTCCTGTGCTTTACAGGCGATTCCAACGTACCTCTTGAAATCTGTTTCCTGCTATTCTGCCTCGCTTTCAAGTCCGCCTCGTTGCCTTCCCTCAACAGATTTTTGGACGATAGTTGGCCTTGATTACTCTGCCAGTTTGTGAATTGCTGTGCCCCTGAGCTCCATTTTTCAACTCGTTTTTTGTGAGCTGAACGCAAGTCCAAACTTTTGGTTCAGGACCTATACTGGTTCCCGGTGGGTGGCTGAGACTTTGGTTAATTCTTCTTCCTGCCAGGAAATTAGAGTGACATGTGCCCATCCAAATGCCTAACAGCTACTCTCTAATTGGTTCTCCCTCTTCCCTTTCATCCTCTGCCAAATTGGCAACCTGTGCGAACCAGGAGCTTAAAGGGGCTGTCTCTCCAAGTTGGGAGATTGATAGGAAAGCAGTTGGAAAGTCAAACCGGAGCACCAGGAGAGGGGCTCTTCGTTGAGTTTTAGAAACCTTTCGTATTCACAGTGTGTCCATTCTCTAGGTTTCCCGTACATGTTATGGCTGTAGTAATATTCCCTTCAACCTGGAGAGTTGGGACCCATGGAATGGGTGCCATGCATTATTGCTTTAAAGGGTCTGCATTTGCTCACCCAATCTCACCAATCCTCTCAGTCCCAAGTGTCCAGCCTTATGCCACATCCAGCTGTCATTGTAGATAGGGTCATTCCAGGTTGCATCAGAGACCCTGAAGGAATTGTAAAGAATTTCCCTGTTTCTTTGTTCTGTTTTTGAAATTCCTTTTTACAGTGGGTTTGAGCTGATTCTCGCTGCCATGTTTATGCCAGTCTAGACACACTTGATTCCCTTACGGAGACATATCAATACATAGGTTTTAAGATTCTTACTAGTCAGATCTATTCCTCTGCGGGAAATATGGGGTTTTGAGTCCCTTTCACTGAGGAAGGTGTAGGTCTTGTCTATTCCATAGTTGGTTTTTGGAACGGTACCTGTGCTTATATCAAACTCTGGTTTGATGCATCACCCCACCTCTCCTTCCCCCTTAAGGAGGCATAAGAGTGTTTTCCAAATGTGAGACTCTGTTCTCTTGCCTAACTCAGTTCATGTGTAGCCATGTTTACAGGATCTTCCTAAGTGATATCTTATGATAAGTTTCTTTTCCTGTGTGACTTCTTTCACTTAGAATCATCGTACCTGAATCCACTCATTTTGCTGCTACTGGTCTTAGGACATTGATTTCATGGCTGAGGGATATTCCATCGTGCGTAAGTTCCACAATGTTTGGAACCATTTTTATATTTCCTGGGATATTTCAGGTGTACCCAGGTTGAGGTTCTTGTAAGCAGTGCAGCCCTCAATTTGGGGGTGGATCTGTCTTATGGATTTTCAGTTTTCCCAAGGTATATTCCCTAGACTGGAAGTGCCCTTGGCTCTGTAGCTCTGTTGTTTACTTGTTTTAGGGAACACAATGCACTCCTCCAGTGAGGCAGTTGGCAACTTACATCCCGCCCATCAGCATAGCAATGCTCCCTGTTCTCCAGGGCCTGCCTTGCCTTTCTGGTTTTTACACATTTTGTGGATGTCCCTTTTGACCGGTGGGAAGTGATACTTCTTTGTAGTGCAGATTTGCATTTCCCGCTTGCTTGCTTGGCCAAAAAGGGCGTATGCGTTTTCTCCTGAATATATTCAGGGGAAAACGCATGCGCCCTTTTTGGCCAAGTGCATCATTGTCGAAGTTGTGCCCCTCTTCCTGTGCTTTACAGGCGATTCCAACGTACCTCTTGAAATCTGTTTCCTGCTATTCTGCCTCTCTTTCAAGCCCGCCTCGTTGCCTTCCCTCAACAGATTTTTGGACGATAGTTGTCCTTGATTACTCTGCCAGTTTGTGAATTGCTGTGCCCCTGAGCTCCATTTTTCAACTCGTTTTTTGTGAGCTGAACGCAAGTCCAAACTTTTGGTTCAGGACCTATACTGGTTCCCGGTGGGTGGCTGAGACTTTGGTTAATTCTTCTTCCTGCCGGGAAATTAGAGTGACATGTGCCCATCCAAATGCCTAACAGCTACTCTCTCATTGGTTCTCCCTCTTCCCTTTCATCCTCTGCCAAATTGGCAACCTGTGCGAACCAGGAGCTTAAAGGGGCTGTCTCTCCATGTTGGGAGATTGATAGGAAAGCAGTTGGAAAGTCAAACCGGAGCACCAGGAGAGGGACTCTTCGTTGAGTTTTAGAAACCTTTCGTATTCACAGTGTGTCCATTCTCTAGGTTTCCCGTACATGTTATAGCTGTAGTAATATTCCCTTCAACCTGGACAGCTGGGACCCATGGAATGGGTGCCATGCATTATTGCTTTAAAGGGTCTGCATTTGCTCACCCAATCTCACCAATCCTCTCAGTCCCAAGTGTCCAGCCTTATGCCACATCCAGCTGTCATTGTAGATAGGGTCATTCCAGGTTGCATCAGAGACCCTGAAGGAATTGTAAAGAATTTCCCTGTTTCTTTGTTCTGTTTTGGAAATTCCTTTTCAGAGTGGGTTTGAGCTGATTCTCGCTGCCATGTTTATGCCAGTCTAGACACACTTGATTCCCTTATGGAGACATATCAATACATAGGTTTTAAGATTCTTACTAGTCAGATCTATTCCTCTGCGGGAAATATGGGGTTTTGAGTCCCTTTCACTGAGGAAGGTGTAGGTCTTGTCTATTCCATAGTTGGTTTTTGGAACGGTACCTGTGCTTATATCAAACTCTGGTTTGATGCATCACCCCACCTCTCCTTCCCCCTTAAGCAGGCATAAGAGTGTTTTCTAAATGTGAGACTCTGTTCTCTTGCCTAACTCAGTTCATGTGTAGCCATGTTTACAGGATCTTCCTAAGTGATATCTTATGATAAGTTTCTTTTCCTGTGTGACTTCTTTCACTTAGAATCATCGTACCTGAATCCACTCATTTTGCTGCTACTGGTCTTAGGACATTGATTTCATGGCTGAGGGATATTCCATCGTACGTAAGTTCCACAGTGTTTGGAACCATTTTTATATTTCCTGGGATATTTCAGGTGTACCCAGGTTGAGGTTCTTGTAAGCAGTGCAGCCCTCAATTTGGGGGTGGCTCTGTCTTATGGATTTTCAGTTTTCCCAAGGTATATTCCCTAGACTGGAAGTGCCCTTGGCTCTGTAGCTCTGTTGTTTACTTGTTTTAGGGAACACAATGCACTCCTCCAGTGAGGCAGTTGGCAACTTACATCCCGCCCATCAGCATAGCAAGGCTCCCTGTTCTCCAGGGCCTGCCTTGCCTTTCTGGTTTTTACACATTTTGTGGATGTCCCTTTTGACCGGTGGGAAGTGATACTTCTTTGTAGTGCAGATTTGCATTGCCCGCTTGCTTGCTTGGCCAAAAAGGGCGTATGCGTTTTCTCCTGAATATATTCAGGGGAAAACGCATGCGCCCTTTTTGGCCAAGTGCATCATTGTCGAAGTTGTGCCCCTCTTCCTGTGCTTTACAGGCGATTCCAACGTACCTCTTGAAATCTGTTTCCTGCTATTCTGCCTCGCTTTCAAGCCCGCCTCGTTGCCTTCCCTCAACAGATTTTTGGACGATAGTTGTCCTTGATTACTCTGCCAGTTTGTGAATTGCTGTGCCCCTGAGCTCCATTTTTCAACTCGTTTTTTGTGAGCTGAACGCAAGTCCAAACTTTTGGTTCAGGACCTATACTGGTTCCCGGTGGGTGGCTGAGACTTTGGTTAATTCTTCTTCCTGCCGGGAAATTAGAGTGACATGTGCCCATCCAAATGCCTAACAGCTACTCTCTCATTGGTTCTCCCTCTTCCCTTTCATCCTCTGCCAAATTGGCAACCTGGGCGAACCAGGAGCTTAAAGGGGCTGTCTCTCCAAGTTGGGAGATTGATAGGAAAGCAGTTGGAAAGTCATACCGGAGCACCAGGAGAGGGACTCTTCGTTGAGTTTTAGAAACCTTTCGTATTCACAGTGTGTCCATTCTCTAGGTTTCCCGTACATGTTATAGCTGTAGTAATATTCCCTTCAACCTGGACAGCTGGGACCCATGGAATGGGTGCCATGCATTATTGCTTTAAAGGGTCTGCATTTGCTCACCCAATCTCACCAATCCTCTCAGTCCCAAGTGTCCAGCCTTATGCCACATCCAGCTGTCATTGTAGATAGGGTCATTCCAGGTTGCATCAGAGAGCCTGAAGGAATTGTAAAGAATTTCCCTGTTTCTTTGTTCTGTTTTTGAAATTCCTTTTTAGAGTGGGTTTGAGCTGATTCTCGCTGCCATGTTTATGCCAGTCTAGACACACTTGATTCCCTTATGGAGACATATCAATACATAGGTTTTAAGATTCTTACTAGTCAGATCTATTCCTCTGCGGGAAATATGGGGTTTTGAGTCCCTTTCACTGAGGAAGGTGTAGGTCTTGTCTATTCCATAGTTGGTTTTTGGAACGGTACCTGTGCTTATATCAAACTCTGGTTTGATGCATCACCCCACCTCTCCTTCCCCCTTAAGCAGGCATAAGAGTGTTTTCTAAATGTGAGACTCTGTTCTCTTGCCTAACTCAGTTCATGTGTAGCCATGTTTACAGGATCTTCCTAAGTGATATCTTATGATAAGTTTCTTTTCCTGTGTGACTTCTTTCACTTAGAATCATCGTACCTGAATCCACTCATTTTGCTGCTACTGGTCTTAGGACATTGATTTCATGGCTGAGGGATATTCCATCGTACGTAAGTTCCACAGTGTTTGGAACCATTTTTATATTTCCTGGGATATTTCAGGTGTACCCAGGTTGAGGTTCTTGTAAGCAGTGCAGCCCTCAATTTGGGGGTGGCTCTGTCTTATGGATTTTCAGTTTTCCCAAGGTATATTCCCTAGACTGGAAGTGCCCTTGGCTCTGTAGCTCTGTTGTTTACTTGTTTTAGGGAACACAATGCACTCCTCCAGTGAGGCAGTTGGCAACTTACATCCCGCCCATCAGCATAGCAATGCTCCCTGTTCTCCAGGGCCTGCCTTGCCTTTCTGGTTTTTACACATTTTGTGGATGTCCCTTTTGACCGGTGGGAAGTGATACTTCTTTGTAGTGCAGATTTGCATTTCCCGCTTGCTTGCTTGGCCAAAAAGGGCGTATGCGTTTTCTCCTGAATATATTCAGGGGAAAACGCATACGCCCTTTTTGGCCAAGTGCATCATTGTCGAAGTTGTGCCCCTCTTCCTGTGCTTTACAGGCGATTCCAACGTACCTCTTGAAATCTGTTTCCTGCTATTCTGCCTCGCTTTCAAGCCCGCCTCGTTGCCTTCCCTCAACAGATTTTTGGACGATAGTTGTCCTTGATTACTCTGCCAGTTTGTGAATTGCTGTGCCCCTGACCTCCATTTTTCAACTCGTTTTTTGTGAGCTGAACGCAAGTCCAAACTTTTGGTTCAGGACCTATACTGGTTCCCGGTGGGTGGCTGAGACTTTGGTTAATTCTTCTTCCTGCCGGGAAATTAGAGTGACATGTGCCCATCCAAATGCCTAACAGCTACTCTCTCATTGGTTCTCCCTCTTCCCTTTCATCCTCTGCCAAATTGGCAACCTGTGCGAACCAGGAGCTTAAAGGGGCTGTCTCTCCAAGTTGGGAGATTGATAGGAAAGCAGTTGGAAAGTCAAACCGGAGCACCAGGAGAGGGACTCTTCGTTGAGTTTTAGAAACCTTTCGTATTCACAGTGTGTCCATTCTCTAGGTTTCCCGTACATGTTATAGCTGTAGTAATATTCCCTTCAACCTGGACAGCTGGGACCCATGGAATGGGTGCCATGCATTATTGCTTTAAAGGGTCTGCATTTGCTCACCCAATCTCACCAATCCTCTCAGTCCCAAGTGTCCAGCCTTATGCCACATCCAGCTGTCATTGTAGATAGGGTCATTCCAGGTTGCATCAGAGAGCCTGAAGGAATTGTAAAGAATTTCCCTGTTTCTTTGTTCTGTTTTTGAAATTCCTTTTTAGAGTGGGTTTGAGCTGATTCTCGCTGCCATGTTTATGCCAGTCTAGACACACTTGATTCCCTTATGGAGACATATCAATACATAGGTTTTAAGATTCTTACTAGTCAGATCTATTCCTCTGCGGGAAATATGGGGTTTTGAGTCCCTTTCACTGAGGAAGGTGTAGGTCTTGTCTATTCCATAGTTGGTTTTTGGAACGGTACCTGTGCTTATATCAAACTCTGGTTTGATGCATCACCCCACCTCTCCTTCCCCCTTAAGCAGGCATAAGAGTGTTTTCTAAATGTGAGACTCTGTTCTCTTGCCTAACTCAGTTCATGTGTAGCCATGTTTACAGGATCTTCCTAAGTGATATCTTATGATAAGTTTCTTTTCCTGTGTGACTTCTTTCACTTAGAATCATCGTACCTGAATCCACTCATTTTGCTGCTACTGGTCTTAGGACATTGATTTCATGGCTGAGGGATATTCCATCGTACGTAAGTTCCACAGTGTTTGGAACCATTTTTATATTTCCTGGGATATTTCAGGTGTACCCAGGTTGAGGTTCTTGTAAGCAGTGCAGCCCTCAATTTGGGGGTGGCTCTGTCTTATGGATTTTCAGTTTTCCCAAGGTATATTCCCTAGACTGGAAGTGCCCTTGGCTCTGTAGCTCTGTTGTTTACTTGTTTTAGGGAACACAATGCACTCCTCCAGTGAGGCAGTTGGCAACTTACATCCCGCCCATCAGCATAGCAAGGCTCCCTGTTCTCCAGGGCCTGTCTTGCCTTTCTGGTTTTTACACATTTTGTGGATGTCCCTTTTGACCGGTGGGAAGTGATACTTCTTTGTAGTGCAGATTTGCATTGCCCGCTTGCTTGCTTGGCCAAAAAGGGCGTATGCGTTTTCTCCTGAATATATTCAGGAGAAAACGCATACGCCCTTTTTGGCCAAGTGCATCATTGTCGAAGTTGTGCCCCTCTTCCTGTGCTTTACAGGCGATTCCAACGTACCTCTTGAAATCTGTTTCCTGCTATTCTGCCTCGCTTTCAAGTCCGCCTTGTTGCCTTCCCTCAACAGATTTTTGGACGATAGTTGTCCTTGATTACTCTGCCAGTTTGTGAATTGCTGTGTCCCTGAGCTCCATTTTTCAACTCGTTTCTTGTGAGCTGAACGCAAGTCCAAACTTTTGGTTCAGGACCTATATTGGTTCCCGGTGGGTTGCTGAGACTTTGGTTAATACTTCTTCTTGCCGGGAAATTAGAGTGACATGTGCCCATCCAAATGCCTAACAGCTACTCTCTCATTGGTTCTCCCTCTTCCATTTCATCCTCAGCCAAATTGGCAACCTGTGCGAACCAGGAGCTTAAAGGGGCTGTCTCTCCAAGTTGGGAGATTGATAGGAAAGCAGTTGGAAAGTCAAACCGGAACACCAGGAGAGGGGCTCTTCGTTGAGTTTTAGAAACCTTTCGTATTCACAGTGTGTCCATTCTCTAGGTTTCCCGTACATGTTATAGCTGTAGTAATATTCCCTTCAACCTGGAGAGCTGGGACCCATGGAATGGGTCCCATGCATTATTGCTTTAAAGGGTCTGCATTTGCTCACCCAATCTCACCAATCCTCTCAGTCCCAAGTGTCCAGCCTTATGCCACATCCAGCTGTCATTGTAGATAGGGTCATTCCAGGTTGCATCAGAGACCCTGAAGGAATTGTAAAGAATTTCCCTGTTTCTTTGTTCTGTTTTTGAAATTCCTTTTTAGAGTGGGTTTGAGCTGATTCTCGCTGCCATGTTTATGCCAGTCTAGACACACTTGATTCCCTTATGGAGACATATCAATACATAGGTTTTAAGATTCTTTCTAGTCAGATCTATTCCTCTGCGGGAAATATGGGGTTTTGAGTCCCTTTCACTGAGGAAGGTGTAGGTCTTGTCTATTCCATAGTTGGTTTTTGGAACGGTACCTGTGCTTATATCAAACTCTGGTTTGATGCATCACCCCACCTCTCCTTCCCCCTTAAGCAGGCATAAGAGTGTTTTCTAAATGTGAGACTCTGTTCTCTTGCCTAACTCAGTTCATGTGTAGCCATGTTTACAGGATCTTCCTAAGTGATATCTTATGATAAGTTTCTTTTTCTGTGTGACTTCTTTCACTTAGAATCATCGTACCTGAATCCACTCATTTTGCTGCTACTGGTCTTATGACATGGATTTCATGGCTGAGGGATATTCCATCGTACGTAAGTTCCACAATGTTTGGAACCATTTTTATATTTCCTGGGATATTTCAGGTGTAACCTGGTTGAGGTTCTTGTAAGCAGTGCAGCCCTCAATTTGGGGGTGGCTCTGTCTTATGGATTTTCAGTTTTCCCAAGGTATATTCCCTAGACTGGAAGTGCCCTTGGCTCTGTAGCTCTGTTGTTTACTTGTTTTAGGGAATACAATGCACTCCTCCAGTGAGGCAGTTGGCAACTTACATCCCGCCCATCAGCATAAAAAGGCTCCCTGTTCTCCAGGGCCTGTCTTGCCTTTATGGTTTTTACACATTTTGTGGATGTCCCTTTTGACCGGTGGGAAGTGATACTTCTTTGTAGTGCAGATTTGCATTTCCCGCTTGCTTGCTTGGCCAAAAAGGGCGTATGCGTTTTCTCCTGAATATATTCAGGAGAAAACGCATACGCCCTTTTTGGCCAAGTGCATCATTGTCGAAGTTGTGCCCCTCTTCCTGTGCTTTACAGGCGATTCCAACGTACCTCTTGAAATCTGTTTCCTGCTATTCTGCCTCGCTTTCAAGTCCGCCTCGTTGCCTTCCCTCAACAGATTTTTGGACGATAGTTGGCCTTGATTACTCTGCCAGTTTGTGAATTGCTGTGCCCCTGAGCTCCATTTTTCAACTCGTTTTTTGTGAGCTGAACGCAAGTCCAAACTTTTGGTTCAGGACCTATACTGGTTCCCGGTGGGTGGCTGAGACTTTGGTTAATTCTTCTTCCTGCCAGGAAATTAGAGTGACATGTGCCCATCCAAATGCCTAACAGCTACTCTCTAATTGGTTCTCCCTCTTCCCTTTCATCCTCTGCCAAATTGGCAACCTGTGCGAACCAGGAGCTTAAAGGGGCTGTCTCTCCAAGTTGGGAGATTGATAGGAAAGCAGTTGGAAAGTCAAACCGGAGCACCAGGAGAGGGGCTCTTCGTTGAGTTTTAGAAACCTTTCGTATTCACAGTGTGTCCATTCTCTAGGTTTCCCGTACATGTTATGGCTGTAGTAATATTCCCTTCAACCTGGAGAGTTGGGACCCATGGAATGGGTGCCATGCATTATTGCTTTAAAGGGTCTGCATTTGCTCACCCAATCTCACCAATCCTCTCAGTCCCAAGTGTCCAGCCTTATGCCACATCCAGCTGTCATTGTAGATAGGGTCATTCCAGGTTGCATCAGAGACCCTGAAGGAATTGTAAAGAATTTCCCTGTTTCTTTGTTCTGTTTTTGAAATTCCTTTTTACAGTGGGATTGAGCTGATTCTCGCTGCCATGTTTATGCCAGTCTAGACACACTTGATTCCCTTACGGAGACATATCAATACATAGGTTTTAAGATTCTTACTAGTCAGATCTATTCCTCTGCGGGAAATATGGGGTTTTGAGTCCCTTTCACTGAGGAAGGTGTAGGTCTTGTCTATTCCATAGTTGGTTTTTGGAACGGTACCTGTGCTTATATCAAACTCTGGTTTGATGCATCACCCCACCTCTCCTTCCCCCTTAAGGAGGCATAAGAGTGTTTTCCAAATGTGAGACTCTGTTCTCTTGCCTAACTCAGTTCATGTGTAGCCATGTTTACAGGATCTTCCTAAGTGATATCTTATGATAAGTTTCTTTTCCTGTGTGACTTCTTTCACTTAGAATCATCGTACCTGAATCCACTCATTTTGCTGCTACTGGTCTTAGGACATTGATTTCATGGCTGAGGGATATTCCATCGTGCGTAAGTTCCACAATGTTTGGAACCATTTTTATATTTCCTGGGATATTTCAGGTGTACCCAGGTTGAGGTTCTTGTAAGCAGTGCAGCCCTCAATTTGGGGGTGGATCTGTCTTATGGATTTTCAGTTTTCCCAAGGTATATTCCCTAGACTGGAAGTGCCCTTGGCTCTGTAGCTCTGTTGTTTACTTGTTTTAGGGAACACAATGCACTCCTCCAGTGAGGCAGTTGGCAACTTACATCCCGCCCATCAGCATAGCAATGCTCCCTGTTCTCCAGGGCCTGCCTTGCCTTTCTGGTTTTTACACATTTTGTGGATGTCCCTTTTGACCGGTGGGAAGTGATGCTTCTTTGTAGTGCAGATTTGCATTTCCCGCTTGCTTGCTTGGCCAAAAAGGGCGTATGCGTTTTCTCCTGAATATATTCAGGGGAAAACGCATGCGCCCTTTTTGGCCAAGTGCATCATTGTCGAAGTTGTGCCCCTCTTCCTGTGCTTTACAGGCGATTCCAACGTACCTCTTGAAATCTGTTTCCTGCTATTCTGCCTCTCTTTCAAGCCCGCCTCGTTGCCTTCCCTCAACAGATTTTTGGACGATAGTTGTCCTTGATTACTCTGCCAGTTTGTGAATTGCTGTGCCCCTGAGCTCCATTTTTCAACTCGTTTTTTGTGAGCTGAACGCAAGTCCAAACTTTTGGTTCAGGACCTATACTGGTTCCCGGTGGGTGGCTGAGACTTTGGTTAATTCTTCTTCCTGCCGGGAAATTAGAGTGACATGTGCCCATCCAAATGCCTAACAGCTACTCTCTCATTGGTTCTCCCTCTTCCCTTTCATCCTCTGCCAAATTGGCAACCTGTGCGAACCAGGAGCTTAAAGGGGCTGTCTCTCCAAGTTGGGAGATTGATAGGAAAGCAGTTGGAAAGTCAAACCGGAGCACCAGGAGAGGGACTCTTCGTTGAGTTTTAGAAACCTTTCGTATTCACAGTGTGTCCATTCTCTAGGTTTCCCGTACATGTTATAGCTGTAGTAATATTCCCTTCAACCTGGACAGCTGGGACCCATGGAATGGGTGCCATGCATTATTGCTTTAAAGGGTCTGCATTTGCTCACCCAATCTCACCAATCCTCTCAGTCCCAAGTGTCCAGCCTTATGCCACATCCAGCTGTCATTGTAGATAGGGTCATTCCAGGTTGCATCAGAGACCCTGAAGGAATTGTAAAGAATTTCCCTGTTTCTTTGTTCTGTTTTGGAAATTCCTTTTCAGAGTGGGTTTGAGCTGATTCTCGCTGCCATGTTTATGCCAGTCTAGACACACTTGATTCCCTTATGGAGACATATCAATACATAGGTTTTAAGATTCTTACTAGTCAGATCTATTCCTCTGCGGGAAATATGGGGTTTTGAGTCCCTTTCACTGAGGAAGGTGTAGGTCTTGTCTATTCCATAGTTGGTTTTTGGAACGGTACCTGTGCTTATATCAAACTCTGGTTTGATGCATCACCCCACCTCTCCTTCCCCCTTAAGCAGGCATAAGAGTGTTTTCTAAATGTGAGACTCTGTTCTCTTGCCTAACTCAGTTCATGTGTAGCCATGTTTACAGGATCTTCCTAAGTGATATCTTATGATAAGTTTCTTTTCCTGTGTGACTTCTTTCACTTAGAATCATCGTACCTGAATCCACTCATTTTGCTGCTACTGGTCTTAGGACATTGATTTCATGGCTGAGGGATATTCCATCGTACGTAAGTTCCACAGTGTTTGGAACCATTTTTATATTTCCTGGGATATTTCAGGTGTACCCAGGTTGAGGTTCTTGTAAGCAGTGCAGCCCTCAATTTGGGGGTGGCTCTGTCTTATGGATTTTCAGTTTTCCCAAGGTATATTCCCTAGACTGGAAGTGCCCTTGGCTCTGTAGCTCTGTTGTTTACTTGTTTTAGGGAACACAATGCACTCCTCCAGTGAGGCAGTTGGCAACTTACATCCCGCCCATCAGCATAGCAAGGCTCCCTGTTCTCCAGGGCCTGCCTTGCCTTTCTGGTTTTTACACATTTTGTGGATGTCCCTTTTGACCGGTGGGAAGTGATACTTCTTTGTAGTGCAGATTTGCATTGCCCGCTTGCTTGCTTGGCCAAAAAGGGCGTATGCGTTTTCTCCTGAATATATTCAGGGGAAAACGCATGCGCCCTTTTTGGCCAAGTGCATCATTGTCGAAGTTGTGCCCCTCTTCCTGTGCTTTACAGGCGATTCCAACGTACCTCTTGAAATCTGTTTCCTGCTATTCTGCCTCGCTTTCAAGCCCGCCTCGTTGCCTTCCCTCAACAGATTTTTGGACGATAGTTGTCCTTGATTACTCTGCCAGTTTGTGAATTGCTGTGCCCCTGAGCTCCATTTTTCAACTCGTTTTTTGTGAGCTGAACGCAAGTCCAAACTTTTGGTTCAGGACCTATACTGGTTCCCGGTGGGTGGCTGAGACTTTGGTTAATTCTTCTTCCTGCCGGGAAATTAGAGTGACATGTGCCCATCCAAATGCCTAACAGCTACTCTCTCATTGGTTCTCCCTCTTCCCTTTCATCCTCTGCCAAATTGGCAACCTGGGCGAACCAGGAGCTTAAAGGGGCTGTCTCTCCAAGTTGGGAGATTGATAGGAAAGCAGTTGGAAAGTCAAACCGGAGCACCAGGAGAGGGACTCTTCGTTGAGTTTTAGAAACCTTTCGTATTCACAGTGTGTCCATTCTCTAGGTTTCCCGTACATGTTATAGCTGTAGTAATATTCCCTTCAACCTGGACAGCTGGGACCCATGGAATGGGTGCCATGCATTATTGCTTTAAAGGGTCTGCATTTGCTCACCCAATCTCACCAATCCTCTCAGTCCCAAGTGTCCAGCCTTATGCCACATCCAGCTGTCATTGTAGATAGGGTCATTCCAGGTTGCATCAGAGAGCCTGAAGGAATTGTAAAGAATTTCCCTGTTTCTTTGTTCTGTTTTTGAAATTCCTTTTTAGAGTGGGTTTGAGCTGATTCTCGCTGCCATGTTTATGCCAGTCTAGACACACTTGATTCCCTTATGGAGACATATCAATACATAGGTTTTAAGATTCTTACTAGTCAGATCTATTCCTCTGCGGGAAATATGGGGTTTTGAGTCCCTTTCACTGAGGAAGGTGTAGGTCTTGTCTATTCCATAGTTGGTTTTTGGAACGGTACCTGTGCTTATATCAAACTCTGGTTTGATGCATCACCCCACCTCTCCTTCCCCCTTAAGCAGGCATAAGAGTGTTTTCTAAATGTGAGACTCTGTTCTCTTGCCTAACTCAGTTCATGTGTAGCCATGTTTACAGGATCTTCCTAAGTGATATCTTATGATAAGTTTCTTTTCCTGTGTGACTTCTTTCACTTAGAATCATCGTACCTGAATCCACTCATTTTGCTGCTACTGGTCTTAGGACATTGATTTCATGGCTGAGGGATATTCCATCGTACGTAAGTTCCACAGTGTTTGGAACCATTTTTATATTTCCTGGGATATTTCAGGTGTACCCAGGTTGAGGTTCTTGTAAGCAGTGCAGCCCTCAATTTGGGGGTGGCTCTGTCTTATGGATTTTCAGTTTTCCCAAGGTATATTCCCTAGACTGGAAGTGCCCTTGGCTCTGTAGCTCTGTTGTTTACTTGTTTTAGGGAACACAATGCACTCCTCCAGTGAGGCAGTTGGCAACTTACATCCCGCCCATCAGCATAGCAAGGCTCCCTGTTCTCCAGGGCCTGCCTTGCCTTTCTGGTTTTTACACATTTTGTGGATGTCCCTTTTGACCGGTGGGAAGTGATACTTCTTTGTAGTGCAGATTTGCATTGCCCGCTTGCTTGCTTGGCCAAAAAGGGCGTATGCGTTTTCTCCTGAATATATTCAGGGGAAAACGCATGCGCCCTTTTTGGCCAAGTGCATCATTGTCGAAGTTGTGCCCCTCTTCCTGTGCTTTACAGGCGATTCCAACGTACCTCTTGAAATCTGTTTCCTGCTATTCTGCCTCGCTTTCAAGCCCGCCTCGTTGCCTTCCCTCAACAGATTTTTGGACGATAGTTGTCCTTGATTACTCTGCCAGTTTGTGAATTGCTGTGCCCCTGAGCTCCATTTTTCAACTCGTTTTTTGTGAGCTGAACGCAAGTCCAAACTTTTGGTTCAGGACCTATACTGGTTCCCGGTGGGTGGCTGAGACTTTGGTTAATTCTTCTTCCTGCCGGGAAATTAGAGTGACATGTGCCCATCCAAATGCCTAACAGCTACTCTCTCATTGGTTCTCCCTCTTCCCTTTCATCCTCTGCCAAATTGGCAACCTGGGCGAACCAGGAGCTTAAAGGGTCTGTCTCTCCAAGTTGGGAGATTGATAGGAAAGCAGTTGGAAAGTCAAACCGGAGCACCAGGAGAGGGACTCTTCGTTGAGTTTTAGAAACCTTTCGTATTCACAGTGTGTCCATTCTCTAGGTTTCCCGTACATGTTATAGCTGTAGTAATATTCCCTTCAACCTGGACAGCTGGGACCCATGGAATGGGTGCCATGCATTATTGCTTTAAAGGGTCTGCATTTGCTCACCCAATCTCACCAATCCTCTCAGTCCCAAGTGTCCAGCCTTATGCCACATCCAGCTGTCATTGTAGATAGGGTCATTCCAGGTTGCATCAGAGAGCCTGAAGGAATTGTAAAGAATTTCCCTGTTTCTTTGTTCTGTTTTTGAAATTCCTTTTTAGAGTGGGTTTGAGCTGATTCTCGCTGCCATGTTTATGCCAGTCTAGACACACTTGATTCCCTTATGGAGACATATCAATACATAGGTTTTAAGATTCTTACTAGTCAGATCTATTCCTCTGCGGGAAATATGGGGTTTTGAGTCCCTTTCACTGAGGAAGGTGTAGGTCTTGTCTATTCCATAGTTGGTTTTTGGAACGGTACCTGTGCTTATATCAAACTCTGGTTTGATGCATCACCCCACCTCTCCTTCCCCCTTAAGCAGGCATAAGAGTGTTTTCTAAATGTGAGACTCTGTTCTCTTGCCTAACTCAGTTCATGTGTAGCCATGTTTACAGGATCTTCCTAAGTGATATCTTATGATAAGTTTCTTTTCCTGTGTGACTTCTTTCACTTAGAATCATCGTACCTGAATCCACTCATTTTGCTGCTACTGGTCTTAGGACATTGATTTCATGGCTGAGGGATATTCCATCGTACGTAAGTTCCACAGTGTTTGGAACCATTTTTATATTTCCTGGGATATTTCAGGTGTACCCAGGTTGAGGTTCTTGTAAGCAGTGCAGCCCTCAATTTGGGGGTGGCTCTGTCTTATGGATTTTCAGTTTTCCCAAGGTATATTCCCTAGACTGGAAGTGCCCTTGGCTCTGTAGCTCTGTTGTTTACTTGTTTTAGGGAACACAATGCACTCCTCCAGTGAGGCAGTTGGCAACTTACATCCCGCCCATCAGCATAGCAATGCTCCCTGTTCTCCAGGGCCTGCCTTGCCTTTCTGGTTTTTACACATTTTGTGGATGTCCCTTTTGACCGGTGGGAAGTGATACTTCTTTGTAGTGCAGATTTGCATTTCCCGCTTGCTTGCTTGGCCAAAAAGGGCGTATGCGTTTTCTCCTGAATATATTCAGGGGAAAACGCATACGCCCTTTTTGGCCAAGTGCATCATTGTCGAAGTTGTGCCCCTCTTCCTGTGCTTTACAGGCGATTCCAACGTACCTCTTGAAATCTGTTTCCTGCTATTCTGCCTCGCTTTCAAGCCCGCCTCGTTGCCTTCCCTCAACAGATTTTTGGACGATAGTTGTCCTTGATTACTCTGCCAGTTTGTGAATTGCTGTGCCCCTGAGCTCCATTTTTCAACTCGTTTTTTGTGAGCTGAACGCAAGTCCAAACTTTTGGTTCAGGACCTATACTGGTTCCCGGTGGGTGGCTGAGACTTTGGTTAATTCTTCTTCCTGCCGGGAAATTAGAGTGACATGTGCCCATCCAAATGCCTAACAGCTACTCTCTCATTGGTTCTCCCTCTTCCCTTTCATCCTCTGCCAAATTGGCAACCTGTGCGAACCAGGAGCTTAAAGGGGCTGTCTCTCCAAGTTGGGAGATTGATAGGAAAGCAGTTGGAAAGTCAAACCGGAGCACCAGGAGAGGGACTCTTCGTTGAGTTTTAGAAACCTTTCGTATTCACAGTGTGTCCATTCTCTAGGTTTCCCGTACATGTTATAGCTGTAGTAATATTCCCTTCAACCTGGACAGCTGGGACCCATGGAATGGGTGCCATGCATTATTGCTTTAAAGGGTCTGCATTTGCTCACCCAATCTCACCAATCCTCTCAGTCCCAAGTGTCCAGCCTTATGCCACATCCAGCTGTCATTGTAGATAGGGTCATTCCAGGTTGCATCAGAGAGCCTGAAGGAATTGTAAAGAATTTCCCTGTTTCTTTGTTCTGTTTTTGAAATTCCTTTTTAGAGTGGGTTTGAGCTGATTCTCGCTGCCATGTTTATGCCAGTCTAGACACACTTGATTCCCTTATGGAGACATATCAATACATAGGTTTTAAGATTCTTACTAGTCAGATCTATTCCTCTGCGGGAAATATGGGGTTTTGAGTCCCTTTCACTGAGGAAGGTGTAGGTCTTGTCTATTCCATAGTTGGTTTTTGGAACGGTACCTGTGCTTATATCAAACTCTGGTTTGATGCATCACCCCACCTCTCCTTCCCCCTTAAGCAGGCATAAGAGTGTTTTCTAAATGTGAGACTCTGTTCTCTTGCCTAACTCAGTTCATGTGTAGCCATGTTTACAGGATCTTCCTAAGTGATATCTTATGATAAGTTTCTTTTCCTGTGTGACTTCTTTCACTTAGAATCATCGTACCTGAATCCACTCATTTTGCTGCTACTGGTCTTAGGACATTGATTTCATGGCTGAGGGATATTCCATCGTACGTAAGTTCCACAGTGTTTGGAACCATTTTTATATTTCCTGGGATATTTCAGGTGTACCCAGGTTGAGGTTCTTGTAAGCAGTGCAGCCCTCAATTTGGGGGTGGCTCTGTCTTATGGATTTTCAGTTTTCCCAAGGTATATTCCCTAGACTGGAAGTGCCCTTGGCTCTGTAGCTCTGTTGTTTACTTGTTTTAGGGAACACAATGCACTCCTCCAGTGAGGCAGTTGGCAACTTACATCCCGCCCATCAGCATAGCAAGGCTCCCTGTTCTCCAGGGCCTGCCTTGCCTTTCTGGTTTTTACACATTTTGTGGATGTCCCTTTTGACCGGTGGGAAGTGATACTTCTTTGTAGTGCAGATTTGCATTGCCCGCTTGCTTGCTTGGCCAAAAAGGGCGTATGCGTTTTCTCCTGAATATATTCAGGAGAAAACTAATACGCCCTTTTTGGCCAAGTGCATCATTGTCGAAGTTGTGCCCCTCTTCCTGTGCTTTACAGGCGATTCCAACGTACCTCTTGAAATCTGTTTCCTGCTATTCTGCCTCGCTTTCAAGCCCGCCTCGTTGCCTTCCCTCAACAGATTTTTGGACGATAGTTGGCCTTGATTACTCTGCCAGTTTGTGAATTGCTGTGCCCCTGAGCTCCATTTTTCAACTCGTTTTTTGTGAGCTGAACGCAAGTCCAAACTTTTGGTTCAGGACCTATACTGGTTCCCGGTGGGTGGCTGAGACTTTGGTTAATTCTTCTTCCTGCCGGGAAATTAGAGTGACATGTGCCCATCCAAATGCCTAACAGCTACTCTCTCATTGGTTCTCCCTCTTCCCTTTCATCCTCTGCCAAATTGGCAACCTGTGCGAACCAGGAGCTTAAAGGGGCTGTCTCTCCAAGTTGGGAGATTGATAGGAAAGCAGTTGGAATGTCAAACCGGAGCACCAGGAGAGGGACTCTTCGTTGAGTTTTAGAAACCTTTCGTATTCACAGTGTGTCCATTCTCTAGGTTTCCCGTACATGTTATAGCTGTAGTAATATTCCCTTCAACCTGGACAGCTGGGACCCATGGAATGGGTGCCATGCATTATTGCTTTAAAGGGTCTGCATTTGCTCACCCAATCTCACCAATCCTCTCAGTCCCAAGTGTCCAGCCTTATGCCACATCCAGCTGTCATTGTAGATAGGGTCATTCCAGGTTGCATCAGAGAGCCTGAAGGAATTGTAAAGAATTTCCCTGTTTCTTTGTTCTGTTTTTGAAATTCCTTTTTAGAGTGGGTTTGAGCTGATTCTCGCTGCCATGTTTATGCCAGTCTAGACACACTTGATTCCGTTACGGAGACATATCAATACATAGGTTTTAAGATTCTTACTAGTCAGATCTATTCCTCTGCGGGAAATATGGGGTTTTGAGTCCCTTTCACTGAGGAAGGTGTAGGTCTTGTCTATTCCATAGTTGGTTTTTGGAACGGTACCTGTGCTTATATCAAACTCTGGTTTGATGCATCACCCCACCTCTCCTTCCCCCTTAAGCAGGCATAAGAGTGTTTTCTAAATGTGAGACTCTGTTCTCTTGCCTAACTCAGTTCATGTGTAGCCATGTTTACAGGATCTTCCTAAGTGATATCTTATGATAAGTTTCTTTTTCTGTGTGACTTCTTTCACTTAGAATCATCGTACCTGAATCCACTCATTTTGCTGCTACTGGTCTTATGACATTGATTTCATGGCTGAGGGATATTCCATCGTACGTAAGTTCCACAATGTTTGGAACCATTTTTATATTTCCTGGGATATTTCAGGTGTACCCAGGTTGAGGTTCTTGTAAGCAGTGCAGCCCTCAATTTGTGGGTCGCTCTGTCTTATGGATTTTCAGTTTTCCCAAGGTATATTCCCTAGACTGGAAGTGCCCTTGGCTCTGTAGCTCTGTTGTTTACTTGTTTTAGGGAACACAATGCACTCCTCCAGTGAGGCAGTTGGCAACTTACATCCCGCCCATCAGCATAGCAAGGCTCCCTGTTCTCCAGGGCCTGCCTTGCCTTTCTGGTTTTTACACATTTTGTGGATGTCCCTTTTGACCGGTGGGAAGTGATACTTCTTTGTAGTGCAGATTTGCATTGCCCGCTTGCTTGCTTGAACAAAAAGGGCGTATGCGTTTTCTCCTGAATATATTCAGGAGAAAACGCATACGCCCTTTTGGGCAAGTGCATCATTGTCGAAGTTGTGGCCCTCTTCCTGTGCTTTACAGGCGATTCCAACGTACCTCTTGAAATCTGTTTCCTGCTATTCTGCCTCGCTTTCAAGCCCGCCTCGTTGCCTTCCCTCAACAGATTTTTGGACGATAGTTGGCCTTGATTACTCTGCCAGTTTGTGAATTGCTGTGCCCCTGAGCTCCATTTTTCAACTCGTTTTTTGTGAGCTGAACGCAAGTCCAAACTTTTGGTTCAGGACCTATACTGGTTCCCGGTGGGTGGCTGAGACTTTGGTTAATTCTTCTTCCTGCCGGGAAATTAGAGTGACATGTGCCCATCCAAATGCCTAACAGCTACTCTCTCATTGGTTCTCCCTCTTCCCTTTCATCCTCTGCCAAATTGGCAACCTGTGCGAACCAGGAGCTTAAAGGGGCTGTCTCTCCAAGTTGGGAGATTGATAGGAAAGCAGTTGGAATGTCAAACCGGAGCACCAGGAGAGGGACTCTTCGTTGAGTTTTAGAAACCTTTCGTATTCACAGTGTGTCCATTCTCTAGGTTTCCCGTACATGTTATAGCTGTAGTAATATTCCCTTCAACCTGGAGAGCTGGGACCCATGGAATGGGTGCCATGCATTATTGCTTTAAAGGGTCTGCATTTGCTCACCCAATCTCACCAATCCTCTCAGTCCCAAGTGTCCAGCCTTATGCCACATCCAGCTGTCATTGTAGATAGGGTCATTCCAGGTTGCATCAGAGACCCTGAAGGAATTGTAAAGAATTTCCCTGTTTCTTTGTTCTGTTTTGGAAATTCCTTTTTAGAGTGGGTTTGAGCTGATTCTCGCTGCCATGTTTATGCCAGTCTAGACACACTTGATTCCCTTACGGAGACATATCAATACATAGGTTTTAAGATTCTTACTAGTCAGATCTATTCCTCTGCGGGAAATATGGTGTTTTGAGTCCCTTTCACTGAGGAAGGTGTAGGTCTTGTCTATTCCATAGTTGGTTTTTGGAACGGTACCTGTGCTTATATCAAACTCTGGTTTGATGCATCACCCCACCTCTCCTTCCCCCTTAAGCAGGCATAAGAGTGTTTTCTAAATGTGAGACTCTGTTCTCTTGCCTAACTCAGTTCATGTGTAGCCATGTTTACAGGATCTTCCTAAGTGATATCTTATGATAAGTTTCTTTTCCTGTGTGACTTCTTTCACTTAGAATCATCGTACCTGAATCCACTCATTTTGCTGCTACTGGTCTTAGGACATTGATTTCATGGCTGAGGGATATTCCATCGTACGTAAGTTCCACAATGTTTGGAACCATTTTTATATTTCCTGGGATATTTCAGGTGTACCCAGGTTGAGGTTCTTGTAAGCAGTGCAGCCCTCAATTTGGGGGTGGCTCTGTCTTATGGATTTTCAGTTTTCCCAAGGTATATTCCCTAGACTGGAAGTGCCCTTGGCTCTGTAGCTCTGTTGTTTACTTGTTTTAGGGAACACAATGCACTCCTCCAGTGAGGCAGTTGGCAACTTACATCCCGCCCATCAGCATAGCAAGGCTCCCTGTTCTCCAGGGCCTGCCTTGCCTTTCTGGTTTTTACACATTTTGTGGATGTCCCTTTTGACCGGTGGGAAGTGATACTTCTTTGTAGTGCAGATTTGCATTGCCCGCTTGCTTGCTTGGCCAAAAAGGGCGTATGCGTTTTCTCCTGAATATATTCAGGAGAAAACGCATACGCCCTTTTTGGCCAAGTGCATCATTGTCGAAGTTGTGCCCCTCTTCCTGTGCTTTACAGGCGATTCCAACGTACCTCTTGAAATCTGTTTCCTGCTATTCTGCCTCGCTTTCAAGTCCGCCTCGTTGCCTTCCCTCAACAGATTTTTGGACGATAGTTGGCCTTGATTACTCTGCCAGTTTGTGAATTGCTGTGCCCCTGAGCTCCATTTTTCAACTCGTTTTTAGTGAGCTGAACGCAAGTCCAAACTTGTGGTTCAGGACCTATACTGGTTCCCGGTGGGTGGCTGAGACTTTGGTTAATTCTTCTTCCTGCCGGGAAATTAGAGTGACATGTGCCCATCCAAATGCCTAACAGCTACTCTCTCATTGGTTCTCCCTCTTCCCTTTCATCCTCTGCCAAATTGGCAACCTGTGCGAACCAGGAGCTTAAAGGGGCTGTCTCTCCAAGTTGGGAGATTGATAGGAAAGCAGTTGGAATGTCAAACCGGAGCACCAGGAGAGGGACTCTTCGTTGAGTTTTAGAAACCTTTCGTATTCACAGTGTGTCCATTCTCTAGGTTTCCCGTACATGTTATAGCTGTAGTAATATTCCCTTCAACCTGGAGAGCTGGGACCCATGGAATGGGTGCCATGCATTATTGCTTTAAAGGGTCTGCATTTGCTCACCCAATCTCACCAATCCTCTCAGTCCCAAGTGTCCAGCCTTATGCCACATCCAGCTGTCATTGTAGATAGGGTCATTCCAGGTTGCATCAGAGACCCTGAAGGAATTGTAAAGAATTTCCCTGTTTCTTTGTTCTGTTTTGGAAATTCCTTTTAAGAGTGGGTTTGAGCTGATTCTCGCTGCCATGTTTATGGCAGTCTAGACACACTTGATTCCCTTACGGAGACATATCAATACATAGGTTTTAAGATTCTTACTAGTCAGATCTATTCCTCTGCGGGAAATATGGGGTTTTGAGTCCCTTTCACTGAGGAAGGTGTAGGTCTTGTCTCTTCCATAGTTGGTTTTTGGAACGGTACCTGTGCTTATATCAAACTCTGGTTTGATGCATCACCCCACCTCTCCTTCCCCCTTAAGCAGGCATAAGAGTGTTTTCTAAATGTGAGACTCTGTTCTCTTGCCTAACTCAGTTCATGTGTAGCCATGTTTACAGGATCTTCCTAAGTGATATCTTATGATAAGTTTCTTTTCCTGTGTGATTTCTTTCACTTAGAATCATCGTACCTGAATCCACTCATTTTGCTGCTACTGGTCTTAGGACATTGATTTCATGGCTGAGGGATATTCCATCGTATGTAAGTTCCACAATGTTTGGAACCATTTTTATATTTCCTGGGATATTTCAGGTGTACCCAGGTTGAGGTTCTTGTAAGCAGTGCAGCCCTCAATTTGGGGGTGGCTCTGTCTTATGGATTTTCAGTTTTCCCAAGGTATATTCCCTAGACTGGAAGTGCCCTTGGCTCTGTAGCTCTGTTGTTTACTTGTTTTAGGGAACACAATGCACTCCTCCAGTGAGGCAGTTGGCAACTTACATCCCGCCCATCAGCATAGCAAGGCTCCCTGTTCTCCAGGGCCTGCCTTGCCTTTCTGGTTTTTACACATTTTGTGGATGTCCCTTTTGACCGGAGGGAAGTGATACTTATTTGTAGTGCAGATTTGCATTGCCCGCTTTCTTGCTTCGCCAAAAAGGGCGTATGCGTTTTCTCCTGAATATATTCAGGAGAAAACACATACGCCCTTTTTGGCCAAGTGCATCATTGTCGAAGTTGTGCCCCTCTTCCTGTGCTTTACAGGCGATTCCAACGTACCTCTTGAAATCTGTTTCCTGCTATTCTGCCTCGCTTTCAATCCTGCCTCGTTGCCTTCCCTCAACAGATTTTTGGACGATAGTTGGCCTTGATTACTCTGCCAGTTTGTGAATTGCTGTGCCCCTGAGCTCCATTTTTCAACTCGTTTTTTGTGAGCTGAACGCAAGTCCAAACTTTTGGTTCAGGACCTATACTGGTTCCCGGTGGGTGGCTGAGACTTTGGTTAATTCTTCTTCCTGCCGGGAAATTAGAGTGACATGTGCCCATCCAAATGCCTAACAGCTACTCTCTCATTGGTTCTCCCTCTTCCCTTTCATCCTCTGCCAAATTGGCAACCTGTGCGAACCAGGAATTTAAAGGGGCTGTCTCTCCAAGTAGGGAGATTGATAGGAAAGCAGTTGGAATTTCAAGCCGGAGCACCAGGAGAGGGACTCTTCGTTGAGTTTTAGAAACCTTTCGTATTCACAGTGTGTCCATTCTCTAGGTTTCCCGTACATGTTATAGCTGTAGTAATATTCCCTTCAACCTGGAGAGCTGGGACCAATGGAATGGGTGCAATGCATTATTGCTTTAAAGGGTCTGCATTTGCTCACCCAATCTCACCAATCCTCTCAGTCCCAAGTGTCCAGCCTTATGCCACATCCAGCTGTCATTGTAGATAGGGTCATTCCAGGTTGCATCAGAGACCCTGAAGGAATTGTAAAGAATTTCCCTGTATCTTTGTTCTGTTTTTGAAATTCCTTTTTAGAGTGGGTTTGAGCTGATTCTCGCTGCCATGTTTATGCCAGTCTAGACACACTTGATTCCCTTACGGAGACATATCAATACATAGGTTTTAAGATTCTTACTAGTCAGATCTATTCCTCTGCGGGAAATATGGGGTTTTGAGTCCCTTTCACTGAGGAAGGTGTAGGTCTTGTCTCTTCCATAGTTGGTTTTTGGAACGGTACCTGTGCTTATATCAAACTCTGGTTTGATGCATCACCCCACCTCTCCTTCCCCCTTAAGCAGGCATAAGAGTGTTTTCTAAATGTGAGACTCTGTTCTCTTGCCTAACTCAGTTCATGTGTAGCCATGTTTACAGGATCTTCCTAAGTGATATCTTATGATAAGTTTCTTTTCCTGTGTGATTTCTTTCACTTAGAATCATCGTACCTGAATCCACTCATTTTGCTGCTACTGGTCTTAGGACATTGATTTCATGGCTGAGGGATATTCCATCGTATGTAAGTTCCACAATGTTTGGAACCATTTTTATATTTCCTGGGATATTTCAGGTGTACCCAGGTTGAGGTTCTTGTAAGCAGTGCAGCCCTCAATTTGGGGGTGGCTCTGTCTTATGGATTTTCAGTTTTCCCAAGGTATATTCCCTAGACTGGAAGTGCCCTTGGCTCTGTAGCTCTGTTGTTTACTTGTTTTAGGGAACACAATGCACTCCTCCAGTGAGGCAGTTGGCAACTTACATCCCGCCCATCAGCATAGCAAGGCTCCCTGTTCTCCAGGGCCTGCCTTGCCTTTCTGGTTTTTACACATTTTGTGGATGTCCCTTTTGACCGGAGGGAAGTGATACTTATTTGTAGTGCAGATTTGCATTGCCCGCTTTCTTGCTTCGCCAAAAAGGGCGTATGCGTTTTCTCCTGAATATATTCAGGAGAAAACACATACGCCCTTTTTGGCCAAGTGCATCATTGTCGAAGTTGTGCCCCTCTTCCTGTGCTTTACAGGCGATTCCAACGTACCTCTTGAAATCTGTTTCCTGCTATTCTGCCTCGCTTTCAATCCTGCCTCGTTGCCTTCCCTCAACAGATTTTTGGACGATAGTTGGCCTTGATTACTCTGCCAGTTTGTGAATTGCTGTGCCCCTGAGCTCCATTTTTCAACTCGTTTTTTGTGAGCTGAACGCAAGTCCAAACTTTTGGTTCAGGACCTATACTGGTTCCCGGTGGGTGGCTGAGACTTTGGTTAATTCTTCTTCCTGCCGGGAAATTAGAGTGACATGTGCCCATCCAAATGCCTAACAGCTACTCTCTCATTGGTTCTCCCTCTTCCCTTTCATCCTCTGCCAAATTGGCAACCTGTGCGAACCAGGAATTTAAAGGGGCTGTCTCTCCAAGTTGGGAGATTGATAGGAAAGCAGTTGGAATTTCAAGCCGGAGCACCAGGAGAGGGACTCTTCGTTGAGTTTTAGAAACCTTTCGTATTCACAGTGTGTCCATTCTCTAGGTTTCCCGTACATGTTATAGCTGTAGTAATATTCCCTTCAACCTGGAGAGCTGGGACCAATGGAATGGGTGCAATGCATTATTGCTTTAAAGGGTCTGCATTTGCTCACCCAATCTCACCAATCCTCTCAGTCCCAAGTGTCCAGCCTTATGCCACATCCAGCTGTCATTGTAGATAGGGTCATTCCAGGTTGCATCAGAGACCCTGAAGGAATTGTAAAGAATTTCCCTGTATCTTTGTTCTGTTTTTGAAATTCCTTTTTAGAGTGGGTTTGAGCTGATTCTCGCTGCCATGTTTATGCCAGTCTAGACACACTTGATTCCCTTACGGAGACATATCAATACATAGGTTTTAAGATTCTTACTAGTCAGATCTATTCCTCTGCGGGAAATATGGGGTTTTGAGTCCCTTTCACTGAGGAAGGTGTAGGTCTTGTCTATTCCATAGTTGGTTTTTGGAACGGTACCTGTGCTTATATCAAACTCTGGTTTGATGCATCACCCCACCTCTCCTTCCCCCTTAAGCAGGCATAAGAGTGTTTTCTAAATGTGAGACTCTGTTCTCTTGCCTAACTCAGTTCATGTGTAGCCATGTTTACAGGATCTTCCTAAGTGATATCTTATGATAAGTTTCTTTTCCTGTGTGACTTCTTTCACTTAGAATCATCGTACCTGAATCCACTCATTTTGCTGCTACTGGTCTTAGGACATTGATTTCATGGCTGAGGGATATTCCATCGTACGTAACTTCCACAATGTTTGGAACCATTTTTATATTTCCTGGGATATTTCAGGTGTACCCAGGTTGAGGTTCTTGTAAGCAGTGCAGCCCTCAATGTGGGGGTGGCTCTGTCTTATGGATTTTCACTTTTCCCAAGGTATATTCCCTGGACTGGACGTGCCCTTGGCTCTGTAGCTCTGTTGTTTACTTGTTTTAGGGAACACAATGCACTCCTCCAGTGAGGCAGTTGGCAACTTACATCCCGCCCATCAGCATAACAAGGCTCCCTGTTATCCAGGGCCTGTCTTGCCTTTCTGGTTTTTACACATTTTGTGGATGTCCCTTTTGACCGGTTGGAAGTGATACTTCTTTGTAGTGCAGATTTGCATTGCCCGCTTGCTTGCTTGGCCAAAAAGGGCGTATGCGTTTTCTCCTGAATATATTCAGGAGAAAACGCATACGCCCTTTTTGGCCAAGTGCATCATTGTCGAAGTTGTGCCCCTCTTCCTGTGCTTTACAGGCGATTCCAACGTACCTCTTGAAATCTGTTTCCTGCTATTCTGCCTCGCTTTCAAGCCCGCCTCGTTGCCTTTCCTCAACAGATTTTTGGATGATAGTTGGCCTTGATTACTCTGCCAGTTTGTGAATTGCTGTGCCCCTGAGCTCCATTTTTCAACTCGTTTTTTGTGAGCTGAACGCAAGTCCAAACTTTTGGTTCAGGACCTATACTGGTTCCCGGTGGGTGGCTGAGACTTTGGTTAATTCTTCTTCCTGCCGGGAAATTAGAGTGACATGTGCCCATCCAAATGCCTAACAGCTACTCTCTCATTGGTTCTCCCTCTTCCCTTTCATCCTCTGCCAAATTGGCAACCTGTGCGAACCAGGAGCTTAAAGGGGCTGTCTCTCCAAGTTGGGAGATTAATAGGCAAGCAGTTGGAAAGTCAAACCGGAGCACCAGGAGAGGGACTCTTCGTTGAGTTTTAGAAACCTTTCGTATTCACAGTGTGTCCATTCTCTAGGTTTCCCGTACACGTTATGGCTGTAGTAATATTCCCTTCAACCTGGAGAGCTGGGACACATGGAATGGGTGCCATGCATTATTGCTTTAAAGGGTCTGCATTTGCTCACCCAATCTCACCAATCCTCTCAGTCCCAAGTGTCCAGCCTTATGCCACATCCAGCTTCATTGTAGATAGGGTCATTTCAGGTTGCATCAGAGACCCTGAAGGAATTGTAAAGAATTTCCCTGTTTCTTTGTTCTGTTTTTGAAATTCCTTTTTAGAGTGGGTTTGAGCTGATTCTCGCTGCCATGTTTATGCCAGTCTAGACACACTTGATTCCCTTACGGAGACATATCAATACATAGGTTTTAAAATTCTTACTAGTCAGATCTATTCCTCTGCGGGAAATATGGGGTTTTGAGTCCCTTTCACTGAGGAAGGTGTAGGTCTTGTCTATTCCATAGTTGGTTTTTGGAACGGTACCTGTGCTTATATCAAACTCTGGTTTGATGCATCACCCCACCTCTCCTTCCCCCTTAAGCAGGCATAAGAGTGTTTTCTAAATGTGAGACTCTGTTCTCTTGCCTAACTCAGTTCATGTGTAGCCATGTTTACAGGATCTTCCTAAGTGATATCTTATGATAAGTTTCTTTTCCTGTGTGACTTCTTTCACTTAGAATCATCGTACCTGAATCCACTCATTTTGCTGCTACTGGTCTTAGGACATTGATTTCATGGCTGAGGGATATTCCCTCGTACGTAAGTTCCACAATGTTTGGAACCATTTTTATATTTCCTGGGATATTTCAGGTGTACCCAGGTTGAGGTTATTGTAAGCAGTGCAGCCCTCAATTTGGGGGTGGCACTGTCTTATGGATTTTCAGTTTTCCCAAGGTATATTCCCTAGACTGGAAGTGCCCTTGGCTCTGTAGCTCTGTTGTTTACTTGTTTTAGGGAACACAATGCACTCCTCCAGTGAGGCAGTTGGCAACTTACATCCCGCCCATCAGCATAACAAGGCTCCCAGTTCTCCAGGGCCTGTCTTGCCTTTCTGGTTTTTACACATTTTGTGGATGTCCCTTTTGACCGGTGGGAAGTGATACTTCTTTGTAGTGCAGATTTGCATTGCCTGCTTGCTTGCTTGGCCAAAAAGGGCGTATGCGTTTTCTCCTGAATATATTCAGGAGAAAACGCATACGCCCTTTTTGGCCAAGTGTATCATTGTCGAAGTTGTGCCCCTCTTCCTGTGCTTTACAGGCGATTCCAACGTACCTCTTGAAATCTGTTTCCTGCTATTCTGCCTCGCTTTCAAGTCCGCCTCGTTGCCTTCCCTCAACAGATTTTTGGACGATAGTTGGCCTTGATTACTCTGCCAGTTTGTGAATTGCTGTGCCCCTTAGCTCCATTTTTCAACTCGTTTTTTGTGAGCTGAACGCAAGTCCAAACTTTTGGTTCAGGACCTATACTGGTTCCCGGTGGGTGGCTGAGACTTTGGTTAATTCTTCTTCCTGCCGGGAAATTAGAGTGACATGTGCCCATCCAAATGCCTAACAGCTACTCTCTCATTGGTTCTCCCTCTTCCCTTTCATCCTCTGCCAAATTGGCAACCTGTGCGAACCAGGAGCTTAAAGGGGCTGTCTCTCCAAGTTGGGAGATTGATAGGAAAGCAGTTGGAAAGTCAAACCGGAGCACCAGGAGAGGGACTCTTCGTTGAGTTTTAGAAACCTTTCGTGTTCACAGTGTGTCCATTCTCTAGGTTTCCCGTACACGTTATGGCTGTAGTAATATTCTCTTCAACCTGGAGAGCTGGGACCCATGGAATGGGTGCCATGCATTATTGCTTTAAAGGGTCTGCATTTGCTCACCCAATCTCACCAATCCTCTCAGTCCCAAGTGTCCAGCCTTATGCCACATCCAGCTGTCATTGTAGATAGGGTCATTCCAGGTTGCATCAGAGACCCTGAAGGAATTGTAAAGAATTTCCCTGTTTCTTTGTTCTGTTTTTGAAATTCCTTTTTAGAGTGGGTTTGAGGTGATTCTCGCTGCCATGTTTATGCCAGTCTAGACACACTTGATTCCCTTACGGAGACATATCAATACATAGGTTTTAAGATTCTTACTAGTCAGATCTATTCCTCTGCGGGAAATATGGGGTTTTGAGTCCCTTTCACTGAGGAAGGTGTAGGTCTTGTCTATTCCATAGTTGGTTTTTGGAACGGTACCTGTGCTTATATCAAACTCTGGTTTGATGCATCACCCCACCTCTCCTTCCCCCTTAAGCAGGCATAAGAGTGTTTTCTAAATGTGAGACTCTGTTCTCTTGCCTAACTCAGTTCATGTGTAGCCATGTTTACAGGATCTTCCTAAGTGATATCTTATGATAAGTTTCTTTTCCTGTGTGACTTCTTTCACTTAGAATCATCGTACCTGAATCCACTCATTTTGCTGCTACTGGTCTTAGGACATTGATTTCATGGCTGAGGGATATTCCCTCGTACGTAAGTTCCACAATGTTTGGAACCATTTTTATATTTCCTGGGATATTTCAGGTGTACCCAGGTTGAGGTTCTTGTAAGCAGTGCAGCCCTCAATTTGGGGGTGGCTCTGTCTTATGGATTTTCAGTTTTCCCAAGGTATATTCCCTAGACTGGAAGTGCCCTTGGCTCTGTAGCTCTGTTGTTTACTTGTTTTAGGGAACACAATGCACTCCTCCAGTGAGGCAGTTGGCAACTTACATCCCGCCCATCAGCATAGCAAGGCTCCCTGTTCTCCAGGGCCTGCCTTGCCTTTCTGGTTTTTACACATTTTGTGGATGTCCCTTTTGACCGGTGGGAAGTGATACTTCTTTGTAGTGCAGATTTGCATTGCCCGCTTGCTTGCTTGGCCAAAAAGGGCGTATGCGTTTTCTCCTGAATATATTCAGGAGAAAACGCATACGCCCTTTTTGGCCAAGTGCATCATTGTCGAAGTTGTGCCCCTCTTCCTGTGCTTTACAGGCGATTCCAACGTACCTCTTGAAATCTGTTTCCTGCTATTCTGCCTCGCTTTCAAGTCCGCCTCGTTGCCTTCCCTCAACAGATTTTTGGACGATAGTTGGCCTTGATTACTCTGCCAGTTTGTGAATTGCTGTGCCCCTGAGCTCCATTTTTCAACTCGTTTTTAGTGAGCTGAACGCAAGTCCAAACTTTTGGTTCAGGACCTATACTGGTTCCCGGTGGGTGGCTGAGACTTTGGTTAATTCTTCTTCCTGCCGGGAAATTAGAGTGACATGTGCCCATCCAAATGCCTAACAGCTAATCTCTCATTGGTTCTCCCTCTTCCCTTTCATCCTCTGCCAAATTGGCAACCTGTGCGAACCAGGAGCTTAAATGGGCTGTCTCTCCAAGTTGGGAGATTGATAGGAAAGCAGTTGGAAAGTCAAACCGGAGCACCAGGAGAGGGACTCTTCGTTGAGTTTTAGAAACCTTTCGTATTCACAGTGTGTCCATTCTCTAGGTTTCCCGTACACGTTATGGCTGTAATAATATTCCCTTCAACCTGGAGAGCTGGGATCCATTGAATGGGTGCCATGCATTATTGCTTTAAAGGGTCTGCATTTGCTCACCCAATCTCACCAATCCTCTCAGTCCCAAGTGTCCAGCCTTATGCCACATCCAGCTGTCATTGTAGATAGGGTCATTCCAGGTTGCATCAGAGACCCTGAAGGAATTGTAAAGAATTTCCCTGTTTCTTTGTTCTGTTTTTGAAATTCCTTTTTAGAGTGGGTTTGAGCTGATTCTCGCTGCCATGTTTATGCCAGTCTAGACACACTTGATTCCCTTACGGAGACATATCAATACATAGGTTTTAAGATTCTTACTAGTCAGATCTATTCCTCTGCGGGAAATATGGGGTTTTGAGTCCCTTTCACTGAGGAAGGTGTAGGTCTTGTCTATTCCATAGTTGGTTTTTGGAACGGTACCTGTGCTTATATCAAACTCTGGTTTGATGCATCACCCCACCTCTCCTTCCCCCTTAAGCAGGCATAAGAGTGTTTTCTAAATGTGAGACTCTGTTCTCTTGCCTAACTCAGTTCATGTGTAGCCATGTTTACAGGATCTTCCTAAGTGATATCTTATGATAAGTTTCTTTTCCTGTGTGACTTCTTTCACTTAGAATCATCGTACCTGAATCCACTCATTTTGCTGCTACTGGTCTTATGACATTGATTTCATGGCTGAGGGATATTCCCTCGTACGTAAGTTCCACAATGTTTGGAACCATTTTTATATTTCCTGGGATATTTCAGGTGTACCCAGGTTGAGGTTCTTGTAAGCAGTGCAGCCCTCAATTTGGGGGTGGCACTGTCTTATGGATTTTCAGTTTTCCCAAGGTATATTCCCTAGACTGGAAGTGCCCTTGGCTCTGTAGCTCTGTTGTTTACTTGTTTTAGGGAACACAATGCACTCCTCCAGTGAGGCAGTTGGCAACTTACATCCCGCCCATCAGCATAGCAAGGCTCCCTGTTCTCCAGGGCCTGCCTTGCCATTCTGGTTTTTACACATTTTGTGGATGTCCCTTTTGACCGGTGGGAAGTGATACTTCTTTGTAGTGCAGATTTGCATTGCCCGCTTGCTTGCTTGGCCAAAAAGGGCGTATGCGTTTTCTCCTGAATATATTCAGGAGAAAACGCATACGCACTTTTTGGCCAAGTGCATCATTGTCGAAGTTGTGCCCCTCTTCCTGTGCTTTACAGGCGATTCCAACGTACCTCTTGAAATCTGTTTCCTGCTATTCTGCCTCGCTTTCAAGCCTGCCTCGTTGCCTTCCCTCAACAGATTTTTGGACGATAGTTGGCCTTGATTACTCTGCCAGTTTGTGAATTGCTGTGCCCCTGAGCTCCATTTTTCAACTCGTTTTTTGTGAGCTGAACGCAAGTCCAAACTTTTGGTTCAGGACCTATACTGGTTCCCGGTGGGTGGCTGAGACTTTGGTTAATACTTCTTCCTGCCGGGAAATTAGAGTGACATGTGCCCATCCAAGTGCCTAACAGCTACTCTCTCATTGGTTCTCCCTCTTCCCTTTCATCCTCTGCCAAATTGGCAACCTGTGCGAACCAGGAACTTAAAGGGTCTGTCTCTCCAAGTTGGGAGATTGATAGGAAAGCAGTTGGAAAGTCAAACCAGAGCACCAGGATAGGGACTCTTCGTTGAGTTTTAGAAACCTTTCGTATTCACAGTGTGTCCATTCTCTAGGTTTCCCGTACATGTTATAGCTGCAGTAATATTCCCTTCAACCTGGAGAGCTGGGACCCATGGAATGGTTGCCATGCATTATTGCTTTAAAGGGTCTGCATTTGCTCACCCAATCTCACCAATCCTCTCAGTCCCAAGTGTCCAGCCTTATGCCACATCCAGCTGTCATTGTAGATAGGGTCATTCCAGGTTGCATCAGAGACCCTGAAGGAATTGTAAAGAAATTCCCTGTTTCTTTGTTCTGTTTTGGAAATTCCTTTTTAGAGGGGGTTTGAGCTGATTCTCGCTGCCATGTTTATGCCAGTCTAGACACACTTGATTCCCTTACGGAGACATATCAATACATAGGTTTTAAGATTCTTACTAGTCAGATCTATTCCTCTGCGGGAAATATGGGGTTTTGAGTCCCTTTCACTGAGGAAGGTGTAGGTCTTGTCTCTTCCATAGTTGGTTTTTGGAACGGTACCTGTGCTTATATCAAACTCTGGTTTGATGCATCACCCCACCTCTCCTTCCCCCTTAAGCAGGCATAAGAGTGTTTTCTAAATGTGAGACTCTGTTCTCTTGCCTAACTCAGTTCATGTGTAGCCATGTTTACAGGATCTTCCTAAGTGATATCTTATGATAAGTTTCTTTTCCTGTATGACTTCTTTCACTTAGAATCATCGTACCTGAATCCACTCATTTTGCTGCTACTGGTCTTAGGACATTGATTTCATGGCTGAGGGATATTCCATCGTACGTAAGTTCCACAATGTTTGGAACCATTTTTATATTTCCTGGGATATTCCAAGTGTACCCAGGTTGAGGTTCTTGTAAGCAGTGCAGCCCTCAATTTGGGGGAGGCACTGTCTTATGGATTTTCAGTTTTCCCAAGGTATATTCCCTAGACTGGAAGTGCCCTTGGCTCTGTAGCTCTGTTGTTTACTTGTTTTAGGGAACACAATGCACTCCTCCAGTGAGGCAGTTGGCAACTTACATCCCGCCCATCAGCATAACAAGGCTCCCAGTTCTCCAGGGCCTGCCTTGCCTTTCTGGTTTTTACACATTTTGTGGATGTCCCTTTTGACCGGTGGGAAGTGATACTTCTTTGTAGTGCAGATTTGCATTGCCTGCTTGCTTGCTTGGCCAAAAAGGGCGTATGCGTTTTCTCCTGAATATATTCAGGAGAAAACGCATACGCCCTTTTTGGCCATGTGCATCATTGTCGAAGTTGTGCCCCTCTTCCTGTGCTTTACAGGCGATTCCAACGTACCTCTTGAAATCTGTTTCCTGCTATTCTGCCTCGCTTTCAAGTCCGCCTCGTTGCCTTCCCTCAACAGATTTTTGGACGATAGTTGGCCTTGATTACTCTGCCAGTTTGTGAATTGCTGTGCCCCTGAGCTCCATTTTTCAACTCGTTTTTTGTGAGCTGAACGCAAGTCCAAACTTTTGGTTCAGGACCTATACTGGTTCCCGGTGGGTGGCTGAGACTTTGGTTAATTCTTCTTCCTGCCGGGAAATTAGAGTGACATGTGCCCATCCAAATGCCTAACAGCTACTCTCTCATTGGTTCTCCCTCTTCCCTTTCATCCTCTGCCAAATTGGCAACCTGTGCGAACCAGGAGCTTAAAGGGGCTGTCTCTCCAAGTTGGGAGATTGATAGGAAAGCAGTTGGAAAGTCAAACCGGAGCACCAGGAGAGGGACTCTTCGTTGAGTTTTAGAAACCTTTCGTATTCACAGTGTGTCCATTCTCTAGGTTTCCCGTACACGTTATGGCTGTAGTAATATTCCCTTCAACCTGGAGAGTTGGGACCCATGGAATGGTTGCCATGCATTATTGCTTTAAAGGGTCTGCATTTGCTCACCCAATCTCACCAATCCTCTCAGTCCCAAGTGTCCAGCCTTATGCCACATCCAGCTGTCATTGTAGATAGGGTCATTCCAGGTTGCATCAGAGACCCTGAAGGAATTGTAAAGAATTTCCCTGTTTCTTTGTTCTGTTTTTGAAATTCCTTTTTAGAGTGGGTTTGAGCTGATTCTCGCTGCCATGTTTATGCCAGTCTAGACACACTTGATTCCCTTACGGAGACATATCAATACATAGGTTTTAAGATTCTTACTAGTCAGATCTATTCCTCTGCGGGAAATATGGGGTTTTGAGTCCCTTTCACTGAGGAAGGTGTAGGTCTTGTCTATTCCATAGTTGGTTTTTGGAACGGTACCTGTGCTTATATCAAACTCTGGTTTGATGCATCACCCCACCTCTCCTTCCCCCTTAAGCAGGCATAAGAGTGTTTTCTAAATGTGAGACTCTGTTCTCTTGCCTAACTCAGTTCATGTGTAGCCATGTTTACAGGATCTTCCTAAGTGATATCTTATGATAAGTTTCTTTTCCTGTGTGACTTCTTTCACTTAGAATCATCGTACCTGAATCCACTCATTTTGCTGCTACTGGTCTTATGACATTGATTTCATGGCTGAGGGATATTCCCTCGTACGTAAGTTCCACAATGTTTGGAACCATTTTTATATTTCCTGGGATATTTCAGGTGTACCCAGGTTGAGGTTCTTGTAAGCAGTGCAGCCCTCAATTTGGGGGTGGCTCTGTCTTATGGATTTTCAGTTTTCCCAAGGTATATTCCCTAGACTGGAAGTGCCCTTGGCTCTGTAGCTCTGTTGTTTACTTGTTTTAGGGAACACAATGCACTCCTCCAGTGAGGCAGTTGGCAACTTACATCCCGCCCATCAGCATAGCAAGGCTCCCTGTTCTCCAGGGCCTGCCTTGCCATTCTGGTTTTTACACATTTTGTGGATGTCCCTTTTGACCGGTGGGAAGTGATACTTCTTTGTAGTGCAGATTTGCATTGCCCGCTTGCTTGCTTGGCCAAAAAGGGCGTATGCGTTTTCTCCTGAATATATTCAGGAGAAAACGCATACGCACTTTTTGGCCAAGTGCATCATTGTCGAATTTGTGCCCCTCTTCCTGTGCTTTACAGGCGATTCCAACGTACCTCTTGAAATCTGTTTCCTGCTATTCTGCCTCGCTTTCAAGCCTGCCTCGTTGCCTTCCCTCAACAGATTTTTGGACGATAGTTGGCCTTGATTACTCTGCCAGTTTGTGAATTGCTGTGCCCCTGAGCTCCATTTTTCAACTCGTTTTTTGTGAGCTGAACGCAAGTCCAAACTTTTGGTTCAGGACCTATACTGGTTCCCGGTGGGTGGCTGAGACTTTGGTTAATTCTTCTTCCTGCCGGGAAATTAGAGTGACATGTGCCCATCCAAATGCCTAACAGCTACTCTCTCATTGGTTCTCCCTCTTCCCTTTCATCCTCTGCCAAATTGGCAACCTGTGCGAACCAGGAGCTTAAAGGGTCTGTCTCTCCAAGTTGGGAGATTGATAGGAAAGCAGTTGGAAAGTCAAACCAGAGCACCAGGATAGGGACTCTTCGTTGAGTTTTAGAAACCTTTCGTATTCACAGTGTGTCCATTCTCTAGGTTTCCCGTACATGTTATAGCTGCAGTAATATTCCCTTCAACCTGGAGAGCTGGGACCCATGGAATGGTTGCCATGCATTATTGCTTTAAAGGGTCTGCATTTGCTCACCCAATCTCACCAATCCTCTCAGTCCCAAGTGTCCAGCCTTATGCCACATCCAGCTGTCATTGTAGATAGGGTCATTCCAGGTTGCATCAGAGACCCTGAAGGAATTGTAAAGAAATTCCCTGTTTCTTTGTTCTGTTTTGGAAATTCCTTTTTAGAGGGGGTTTGAGCTGATTCTCGCTGCCATGTTTATGCCAGTCTAGACACACTTGATTCCCTTACGGAGACATATCAATACATAGGTTTTAAGATTCTTACTAGTCAGATCTATTCCTCTGCGGGAAATATGGGGTTTTGAGTCCCTTTCACTGAGGAAGGTGTAGGTCTTTTCTCTTCCATCGTTGGTTTTTGGAACGGTACCTGTGCTTATATCAAACTCTGGTTTGATGCATCACCCCACCTCTCCTTCCCCCTTAAGCAGGCATAAGAGTGTTTTCTAAATGTGAGACTCTGTTCTCTTGCCTAACTCAGTTCATGTGTAGCCATGTTTACAGGATCTTCCTAAGTGATATCTTATGATAAGTTTCTTTTCCTGTATGACTTCTTTCACTTAGAATCATCGTACCTGAATCCACTCATTTTGCTGCTACTGGTCTTAGGACATTGATTTCATGGCTGAGGGATATTCCATCGTACATAAGTTCCACAATGTTTGGAACCATTTTTATATTTCCTGGGATATTCCAGGTGTACCCAGGTTGAGGTTCTTGTAAGCAGTGCAGCCCTCAATTTGGGGGAGGCACTGTCTTATGGATTTTCAGTTTTCCCAAGGTATATTCCCTAGACTGGAAGTGCCCTTGGCTCTGTAGCTCTGTTGTTTACTTGTTTTAGGGAACACAATGCACTCCTCCAGTGAGGCAGTTGGCAACTTACATCCCGCCCATCAGCATAACAAGGCTCCCAGTTCTCCAGGGCCTGTCTTGCCTTTCTGGTTTTTACACATTTTGTGGATGTCCCTTTTGACCGGTGGGAAGTGATACTTCTTTGTAGTGCAGATTTGCATTGCCTGCTTGCTTGCCTGGCCAAAAAGGGCGTATGCGTTTTCTCCTGAATATATTCAGGAGAAAACGCATACGCCCTTTTTGGCCATGTGCATCATTGTCGAAGTTGTGCCCCTCTTCCTGTGCTTTACAGGCGATTCCAACGTACCCCTTGAAATCTGTTTCCTGCTATTCTGCCTCGCTTTCAAGCCCGCCTCGTTGCCTTCCCTCAACAGATTTTTGGACGATAGTTGGCCTTGATTACTCTGCCAGTTTGTGAATTGCTGTGCCCCTGAGCTCCATTTTTCAACTCGTTTTTAGTGAGCTGAACGCAAGTCCAAACTTTTGGTTCAGGACCTATACTGGTTCCCGGTGGGTGGCTGAGATTTTGGTTAATTCTTCTTCCTGCCGGGAAATTAGAGTGACATGTGCCCATCCAAATGCCTAACAGCTACTCTCTCATTGGTTCTCCCTCTTCCCTTTCATCCTCTGCCAAATTGGCAACCTGTGCGAACCAGGAGCTTAAATGGACTGTCTCTCCAAGTTGGGAGATTGATAGGAAAGCAGTTGGAAAGTCAAACCGGAGCACCAGGAGAGGGACTCTTCGTTGAGTTTTAGAAACCTTTCGTATTCACAGTGTGTCCATTCTCTAGGTTTCCCGTACACGTTATGGCTGTAGTAATATTCCCTTCAACCTGGAGAGCTGGGACCCATGGAATGGGTGCCATGCATTATTGCTTTAAAGGGTCTGCATTTGCTCACCCAATCTCACCAATCCTCTCAGTCCCAAGTGTCCAGCCTTATGCCACATCCAGCTGTCATTGTAGATAGGGTCATTCCAGGTTGCATCAGAGACCCTGAAGGAATTGTAAAGAATTTCCCTGTTTCTTTGTTCTGTTTTGGAAATTCCTTTTTAGAGTGGGTTTGAGCTGATTCTCGCTGCCATGTTTATGCCAGTCTAGACACACTTGATTCCCTTACGGAGACATATCAATACATAGGTTTTAAGATTCTTACTAGTCAGATCTATTCCTCTGCGGGAAATATGGGGTTTTGAGTCCCTTTCACTGAGGAAGGTGTAGGTCTTGTCTATTCCATAGTTGGTTTTTGGAACGGTACCTGTGCTTATATCAAACTCTGGTTTGATGCATCACCCCACCTCTCCTTCCCCCTTAAGCAGGCATAAGAGTGTTTTCTAAATGTGAGACTCTGTTCTCTTGCCTAACTCAGTTCATGTGTAGCCATGTTTACAGGATCTTCCTAAGTGATATCTTATGATAAGTTTCTTTTCCTGTGTGACTTCTTTCACTTAGAATCATCGTACCTGAATCCACTCATTTTGCTGCTACTGGTCTTAGGACATTGATTTCATGGCTGAGGGATATTCCATCGTACGTAAGTTCCACAATGTATGGAACCATTTTTATATTTCCTGGGATATTTCAGGTGTACCCTGGTTGAGGTTCTTGTAAGCAGTGCAGCCCTCAATTTGGGGGTGGCTCTGTCTTATGGATTTTCAGTTTTCCCAAGGTATATTCCCTAGACTGGAAGTGCCCTTGGCTCTGTAGCTCTGTTGTTTACTTGTTTTAGGGAACACAATGCACTCCTCCAGTGAGGCAGTTGGCAACTTACATCCCGCCCATCAGCATAACAAGGCTCCCTGTTTTCCAGGGCCTGCCTTGCCTTTCTGGTTTTTACACATTTTGTGGATGTCCCTTTTGACCGGTGGGAAGTGATACTTCTTTGTAGTGCAAATTTGCATTGCCCGCTTGCTTGCTTGGCCAAAAAGGGCGTATGCGTTTTCTCCTGAATATATTCAGGAGAAAACGCATACGCCCTTTTTGGCCAAGTGCATCATTGTCGAAGTTGTGCCCCTCTTCCTGTGCTTTACAGGCGATTCCAACGTACCTCTTGAAATCTGTTTCCTGCTATTCTGCCTCGCTTTCAAATCCGCCTCGTTGCCTTCCCTCAACAGATTTTTGGACGATAGTTGGCCTTGATTACTCTGCCAGTTTGTGAATTGCTGTGCCCCTGAGCTCCATTTTTCAACTCGTTTTTTGTGAGCTGAACGCAAGTCCAAACTTTTGGTTCAGGACCTATACTGGTTCCCGGTGGGTGGCTGAGACTTTGGTTAATTCTTCTTCCTGCCGGGAAATTAGAGTGACATGTGCCCATCCAAATGCCTAATAGCTACTCTCTCATTGGTTCTCCCTCTTCCCTTTCATCCTCTGCCAAATTGGCAACCTGTGCGAACCAGGAGCTTAAAGGGGCTGTCTCTCCAAGTTGGGAGATTGATAGGAAAGCAGTTGGAAAGTCAAACCGGAGCACCAGGAGAGGGACTCTTCGTTGAGTTTTAGAAACCTTTCGTATTCACAGTGTGTCCATTCTCTAGGTTTCCCGTACATGTTATAGCTGTAGTAATATTCCCTTCAACCTGGAGAGCTGGGACCCATGGAATGGGTGCCATGCATTATTGCTTTAAAGGGTCTGCATTTGCTCACCCAATCTCACCAATCCTCTCAGTCCCAAGTGTCCAGCCTTATGCCACATCCAGCTGTCATTGTAGATAGGGTCATTCCAGGTTGCATCAGAGACCCTGAAGGAATTGTAAAGAATTTCCCTGTTTCTTTGTTCTGTTTTTGAAATTCCTTTTTAGAGTGGGTTTGAGCTGATTCTCGCTGCCATGTTTTTGGCAGTCTAGACACACTTGATTCCCTTACGGAGACATATCAATACATAGGTTTTAAGATTCTTACTAGTCAGATCTATTCCTCTGCGGGAAATATGGGGTTTTGAGTCCCTTTCACTGAGGAAGGTGTAGGTCTTGTCTATTCCATAGTTGGTTTTTGGAACGGTACCTGTGCTTATATCAAACTCTGGTTTGATGCATCACCCCACCTCTCCTTCCCCCTTAAGCAGGCATAAGAGTGTTTTCTAAATGTGAGACTCTGTTCTCTTGCCTAACTCAGTTCATGTGTAGCCATGTTTACAGGATCTTCCTAAGTGATATCTTATGATAAGTTTCTTTTCCTGTGTGATTTCTTTCACTTAGAATCATCGTACCTGAATCCACTCATTTTGCTGCTACTGGTCTTAGGACATTGATTTCATGGCTGAGGGATATTCCATCGTACGTAATTTCCACAATGTTTGGAACCATTTTTATATTTCCTGGGATATTTCAGGTGTACCCAGGTTGAGGTTCTTGTAAGCAGTGCAGCCCTCAATTTGGGGGTGGCTCTGTCTTATGGATTTTCAGTTTTCCCAAGGTATATTCCCTAGACTGGAAGTGCCCTTGGCTCTGTAGCTCTGTTGTTTACTTGTTTTAGGGAACACAATGCACTCCTCCAGTGAGGCAGTTGGCAACTTACATCCCGCCCATCAGCATAGCAAGGCTCCCTGTTCTCCAGGGCCTGCCTTGCCTTTCTGGTTTTTACACATTTTGTGGATGTCCCTTTTGACCGGTGGGAAGTGATACTTCTTTGTAGTGCAGATTTGCATTGCCCGCTTGCTTGCTTGGCCAAAAAGGGCGTATGCGTTTTCTCCTGAATATATTCAGGAGAAAACGCATACGCTCTTTTTGGCCAAGTGCATCATTGTCGAAGTTGTGCCCCTCTTCCTGTGCTTTACAGGCGATTCCAACGTACCTCTTGAAATCTGTTTCCTGCTATTCTGCCTCGCTTTCAAGTCCTCCTCGTTGCCTTCCCTCAACAGATTTTTGGACGATAGTTGGCCTTGATTACTCTGCCAGTTTGTGAATTGCTGTGCCCCTGAGCTCCATTTTTCAACTCGTTTTTTGTGAGCTGAACGCAAGTCCAAACTTTTGGTTCAGGACCTATACTGGTTCCCGGTGGGTGGCTGAGACTTTGGTTAATTCTTCTTCCTGCCGGGAAATTAGAGTGATATGTGCCCATCCAAATGCCTAACAGCTACTCTCTCATTGGTTCTCCCTCTTCCCTTTCATCCTCTGCCAAATTGGCAACCTGTGCGAACCAGGAGCTTAAAGTGGCTGTCTCTCCAAGTTGGGAGATTGATAGGAAAGCAGTTGGAAAGTCAAACCGGAGCACCAGGAGAGGGACTCTTCGTTGAGTTTTAGAAAGCTTTCGTATTCACAGTGTGTCCATTCTCTAGGTTTCCCGTACACGTTATGGCTGTAGTAATATTCCCTTCAACCTGGAGAGCTGGGACCCATGGAATGGGTGCCATGCATTATTGCTTTAAAGGGTCTGCATTTGCTCACCCAATCTCACCAATCCTCTCAGTCCCAAGTGTCCAGCCTTATGCCACATCCAGCTGTCATTGTAGATAGGGTCATTCCAGGTTGCATCAGAGACCCTGAAGGAATTGTAAAGAATTTCCCTGTTTCTTTGTTCTGTTTTTGAAATTCCTTTTTAGAGTGGGTTTGAACTGATTCTCGCTGCCATGTTTTTGGCAGTCTAGACACACTTGATTCCCTTACGGAGACATATCAATACATAGGTTTTAAGATTCTTACTAGTCAGATCTATTCCTCTGCGGGAAATATGGTGTTTTGAGTCCCTTTCACTGAGGAAGGTGTAGGTCTTGTCTATTCCATAGTTGGTTTTTGGAACGGTACCTGTGCTTATATCAAACTCTGGTTTGATGCATCACCCCACCTCTCCTTCCCCCTTAAGCAGGCATAAGAGTGTTTTCTAAATGTGAGACTCTGTTCTCTTGCCTAACTCAGTTCATGTGTAGTCATGTTTACAGGATCTTTCTAAGTGATATCTTATGATAAGTTTCTTTTCCTGTGTGACTTCTTTCACTTAGAATCATCGTACCTGAATCCACTCATTTTGCTGCTACTGGTCTTAGGACATTGATTTCATGGCTGAGGGATATTCCATCGTACGTAAGTTCCACAATGTTTGGAACCATTTTTATATTTCCTGGGATATTTCAGGTGTACCCAGGTTGAGGTTCTTGTAAGCAGTGCAGCCCTCAATTTGGGGGTGGCTCTGCCTTATGGATTTTCAGTTTTCCCAAGGTATATTCCCTAGACTGGAAGTGCCCTTGGCTCTGTAGCTCTGTTGTTTACTTGTTTTAGGGAACACAATGCACTCCTCCAGTGAGGCAGTTGGCAACTTACATCCCGCCCATCAGCATAGCAAGGCTCCCTGTTCTCCAGGGCCTGCCTTGCCTTTCTGGTTTTTACACATTTTGTGGATGTCCCTTTTGACCAGTGGGAAGTGATACTTCTTTGTAGTGCAGATTTGCATTGCCCGCTTGCTTGCTTGGCCAAAAAGGGCGTATGCGTTTTCTCCTGAATATATTCAGGAGAAAACGCATACGCCCTTTTTGGCCAAGTGCATCATTGTCGAAGTTGTGCCCCTCTTCCTGTGCTTTACAGGCGATTCCAACGTACCTCTTGAAATCTGTTTCCTGCTATTCTGCCTCGCTTTCAAGTCCGCCTCGTTGCCTTCCCTCAACAGATTTTTGGACGATAGTTGGCCTTGATTACTCTGCCAGTTTGTGAATTGCTGTGCCCCTGAGCTCCATTTTTCAACTCGTTTTTAGTGAGCTGAACGCAAGTCCAAACTTTTGGTTCAGGACCTATACTGGTTCCTGGTGGGTGGCTGAGACTTTGGTTAATTCTTCTTCCTGCCGGGAAATTAGAGTGACATGTGCCCATCCAAATGCCTAACAGCTACTCTCTCATTGGTTCTCCCTCTTCCCTTTCATCCTCTGCCAAATTGGCAACCTGTGCGAACCAGGAGCTTAAAGGGGCTGTCTCTCCAAGTTGGGAGATTGATAGGAAAGCAGTTGTAATGTCAAACCGGAGCACCAGGAGAGGGACTCTTCGTTGAGTTTTAGAAACCTTTCGTATTCACAGTGTGTCCATTCTCTAGGTTTCCCGTACACGTTATAGCTGTAGTAATATTCCCTTCAACCTGGAGAGTTGGGACCCATGGAATGGGTGCCATGCATTATTGCTTTAAAGGGTCTGCATTTGCTCACCCAATCTCACCAATCCTCTCAGTCCCAAGTGTCCAGCCTTATGCCACATCCAGCTGTCATTGTAGATAGGGTCATTCCAGGTTGCATCAGAGACCCTGAAGGAATTGTAAAGAATTTCCCTGTTTCTTTGTTCTGTTTTGGAAATTCCTTTTTAGAGTGGGTTTGAGCTGATTCTCGCTGCCATGTTTATGGCAGTCTAGACACACTTGATTCCCTTACGGAGACATATCAATACATAGGTTTTAAGATTCTTACTAGTCAGATCTATTCCTCTGCGGGAAATATGGGGTTTTGAGTCCCTTTCACTGAGGAAGGTGTAGGTCTTGTCTATTCCATAGTTGGTTTTTGGAACGGTACCTGTGCTTATATCAAACTCTGGTTTGATGCATCACCCCACCTCTCCTTCCCCCTTAAGCAGGCATAAGAGTGTTTTCTAAATGTGAGACTCTGTTCTCTTGCCTAACTCAGTTCATGTGTAGCCATGTTTACAGGATCTTCCTAAGTGATATCTTATGATAAGTTTCTTTTCCTGTGTGATTTCTTTCACTTAGAATCATCGTACCTGAATCCACTCATTTTGCTGCTACTGGTCTTAGGACATTGATTTCATGGCTGAGGGATATTCCATCGTACGTAAGTTCCACAATGTTTGGAACCATTTTTATATTTCCTGGGATATTTCAGGTGTACCCAGGTTGAGGTTCTTGTAAGCAGTGCAGCCCTCAATTTGGGGGTGGCTCTGCCTTATGGATTTTCAGTTTTCCCAAGGTATATTCCCTAGACTGGAAGTGCCCTTGGCTCTGTAGCTCTGTTGTTTACTTGTTTTAGGGAACACAATGCACTCCTCCAGTGAGGCAGTTGGCAACTTACATCCCGCCCATCAGCATAGCAAGGCTCCCTGTTCTCCAGGGCCTGCCTTGCCTTTCTGGTTTTTACACATTTTGTGGATGTCCCTTTTGACCGGTGGGAAGTGATACTTCTTTGTAGTGCAGATTTGCATTGCCCGCTTGCTTGCTTGGCCAAAAAGGGCGTATGCGTTTTCTCCTGAATATATTCAGGAGAAAACGCATACGCTCTTTTTGGCCAAGTGCATCATTGTCGAAGTTGTGCCCCTCTTCCTGTGCTTTACAGGCGATTCCAACGTACCTCTTGAAATCTGTTTCCTGCTATTCTGCCTCGCTTTCAAGTCCGCCTCGTTGCCTTCCCTCAACAGATTTTTGGACGATAGTTGGCCTTGATTACTCTGCCAGTTTGTGAATTGCTGTGCCCCTGAGCTCCATTTTTCAACTTGTTTTTTGTGAGCTGAACGCAAGTCCAAACTTTTGGTTCAGGACCTATACTGGTTCCCGGTGGGTGGCTGAGACTTTGGTTAATTCTTCTTCCTGCCGGGAAATTAGAGTGACATGTGCCCATCCAAATGCCTAACAGCTACTCTCTCATTGGTTCTCCCTCTTCCCTTTCATCCTCTGCCAAATTGGCAACCTGTGCGAACCAGGAGCTTAAAGGGGCTGTCTCTCCAAGTTGGGAGATTGATAGGAAAGCAGCTGGAAAGTCAAACCGGAGCACCAGGAGAGGGACTCTTCGTTGAGTTTTAGAAACCTTTCGTATTCACAGTGTGTCCATTCTCTAGGTTTCCCGTACACGTTATGGCTGTAGTAATATTCCCTTCAACCTGGAGAGTTGGGACCCATGGAATGGGTGCCATGCATTATTGCTTTAAAGGGTCTGCATTTGCTCACCCAATCTCACCAATCCTCTCAGTCCCAAGTGTCCAGCCTTATGCCACATCCAGCTGTCATTGTAGATAGGGTCATTCCAGGTTGCATCAGAGACCCTGAAGGAATTGTAAAGAATTTCCCTGTTTCTTTGTTCTGTTTTGGAAATTCCTTTTTAGAGTGGGTTTGAGCTGATTCTCGCTGCCATGTTTATGGCAGTCTAGACACACTTGATTCCCTTACGGAGACATATCAATACATAGGTTTTAAGATTCTTACTAGTCAGATCTATTCCTCTGCGGGAAATATGGGGTTTTGAGTCCCTTTCACTGAGGAAGGTGTAGGTCTTGTCTATTCCATAGTTGGTTTTTGGAACGGTACCTGTGCTTATATCAAACTCTGGTTTGATGCATCACCCCACCTCTCCTTCCCCCTTAAGCAGGCATAAGAGTGTTTTCTAAATGTGAGACTCTGTTCTCTTGCCTAACTCAGTTCATGTGTAGCCATGTTTACAGGATCTTCCTAAGTGATATCTTATGATAAGTTTCTTTTCCTGTGTGATTTCTTTCACTTAGAATCATCGTACCTGAATCCACTCATTTTGCTGCTACTGGTCTTAGGACATTGATTTCATGGCTGAGGGATATTCCATCGTACGTAAGTTCCACAATGTTTGGAACCATTTTTATATTTCCTGGGATATTTCAGGTGTACCCAGGTTGAGGTTCTTGTAAGCAGTGCAGCCCTCAATTTGGGGGTGGCTCTGTCTTATGGATTTTCAGTTTTCCCAAGGTATATTCCCTAGACTGGAAGTGCCCTTGGCTCTGTAGCTCTGTTGTTTACTTGTTTTAGGGAACACAATGCACTCCTCCAGTGAGGCAGTTGGCAACTTACATCCCGCCCATCAGCATAGCAAGGCTCCCTGTTCTCCAGGGCCTGTCTTGCCTTTCTGGTTTTTACACATTTTGTGGATGTCCCTTTTGACCGGTGGGAAGTGATACTTCTTTGTAGTGCAGATTTGCATTGCCCGCTTGCTTGCTTGGCCAAAAAGGGCGTATGCGTTTTCTCCTGAATATATTCAGGAGAAAACGCATACGCCCTTTTTGGCCAAGTGCATCATTGTCGAAGTTGTGCCCCTCTTCCTGTGCTTTACAGGCGATTCCAACGTACCTCTTGAAATCTGTTTCCTGCTATTCTGCCTCGCTTTCAAGTCCGCCTCGTTGCCTTCCCTCAACAGATTTTTGGACGATAGTTGGCCTTGATTACTCTGCCAGTTTGTGAATTGCTGTGCCCCTGAGCTCCATTTTTCAACTCGTTTTTTGTGAGCTGAACGCAAGTCCAAACTTTTGGTTCAGGACCTATACTGGTTCCCGGTGGGTGGCTGAGACTTTGGTTAATTCTTCTTCCTGCCGGGAAATTAGAGTGACATGTGCCCATCCAAATGCCTAACAGCTACTCTCTCATTGGTTCTCCCTCTTCCCTTTCATCCTCTGCCAAATTGGCAACCTGTGCGAACCAGGAGCTTAAAGGGGCTGTCTCTCCAAGTTGGGAGATTGATAGGAAAGCAGTTGGAATGTCAAACCGGAGCACCAGGAGAGGGACTCTTCGTTGAGTTTTAGAAACCTTTCGTATTCACAGTGTGTCCATTCTCTAGGTTTCCCGTACATGTTATAGCTGTAGTAATATTCCCTTCAACCGGGAGAGCTGGGACCCATGGAATGGGTGCCATGCATTATTGCTTTAAAGGGTCTGCATTTGCTCACCCAATCTCACCAATCCTCTCAGTCCCAAGTGTCCAGCCTTATGCCACATCCAGCTGTCATTGTAGATAGGGTCATTCCAGGTTGCATCAGAGACCCTGAAGGAATTGTAAAGAATTTCCCTGTTTCTTTGTTCTGTTTTGGAAATTCCTTTTTAGAGTGGGTTTGAGCTGATTCTCGCTGCCATGTTTATGCCAGTCTAGACACACTTGATTCCCTTATGGAGACATATCAATACATAGGTTTTAAGATTCTTACTAGTCAGATCTATTCCTCTGAGGGAAATATGGGGTTTTGAGTCCCTTTCACTGAGGAAGGTGTAGGTCTTGTCTATTCCATAGTTGGTTTTTGGAACGGTACCTGTGCTTATATCAAACTCTGGTTTGATGCATCACCCCACCTCTCCTTCCCCCTTAAGCAGGCATAAGAGTGTTTTCTAAATGTGAGACTCTGTTCTCTTGCCTAACTCAGTTCATGTGTAGCCATGTTTACAGGATCTTTCTAAGTGATATCTTATGATAAGTTTCTTTTCCTGTGTGACTTCTTTCACTTAGAATCATCGTACCTGAATCCACTCATTTTGCTGCTACTGGTCCTAGGACATTGATTTCATGGCTGAGGGATATTCCATCGTACGTAAGTTCCACAATGTTTGGAACCATTTTTATATTTCCTGGGATATTTCAGGTGTACCCAGGTTGAGGTTCTTGTAAGCAGTGCAGCCCTCAATTTGGGGGTGGCTCTGTCTTATGGATTTTCAGTTTTCCCAAGGTATATTCCCTAGACTGGAAGTGCCCTTGGCTCTGTAGCTCTGTTGTTTACTTGTTTTAGGGAACACAATGCACTCCTCCAGTGAGGCAGTTGGCAACTTACATCCCGCCCATCAGCATAGCAAGGCTCCCTGTTCTCCAGGGCCTGCCTTGCCTTTCTGGTTTTTACACATTTTGTGGATGTCCCTTTTGACCGGTGGGAAGTGATACTTCTTTGTAGTGCAGATTTGCATTGCCCGCTTGCTTGCTTGGCCAAAAAGGGCGTATGCGTTTTCTCCTGAATATATTCAGGAGAAAACGCATACGCCCTTTTTGGCCAAGTGCATCATTGTCGAAGTTGTGCCCCTCTTCCTGTGCTTTACAGGCGATTCCAACGTACCTCTTGAAATCTGTTTCCTGCTATTCTGCCTCGCTTTCAAGTCCGCCTCGTTGCCTTCCCTCAACAGATTTTTGGACGATAGTTGGCCTTGATTACTCTGCCAGTTTGTGAATTGCTGTGCCCCTGAGCTCCATTTTTCAACTCGTTTTTTGTGAGCTGAACGCAAGTCCAAACTTTTGGTTCAGGACCTATACTGGTTCCCGGTGGGTGGCTGAGACTTTGGTTAATTCTTCTTCCTGCCGGGAAATTAGAGTGACATGTGCCCATCCAAATGCCTAACAGCTACTCTCTCATTGGTTCTCCCTCTTCCCTTTCATCCTCTGCCAAATTGGCAACCTGTGCGAACCAGGAGCTTAAAGGGGCTGTCTCTCCAAGTTGGGAGATTGATAGGAAAGCAGTTGGAAAGTCAAACCGGAGCACCAGGAGAGGGACTCTTCGTTGAGTTTTAGAAACCTTTCGTATTCACAGTGTGTCCATTCTCTAGGTTTCCCGTACATGTTATGGCTGTAGTAATATTCCCTTCAACCTGGAGAGTTGGGACCCATGGAATGGGTGCCATGCATTATTGCTTTAAAGGGTCTGCATTTGCTCACCCAATCTCACCAATCCTCTCAGTCCCAAGTGTCCAGCCTTATGCCACATCCAGCTGTCATTGTAGATAGGGTCATTCCAGGTTGCATCAGAGACCCTGAAGGAATTGTAAAGAATTTCCCTGTTTCTTTGTTCTGTTTTGGAAATTCCTTTTTAGAGTGGGTTTGAGCTGATTCTCGCTGCCATGTTTATGGCAGTCTAGACACACTTGATTCCCTTACGGAGACATATCAATACATAGGTTTTAAGATTCTTACTAGTCAGATCTATTCCTCTGCGGGAAATATGGGGTTTTGAGTCCCTTTCACTGAGGAAGGTGTAGGTCTTGTCTATTCCATAGTTGGTTTTTGGAACGGTACCTGTGCTTATATCAAACTCTGGTTTGATGCATCACCCCACCTCTCCTTCCCCCTTAAGCAGGCATAAGAGTGTTTTCTAAATGTGAGACTCTGTTCTCTTGCCTAACTCAGTTCATGTGTAGCCATGTTTACAGGATCTTTCTAAGTGATATCTTATGATAAGTTTCTTTTCCTGTGTGACTTCTTTCACTTAGAATCATCGTACCTGAATCCACTCATTTTGCTGCTACTGGTCTTAGGACATTGATTTCATGGCTGAGGGATATTCCATCGTACGTAATTTCCACAATGTTTGGAACCATTTTTATATTTCCTGGGATATTTCAGGTGTACCCAGGTTGAGGTTCTTGTAAGCAGTGCAGCCCTCAATTTGGGGGTGGCTCTGCCTTATGGATTTTCAGTTTTCCCAAGGTATATTCCCTAGACTGGAAGTGCCCTTGGCTCTGTAGCTCTGTTGTTTACTTGTTTTAGGGAACACAATGCACTCCTCCAGTGAGGCAGTTGGCAACTTACATCCCGCCCATCAGCATAGCAAGGCTCCCTGTTCTCCAGGGCCTGCCTTGCCTTTCTGGTTTTTACACATTTTGTGGATGTCCCTTTTGACCAGTGGGAAGTGATACTTCTTTGTAGTGCAGATTTGCATTGCCCGCTTGCTTGCTTGGCCAAAAAGGGCGTATGCGTTTTCTCCTGAATATATTCAGGAGAAAACGCATACGCCCTTTTTGGCCAAGTGCATCATTGTCGAAGTTGTGCCCCTCTTCCTGTGCTTTACAGGCGATTCCAACGTACCTCTTGAAATCTGTTTCCTGCTATTCTGCCTCGCTTTCAAGTCCGCCTCGTTGCCTTCCCTCAACAGATTTTTGGACGATAGTTGGCCTTGATTACTCTGCCAGTTTGTGAATTGCTGTGCCCCTGAGCTCCATTTTTCAACTCGTTTTTTGTGAGCTGAACGCAAGTCCAAACTTTTGGTTCAGGACCTATACTGGTTCCCGGTGGGTGGCTGAGACTTTGGTTAATTCTTCTTCCTGCCGGGAAATTAGAGTGACATGTGCCCATCCAAATGCCTAACAGCTACTCTCTCATTGGTTCTCCCTCTTCCCTTTCATCCTCTGCCAAATTGGCAACCTGTGCGAACCAGGAGCTTAAAGGGGCTGTCTCTCCAAGTTGGGAGATTGATAGGAAAGCAGTTGGAAAGTCAAACCGGAGCACCAGGAGAGGGACTCTTCGTTGAGTTTTAGAAACCTTTCGTATTCACAGTGTGTCCATTCTCTAGGTTTCCCGTACACGTTATGGTTGTAGTAATATTCCCTTCAACCTGGAGAGTTGGGACCCATGGAATGGGTGCCATGCATTATTGCTTTAAAGGGTCTGCATTTGCTCACCCAATCTCACCAATCCTCTCAGTCCCAAGTGTCCAGCCTTATGCCACATCCAGCTGTCATTGTAGATAGGGTCATTCCAGGTTGCATCAGAGACCCTGAAGGAATTGTAAAGAATTTCCCTGTTTCTTTGTTCTGTTTTGGAAATTCCTTTTTAGAGTGGGTTTGAGCTGATTCTCGCTGCCATGTTTATGCCAGTCTAGACACACTTGATTCCCTTATGGAGACATATCAATACATAGGTTTTAAGATTCTTACTAGTCAGATCTATTCCTCTGCGGGAAATATGGGGTTTTGAGTCCCTTTCACTGAGGAAGGTGTAGGTCTTGTCTATTCCATAGTTGGTTTTTGGAACGGTACCTGTGCTTATATCAAACTCTGGTTTGATGCATCACCCCACCTCTCCTTCCCCCTTAAGCAGGCATAAGAGTGTTTTCTAAATGTGAGACTCTGTTCTCTTGCCTAACTCAGTTCATGTGTAGCCATGTTTACAGGATCTTCCTAAGTGATATCTTATGATAAGTTTCTTTTCCTGTGTGATTTCTTTCACTTAGAATCATCGTACCTGAATCCACTCATTTTGCTGCTACTGGTCTTAGGACATTGATTTCATGGCTGAGGGATATTCCATCGTACGTAAGTTCCACAATGTTTGGAACCATTTTTATATTTCCTGGGATATTTCAGGTGTACCCAGGTTGAGGTTCTTGTAAGCAGTGCAGCCCTCAATTTGGGGGTGGCTCTGCCTTATGGATTTTCAGTTTTCCCAAGGTATATTCCCTAGACTGGAAGTGCCCTTGGCTCTGTAGCTCTGTTGTTTACTTGTTTTAGGGAACACAATGCACTCCTCCAGTGAGGCAGTTGGCAACTTACATCCCGCCCATCAGCATAGCAAGGCTCCCTGTTCTCCAGGGCCTGCCTTGCCTTTCTGGTTTTTACACATTTTGTGGATGTCCCTTTTGACCGGTGGGAAGTGATACTTCTTTGTAGTGCAGATTTGCATTGCCCGCTTGCTTGCTTGGCCAAAAAGGGCGTATGCGTTTTCTCCTGAATATATTCAGGAGAAAACGCATACGCTCTTTTTGGCCAAGTGCATCATTGTCGAAGTTGTGCCCCTCTTCCTGTGCTTTACAGGCGATTCCAACGTACCTCTTGAAATCTGTTTCCTGCTATTCTGCCTCGCTTTCAAGTCCGCCTCGTTGCCTTCCCTCAACAGATTTTTGGACGATAGTTGGCCTTGATTACTCTGCCAGTTTGTGAATTGCTGTGCCCCTGAGCTCCATTTTTCAACTCGTTTTTTGTGAGCTGAACGCAAGTCCAAACTTTTGGTTCAGGACCTATACTGGTTCCCGGTGGGTGGCTGAGACTTTGGTTAATTCTTCTTCCTGCCGGGAAATTAGAGTGACATGTGCCCATCCAAATGCCTAACAGCTACTCTCTCATTGGTTCTCCCTCTTCCCTTTCATCCTCTGCCAAATTGGCAACCTGTGCGAACCAGGAGCTTAAAGGGGCTGTCTCTCCAAGTTGGGAGATTGATAGGAAAGCAGTTGGAAAGTCAAACCGGAGCACCAGGAGAGGGACTCTTCGTTGAGTTTTAGAAACCTTTCGTATTCACAGTGTGTCCATTCTCTAGGTTTCCCGTACACGTTATGGCTGTAGTAATATTCCCTTCAACCTGGAGAGTTGGGACCCATGGAATGGGTGCCATGCATTATTGCTTTAAAGGGTCTGCATTTGCTCACCCAATCTCACCAATCCTCTCAGTCCCAAGTGTCCAGCCTTATGCCACATCCAGCTGTCATTTTAGATAGGGTCATTCCAGGTTGCATCAGAGACCCTGAAGGAATTGTAAAGAATTTCCCTGTTTCTTTGTTCTGTTTTGGAAATTCCTTTTTAGAGTGGGTTTGAGCTGATTCTCGCTGCCATGTTTATGGCAGTCTAGACACACTTGATTCCCTTACGGAGACATATCAATACATAGGTTTTAAGATTCTTACTAGTCAGATCTATTCCTCTGCGGGAAATATGGGGTTTTGAGTCCCTTTCACTGAGGAAGGTGTAGGTCTTGTCTATTCCATAGTTGGTTTTTGGAACGGTACCTGTGCTTATATCAAACTCTGGTTTGATGCATCACCCCACCTCTCCTTCCCCCTTAAGCAGGCATAAGAGTGTTTTCTAAATGTGAGACTCTGTTCTCTTGCCTAACTCAGTTCATGTGTAGCCATGTTTACAGGATCTTCCTAAGTGATATCTTATGATAAGTTTCTTTTCCTGTGTGATTTCTTTCACTTAGAATCATCGTACCTGAATCCACTCATTTTGCTGCTACTGGTCTTAGGACATTGATTTCATGGCTGAGGGATATTCCATCGTACGTAAGTTCCACAATGTTTGGAACCATTTTTATATTTCCTGGGATATTTCAGGTGTACCCAGGTTGAGGTTCTTGTAAGCAGTGCAGCCCTCAATTTGGGGGTGGCTCTGTCTTATGGATTTTCAGTTTTCCCAAGGTATATTCCCTAGACTGGAAGTGCCCTTGGCTCTGTAGCTCTGTTGTTTACTTGTTTTAGGGAACACAATGCACTCCTCCAGTGAGGCAGTTGGCAACTTACATCCCGCCCATCAGCATAGCAAGGCTCCCTGTTCTCCAGGGCCTGTCTTGCCTTTCTGGTTTTTACACATTTTGTGGATGTCCCTTTTGACCGGTGGGAAGTGATACTTCTTTGTAGTGCAGATTTGCATTGCCCGCTTGCTTGCTTGGCCAAAAAGGGCGTATGCGTTTTCTCCTGAATATATTCAGGAGAAAACGCATACGCCCTTTTTGGCCAAGTGCATCATTGTCGAAGTTGTGCCCCTCTTCCTGTGCTTTACAGGCGATTCCAACGTACCTCTTGAAATCTGTTTCCTGCTATTCTGCCTCGCTTTCAAGTCCGCCTCGTTGCCTTCCCTCAACAGATTTTTGGACGATAGTTGGCCTTGATTACTCTGCCAGTTTGTGAATTGCTGTGCCCCTGAGCTCCATTTTTCAACTCGTTTTTTGTGAGCTGAACGCAAGTCCAAACTTTTGGTTCAGGACCTATACTGGTTCCCGGTGGGTGGCTGAGACTTTGGTTAATTCTTCTTCCTGCCGGGAAATTAGAGTGACATGTGCCCATCCAAATGCCTAACAGCTACTCTCTCATTGGTTCTCCCTCTTCCCTTTCATCCTCTGCCAAATTGGCAACCTGTGCGAACCAGGAGCTTAAAGGGGCTGTCTCTCCAAGTTGGGAGATTGATAGGAAAACAGTTGGAATGTCAAACCGGAGCACCAGGAGAGGGACTCTTCGTTGAGTTTTAGAAACCTTTCGTATTCACAGTGTGTCCATTCTCTAGGTTTCCCGTACATGTTATAGCTGTAGTAATATTCCCTTCAACCGGGAGAGCTGGGACCCATGGAATGGGTGCCATGCATTATTGCTTTAAAGGGTCTGCATTTGCTCACCCAATCTCACCAATCCTCTCAGTCCCAAGTGTCCAGCCTTATGCCACATCCAGCTGTCATTGTAGATAGGGTCATTCCAGGTTGCATCAGAGACCCTGAAGGAATTGTAAAGAATTTCCCTGTTTCTTTGTTCTGTTTTGGAAATTCCTTTTTAGAGTGGGTTTGAGCTGATTCTCGCTGCCATGTTTATGCCAGTCTAGACACACTTGATTCCCTTATGGAGACATATCAATACATAGGTTTTAAGATTCTTACTAGTCAGATCTATTCCTCTGCGGGAAATATGGGGTTTTGAGTCCCTTTCACTGAGGAAGGTGTAGGTCTTGTCTATTCCATAGTTGGTTTTTGGAACGGTACCTGTGCTTATATCAAACTCTGGTTTGATGCATCACCCCACCTCTCCTTCCCCCTTAAGCAGGCATAAGAGTGTTTTCTAAATGTGAGACTCTGTTCTCTTGCCTAACTCAGTTCATGTGTAGCCATGTTTACAGGATCTTTCTAAGTGATATCTTATGATAAGTTTCTTTTCCTGTGTGACTTCTTTCACTTAGAATCATCGTACCTGAATCCACTCATTTTGCTGCTACTGGTCCTAGGACATTGATTTCATGGCTGAGGGATATTCCATCGTACGTAAGTTCCACAATGTTTGGAACCATTTTTATATTTCCTGGGATATTTCAGGTGTACCCAGGTTGAGGTTCTTGTAAGCAGTGCAGCCCTCAATTTGGGTGTGGCTCTGTCTTATGGATTTTCAGTTTTCCCAAGGTATATTCCCTAGACTGGAAGTGCCCTTGGCTCTGTAGCTCTGTTGTTTACTTGTTTTAGGGAACACAATGCACTCCTCCAGTGAGGCAGTTGGCAACTTACATCCCGCCCATCAGCATAGCAAGGCTCCCTGTTCTCCAGGGCCTGCCTTGCCTTTCTGGTTTTTACACATTTTGTGGATGTCCCTTTTGACCGGTGGGAAGTGATACTTCTTTGTAGTGCAGATTTGCATTGCCCGCTTGCTTGCTTGGCCAAAAAGGGCGTATGCGTTTTTTCCTGAATATATTCAGGAGAAAACGCATACGCCCTTTTTGGCCAAGTGCATCATTGTCGAAGTTGTGCCCCTCTTCCTGTGCTTTACAGGCGATTCCAACGTACCTCTTGAAATCTGTTTCCTGCTATTCTGCCTCGCTTTCAAGTCCGCCTCGTTGCCTTCCCTCAACAGATTTTTGGACGATAGTTGGCCTTGATTACTCTGCCAGTTTGTGAATTGCTGTGCCCCTGAGCTCCATTTTTCAACTCGTTTTTTGTGAGCTGAACGCAAGTCCAAACTTTTGGTTCAGGACCTATACTGGTTCCCGGTGGGTGGCTGAGACTTTGGTTAATTCTTCTTCCTGCCGGGAAATTAGAGTGACATGTGCCCATCCAAATGCCTAACAGCTACTCTCTCATTGGTTCTCCCTCTTCCCTTTCATCCTCTGCCAAATTGGCAACCTGTGCGAACCAGTAGCTTAAAGGGGCTGTCTCTCCAAGTTGGGAGATTGATAGGAAAGCAGTTGGAAAGTCAAACCGGAGCACCAGGAGAGGGACTCTTCGTTGAGTTTTAGAAACCTTTCGTATTCACAGTGTGTCCATTCTCTAGGTTTCCCGTACATGTTATGGCTGTAGTAATATTCCCTTCAACCTGGAGAGTTGGGACCCATGGAATGGGTGCCATGCATTATTGCTTTAAAGGGTCTGCATTTGCTCACCCAATCTCACCAATCCTCTCAGTCCCAAGTGTCCAGCCTTATGCCACATCCAGCTGTCATTGTAGATAGGGTCATTCCAGGTTGCATCAGAGACCCTGAAGGAATTGTAAAGAATTTCCCTGTTTCTTTGTTCTGTTTTGGAAATTCCTTTTTAGAGTGGGTTTGAGCTGATTCTCGCTGCCATGTTTATGGCAGTCTAGACACACTTGATTCCCTTACGGAGACATATCAATACATAGGTTTTAAGATTCTTACTAGTCAGATCTATTCCTCTGCGGGAAATATGGGGTTTTGAGTCCCTTTCACTGAGGAAGGTGTAGGTCTTGTCTATTCCATAGTTGGTTTTTGGAACGGTACCTGTGCTTATATCAAACTCTGGTTTGATGCATCACCCCACCTCTCCTTCCCCCTTAAGCAGGCATAAGAGTGTTTTCTAAATGTGAGACTCTGTTCTCTTGCCTAACTCAGTTCATGTGTAGCCATGTTTACAGGATCTTTCTAAGTGATATCTTATGATAAGTTTCTTTTCCTGTGTGACTTCTTTCACTTAGAATCATCGTACCTGAATCCACTCATTTTGCTGCTACTGGTCTTAGGACATTGATTTCATGGCTGAGGGATATTCCATCGTACGTAAGTTCCACAATGTTTGGAACCATTTTTATATTTCCTGGGATATTTCAGGTGTACCCAGGTTGAGGTTCTTGTAAGCAGTGCAGCCCTCAATTTGGGGGTGGCTCTGTCTTATGGATTTTCAGTTTTCCCAAGGTATATTCCCTAGACTGGAAGTGCCCTTGGTTCTGTAGCTCTGTTGTTTACTTGTTTTAGGGAACACAATGCACTCCTCCAGTGAGGCAGTTGGCAACTTACATACCGCCCATCAGCATAGCAAGGCTCCCTGTTCTCCAGGGCCTGCCTTGCCTTTCTGGTTTTTACACATTTTGTGGATGTCCCTTTTGACCGGTGGGAAGTGATACTTCTTTGTAGTGCAGATTTGCATTGCCCGCTTGCTTGCTTGGCCAAAAAGGGCGTATGCGTTTTCTCCTGAATATATTCAGGAGAAAACGCATACGCCCTTTTTGGCCAAGTGCATCATTGTCGAAGTTGTGCCCCTCTTCCTGTGCTTTACAGGCGATTCCAACGTACCTCTTGAAATCTGTTTCCTGCTATTCTGCCTCGCTTTCAAGTCCGCCTCGTTGCCTTCCCTCAACAGATTTTTGGACGATAGTTGGCCTTGATTACTCTGCCAGTTTGTGAATTGCTGTGCCCCTGAGCTCCATTTTTCAACTCGTTTTTTGTGAGCTGAACGCAAGTCCAAACTTGTGGTTCAGGACCTATACTGGTTCCCGGTGGGTGGCTGAGACTTTGGTTAATTCTTCTTCCTGCCGGGAAATTAGAGTGACATGTGCCCATCCAAATGCCTAACAGCTACTCTCTCATTGGTTCTCCCTCTTCCCTTTCATCCTCTGCCAAATTGGCAACCTGTGCGAACCAGGAGCTTAAAGGGGCTGTCTCTCCAAGTTGGGAGATTGATAGGAAAGCAGTTGGAATGTCAAACCGGAGCACCAGGAGAGGGACTCTTCGTTGAGTTTTAGAAACCTTTCGTATTCACAGTGTGTCCATTCTCTAGGTTTCCCGTACATGTTATAGCTGTAGTAATATTCCCTTCAACCGGGAGAGCTGGGACCCATGGAATGGGTGCCATGCATTATTGCTTTAAAGGGTCTGCATTTGCTCACCCAATCTCACCAATCCTCTCAGTCCCAAGTGTCCAGCCTTATGCCACATCCAGCTGTCATTGTAGATAGGGTCATTCCAGGTTGCATCAGAGACCCTGAAGGAATTGTAAAGAATTTCCCTGTTTCTTTGTTCTGTTTTGGAAATTCCTTTTTAGAGTGGGTTTGAGCTGATTCTCGCTGCCATGTTTATGGCAGTCTAGACACACTTGATTCCCTTACGGAGACATATCAATACATAGGTTTTAAGATTCTTACTAGTCAGATCTATTCCTCTGCGGGAAATATGGGGTTTTGAGTCCCTTTCACTGAGGAAGGTGTAGGTCTTGTCTATTCCATAGTTGGTTTTTGGAACGGTACCTGTGCTTATATCAAACTCTGGTTTGATGCATCACCCCACCTCTCCTTCCCCCTTAAGCAGGCATAAGAGTGTTTTCTAAATGTGAGACTCTGTTCTCTTGCCTAACTCAGTTCATGTGTAGCCATGTTTACAGGATCTTTCTAAGTGATATCTTATGATAAGTTTCTTTTCCTGTGTGACTTCTTTCACTTAGAATCATCGTACCTGAATCCACTCATTTTGCTGCTACTGGTCTTAGGACATTGATTTCATGGCTGAGGGATATTCCATCGTACGTAAGTTCCACAATGTTTGGAACCATTTTTATATTTCCTGGGATATTTCAGGTGTACCCAGGTTGAGGTTCTTGTAAGCAGTGCAGCCCTCAATTTGGGGGTGGCTCTGTCTTATGGATTTTCAGTTTTCCCAAGGTATATTCCCTAGACTGGAAGTGCCCTTGGCTCTGTAGCTCTGTTGTTTACTTGTTTTAGGGAACACAATGCACTCCTCCAGTGAGGCAGTTGGCAACTTACATCCCGCCCATCAGCATAGCAAGGCTCCCTGTTCTCCAGGGCCTGCCTTGCCTTTCTGGTTTTTACACATTTTGTGGATGTCCCTTTTGACCGGTGGGAAGTGATACTTCTTTGTAGTGCAGATTTGCATTGCCCGCTTGCTTGCTTGGCCAAAAAGGGCGTATGCGTTTTCTCCTGAATATATTCAGGAGAAAACGCATACGCCCTTTTTGGCCAAGTGCATCATTGTCGAAGTTGTGCCCCTCTTCCTGTGCTTTACAGGCGATTCCAACGTACCTCTTGAAATCTGTTTCCTGCTATTCTGCCTCGCTTTCAAGTCCGCCTCGTTGCCTTCCCTCAACAGATTTTTGGACGATAGTTGGCCTTGATTACTCTGCCAGTTTGTGAATTGCTGTGCCCCTGAGCTCCATTTTTCAACTCGTTTTTTGTGAGCTGAACGCAAGTCCAAACTTGTGGTTCAGGACCTATACTGGTTCCCGGTGGGTGGCTGAGACTTTGGTTAATTCTTCTTCCTGCCGGGAAATTAGAGTGACATGTGCCCATCCAAATGCCTAACAGCTACTCTCTCATTGGTTCTCCCTCTTCCCTTTCATCCTCTGCCAAATTGGCAACCTGTGCGAACCAGGAGCTTAAAGGGGCTGTCTCTCCAAGTTGGGAGATTGATAGGAAAGCAGTTGGAATGTCAAACCGGAGCACCAGGAGAGGGACTCTTCGTTGAGTTTTAGAAACCTTTCGTATTCACAGTGTGTCCATTCTCTAGGTTTCCCATACATGTTATAGCTGTAGTAATATTCCCTTCAACCGGGAGAGCTGGGACCCATGGAATGGGTGCCATGCATTATTGCTTTAAAGGGTCTGCATTTGCTCACCCAATCTCACCAATCCTCTCAGTCCCAAGTGTCCAGCCTTATGCCACATCCAGCTGTCATTGTAGATAGGGTCATTCCAGGTTGCATCAGAGACCCTGAAGGAATTGTAAAGAATTTCCCTGTTTCTTTGTTCTGTTTTGGAAATTCCTTTTTAGAGTGGGTTTGAGCTGATTCTCGCTGCCATGTTTATGCCAGTCTAGACACACTTGATTCCCTTATGGAGACATATCAATACATAGGTTTTAAGATTCTTACTAGTCAGATCTATTCCTCTGCGGGAAATATGGGGTTTTGAGTCCCTTTCACTGAGGAAGGTGTAGGTCTTGTCTATTCCATAGTTGGTTTTTGGAACGGTACCTGTGCTTATATCAAACTCTGGTTTGATGCATCACCCCACCTCTCCTTCCCCCTTAAGCAGGCATAAGAGTGTTTTCTAAATGTGAGACTCTGTTCTCTTGCCTAACTCAGTTCATGTGTAGCCATGTTTACAGGATCTTTCTAAGTGATATCTTATGATAAGTTTCTTTTCCTGTGTGACTTCTTTCACTTAGAATCATCGTACCTGAATCCACTCATTTTGCTGCTACTGGTCTTAGGACATTGATTTCATGGCTGAGGGATATTCCATCGTACGTAAGTTCCACAATGTTTGGAACCATTTTTATATTTCCTGGGATATTTCAGGTGTACCCAGGTTGAGGTTCTTGTAAGCAGTGCAGCCCTCAATTTGGGGGTGGCTCTGTCTTATGGATTTTCAGTTTTCCCAAGGTATATTCCCTAGACTGGAAGTGCCCTTGGCTCTGTAGCTCTGTTGTTTACTTGTTTTAGGGAACACAATGCACTCCTCCAGTGAGGCAGTTGGCAACTTACATCCCGCCCATCAGCATAGCAAGGCTCCCTGTTCTCCAGGGCCTGCCTTGCCTTTCTGGTTTTTACACATTTTGTGGATGTCCCTTTTGACCGGTGGGAAGTGATACTTCTTTGTAGTGCAGATTTGCATTGCCCGCTTGCTTGCTTGGCCAAAAAGGGCGTATGCGTTTTCTCCTGAATATATTCAGGAGAAAACGCATACGCCCTTTTTGGCCAAGTGCATCATTGTCGAAGTTGTGCCCCTCTTCCTGTGCTTTACAGGCGATTCCAACGTACCTCTTGAAATCTGTTTCCTGCTATTCTGCCTCGCTTTCAAGTCCGCCTCGTTGCCTTCCCTCAACAGATTTTTGGACGATAGTTGGCCTTGATTACTCTGCCAGTTTGTGAATTGCTGTGCCCCTGAGCTCCATTTTTCAACTCGTTTTTTGTGAGCTGAACGCAAGTCCAAACTTGTGGTTCAGGACCTATACTGGTTCCTGGTGGGTGGCTGAGACTTTGGTTAATTCTTCTTCCTGCCGGGAAATTAGAGTGACATGTGCCCATCCAAATGCCTAACAGCTACTCTCTCATTGGTTCTCCCTCTTCCCTTTCATCCTCTGCCAAATTGGCAACCTGTGCGAACCAGGAGCTTAAAGGGGCTGTCTCTCCAAGTTGGGAGATTGATAGGAAAGCAGTTGGAATGTCAAACCGGAGCACCAGGAGAGGGACTCTTCGTTGAGTTTTAGAAACCTTTCGTATTCACAGTGTGTCCATTCTCTAGGTTTCCCGTACATGTTATAGCTGTAGTAATATTCCCTTCAACCGGGAGAGCTGGGACCCATGGAATGGGTGCCATGCATTATTGCTTTAAAGGGTCTGCATTTGCTCACCCAATCTCACCAATCCTCTCAGTCCCAAGTGTCCAGCCTTATGCCACATCCAGCTGTCATTGTAGATAGGGTCATTCCAGGTTGCATCAGAGACCCTGAAGGAATTGTAAAGAATTTCCCTGTTTCTTTGTTCTGTTTTGGAAATTCCTTTTTAGAGTGGGTTTGAGCTGATTCTCGCTGCCATGTTTATGCCAGTCTAGACACACTTGATTCCCTTATGGAGACATATCAATACATAGGTTTTAAGATTCTTACTAGTCAGATCTATTCCTCTGCGGGAAATATGGGGTTTTGAGTCCCTTTCACTGAGGAAGGTGTAGGTCTTGTCTATTCCATAGTTGGTTTTTGGAACGGTACCTGTGCTTATATCAAACTCTGGTTTGATGCATCACCCCACCTCTCCTTCCCCCTTAAGCAGGCATAAGAGTGTTTTCTAAATGTGAGACTCTGTTCTCTTGCCTAACTCAGTTCATGTGTAGCCATGTTTACAGGATCTTTCTAAGTGATATCTTATGATAAGTTTCTTTTCCTGTGTGACTTCTTTCACTTAGAATCATCGTACCTGAATCCACTCATTTTGCTGCTACTGGTCTTAGGACATTGATTTCATGGCTGAGGGATATTCCATCGTACGTAAGTTCCACAATGTTTGGAACCATTTTTATATTTCCTGGGATATTTCAGGTGTACCCAGGTTGAGGTTCTTGTAAGCAGTGCAGCCCTCAATTTGGGGGTGGCTCTGTCTTATGGATTTTCAGTTTTCCCAAGGTATATTCCCTAGACTGGAAGTGCCCTTGGCTCTGTAGCTCTGTTGTTTACTTGTTTTAGGGAACACAATGCACTCCTCCAGTGAGGCAGTTGGCAACTTACATCCCGCCCATCAGCATAGCAAGGCTCCCTGTTCTCCAGGGCCTGCCTTGCCTTTCTGGTTTTTACACATTTTGTGGATGTCCCTTTTGACCGGTGGGAAGTGATACTTCTTTGTAGTGCAGATTTGCATTGCCCGCTTGCTTGCTTGGCCAAAAAGGGCGTATGCGTTTTCTCCTGAATATATTCAGGAGAAAACGCATACGCCCTTTTTGGCCAAGTGCATCATTGTCGAAGTTGTGCCCCTCTTCCTGTGCTTTACAGGCGATTCCAACGTACCTCTTGAAATCTGTTTCCTGCTATTCTGCCTCGCTTTCAAGTCCGCCTCGTTGCCTTCCCTCAACAGATTTTTGGACGATAGTTGGCCTTGATTACTCTGCCAGTTTGTGAATTGCTGTGCCCCTGAGCTCCATTTTTCAACTCGTTTTTTGTGAGCTGAACGCAAGTCCAAACTTGTGGTTCAGGACCTATACTGGTTCCCGGTGGGTGGCTGAGACTTTGGTTAATTCTTCTTCCTGCCGGGAAATTAGAGTGACATGTGCCCATCCAAATGCCTAACAGCTACTCTCTCATTGGTTCTCCCTCTTCCCTTTCATCCTCTGCCAAATTGGCAACCTGTGCGAACCAGGAGCTTAAAGGGGCTGTCTCTCCAAGTTGGGAGATTGATAGGAAAGCAGTTGGAATGTCAAACCGGAGCACCAGGAGAGGGACTCTTCGTTGAGTTTTAGAAACCTTTCGTATTCACAGTGTGTCCATTCTCTAGGTTTCCCGTACATGTTATAGCTGTAGTAATATTCCCTTCAACCTGGAGAGCTGGGACCCATGGAATGGGTGCCATGCATTATTGCTTTAAAGTGTTTGCATTTGCTCACCCAATCTCACCAATCCTCTCAGTCCCAAGTGTCCAGCCTTATGCCACATCCAGCTGTCATTGTAGATAGGGTCATTCCAGGTTGCATCAGAGACCCTGAAGGAATTGTAAAGAATTTCCCTGTTTCTTTGTTCTGTTTTGGAAATTCCTTTTTAGAGTGGGTTTGAGCTGATTCTCGCTGCCATGTTTATGCCAGTCTAGACACACTTGATTCCCTTATGGAGACATATCAATACATAGGTTTTAAGATTCTTACTAGTCAGATCTATTCCTCTGCGGGAAATATGGGGTTTTGAGTCCCTTTCACTGAGGAAGGTGTAGGTCTTGTCTATTCCATAGTTGGTTTTTGGAACGGTACCTGTGCTTATATCAAACTCTGGTTTGATGCATCACCCCACCTCTCCTTCCCCCTTAAGCAGGCATAAGAGTGTTTTCTAAATGTGAGACTCTGTTCTCTTGCCTAACTCAGTTCATGTGTAGCCATGTTTACAGGATCTTCCTAAGTGATATCTTATGATAAGTTTCTTTTCCTGTGTGACTTCTTTCACTTAGAATCATCGTACCTGAATCCACTCATTTTGCTGCTACTGGTCTTAGGACATTGATTTCATGGCTGAGGGATATTCCATCGTACGTAAGTTCCACAATGTTTGGAACCATTTTTATATTTCCTGGGATATTTCAGGTGTACCCAGGTTGAGGTTCTTGTAAGCAGTGCAGCCCTCAATTTGGGGGTGGCTCTGCCTTATGGATTTTCAGTTTTCCCAAGGTATATTCCCTAGACTGGAAGTGCCCTTGGCTCTGTAGCTCTGTTGTTTACTTGTTTTAGGGAACACAATGCACTCCTCCAGTGAGGCAGTTGGCAACTTACATCCCGCCCATCATCATAGCAAGGCTCCCTGTTCTCCAGGGCCTGCCTTGCCTTTCTGGTTTTTACACATTTTGTGGATGTCCCTTTTGACCGGTGGGAAGTGATACTTCTTTGTAGTGCAGATTTGCATTGCCCGCTTGCTTGCTTGGCCAAAAAGGGCGTATGCGTTTTCTCCTGAATATATTCAGGAGAAAACGCATACGCCCTTTTTGGCCAAGTGCATCATTGTCGAAGTTGTGCCCCTCTTCCTGTGCTTTACAGGCGATTCCAACGTACCTCTTGAAATCTGTTTCCTGCTATTCTGCCTCGCTTTCAAGTCCGCCTCGTTGCCTTCCCTCAACAGATTTTTGGACGATAGTTGGCCTTGATTACTCTGCCAGTTTGTGAATTGCTGTGCCCCTTAGCTCCATTTTTCAACTCGTTTTTTGTGAGCTGAACGCAAGTCCAAACTTGTGGTTCAGGACCTATACTGGTTCCCGGTGGGTGGCTGAGACTTTGGTTAATTCTTCTTCCTGCCGGGAAATTAGAGTGACATGTGCCCATCCAAATGCCTAACAGCTACTCTCTCATTGGTTCTCCCTCTTCCCTTTCATCCTCTGCCAAATTGGCAACCTGTGCGAACCAGGAGCTTAAAGGGGCTGTCTCTCCAAGTTGGGAGATTGATAGGAAAGCAGTTGGAATGTCAAACCGGAGCACCAGGAGAGGGACTCTTCGTTGAGTTTTAGAAACCTTTCGTATTCACAGTGTGTCCATTCTCTAGGTTTCCCGTACATGTTATAGCTGTAGTAATATTCCCTTCAACCGGGAGAGCTGGGACCCATGGAATGGGTGCCATGCATTATTGCTTTAAAGGGTCTGCATTTGCTCACCCAATCTCACCAATCCTCTCAGTCCCAAGTGTCCAGCCTTATGCCACATCCAGCTGTCATTGTAGATAGGGTCATTCCAGGTTGCATCAGAGACCCTGAAGGAATTGTAAAGAATTTCCCTGTTTCTTTGTTCTGTTTTGGAAATTCCTTTTTAGAGTGGGTTTGAGCTGATTCTCGCTGCCATGTTTATGCCAGTCTAGACACACTTGATTCCCTTATGGAGACATATCAATACATAGGTTTTAAGATTCTTACTAGTCAGATCTATTCCTCTGCGGGAAATATGGGGTTTTGAGTCCCTTTCACTGAGGAAGGTGTAGGTCTTGTCTATTCCATAGTTGGTTTTTGGAACGGTACCTGTGCTTATATCAAACTCTGGTTTGATGCATCACCCCACCTCTCCTTCCCCCTTAAGCAGGCATAAGAGTGTTTTCTAAATGTGAGACTCTGTTCTCTTGCCTAACTCAGTTCATGTGTAGCCATGTTTACAGGATCTTTCTAAGTGATATCTTATGATAAGTTTCTTTTCCTGTGTGACTTCTTTCACTTAGAATCATCGTACCTGAATCCACTCATTTTGCTGCTACTGGTCTTAGGACATTGATTTCATGGCTGAGGGATATTCCATCGTACGTAAGTTCCACAATGTTTGGAACCATTTTTATATTTCCTGGGATATTTCAGGTGTACCCAGGTTGAGGTTCTTGTAAGCAGTGCAGCCCTCAATTTGGGGGTGGCTCTGTCTTATGGATTTTCAGTTTTCCCAAGGTATATTCCCTAGACTGGAAGTGCCCTTGGCTCTGTAGCTCTGTTGTTTACTTGTTTTAGGGAACACAATGCACTCCTCCAGTGAGGCAGTTGGCAACTTACATCCCGCCCATCAGCATAGCAAGGCTCCCTGTTCTCCAGGGCCTGCCTTGCCTTTCTGGTTTTTACACATTTTGTGGATGTCCCTTTTGACCGGTGGGAAGTGATACTTCTTTGTAGTGCAGATTTGCATTGCCCGCTTGCTTGCTTGGCCAAAAAGGGCGTATGCGTTTTCTCCTGAATATATTCAGGAGAAAACGCATACGCCCTTTTTGGCCAAGTGCATCATTGTCGAAGTTGTGCCCCTCTTCCTGTGCTTTACAGGCGATTCCAACGTACCTCTTGAAATCTGTTTCCTGCTATTCTGCCTCGCTTTCAAGTCCGCCTCGTTGCCTTCCCTCAACAGATTTTTGGACGATAGTTGGCCTTGATTACTCTGCCAGTTTGTGAATTGCTGTGCCCCTGAGCTCCATTTTTCAACTCGTTTTTTGTGAGCTGAACGCAAGTCCAAACTTGTGGTTCAGGACCTATACTGGTTCCCGGTGGGTGGCTGAGACTTTGGTTAATTCTTCTTCCTGCCGGGAAATTAGAGTGACATGTGCCCATCCAAATGCCTAGCAGCTACTCTCTCGTTGGTTCTCCCTCTTCCCTTTCATCCTCTGCCAAATTGGCAACCTGTGCGAACCAGGAGCTTAAAGGGGCTGTCTCTCCAAGTTGGGAGATTGATAGGAAAGCAGTTGGAATGTCAAATCGGAGCACCAGGAGAGGGACTCTTCGTTGAGTTTTAGAAACCTTTCGTATTCACAGTGTGTCCATTCTCTAGGTTTCCCGTACATGTTATAGCTGTAGTAATATTCCCTTCAACCTGGAGAGCTGGGACCCATGGAATGGGTGCCATGCATTATTGCTTTAAAGGGTCTGCATTTGCTCACCCAATCTCACCAATCCTCTCAGTCCCAAGTGTCCAGCCTTATGCCACATCCAGCTGTCATTGTAGATAGGGTCATTCCAGGTTGCATCAGAGACCCTGAAGGAATTGTAAAGAATTTCCCTGTTTCTTTGTTCTGTTTTGGAAATTCCTTTTTAGAGTGGGTTTGAGCTGATTCTCGCTGCCATGTTTATGGCAGTCTAGACACACTTGATTCCCTTACGGAGACATATCAATACATAGGTTTTAAGATTCTTACTAGTCAGATCTATTCCTCTGCGGGAAATATGGTGTTTTGAGTCCCTTTCACTGAGGAAGGTGTAGGTCTTGTCTCTTCCATAGTTGGTTTTTGGAACGGTACCTGTGCTTATATCAAACTCTGGTTTGATGCATCACCCCACCTCTCCTTCCCCCTTAAGCAGGCATAAGAGTGTTTTCTAAATGTGAGACTCTGTTCTCTTGCCTAACTCAGTTCATGTGTAGCCATGTTTACAGGATCTTCCTAAGTGATATCTTATGATAAGTTTCTTTTCCTGTGTGACTTCTTTCACTTAGAATCATCGTACCTGAATCCACTCATTTTGCTGCTACTCGTCTTAGGACATTGATTTCATGGCTGAGGGATATTCCATCGTACGTAAGTTCCACAATGTTTGGAACCATTTTTATATTTCCTGGGACATTTCAGGTGTACCCAGGTTGAGGTTCTTGTAAGCAGTGCAGCCCTCAATTTGGGGGTGGCTCTGTCTTATGGATTTTCAGTTTTCCCAAGGTATATTCCCTAGACTGGAAGTGCCCTTGGCTCTGTAGCTCTGTTGTTTACTTGTTTTAGGGAACACAATGCACTCCTCCAGTGAGGCAGTTGGCAACTTACATCCCGCCCATCAGCATAACAAGGCTCCCTGTTATCCAGGGCCTGTCTTGCCTTTCTGGTTTTTACACATTTTGTGGATGTCCCTTTTGACCGGTGGGAAGTGATACTTCTTTGTAGTGCAGATTTGCATTGCCCGCTTGCTTGCTTGGCCAAAAAGGGCGTATGCGTTTTCTCCTGAATATATTCAGGAGAAAACGCATACGCCCTTTTTGGCCAAGTGCATCATTGTCGAAGTTGTGCCCCTCTTCCTGTGCTTTACAGGCGATTCCAACGTACCTCTTGAAATCTGTTTCCTGCTATTCTGCCTCGCTTTCAAGTCCGCCTCGTTGCCTTCCCTCAACAGATTTTTGGACGATAGTTGGCGTTGATTACTCTGCCAGTTTGTGAATTGCTGTGCCCCTGAGCTCCATTTTTCAACTCGTTTTTAGTGAGCTGAACGCAAGTCCAAACTTGTGGTTCAGGACCTATACTGGTTCCCGATGGGTGGCTGAGACTTTGGTTAATTCTTCTTCCTGCCGGGAAATTAGAGTGACATGTGCCCATCCAAATGCCTAGCAGCTACTCTCTCGTTGGTTCTCCCTCTTCCCTTTCATCCTCTGCCAAATTGGCAACCTGTGCGAACCAGGAGCTTAAAGGGGCTGTCTCTCCAAGTTGGGAGATTGATAGGAAAGCAGTTGGAATGTCAAACCGGAGCACCAGGAGAGGGACTCTTCGTTGAGTTTTAGAAACCTTTCGTATTCACAGTGTGTCCATTCTCTAGGTTTCCCGTACATGTTATAGCTGTAGTAATATTCCCTTCAACCTGGAGAGCTGGGACCCATGGAATGGGTGCCATGCATTATTGCTTTAAAGGGTCTGCATTTGCTCACCCAATCTCACCAATCCTCTCAGTCCCAAGTGTCCAGCCTTATGCCACATCCAGCTGTCATTGTAGATAGGGTCATTCCAGGTTGCATCAGAGACCCTGAAGGAATTGTAAAGAATTTCCCTGTTTCTTTGTTCTGTTTTGGAAATTCCTTTTTAGAGTGGGTTTGAGCTGATTCTCGCTGCCATGTTTATGCCAGTCTAGACACACTTGATTCCCTTACGGAGACATATCAATACATAGGTTTTAAGATTCTTACTAGTCAGATCTATTCCTCTGCGGGAAATATGGGGTTTTGAGTCCCTTTCACTGAGGAAGGTGTAGGTCTTGTCTATTCCATAGTTGGTTTTTGGAACGGTACCTGTGCTTATATCAAACTCTGGTTTGATGCATCACCCCACCTCTCCTTCCCCCTTAAGCAGGCATAAGAGTGTTTTCTAAATGTGAGACTCTGTTCTCTTGCCTAACTCAGTTCATGTGTAGCCATGTTTACAGGATCTTTCTAAGTGATATCTTATGATAAGTTTCTTTTCCTGTGTGACTTCTTTCACTTAGAATCATCGTACCTGAATCCACTCATTTTGCTGCTACTGGTCTTAGGACATTGATTTCATGGCTGAGGGATATTCCATCGTACGTAAGTTCCACAATGTTTGGAACCATTTTTATATTTCCTGGGATATTTCAGGTGTACCCAGGTTGAGGTTCTTGTAAGCAGTGCAGCCCTCAATTTGGGGGTGGCTCTGTCTTATGGATTTTCAGTTTTCCCAAGGTATATTCCCTAGACTGGAAGTGCCCTTGGCTCTGTAGCTCTGTTGTTTACTTGTTTTAGGGAACACAATGCACTCCTCCAGTGAGGCAGTTGGCAACTTACATCCCGCCCATCAGCATAGCAAGGCTCCCTGTTCTCCAGGGCCTGCCTTGCCTTTCTGGTTTTTACACATTTTGTGGATGTCCCTTTTGACCGGTGGGAAGTGATACTTCTTTGTAGTGCAGATTTGCATTGCCCGCTTGCTTGCTTGGCCAAAAAGGGCGTATGCGTTTTCTCCTGAATATATTCAGGAGAAAACGCATACGCCCTTTTTGGCCAAGTGCATCATTGTCGAAGTTGTGCCCCTCTTCCTGTGCTTTACAGGCGATTCCAACGTACCTCTTGAAATCTGTTTCCTGCTATTCTGCCTCGCTTTCAAGTCCGCCTCGTTGCCTTCCCTCAACAGATTTTTGGACGATAGTTGGCCTTGATTACTCTGCCAGTTTGTGAATTGCTGTGCCCCTGAGCTCCATTTTTCAACTCGTTATTTGTGAGCTGAACGCAAGTCCAAACTTTTGGTTCAGGACCTATACTGGTTCCCGGTGGGTGGCTGAGACTTTGGTTAATTCTTCTTCCTGCCGGGAAATTAGAGTGACATGTGCCCATCCAAATGCCTAACAGCTACTCTCTCATTGGTTCTCCCTCGTCCCTTTCATCCTCTGCCAAATTGGCAACCTGTGCGAACCAGGAGCTTAAAGGGGCTGTCTCTCCAAGTTGGGAGATTGATAGGAAAGCAGTTGGAATGTCAAACCGGAGCACCAGGAAAGGGACTCTTCGTTGAGTTTTAGAAAACTTTCGTATTCACAGTGTGTCCATTCTCTAGGTTTCCCGTACATGTTATGGCTGTAGTAATATTCCCTTCAACCTGGAGAGTTGGGACCCATGGAATGGGTGCCATGCATTATTGCTTTAAAGGGTCTGCATTTGCTCACCCAATCTCACCAATCCTCTCAGTCCCAAGTGTCCAGCCTTATGCCACATCCAGCTGTCATTGTAGATAGGGTCATTCCAGGTTGCATCAGAGACCCTGAAGGAATTGTAAAGAATTTCCCTGTTTCTTTGTTCTGTTTTGGAAATTCCTTTTTAGAGTGGGTTTGAGCTGATTCTCGCTGCCATGTTTATGCCAGTCTAGACACACTTGATTCCCTTACGGAGACATATCAATACATAGGTTTTAAGATTCTTACTAGTCAGATCTATTCCTCTGCGGGAAATATGGTGTTTTGAGTCCCTTTCACTGAGGAAGGTGTAGGTCTTGTCTCTTCCATAGTTGGTTTTTGGAACGGTACCTGTGCTTATATCAAACTCTGGTTTGATGCATCACCCCACCTCTCCTTCCCCCTTAAGCAGGCATAAGAGTGTTTTCTAAATGTGAGACTCTGTTCTCTTGCCTAACTCAGTTCATGTGTAGCCATGTTTACAGGATCTTCCTAAGTGATATCTTATGATAAGTTTCTTTTCCTGTGTGACTTCTTTCACTTAGAATCATCGTACCTGAATCCACTCATTTTGCTGCTACTGGTCTTAGGACATTGATTTCATGGCTGAGGGATATTCCATCGTACGTAAGTTCCACAATGTTTGGAACCATTTTTATATTTCCTGGGACATTTCAGGTGTACCCAGGTTGAGGTTCTTGTAAGCAGTGCAGCCCTCAATTTGGGGGTGGCTCTGTCTTATGGATTTTCAGTTTTCCCAAGGTATATTCCCTAGACTGGAAGTGCCCTTGGCTCTGTAGCTCTGTTGTTTACTTGTTTTAGGGAACACAATGCACTCCTCCAGTGAGGCAGTTGGCAACTTACATCCCGCCCATCAGCATAACAAGGCTCCCTGTTCTCCAGGGCCTGTCTTGCCTTTCTGGTTTTTACACATTTTGTGGATGTCCCTTTTGACCGGTGGGAAGTGATACTTCTTTGTAGTGCAGATTTGCATTGCCCGCTTGCTTGCTTGGCCAAAAAGGGCGTATGCGTTTTCTCCTGAATATATTCAGGAGAAAACGCATACGCCCTTTTTGGCCAAGTGCATCATTGTCGAAGTTGTGCCCCTCTTCCTGTGCTTTACAGGCGATTCCAACGTACCTCTTGAAATCTGTTTCCTGCTATTCTGCCTCGCTTTCAAGTCTGCCTCGTTGCCTTCCCTCAACAGATTTTTGGACGATAGTTTGCCTTGATTACTCTGCCAGTTTGTGAATTGCTGTGCCCCTGAGCTCCATTTTTCAACTCGTTTTTTGTGAGCTGAACGCAAGTCCAAACTTTTGGTTCAGGACCTATACTGGTTCCCGGTGGGTGGCTGAGACTTTGGTTAATTCTTCTTCCTGCCGGGAAATTAGAGTGACATGTGCCCATCCAAATGCCTAGCAGCTACTCTCTCGTTGGTTCTCCCTCTTCCCTTTCATCCTCTGCCAATTTGGCAACCTGTGCGAACCAGGAGCTTAAAGGGGCTGTCTCTCCAAGTTGGGAGATTGATAGGAAAGCAGTTGGAAAGTCAAACCGGAGCACCAGGTTAGGGACTCTTCGTTGAGTTTTAGAAACCTTTCATATTCACAGTGTGTCCATTCTCTAGGTTTCCCGTACACGTTATGGCTGTAGTAATATTCCCTTCAACCTGGAGAGCTGGGACCCATGGAATGGGTGCCATGCATTATTGCTTTAAAGGGTCTGCATTTGCTCACCCAATCTCACCAATCCTCTCAGTCCCAAGTGTCCAGCCTTATGCCACATCCAGCTGTCATTGTAGATAGGGTCATTCCAGGTTGCATCAGAGACCCTGAAGGAATTGTAAAGAATTTCCCTGTTTCTTTGTTCTGTTTTTGAAATTCCTTTTTAGAGTGGGTTTGAGCTGATTCTCGCTGCCATGTTTATGCCAGTCTAGACACACTTGATTCCCTTACGGAGACATATCAATACATAGGTTTTAAGATTCTTACTAGTCAGATCTATTCCTCTGCGGGAAATATGGGGTTTTGAGTCCCTTTCACTGAGGAAGGTGTAGGTCTTGTCTCTTCCATAGTTGGTTTTTGGAACGGTACCTGTGCTTATATCAAACTCTGGTTTGATGCATCACCCCACCTCTCCTTCCCCCTTAAGACGGCATAAGAGTGTTTTCTAAATGTGAGACTCTGTTCTCTTGCCTAACTCAGTTCATGTGTAGCCATGTTTACAGGATCTTCCTAAGTGATATCTTATGATAAGTTTCTTTTCCTGTGTGACTTCTTTCACTTAGAATCATCGTACCTGAATCCACTCATTTTGCTGCTACTGGTCTTAGGACATTGATTTCATGGCTGAGGGATATTCCATCGTACGTAAGTTCCACAATGTTTGGAACCATTTTTATATTTCCTGGGATATTTCAGGTGTACCCAGGTTGAGGTTCTTGTAAGCAGTGCAGCCCTCAATTTGGGGGTGGCTCTGCCTTATGGATTTTCAGTTTTCCCAAGGTATATTCCCTAGACTGGAAGTGCCCTTGGCTCTGTAGCTCTGTTGTTTACTTGTTTTAGGGAACACAATGCACTCCTCCAGTGAGGCAGTTGGCAACTTACATCCCGCCCATCAGCATAGCAAGGCTCCCTGTTCTCCAGGGCCTGCCTTGCCTTTCTGGTTTTTACACATTTTGTGGATGTCCCTTTTGACCGGTGGGAAGTGATACTTCTTTGTAGTGCAGATTTGCATTGCCCGCTTGCTTGCTTGGCCAAAAAGGGCGTATGCGTTTTCTCCTGAATATATTCAGGAGAAAACGCATACGCCCTTTTTGGCCAAGTGCATCATTGTCGAAGTTGTGCCCCTCTTCCTGTGCTTTACAGGCGATTCCAACGTACCTCTTGAAATCTGTTTCCTGCTATTCTGCCTCGCTTTCAAGTCCGCCTCGTTGCCTTCCCTCAACAGATTTTTGGACGATAGTTGGCCTTGATTACTCTGCCAGTTTGTGAATTGCTGTGCCCCTGAGCTCCATTTTTCAACTCGTTTTTTGTGAGCTGAACGCAAGTCCAAACTTGTGGTTCAGGACCTATACTGGTTCCCGGTGGGTGGCTGAGACTTTGGTTAATTCTTCTTCCTGCCGGGAAATTAGAGTGACATGTGCCCATCCAAATGCCTAGCAGCTACTCTCTCGTTGGTTCTCCCTCTTCCCTTTCATCCTCTGCCAATTTGGCAACCTGTGCGAACCAGGAGCTTAAAGGGGCTGTCTCTCCAAGTTGGGAGATTGATAGGAAAGCAGTTGGAAAGTCAAACCGGAGCACCAGGTTAGGGACTCTTCGTTGAGTTTTAGAAACCTTTCATATTCACAGTGTGTCCATTCTCTAGGTTTCCCGTACACGTTATGGCTGTAGTAATATTCCCTTCAACCTGGAGAGCTGGGACCCATGGAATGGGTGCCATGCATTATTGCTTTAAAGGGTCTGCATTTGCTCACCCAATCTCACCAATCCTCTCAGTCCCAAGTGTCCAGCCTTATGCCACATCCAGCTGTCATTGTAGATAGGGTCATTCCAGGTTGCATCAGAGACCCTGAAGGAATTGTAAAGAATTTCCCTGTTTCTTTGTTCTGTTTTTGAAATTCCTTTTTAGAGTGGGTTTGAGCTGATTCTCGCTGCCATGTTTATGCCAGTCTAGACACACTTGATTCCCTTACGGAGACATATCAATACATAGGTTTTAAGATTCTTACTAGTCAGATCTATTCCTCTGCGGGAAATATGGGGTTTTGAGTCCCTTTCACTGAGGAAGGTGTAGGTCTTGTCTCTTCCATAGTTGGTTTTTGGAACGGTACCTGTGCTTATATCAAACTCTGGTTTGATGCATCACCCCACCTCTCCTTCCCCCTTAAGACGGCATAAGAGTGTTTTCTAAATGTGAGACTCTGTTCTCTTGCCTAACTCAGTTCATGTGTAGCCATGTTTACAGGATCTTCCTAAGTGATATCTTATGATAAGTTTCTTTTCCTGTGTGACTTCTTTCACTTAGAATCATCGTACCTGAATCCACTCATTTTGCTGCTACTGGTCTTAGGACATTGATTTCATGGCTGAGGGATATTCCATCGTACGTAAGTTCCACAATGTTTGGAACCATTTTTATATTTCCTGGGATATTTCAGGTGTACCCAGGTTGAGGTTCTTGTAAGCAGTGCAGCCCTCAATTTGGGGGTGGCTCTGCCTTATGGATTTTCAGTTTTCCCAAGGTATATTCCCTAGACTGGAAGTGCCCTTGGCTCTGTAGCTCTGTTGTTTACTTGTTTTAGGGAACACAATGCACTCCTCCAGTGAGGCAGTTGGCAACTTACATCCCGCCCATCAGCATAGCAAGGCTCCCTGTTCTCCAGGGCCTGCCTTGCCTTTCTGGTTTTTACACATTTTGTGGATGTCCCTTTTGACCGGTGGGAAGTGATACTTCTTTGTAGTGCAGATTTGCATTGCCCGCTTGCTTGCTTGGCCAAAAAGGGCGTATGCGTTTTCTCCTGAATATATTCAGGAGAAAACGCATACGCCCTTTTTGGCCAAGTGCATCATTGTCGAAGTTGTGCCCCTCTTCCTGTGCTTTACAGGCGATTCCAACGTACCTCTTGAAATCTGTTTCCTGCTATTCTGCCTCGCTTTCAAGCCTGCCTCGTTGCCTTCCCTCAACAGATTTTTGGACGATAGTTGGCCTTGATTACTCTGCCAGTTTGTGAATTGCTGTGCCCCTGAGCTCCATTTTTCAACTCGTTTTTTGTGAGCTGAACGCAAGTCCAAACTTTTGGTTCAGGACCTATACTGGTTCCCGGTGGGTGGCTGAGACTTTGGTTAATTCTTCTTCCTGCCGGGAAATTAGAGTGACATGTGCCCATCCAAATGCCTAACAGCTACTCTCTCATTGGTTCTCCCTTTTCCCTTTCTTCCTCTGCCAAATTGGCAACCTGTGCGAACCAGGAGCTTAAAGGGGCTGTCTCTCCAAGTTGGGAGATTGATAGGAAAGCAGTTGGAAAGTCAAACCGGAGCACCAGGAGAGGGACACTTCGTTGAGTTTTAGAAACCTTTCGTATTCACAGTGTGTCCATTCTCTAGGTTTCCCGTACACGTTATAGCTGTAGTAATATTCCCTTCAACCTGGAGAGTTGGGACCCATGGAATGGGTGCCATGCATTATTGCTTTAAAGGGTCTGCATTTGCTCACCCAATCTCACCAATCCTCTCAGTCCCAAGTGTCCAGCCTTATGCCACATCCAGCTGTCATTGTAGATAGGGTCATTCCAGGTTGCATCAGAGACCCTGAAGGAATTGTAAAGAATTTCCCTGTTTCTTTGTTCTGTTTTGGAAATTCCTTTTTAGAGTGGGTTTGAGCTGATTCTCGCTGCCATGTTTATGCCAGTCTAGACACACTTGATTCCCTTACGGAGACATATCAATACATAGGTTTTAAGATTCTTACTAGTCAGATCTATTCCTCTGCGGGAAATATGGTGTTTTGAGTCCCTTTCACTGAGGAAGGTGTAGGTCTTGTCTCTTCCATAGTTGGTTTTTGGAACGGTACCTGTGCTTATATCAAACTCTGGTTTGATGCATCACCCCACCTCTCCTTCCCCCTTAAGCAGGCATAAGAGTGTTTTCTAAATGTGAGACTCTGTTCTCTTGCCTAACTCAGTTCATGTGTAGCCATGTTTACAGGATCTTCCTAAGTGATATCTTATGATAAGTTTCTTTTACTATGTGACTTCTTTCACTTAGAATCATCGTACCTGAATCCACTCATTTTGCTGCTACTGGTCTTAGGACATTGATTTCATGGCTGAGGGATATTCCATCGTACGTAAGTTCCACAATGTTTGGAACCATTTTTATATTTCCTGGGACATTTCAGGTGTACCCAGGTTGAGGTTCTTGTAAGCAGTGCAGCCCTCAATTTGGGGGTGGCTCTGTCTTATGGATTTTCAGTTTTCCCAAGGTATATTCCCTAGACTGGAAGTGCCCTTGGCTCTGTAGCTCTGTTGTTTACTTGTTTTAGGGAACACAATGCACTCCTCCAGTGAGGCAGTTGGCAACTTACATCCCGCCCATCAGCATAACAAGGCTCCCTGTTATCCAGGGCCTGTCTTGCCTTTCTGGTTTTTACACATTTTGTGGATGTCCCTTTTGACCGGTGGGAAGTGATACTTCTTTGTAGTGCAGATTTGCATTGCCCGCTTGCTTGCTTGGCCAAAAAGGGCGTATGCGTTTTCTCCTGAATATATTCAGGAGAAAACGCATACGCCCTTTTTGGCCAAGTGCATCATTGTCGAAGTTGTGCCCCTCTTCCTGTGCTTTACAGGCGATTCCAACGTACCTCTTGAAATCTGTTTCCTGCTATTCTGCCTCGCTTTCAAGTCCGCCTCGTTGCCTTCCCTCAACAGATTTTTGGACGATAGTTTGCCTTGATTACTCTGCCAGTTTGTGAATTGCTGTGCCCCTGAGCTCCATTTTTCAACTCGTTTTTTGTGAGCTGAACGCAAGTCCAAACTTTTGGTTCAGGACCTATACTGGTTCCCGGTGGGTGGCTGAGACTTTGGTTAATTCTTCTTCCTGCCGGGAAATTAGAGTGACATGTGCCCATCCAAATGCCTAGCAGCTACTCTCTCGTTGGTTCTCCCTCTTCCCTTTCATCCTCTGCCAATTTGGCAACCTGTGCGAACCAGGAGCTTAAAGGGGCTGTCTCTCCAAGTTGGGAGATTGATAGGAAAGCAGTTGGAAAGTCAAACCGGAGCACGAGGTTAGGGACTCTTCGTTGAGTTTTAGAAACCTTTCATATTCACAGTGTGTCCATTCTCTAGGTTTCCCGTACACGTTATGGCTGTAGTAATATTCCCTTCAACCTGGAGAGCTGGGACCCATGGAATGGGTGCCATGCATTATTGCTTTAAAGGGTCTGCATTTGCTCACCCAATCTCACCAATCCTCTCAGTCCCAAGTGTCCAGCCTTATGCCACATCCAGCTGTCATTGTAGATAGGGTCATTCCAGGTTGCATCAGAGACCCTGAAGGAATTGTAAAGAATTTCCCTGTTTCTTTGTTCTGTTTTTGAAATTCCTTTTTAGAGTGGGTTTGAGCTGATTCTCGCTGCCATGTTTATGCCAGTCTAGACACACTTGATTCCCTTACGGAGACATATCAATACATAGGTTTTAAGATTCTTACTAGTCAGATCTATTCCTCTGCGGGAAATATGGGGTTTTGAGTCCCTTTCACTGAGGAAGGTGTAGGTCTTGTCTCTTCCATAGTTGGTTTTTGGAACGGTACCTGTGCTTATATCAAACTCTGGTTTGATGCATCACCCCACCTCTCCTTCCCCCTTAAGACGGCATAAGAGTGTTTTCTAAATGTGAGACTCTGTTCTCTTGCCTAACTCAGTTCATGTGTAGCCATGTTTACAGGATCTTCCTAAGTGATATCTTATGATAAGTTTCTTTTCCTGTGTGACTTCTTTCACTTAGAATCATCGTACCTGAATCCACTCATTTTGCTGCTACTGGTCTTAGGACATTGATTTCATGGCTGAGGGATATTCCATCGTACGTAAGTTCCACAATGTTTGGAACCATTTTTATATTTCCTGGGATATTTCAGGTGTACCCAGGTTGAGGTTCTTGTAAGCAGTGCAGCCCTCAATTTGGGGGTGGCTCTGCCTTATGGATTTTCAGTTTTCCCAAGGTATATTCCCTAGACTGGAAGTGCCCTTGGCTCTGTAGCTCTGTTGTTTACTTGTTTTAGGGAACACAATGCACTCCTCCAGTGAGGCAGTTGGCAACTTACATCCCGCCCATCAGCATAGCAAGGCTCCCTGTTCTCCAGAGCCTGCCTTGCCTTTCTGGTTTTTACACATTTTGTGGATGTCCCTTTTGACCGGTGGGAAGTGATACTTCTTTGTAGTGCAGATTTGCATTGCCCGCTTGCTTGCTTGGCCAAAAATTGCGTATGCGTTTTCTCCTGAATATATTCAGGGGAAAACGCATACGCCCTTTTGGGCCAAGTGCATCATTGTCGAAGTTGTGCCCCTCTTCCTGGGCTTTACAGGCGATTCCAACGTACCTCTTGAAATCTGTTTCCTGCTATTCTGCCTCGCTTTCAAGTCCGCCTCGTTGCCTTCCCTCAACAGATTTTTGGACGATAGTTGGCCTTGATTACTCTGCCAGTTTGTGAATTGCTGTGCCCCTGAGCTCCATTTTTCAACTCGTTTTTTGTGAGCTGAACACAAGTCCAAACTTTTGGTTCAGGACCTATACTGGTTCCCGGTGGGTGGCTGAGACTTTGGTTAATTCTTCTTACTGCCGGGAAATTAGAGTGACATGTGCCCATCCAAATGCCTAGCAGCTACTCTCTCATTGGTTCTCCCTCTTCCCTTTCATCCTCTGCCAAATTGGCAACCTTTGAGAACCAGGAGCTTAAAGGGGCTGTCTCTCCAAGTTGGGAGATTGATAGGAAAGCAGTTGGAAAGTCAAACCGGAGCACCAGGAGAGGGACACTTCGTTGAGTTTTAGAAACCTTTCGTATTCACAGTGTGTCCATTCTCTAGGTTTCCCGTACACGTTATAGCTGTAGTAATATTCCCTTCAACCTGGAGAGCTGGGACCCATGGAATGGGTGCCATGCATTATTGCTTTAAAGGGTCTGCATTTGCTCACCCAATCTCACCAATCCTCTCAGTCCCAAGTGTCCAGCCTTTTGCCACATCCAGCTGTCATTGTAGATAGGGTCATTCCAGGTTGCATCAGAAACCCTGAAGGAATTGTAAAGAATTTCCCTGTTTCTTTGTTCTGTTTTTGAAATTCCTTTTTAGAGTGGGTTTGAGCTGATTCTCGCTGCCATGTTTATGCCAGTCTAGACACACTTGATTCCCTTACGGAGACATATCAATACATAGGTTTTAAGATTCTTACTAGTCAGATCTATTCCTCTGCGGGAAATATGGGGTTTTGAGTCCCTTTCACTGAGGAAGGTGTAGGTCTTGTCTCTTCCATAGTTTGTTTTTGGAACGGTACCTGTGCTTATATCAAACTCTGGTTTGATGCATCACCCCACCTCTCCTTCCCCCTTAAGCAGGCATAAGAGTGTTTTCTAAATGTGAGACTCTGTTCTCTTGCCTAACTCAGTTCATGTGTAGCCATGTTTACAGGATCTTCCTAAGTGATATCTTATGATAAGTTTCTTTTCCTGTGTGACTTCTTTCACTTAGAATCATCGTACCTGAATCCACTCATTTTGCTGCTACTGGTCTTAGGACATTGATTTCATGGCTGAGGGATATTCCATCGTACGTAATTTCCACAATGTTTGGAACCATTTTTATATTTCCTGGGATATTTCAGGTGTACCCAGGTTGAGGTTCCTGTAAGCAGTGCAGCCCTCAATTTGGGGGTGGCTCTGTCTTATGGATTTTCAGTTTTCCCAAGGTATATTCCCTAGACTGGAAGTGCCCTTGGCTCTGTAGCTCTGTTGTTTACTTGTTTTAGGGAACACAATGCACTCCTCCAGTGAGGCAGTTGGCAACTTACATCCCGCCCATCAGCATAACAAGGCTCCCTGTTCTCCAGGGCCTGTCTTGCCTTTCTGGTTTTTACACATTTTGTGGATGTCCCTTGTGACCGGTGGGAAGTGATACTTCTTTGTAGTGCAGATTTGCATTGCCCGCTTGCTTGCTTGGCCAAAAAGGGCGTATGCGTTTTCTCCTGAATATATTCAGGAGAAAACGCATACGCCCTTTTTGGCCAAGTGCATCATTGTCGAAGTTGTGCCCCTCTTCCTGTGCTTTACAGGCGATTCCAACGTACCTCTTGAAATCTGTTTCCTGCTATTCTGCCTCGCTTTCAAGTCCGCCTCGTTGCCTTCCCTCAACAGATTTTTGGACGATAGTTTGCCTTGATTACTCTGCCAGTTTGTGAATTGCTGTGCCCCTGAGCTCCATTTTTCAACTCGTTTTTTGTGAGCTGAACGCAAGTCCAAACTTTTGGTTCAGGACCTATACTGGTTCCCGGTGGGTGGCTGAGACTTTGGTTAATTCTTCTTCCTGCCGGGAAATTAGAGTGACATGTGCCCATCCAAATGCCTAACAGCTACTCTCTCATTGGTTCTCCCTCTTCCCTTTCATCCTCTGCCAAATTGGCAACCTGTGCGAACCAGGAGCTTAAAGGGGCTGTCTCTCCAAGTTGGGAGATTGATAGGAAAGCAGTTGGAAAGTCAAACCGGAGCACCAGGAGAGGGGCTCTTCGTTGAGTTTTAGAAACCTTTCGTATTCACAGTGTGTCCATTCTCTAGGTTTCCCGTACATGTTATGGCTGTAGTAATATTCCCTTCAACCTGGAGAGCTGGGACCCATGGAATGGGTGCCATGCATTATTGCTTTAAAGGGTCTGCATTTGCTCACCCAATCTCACCAATCCTCTCAGTCCCAAGTGTCCAGCCTTATGCCACATCCAGCTGTCATTGTAGATAGGGTCATTCCAGGTTGCATCAGAGACCCTGAAGGAATTGTAAAGAATTTCCCTGTTTCTTTGTTCTGTTTTTGAAATTCCTTTTGAGAGTGGGTTTGAGCTGATTCTCGCTGCCATGTTTATGCCAGTCTAGACACACTTGATTCCCTTACGGAGACATATCAATACATAGGTTTTAAGATTCTTACTAGTCAGATCTATTCCTCTGCGGGAAATATGGGGTTTTGAGTCCCTTTCACTGAGGAAGGTGTAGGTCTTGTCTCTTCCATAGTTGGTTTTTGGAACGGTACCTGTGCTTATATCAAACTCTGGTTTGATGCATCACCCCACCTCTCCTTCCCCCTTAAGCAGGCATAAGAGTGTTTTCTAAATGTGAGACTCTGTTCTCTTGCCTAACTCAGTTCATGTGTAGCCATGTTTACAGGATCTTCCTAAGTGATATCTTATGATAAGTTTCTTTTCCTGTGTGACTTCTTTCACTTAGAATCATCGTACCTGAATCCACTCATTTTGCTGCTACTGGTCTTAGGACACTGATTTCATGGCTGAGGGATATTCCATCGTACGTAATTTCCACAATGTTTGGAACCATTTTTATATTTCCTGGGATATTTCAGGTGTACCCAGGTTGAGGTTCCTGTAAGCAGTGCAGCCCTCAATTTGGGGGTGGCTCTGTCTTATGGATTTTCAGTTTTCCCAAGGTATATTCCCTAGACTGGAAGTGCCCTTGGCTCTGTAGCTCTGTTGTTTACTTGTTTTAGGGAACACAATGCACTCCTCCAGTGAGGCAGTTGGCAACTTACATCCCGCCCATCAGCATAACAAGGCTCCCTGTTCTCCAGGGCCTGTCTTGCCTTTCTGGTTTTTACACATTTTGTGGATGTCCCTTTTGACCGGTGGGAAGTGATACTTCTTTGTAGTGCAGATTTGCATTGCCCGCTTGCTTGCTTGGCCAAAAAGGGCGTATGCGTTTTCTCCTGAATATATTCAGGAGAAAACGCATACGCCCTTTTTGGCCAAGTGCATCATTGTCGAAGTTGTGCCCCTCTTCCTGTGCTTTACAGGCGATTCCAACGTACCTCTTGAAATCTGTTTCCTGCTATTCTGCCTCGCTTTCAAGTCCGCCTCGTTGCCTTCCCTCAACAGATTTTTGGACGATAGTTTGCCTTGATTACTCTGCCAGTTTGTGAATTGCTGTGCCTCTGAGCTCCATTTTTCAACTCGTTTTTTGTGAGCTGAACGCAAGTCCAAACTTTTGGTTCAGGACCTATACTGGTTCCCGGTGGGTGGCTGAGACTTTGGTTAATTCTTCTTCCTGCCGGGAAATTAGAGTGACATGTGCCCATCCAAATGCCTAACAGCTACTCTCTCATTGGTTCTCCCTCTTCCCTTTCATCCTCTGCCAAATTGGCAACCTGTGCGAACCAGGAGCTTAAAGGGGCTGTCTCTCCAAGTTGGGAGATTGATAGGAAAGCAGTTGGAAAGTCAAACCGGAGCACCAGGAGAGGGGCTCTTCGTTGAGTTTTAGAAACCTTTCGTATTCACAGTGTGTCCATTCTCTAGGTTTCCCGTACATGTTATGGTTGTAGTAATATTCCCTACAACCTGGAGAGTTGGGACCCATGGAATGGGTGCCATGCATTATTGCTTTAAAGGGTCTGCATTTGCTCACCCAATCTCACCAATCCTCTCAGTCCCAAGTGTCCAGCCTTATGCCACATCCAGCTGTCATTGTAGATAGGGTCATTCCAGGTTGCATCAGAGACCCTGAAGGAATTGTAAAGAATTTCCCTGTTTCTTTGTTCTGTTTTGGAAATTCCTTTTTAGAGTGGGTTTGAGCTGATTCTCGCTGCCATGTTTATGCCAGTCTAGACACACTTGATTCCCTTACGGAGACATATCAATACATAGGTTTTAAGATTCTTACTAGTCAGATCTATTCCTCTGCGGGAAATATGGGGTTTTGAGTCCCTTTCACTGAGGAAGGTGTAGGTCTTGTCTATTCCATAGTTGGTTTTTGGAACGGTACATGTGCTTATATCAAACTCTGGTTTGATGCATCACCCCACCTCTCCTTCCCCCTTAAGCAGGCATAAGAGTGTTTTCTAAATGTGAGACTCTGTTCTCTTGCCTAACTCAGTTCATGAGTAGCCATGTTTACAGGATCTTCCTAAGTGATATCTTATGATAAGTTTCTTTTCCTGTGTGACTTCTTTCACTTAGAATCATCGTACCTGAATCCACTCATTTTGCTGCTACTGGTCTTAGGACATTGATTTCATGGCTGAGGGATATTCCATCGTACGTAAGTTCCACAATGTTTGGAACCATTTTTATATTTCCTGGGATATTTCAGGTGTACCCAGGTTGAGGTTCTTGTAAGCAGTGCAGCCCTCAATTTGGGGGTGGCTCTGTCTTATGGATTTTCAGTTTTCCCAAGGTATATTCCCTAGACTGGAAGTGCCCTTGGCTCTGTAGCTCTGTTGTTTACTTGTTTTAGGGAACACAATGCACTCCTCCAGTGAGGCAATTGGCAACTTACATCCCGCCCATCAGCATAACAAGGCTCCCTGTTCTCCAGGGCCTGCCTTGCCTTTCTGCTTTTTACACATTTTGTGGATGTCCCTTTTGACCGGTGGGAAGTGATACTTCCTTGTAGTGCAGATTTGCATTGCCCGCTTGCTTGCTTGGCCAAAAAGGGCGTATGCGTTTTCTCCTGAATATATTCAGGGGAAAACGCATACGCCCTTTTGGGCCAAGTGCATCATTGTCGAAGTTGTGCCCCTCTTCCTGTGCTTTACAGGCGATTCCAACGTACCTCTTGAAATCTGTTTCCTGCTATTCTGCCTCGCTTTCAAGCCCGCCTCGTTGCCTTACCTCAACAGATTTTTGGACGATAGTTGGCCTTGATTACTCTGCCAGTTTGTGAATTGCTGTGCCCCTGAGCTCCATTTTTCAACTCGTTTTTTGTGAGCTGAACACAAGTCCAAACTTTTGGTTCAGGACCTATACTGGTTCCCGGTGGGTGGCTGAGACTTTGGTTAATTCTTCTTCCTGCTGGGAAATTAGAGTGACATGTGCCCATCCAAATGCCTAGCAGCTACTCTCTCATTGGTTCTCCCTCTTCCCTTTCATCCTCTGCCAAATTGGCAACCTTTGAGAACCAGGAGCTTAAAGGGGCTGTCTCTCCAAGTTGGGAGATTGATAGGAAAGCAGTTGGAAAGTCAAACCGGAGCACCAGGAGAGGGACACTTCGTTGAGTTTTAGAAACCTTTCGTATTCACAGTATGTCCATTCTCTAGGTTTCCCGTACACGTTATAGCTGTAGTAATATTCCCTTCAACCTGGAGAGCTGGGACCCATGGAATGGGTGCCATGCATTATTGCTTTAAAGGGTCTGCATTTGCTCACCCAATCTCACCAATCCTCTCAGTCCCAAGTGTCCAGCCTTATGCCACATCCAGCTGTCATTGTAGATAGGGTCATTCCAGGTTGCATCAGAGACCCTGAAGGAATTGTAAAGAATTTCCCTGTTTCTTTGTTCTGTTTTTGAAATTCCTTTTTAGAGTGGGTTTGAGCTGATTCTCGCTGCCATGTTTATGCCAGTCTAGACACACTTGATTCCCTTACGGAGACATATCAATACATAGGTTTTAAGATTCTTACTAGTCAGATCTATTCCTCTGCGGGAAATATGGGGTTTTGAGTCCCTTTCACTGAGGAAGGTGTAGGTCTTGTCTCTTCCATAGTTGGTTTTTGGAACGGTACCTGTGCTTATATCAAACTCTGGTTTGATGCATCACCCCACCTCTCCTTCCCCCTTAAGCAGGCATAAGAGTGTTTTCTAAATGTGAGACTCTGTTCTCTTGCCTAACTCAGTTCATGTGTAGCCATGTTTACAGGATCTTCCTAAGTGATATCTTATGATAAGTTTCTTTTCCTGTGTGACTTCTTTCACTTAGAATCATCGTACCTGAATCCACTCATTTTGCTGCTACTGGTCTTAGGACATTGATTTCATGGCTGAGGGATATTCCATCGTACGTAATTTCCACAATGTTTGGGACCATTTTTATATTTCCTGGGATATTTCAGGTGTACCCAGGTTGAGGTTCCTGTAAGCAGTGCAGCCCTCAATTTGGGGGTGGCTCTGTCTTATGGATTTTCAGTTTTCCCAAGGTATATTCCCTAGACTAGAAGTGCCCTTGGCTCTGTAGCTCTGTTGTTTACTTGTTTTAGGGAACACAATGCACTCCTCCAGTGAGGCAGTTGGCAACTTACATCCCGCCCATCAGCATAACAAGGCTCCCTGTTCTCCAGGGCCTGCCTTGCCTTTCTGGTTTTTACACATTTTGTGGATGTCCCTTGTGACCGGTGGGAAGTGATACTTCTTTGTAGTGCAGATTTGCATTGCCCGCTTGCTTGCTTGGCCAAAAAGGGCGTATGCGTTTTCTCCTGAATATATTCAGGAGAAAACGCATACGCCCTTTTTGGCCAAGTGCATCATTGTCGAAGTTGTGCCCCTCTTCCTGTGCTTTACAGGCGATTCCAACGTACCTCTTGAAATCTGTTTCCTGCTATTCTGCCTCGCTTTCAAGTCCGCCTCGTTGCCTTCCCTCAACAGATTTCTGGACGATAGTTGGCCTTGATTTCTCTGCCAGTTTGTGAATTGCTGTGCCCCTGAGCTCCATTTTTCAACTCGTTTTTTGTGAGCTGAACGCAAGTCCAAACTTTTGGTTCAGGACCTATACTGGTTCCCGGTGGGTGGCTGAGACTTTGGTTAATTCTTCTTCCTGCCGGGAAATTAGAGTGACATGTGCCCATCCAAATGCCTAACAGCTACTCTCTCATTGGTTCTCCCTCTTCCCTTTCATCCTCTGCCAAATTGGCAACCTGTGCGAACCAGGAGCTTAAAGGGTCTGTCTCTCCAAGTTGGGAGATTGATAGGAAAGCAGTTGGAAAGTCAAACCGGAGCACCAGGAGAGGGACACTTCGTTGAGTTTTAGAAACCTTTCGTATTCACAGTGTGTCCATTCTCTAGGTTTCCCGTACATGTTATGGCTGTAGTAATATTCCCTTCAACCTGGAGAGCTGGGACCCATGGAATGGGTGCCATGCATTATTGCTTTAAAGGGTCTGCATTTGCTCACCCAATCTCACCAATCCTCTCAGTCCCAAGTGTCCAGCCTTATGCCACATCCAGCTGTCATTGTAGATAGGGTCATTCCAGGTTGCATCAGAGACCCTGAAGGAATTGTAAAGAATTTCCCTGTTTCTTTGTTCTGTTTTGGAAATTCCTTTTTAGAGTGGGTTTGAGCTGATTCTCGCTGCCATGTTTATGCCAGTCTAGACACACTTGATTCCCTTACAGAGACATATCAATACATAGGTTTTAAGATTCTTACTAGTCAGATCTATTCCTCTGCGGGAAATATGGGGTTTTGAGTCCCTTTCACTGAGGAAGGTGTAGGTCTTGTCTATTCCATAGTTGGTTTTTGGAACGGTACCTGTGCTTATATCAAACTCTGGTTTGATGCATCTCCCCAACTCTCCTTCCCCCTTAAGCAGGCATAAGAGTGTTTTCTAAATGTGAGACTCTGTTCTCTTGCCTAACTCAGTTCATGTGTAGCCATGTTTACAGGATCTTTCTAAGTGATATCTTATGATAAGTTTCTTTTCCTGTGTGACTTCTTTCACTTAGAATCATCGTACCTGAATCCACTCATTTTGCTGCTACTGGTCTTAGGACATTGATTTCATGGCTGAGGGATATTCCATCGTACGTAAGTTCCACAATGTTTGGAACCATTTTTATATTTCCTGGGATATTTCAGGTGTACCCAGGTTGAGGTTCTTGTAAGCAGTGCAGCCCTCAAGTTGGGGGTGGCTCTGTCTTATGGATTTTCAGTTTTCCCAAGGTATATTCCCTAGACTGGAAGTGCCCTTGGCTCTGTAGCTCTGTTGTTTACTTGTTTTAGGGAACACAATGCACTCCTCCAGTGAGGCCGTTGGCAACTTACATCCCGCCCATCAGCATAACAAGGCTCCCTGTTCTCCAGGGCCTGCCTTGCCTTTCTGCTTTTTACACATTTTGTGGATGTCCCTTTTGACCGGTGGGAAGTGATACTTCCTTGTAGTGCAGATTTGCATTGCCCGCTTGCTTGCTTGGCCAAAAAGGGCGTATGCGTTTTCTCCTGAATATATTCAGGGGAAAACGCATACGCCCTTTTGGGCCAAGTGCATCATTGTCGAAGTTGTGCCCCTCTTCCTGTGCTTTACAGGCGATTCCAACGTACCTCTTGAAATCTGTATCCTGCTATTCTGCCTCGCTTTCAAGCCCGCCTCGTTGCCTTCCCTCAACAGATTTTTGGACGATAGTTGGCCTTGATTACTCTGCCAGTTTGTGAATTGCTGTGCCCTTGAGCTCCATTTTTCAACTCGTTTTTTGTGAGCTGAACACAAGTCCAAACTTTTGGTTCAGGACCTATACTGGTTCCCGGTGGGTGGCTGAGACTTTGGTTAATTCTTCTTCCTGCTGGGAAACTAGAGTGACATGTGCCCATCCAAATGCCTAGCAGCTACTCTCTCATTGGTTCTCCCTCTTCCCTTTCATCCTCTGCCAAATTGGCAACCTTTGAGAACCAGGAGCTTAAAGGGGCTGTCTCTCCAAGTTGGGAGATTGATAGGAAAGCAGTTGGAAAGTCAAACCGGAGCACCAGGAGAGGGACACTTCGTTGAGTTTTAGAAACCTTTCGTATTCACAGTGTGTCCATTCTCTAGGTTTCCCGTACACGTTATAGCTGTAGTAATATTCCCTTCAACCTGGAGAGCTGGGACCCATGGAATGGGTGCCATGCATTATTGCTTTAAAGGGTCTGCATTTGCTCACCCAATCTCACCAATCCTCTCAGTCCCAAGTGTCCAGCCTTATGCCACATCCAGCTGTCATTGTAGATAGGGTCATTCCAGGTTGCATCAGAAACCCTGAAGGAATTGTAAAGAATTTCCCTGTTTCTTTGTTCTGTTTTTGAAATTCCTTTTTAGAGTGGGTTTGAGCTGATTCTCGCTGCCATGTTTATGCCAGTCTAGACACACTTGATTCCCTTACGGAGACATATCAATACATAGGTTTTAAGATTCTTACTAGTCAGATCTATTCCTCTGCGGGAAATATGGGGTTTTGAGTCCCTTTCACTGAGGAAGGTGTAGGTCTTGTCTATTCCATAGTTGGTTTTTGGAACGGTACCTGTGCTTATATCAAACTCTGGTTTGATGCATCACCCCACCTCTCCTTCCCCCTTAAGCAGGCATAAGAGTGTTTTCTAAATGTGAGACTCTGTTCTCTTGCCTAACTCAGTTCATGTGTAGCCATGTTTACAGGATCTTCCTAAGTGATATCTTATGATAAGTTTCTTTTCCTGTGTGACTTCTTTCACTTAGAATCATCGTACCTGAATCCACTCATTTTGCTGCTACTGGTCTTAGGACACTGATTTCATGGCTGAGGGATATTCCATCGTACGTAATTTCCACAATGTTTGGAACCATTTTTATATTTCCTGGGATATTTCAGGTGTACCCAGGTTGAGGTTCCTGTAAGCAGTGCAGCCCTCAATTTGGGGGTGGCTCTGTCTTATGGATTTTCAGTTTTCCCAAGGTATATTCCCTAGACTGGAAGTGCCCTTGGCTCTGTAGCTCTGTTGTTTACTTGTTTTAGGGAACACAATGCACTCCTCCAGTGAGGCAGTTGGCAACTTACATCCCGCCCATCAGCATAACAAGGCTCCCTGTTCTCCAGGGCCTGTCTTGCCTTTCTGGTTTTTACACATTTTGTGGATGTCCCTTGTGACCGGTGGGAAGTGATACTTCTTTGTAGTGCAGATTTGCATTGCCCGCTTGCTTGCTTGGCCAAAAAGGGCGTATGCGTTTTCTCCTGAATATATTCAGGAGAAAACGCATACGCCCTTTTTGGCCAAGTGCATCATTGTCGAAGTTGTGCCCCTCTTCCTGTGCTTTACAGGCGATTCCAACGTACCTCTTGAAATCTGTTTCCTGCTATTCTGCCTCGCTTTCAGTCCGCCTCGTTGCCTTCCCTCAACAGATTTTTGGACGATAGTTTGCCTTGATTACTCTGCCAGTTTGTGAATTGCTGTGCCCCTGAGCTCCATTTTTCAACTCGTTTTTTGTGAGCTGAACGCAAGTCCAAACTTTTGGTTCAGGACCTATACTGGTTCCCGGTGGGTGGCTGAGACTTTGGTTAATTCTTCTTCCTGCCGGGAAATTAGAGTGACATGTGCCCATCCAAATGCCTAACAGCTACTCTCTCATTGGTTCTCCCTCTTCCCTTTCATCCTCTGCCAAATTGGCAACCTGTGCGAACCAGGAGCTTAAAGGGGCTGTCTCTCCAAGTTGGGAGATTGATAGGAAAGCAGTTGGAAAGTCAAACCGGAGCACCAGGAGAGGGGTTCTTCGTTGAGTTTTAGAAACCTTTCGTATTCACAGTGTGTCCATTCTCTAGGTTTCCCGTACATGTTATGGCTGTAGTAATATTCCCTTCAACCTGGAGAGTTGGGACCCATGGAATGGGTGCCATGCATTATTGCTTTAAAGGGTCTGCATTTGCTCACCCAATCTCACCAATCCTCTCAGTCCCAAGTGTCCAGCCTTATGCCACATCCAGCTGTCATTGTAGATAGGGTCATTCCAGGTTGCATCAGAGACCCTGAAGGAATTGTAAAGAATTTCCCTGTTTCTTTGTTCTGTTTTTGAAATTCCTTTTGAGAGTGGGTTTGAGCTGATTCTCGCTGCCATGTTTATGCCAGTCTAGACACACTTGATTCCCTTACGGAGACATATCAATACATAGGTTTTAAGATTCTTACTAGTCAGATCTATTCCTCTGCGGGAAATATGGGGTTTTGAGTCCCTTTCACTGAGGAAGGTGTAGGTCTTGTCTATTCCATAGTTGGTTTTTGGAACGGTACATGTGCTTATATCAAACTCTGGTTTGATGCATCACCCCACCTCTCCTTCCCCCTTAAGCAGGCATAAGAGTGTTTTCTAAATGTGAGACTCTGTTCTCTTGCCTAACTCAGTTCATGTGTAGCCATGTTTACAGGATCTTCCTAAGTGATATCTTATGATAAGTTTCTTTTCCTGTGTGACTTCTTTCACTTAGAATCATCGTACCTGAATCCACTCATTTTGCTGCTACTGGTCTTAGGACATTGATTTCATGGCTGAGGGATATTCCATCGTACGTAAGATCCACAATGTTTGGAACCATTTTTATATTTCCTGGGATATTTCAGGTGTACCCAGGTTGAGGTTCTTGTAAGCAGTGCAGCCCTCAATTTGGGGGTGGCTCTGTCTTATGGATTTTCAGTTTTCCCAAGGTATATTCCCTAGACTGGAAGTGCCCTTGGCTCTGTAGCTCTGTTGTTTACTTGTTTTAGGGAACACAATGCACTCCTCCAGTGAGGCAGTTGGCAACTTACATCCCGCCCATCAGCATAACAAGGCTCCCTGTTCTCCAGGGCCTGCCTTGCCTTTCTGCTTTTTACACATTTTGTGGATGTCCCTTTTGACCGGTGGGAAGTGATACTTCCTTGTAGTGCAGATTTGCATTGCCCGCTTGCTTGCTTGGCCAAAAAGGGCGTATGCGTTTTCTCCTGAATATATTCAGGGGAAAACGCATACGCCCTTTTGGGCCAAGTGCATCATTGTCGAAGTTGTGCCCCTCTCCCTGTGCTTTACAGGCGATTCCAACGTACCTCTTGAAATCTGTTTCCTGCTATTCTGCCTCGCTTTCAAGCCCGCCTCGTTGCCTTCCCTCAACAGATTTTTGGACGATAGTTGGCCTTGATTACTCTGCCAGTTTGTGAATTGCTGTGCCCCTGAGCTCCATTTTTCAACTCGTTATTTGTGAGCTGAACACAAGTCCAAACTTTTGGTTCAGGACCTATACTGGTTCCCGGTGGGTGGCTGAGACTTTGGTTAATTCTTCTTCCTGCTGGGAAACTAGAGTGACATGAGCCCATCCAAATGCCTAGCAGCTACTCTCTCATTGGTTCTCCCTCTTCCCTTTCATCCTCTGCCAAATTGGCAACCTTTGAGAACCAGGAGCTTAAAGGGGCTGTCTCTCCAAGTTGGGAGATTGATAGGAAAGCAGTTGGAAAGTCAAACCGGAGCACCAGGAGAGGGACACTTCGTTGAGTTTTAGAAACCTTTCGTATTCACAGTGTGTCCATTCTCTAGGTTTCCCGTACACGTTATAGCTGTAGTAATATTCCCTTCAACCTGGAGAGCTGGGACCCATGGAATGGGTGCCATGCATTATTGCTTTAAAGGGTCTGCATTTGCTCACCCAATCTCACCAATCCTCTCAGTCCCAAGTGTCCAGCCTTATGCCACATCCAGCTGTCATTGTAGATAGGGTCATTCCAGGTTGCATCAGAAACCCTGAAGGAATTGTAAAGAATTTCCCTGTTTCTTTGTTCTGTTTTAGAAATTCCTTTTTAGAGTGGGTTTGAGCTGATTCTCGCTGCCATGTTTATGCCAGTCTAGACACACTTGATTCCCTTACGGAGACATATCAATACATAGGTTTTAAGATTCTTACTAGTCAGATCTATTCCTCTGCGGGAAATATGGGGTTTTGAGTCCCTTTCACTGAGGAAGGTGTAGGTCTTGTCTCTTCCATAGTTGGTTTTTGGAACGGTACCTGTGCTTATATCAAACTCTGGTTTGATGCATCACCCCACCTCTCCTTCCCCCTTAAGCAGGCATAAGAGTGTTTTCTAAATGTGAGACTCTGTTCTCTTGCCTAACTCAGTTCATGTGTAGCCATGTTTACAGGATCTTCCTAAGTGATATCTTATGATAAGTTTCTTTTCCTGTGTGACTTCTTTCACTTAGAATCATCGTACCTGAATCCACTCATTTTGCTGCTACTGGTCTTAGGACATTGATTTCATGGCTGAGGGATATTCCATCGTACGTAATTTCCACAATGTTTGGAACCATTTTTATATTTCCTGGGATATTTCAGGTGTACCCAGGTTGAGGTTCCTGTAAGCAGTGCAGCCCTCAATTTGGGGGTGGCTCTGTCTTATGGATTTTCAGTTTTCCCAAGGTATATTCCCTAGACTGGAAGTGCCCTTGGCTCTGTAGCTCTGTTGTTTACTTGTTTTAGGGAACACAATGCACTCCTCCAGTGAGGCAGTTGGCAACTTACATCCCGCCCATCAGCATAACAAGGCTCCCTGTTCTCCAGGGCCTGCCTTGCCTTTCTGGTTTTTACACATTTTGTGGATGTCCCTTGTGACCGGTGGGAAGTGATACTTCTTTGTAGTGCAGATTTGCATTGCCCGCTTGCTTGCTTGGCCAAAAAGGGCGTATGCGTTTTCTCCTGAATATATTCAGGAGAAAACGCATACGCCCTTTTTGGCCAAGTGCATCATTGTCGAAGTTGTGCCCCTCTTCCTGTGCTTTACAGGCGATTCCAACGTACCTCTTGAAATCTGTTTCCTGCTATTCTGCCTCGCTTTCAAGTCCGCCTCGTTGCCTTCCCTCAACAGATTTTTGGACGATAGTTGGCCTTGATTACTCTGCCAGTTTGTGAATTGCTGTGCCCCTGAGCTCCATTTTTCAACTCGTTTTTTGTGAGCTGAACGCAAGTCCAAACTTTTGGTTCAGGACCTATACTGGTTCCCGGTGGGTGGCTGAGACTTTGGTTAATTCTTCTTCCTGCCGGGAAATTAGAGTGACATGTGCCCATCCAAATGCCTAGCAGCTACTCTCTCATTGGTTCTCCCTCTTCCCTTTCATCCTCTGCCAAATTGGCAACCTTTGCGAACCAGGAGCTTAAAGGGGCTGTCTCTCCAAGTTGGGAGATTGATAGGAAAGCAGTTGGAAAGTCAAACCGGAGCACCAGGAGAGGGACTCTTCGTTGAGTTTTAGAAACCTTTCGTATTCACAGTGTGTCCATTCTCTAGGTTTCCCGTACACGTTATGGCTGTAGTAATATTCCCTTCAACCTGGAGAGTTGGGACCCATGGAATGGGTGCCATGCATTATTGCTTTAAAGGGTCTGCATTTGCTCACCCAATCTCACCAATCCTCTCAGTCCCAAGTGTCCAGCCTTATGCCACATCCAGCTGTCATTGTAGATAGGGTCATTCCAGGTTGCATCAGAGACCCTGAAGGAATTGCAAAGAATTTCCCTGTTTCTTTGTTCTGTTTTTGAAATTCCTTTTTAGAGTGGGTTTGAGCTGATTCTCGCTGCCGTGTTTATGCCAGTCTAGACACACTTTATTCCCTTACGGAGACATATCAATACATAGGTTTTAAGATTCTTACTAGTCAGATCTATTCCTCTGCGGGAAATATGGGGTTTTGAGTCCCTTTCACTGAGGAAGGTGTAGGTCTTGTCTCTTCCATAGTTGGTTTTTGGAACGGTACCTGTGCTTATATCAAACTCTGGTTTGATGCATCACCCCACCTCTCCTTCCCCCTTAAGCAGGCATAAGAGTGTTTTCTAAATGTGAGACTCTGTTCTCTTGCCTAACTCAGTTCATGTGTAGCCATGTTTACAGGATCTTCCTAAGTGATATCTTATAATAAGTTTCTTTTCCTGTGTGACTTCTTTCACTTAGAATCATCGTACCTGAATCCACTCATTTTGCTGCTACTGGTCGTAGGACATTGATTTCATGGCTGAGGGATATTCCATCGTGTGTAAGTTCCACGATGTTTGGAAGCATTTTTATATTTCCTGGGATATTTCAGGTGTACCCAGGTTGAGGTTCCTGTAAGCAGTGCAGCCCTCAATTTGGGGCTGGCTCTGTCTTATGGATTTTCACTTTTCCCAAGGTATATTCCCTGGACTGGACGTGCCCTTGGCTCTGTAGCTCTGTTGTTTACTTGTTTTAGGGAACACAATGCACTCCTCCAGTGAGGCAGTTGGCAACTTACATCCTGCCCATCAGCATAACAAGGCTCCCTGTTCTCCAGGGCCCGTCTTGCCTTTCTGATTTTTACACATTTTGTGGATGTCCCTTTTGACCGGTGGGAAGTGATACTTCTTTGTAGTGCAGATTTGCATTGCCCGCTTGCTTGCTTGGCCAAAAAGGGCGTATGCGTTTTCTCCTGAATATATTCAGGGGAAAACGCATACGCCCTTTTGGGCCAAGTGCATCATTGTCGAAGTTGTGCCCCTCTCCCTGTGCTTTACAGGCGATTCCAACGTACCTCTTGAAATCTGTTTCCTGCTATTCTGCCTCGCTTTCAAGCCCGCCTCGTTGCCTTCCCTCAACAGATTTTTGGACGATAGTTGGCCTTGATTACTCTGCCAGTTTGTGAATTGCTGTGCCCCTGAGCTCCTTTTTTCAACTCGTTTTTTGTGAGCTGAACACAAGTCCAAACTTTTGGTTCAGGACCTATACTGGTTCCCGGTGGGTGGCTGAGACTTTGGTTAATTCTTCTTCCTGCTGGGAAACTAGAGTGACATGTGCCCATCCAAATGCCTAGCAGCTACTCTCTCATTGGTTCTCCCTCTTCCCTTTCATCCTCTGCCAAATTGGCAACCTTTGAGAACCAGGAGCTTAAAGGGGCTGTCTCTCCAAGTTGGGAGATTGATAGGAAAGCAGTTGGAAAGTCAAACCGGAGCACCAGGAGAGGGACACTTCGTTGAGTTTTAGAAACCTTTCGTATTCACAGTGTGTCCATTCTCTAGGTTTCCCGTACACGTTATAGCTGTAGTAATATTCCCTTCAACCTGGAGAGCTGGGACCCATGTAATGGGTGCCATGCATTATTGCTTTAAAGGGTGTGCATTTGCTCACCCAATCTCACCAATCCTCTCAGTCCCAAGTGTCCAGCCTTATGCCACATCCAGCTGTCATTGTAGATAGGGTCATTCCAGGTTGCATCAGAAACCCTGAAGGAATTGTAAAGAATTTCCCTGTTTCTTTGTTCTGTTTTAGAAATTCCTTTTTAGAGTGGGTTTGAGCTGATTCTCGCTGCCATGTTTATGCCAGTCTAGACACACTTGATTCCCTTACGGAGACATATCAATACATAGGTTTTAAGATTCTTACTAGTCAGATCTATTCCTCTGCGGGAAATATGGGGTTTTGAGTCCCTTTCACTGAGGAAGGTGTAGGTCTTGTCTCTTCCATAGTTGGTTTTTGGAACGGTACCTGTGCTTATATCAAACTCTGGTTTGATGCATCACCCCACCTCTCCTTCCCCCTTAAGCAGGCATAAGAGTGTTTTCTAAATGTGAGACTCTGTTCTCTTGCCTAACTCAGTTCATGTGTAGCCATGTTTACAGGATCTTCCTAAGTGATATCTTATGATAAGTTTCTTTTCCTGTGTGACTTCTTTCACTTAGAATCATCGTACCTGAATCCACTCATTTTGCTGCTACTGGTCTTAGGACATTGATTTCATGGCTGAGGGATATTCCATCGTACGTAATTTCCACAATGTTTGGAACCATTTTTATATTTCCTGGGATATTTCAGGTGTACCCAGGTTGAGGTTCCTGTAAGCAGTGCAGCCCTCAATTTGGGGGTGGCTCTGTCTTATGGATTTTCAGTTTTCCCAAGGTATATTCCCTAGACTGGAAGTGCCCTTGGCTCTGTAGCTCTGTTGTTTACTTGTTTTAGGGAACACAATGCACTCCTCCAGTGAGGCAGTTGGCAACTTACATCCCGCCCATCAGCATAACAAGGCTCCCTGTTCTCCAGGGCCTGCCTTGCCTTTCTGGTTTTTACACATTTTGTGGATGTCCCTTGTGACCGGTGGGAAGTGATACTTCTTTGTAGTGCAGATTTGCATTGCCCGCTTGCTTGCTTGGCCAAAAAGGGCGTATGCGTTTTCTCCTGAATATATTCAGGAGAAAACGCATACGCCCTTTTTGGCCAAGTGCATCATTGTCGAAGTTGTGCCCCTCTTCCTGTGCTTTACAGGCGATTCCAACGTACCTCTTGAAATCTGTTTCCTGCTATTCTGCCTCGCTTTCAAGTCCGCCTCGTTGCCTTCCCTCAACAGATTTTTGGACGATAGTTGGCCTTGATTACTCTGCCAGTTTGTGAATTGCTGTGCCCCTGAGCTCCATTTTTCAACTCGTTTTTTGTGAGCTGAACGCAAGTCCAAACTTTTGGTTCAGGACCTATACTGGTTCCTGGTGGGTGGCTGAGACTTTGGTTAATTCTTCTTCCTGCCGGGAAATTAGAGTGACATGTGCCCATCCAAATGCCTAGCAGCTACTCTCTCATTGGTTCTCCCTCTTCCCTTTCATCCTCTGCCAAATTGGCAACCTTTGCGAACCAGGAGCTTAAAGGGGCTGTCTCTCCAAGTTGGGAGATTGATAGGAAAGCAGTTGGAAAGTCAAACCGGAGCACCAGGAGAGGGACTCTTCGTTGAGTTTTAGAAACCTTTCGTATTCACAGTGTGTCCATTCTCTAGGTTTCCCGTACACGTTATGGCTGTAGTAATATTCCCTTCAACCTGGAGAGTTGGGACCCAAGGAATGGGTGCCATGCATTATTGCTTTAAAGGGTCTGCATTTGCTCACCCAATCTCACCAATCCTCTCAGTCCCAAGTGTCCAGCCTTATGCCACATCCAGCTGTCATTGTAGATAGGGTCATTCCAGGTTGCATCAGAGACCCTGAAGGAATTGCAAAGAATTTCCCTGTTTCTTTGTTCTGTTTTTGAAATTCCTTTTTAGAGTGGGTTTGAGCTGATTCTCGCTGCCGTGTTTATGCCAGTCTAGACACACTTTATTCCCTTATGGAGACATATCAATACATAGGTTTTAAGATTCTTACTAGTCAGATCTATTCCTCTGCGGGAAATATGGGGTTTTGAGTCCCTTTCACTGAGGAAGGTGTAGGTCTTGTCTCTTCCATAGTTGGTTTTTGGAACGGTACCTGTGCTTATATCAAACTCTGGTTTGATGCATCACCCCACCTCTCCTTCCCCCTTAAGCAGGCATAAGAGTGTTTTCTAAATGTGAGACTCTGTTCTCTTGCCTAACTCAGTTCATGTGTAGCCATGTTTACAGGATCTTCCTAAGTGATATCTTATGATAAGTTTCTTTTCCTGTGTGACTTCTTTCACTTAGGATCATCGTACCTGAATCCACTCATTTTGCTGCTACTGGTCTTATGACATTGATTTCGTGGCTGAGGGATATTCCATCGTACGTAAGTTCCATAATGTTTGGAAGCATTTTTATATTTCCTGGGATATTTCAGGTGTACCCAGTTTGAGGTTCTTGTAAGCAGTGCAGCCCTCAATTTGGCGGTGGCTCTGTCTTATGTATTTTCAGTTTTCCCAAGGTATATTCACTAGACTGGAAGTGCACTTGGCTCTGTAGCTCTGTTGTTTACTTGTTTTAGGGAACACAATGCACTCCTCCAGTGAGGCAGTTGCCAACTTACATCCCGCCCATCAGCATAACAAGGCTCCCTGTTCTCCAGGGCCTGTCTTGCCTTTCTGATTTTTACACATTTTGTGGATGTCCCTTTTGACCGGTGGGAAGTGATACTTCTTTGTAGTGCAGATTTGCATTGCCCGCTTGCTTGCTTGGCCAAAAAGGGCGTATGCGTTTTCTCCTGAATATATTCAGGAGAAAACGCATACGCCATTTTTGGCCAAGTGCATCATTGTCGAAGTTGTGCCCCTCTTCCTGTGCTTTACAGGCGATTCCAACGTACCTCTTGAAATCTGTTTCCTGCTATTCTGCCTCGCTTTCAAGTCCGCCTCGTTGCCTTCCCTCAACAGATTTTTGGACGATAGTTAGCCTTGATTACTCTGCCAGTTTGTGAATTGCTGTGCCCCTGAGTTCCATTTTTCAACTCGTTTTTTGTGAGCTGAACGCAAGTCCAAACTTTTGGTTCAGGACCTATACTGGTTCCCGGGGAGTGGCTGAGACTTTGGTTAATTCTTCTTCCTGCCGGGAAATTAGAGTGACATGTGCCCATCCAAATGCCTAACAGCTACTCTCTCATTGGTTCTCCCTCTTCCCTTTCATCCTCTGCCAAATTGGCAACCTGTGCGAACCAGGAGCTTAAAGGGGCTGTCTCTCCAAGTTGGGAGATTGATAGGAAAGCAGTTGGAAAGTCAAACCAGAGCACCAGGAGAGGGACTCTTCGTTGAGTTTTAGAAACATTTCGTATTCACAGTGTGTCCATTCTCTAGGTTTCCCGTACACGTTATAGCTGTAGTAATATTCCCTTCAACCTGGAGAGCTGGGACCCATGGAATGGGTGCCATGCATTATTGCTTTAAAGGGTCTGCATTTGCTCACCCAATCTCACCAATCCTCTCAGTCCCAAGTGTCCAGCCTTATGCCACATCCAGCTGTCATTGTAGATAGGGTCATTCCAGGTTGCATCAGGGACCCTGAAGGAATTGTAAAGAATTTCCCTGTTTCTTTGTTCTGTTTTTGAAATTCCTTTTTAGAGTGGGTTTGAGCTGATTCTCGCTGCCATGTTTATGCCAGTCTAGACACACTTGATTCCCTTATGGAGACATATCAATACATAGGTTTTAAGATTCTTACTAGTCAGATCTATTCCTCTGCGGGAAATATGGGGTTTTGAGTCCCTTTCACTGAGGAAGGTGTAGGTCTTGTCTATTCCATAGTTGGTTTTTGGAACGGTACCTGTGCTTATATCAAACTCTGGTTTGATGCATCACCCCACCTCTCCTTCCCCCTTAAGCAGGCATAAGAGTGTTTTCTAAATGTGAGACTCTGTTCTCTTGCCTAACTCAGTTCATGTGTAGCCATGTTTACAGGATCTTCCTAAGTGATATCTTATGATAAGTTTCTTTTCCTGTGTGACTTCTTTCACTTAGAATCATCGTACCTGAATCCACTCATTTTGCTGCTACTGGTCTTAGGACATTGATTTCATGGCTGAGGGATATTCCATCGTATGTAAGTTCCACAATGTTTGGAACCATTTTTATATTTCCTGGGATATTTCAGGTGTACCCAGGTTGTGGTTCTTGTAAGCAGTGCAGCCCTCAATTTGGGGGTGGCTCTGTCTTATGGATTTTCAGTTTTCCCAAGGTATATTCCCTAGACTGGAAGTGCCCTTGGCTCTGTAGCTCTGTTGTTTACTTGTTTTAGGGAACACAATGCACTCCTCCAGTGAGGCAGTTGGCAACTTACATCCCGCCCATCAGCATAACAAGGCTCCCTGTTCTACAGGGCCTGTCTTGCCTTTCTGGTTTTTACACATTTTGTGGATTTCCCTTTTGACCGGTGGGAAGTGATACTTCTTTGTAGTGCAGATTTGCATTGCCGAATGCTTGCTTGGCCAAAAAGGGCGTATGCATTTTCTCCTGAATATATTCAGGAGAAAACGCATACGCCCTTTTTGGCCAAGTGCATCATTGTCGAAGTTGTGCCCCTCTTCCTGTGCTTTACAGGCGATTCCAACGTACCTCTTGAAATGTGTTTCCTGCTATTCTGCCTCGCTTTCAAGTCCGCCTCGTTGCCTTCCCTCAACAGATTTTTGGACGATAGTTGGCCTTGATTACTCTGCCAGTTTGTGAATTGCTGTGCCCCTTAGCTCCATTTTTCAACTCGTTTTTTGTGAGCTGAACCCAAGTCAAAACTTTTGGTTCAGGGCCTATACTTGTTCCTGGTGGGTGGCTGAGACTTTGGTTAATTCTTCTTCCTGCTGGGAAATTAGAGTGACATGTGCCCATCCAAATGCCTAGCAGCTACTCTCTCATTGGTTCTCCCTCTTCCCTTTCATCCTCTGCCAAATTGGCAACCTGTGCGAACCAGGAGCTTAAAGGGGCTGTCCCTCCAAGTTGGCAGATTGATAGGAAAGCAGTTGGAAAGTCAAACCGGAGCACCAGGAGAGGGACTCTTCGTTGAGTTTTAGAAACCTTTCGTATTCACAGTGTGTCCATTCTCTAGGTTTCCCATACACGTTATAGCTGTAGTAATATTCCCTTCAACATGGAGAGCTGGGACCCATGGAATGGGAGCCATGCATTATTGCTTTGAAGGGTCTGCATTTGCTCACCCAATCTCACCAATCCTCTCAGTCCCAAGTGTCCAGCCTTATGCCACATCCAGCTGTCATTGTAGATAGTGTCATTCCAGGTTGCATCAGAAACCCTGAAGGAATTGTAAAGAATTTCCCTGTTTCTTTGTTCTGTTTTAGAAATTCCTTTTTAGAGTGGGTTTGAGCTGATTCTCGCTGCCATGTTTATGCCAGTCTAGACACACTTGATTCCCTTACGGAGACATATCAATACATAGGTTTTAAGATTCTTACTAGTCAGATCTATTCCTCTGCGGGAAATATGGGGTTTTGAGTCCCTTTCACTGAGGAAGGTGTAGGTCTTGTCTCTTCCATAGTTGGTTTTTGGAACGGTACCTGTGCTTATATCAAACTCTGGTTTGATGCATCACCCCACCTCTCCTTCCCCCTTAAGCAGGCATAAGAGTGTTTTCTAAATGTGAGACTCTGTTCTCTTGCCTAACTCAGTTCATGTGTAGCCATGTTTACAGGATCTTCCTAAGTGATATCTTATGATAAGTTTCTTTTCCTGTGTGACTTCTTTCACTTAGAATCATCGTACCTGAATCCACTCATTTTGCTGCTACTGGTCTTAGGACATTGATTTCATGGCTGAGGGATATTCCATCGTACGTAATTTCCACAATGTTTGGAACCATTTTTATATTTCCTGGGATATTTCAGGTGTACCCAGGTTGAGGTTCCTGTAAGCAGTGCAGCCCTCAATTTGGGGGTGGCTCTGTCTTATGGATTTTCAGTTTTCCCAAGGTATATTCCCTAGACTGGAAGTGCCCTTGGCTCTGTAGCTCTGTTGTTTACTTGTTTTAGGGAACACAATGCACTCCTCCAGTGAGGCAGTTGGCAACTTACATCCCGCCCATCAGCATAACAAGGCTCCCTGTTCTCCAGGGCCTGCCTTGCCTTTCTGGTTTTTACACATTTTGTGGATGTCCCTTGTGACCGGTGGGAAGTGATACTTCTTTGTAGTGCAGATTTGCATTGCCCGCTTGCTTGCTTGGCCAAAAAGGGCGTATGCGTTTTCTCCTGAATATATTCAGGAGAAAACGCATACGCCCTTTTTGGCCAAGTGCATCATTGTCGAAGTTGTGCCCCTCTTCCTGTGCTTTACAGGCGATTCCAACGTACCTCTTGAAATATGTTTCCTGCTATTCTGCCTCGCTTTCAAGTCCGCCTCGTTGCCTTCCCTCAACAGATTTTTGGACGATAGTTGGCCTTGATTACTCTGCCAGTTTGTGAATTGCTGTGCCCCTGAGCTCCATTTTTCAACTCGTTTTTTGTGAGCTGAACGCAAGTCCAAACTTTTGGTTCAGGACCTATACTGGTTCCCGGTGGGTGGCTGAGACTTTGGTTAATTCTTCTTCCTGCCGGGAAATTAGAGTGACATGTGCCCATCCAAATGCCTAGCAGCTACTCTCTCATTGGTTCTCCCTCTTCCCTTTCATCCTCTGCCAAATTGGCAACCTGTGCGAACCACGAGCTTAAAGGGGCTGTCTCTCCAAGTTGGGAGATTGATAGGAAAGCAGTTGGAAAGTCAAACCGGAGCACCAGGAGAGGGACTCTTCGTTGAGTTTTAGAAACCTTTCGTATTCACAGTGTGTCCATTCTCTAGGTTTCCCGTACACGTTATGGCTGTAGTAATATTCCCTTCAACCTGGAGAGTTGGGACCCATGGAATGGGTGCCATGCATTATTGCTTTAAAGGGTCTGCATTTGCTCACCCAATCTCACCAATCCTCTCAGTCCCAAGTGTCCAGCCTTATGCCACATCCAGCTGTCATTGTAGATAGGGTCATTCCAGGTTGCATCAGAGACCCTGAAGGAATTGCAAAGAATTTCCCTGTTTCTTTGTTCTGTTTTTGAAATTCCTTTTTAGAGTGGGTTTGAGCTGATTCTCGCTGCCGTGTTTATGCCAGTCTAGACACACTTTATTCCCTTATGGAGACATATCAATACATAGGTTTTAAGATTCTTACTAGTCAGATCTATTCCTCTGCGGGAAATATGGGGTTTTGAGTCCCTTTCACTGAGGAAGGTGTAGGTCTTGTCTCTTCCATAGTTGGTTTTTGGAACGGTACCTGTGCTTATATCAAACTCTGGTTTGATGCATCACCCCACCTCTCCTTCCCCCTTAAGCAGGCATAAGAGTGTTTTCTAAATGTGAGACTCTGTTCTCTTGCCTAACTCAGTTCATGTGTAGCCATGTTTACAGGATCTTCCTAAGTGATATCTTATGATAAGTTTCTTTTCCTGTGTGACTTCTTTCACTTAGGATCATCGTACCTGAATCCACTCATTTTGCTGCTACTGGTCTTATGACATTGATTTCGTGGCTGAGGGATATTCCATCGTACGTAAGTTCCATAATGTTTGGAAGCATTTTTATATTTCCTGGGATATTTCAGGTGTACCCAGTTTGAGGTTCTTGTAAGCAGTGCAGCCCTCAATTTGGCGGTGGCTCTGTCTTATGTATTTTCAGTTTTCCCAAGGTATATTCACTAGACTGGAAGTGCCCTTGGCTCTGTAGCTCTGTTGTTTACTTGTTTTAGGGAACACAATGCACTCCTCCAGTGAGGCAGTTGCCAACTTACATCCCGCCCATCAGCATAACAAGGCTCCCTGTTCTCCAGGGCCCGTCTTGCCTTTCTGATTTTTACACATTTTGTGGATGTCCCTTTTGACCGGTGGGAAGTGATACTTCTTTGTAGTGCAGATTTGCATTGCCCGCTTGCTTGCTTGGCCAAAAAGGGCGTATGCGTTTTCTCCTGAATATATTCAGGAGAAAACGCATACGCCCTTTTTGGCCAAGTGCATCATTGTCGAAGTTGTGCCCCTCTTCCTGTGCTTTACAGGCGATTCCAACGTACCTCTTGAAATCTGTTTCCTGCTATTCTGCCTCGCTTTCAAGTCCGCCTCGTTGCCTTCCCTCAACAGATTTTTGGACGATAGTTAGCCTTGATTACTCTGCCAGTTTGTGAATTGCTGTGCCCCTGAGTTCCATTTTTCAACTCGTTTTTTGTGAGCTGAACGCAAGTCCAAACTTTTGGTTCAGGACCTATACTGGTTCCCGGGGAGTGGCTGAGACTTTGGTTAATTCTTCTTCCTGCCGGGAAATTAGAGTGACATGTGCCCATCCAAATGCCTAACAGCTACTCTCTCATTGGTTCTCCCTCTTCCCTTTCATCCTCTGCCAAATTGGCAACCTGTGCGAACCAGGAGCTTAAAGGGGCTGTCTCTCCAAGTTGGGAGATTGATAGGAAAGCAGTTGGAAAGTCAAACCAGAGCACCAGGAGAGGGACTCTTCGTTGAGTTTTAGAAACCTTTCGTATTCACAGTGTGTCCATTCTCTAGGTTTCCCGTACACGTTATAGCTGTAGTAATATTCCCTTCAACCTGGAGAGCTGGGACCCATGGAATGGGTGCCATGCATTATTGCTTTAAAGGGTCTGCATTTGCTCACCCAATCTCACCAATCCTCTCAGTCCCAAGTGTCCAGCCTTATGCCACATCCAGCTGTCATTGTAGATAGGGTCATTCCAGGTTGCATCAGGGACCCTGAAGGAATTGTAAAGAATTTCCCTGTTTCTTTGTTCTGTTTTTGAAATTCCTTTTTAGAGTGGGTTTGAGCTGATTCTCGCTGCCATGTTTATGCCAGTCTAGACACACTTGATTCCCTTACGGAGACATATCAATACATAGGTTTTAAGATTCTTACTAGTCAGATCTATTCCTCTGCGGGAAATATGGGGTTTTGAGTCCCTTTCACTGAGGAAGGTGTAGGTCTTGTCTATTCCATAGTTGGTTTTTGGAAAGGTACCTGTGCTTATATCAAACTCTGGTTTGATGCATCACCCCACCTCTCCTTCCCCCTTAAGCAGGCATAAGAGTGTTTTCTAAATGTGAGACTCTGTTCTCTTGCCTAACTCAGTTCATGTGTAGCCATGTTTACAGGATCTTCCTAAGTGATATCTTATGATAAGTTTCTTTTCCTGTGTGACTTCTTTCACTTAGAATCATCGTACCTGAATCCACTCATTTTGCTGCTACTGGTCTTAGGACATTGATTTCATGGCTGAGGGATATTCCATCGTATGTAAGTTCCACAATGTTTGGAACCATTTTTATATTTCCTGGGATATTTCAGGTGTACCCAGGTTGTGGTTCTTGTAAGCAGTGCAGCCCTCAATTTGGGGGTGGCTCTGTCTTATGGATTTTCAGTTTTCCCAAGGTATATTCCCTAGACTGGAAGTGCCCTTGGCTCTGTAGCTCTGTTGTTTACTTGTTTTAGGGAACACAATGCACTCCTCCAGTGAGGCAGTTGGCAACTTACATCCCGCCCATCAGCATAACAAGGCTCCCTGTTCTACAGGGCCTGTCTTGCCTTTCTGGTTTTTACACATTTTGTGGATTTCCCTTTTGACCGGTGGGAAGTGATACTTCTTTGTAGTGCAGATTTGCATTGCCGAATGCTTGCTTGGCCAAAAAGGGCGTATGCATTTTCTCCTGAATATATTCAGGAGAAAACGCATACGCCCTTTTTGGCCAAGTGCATCATTGTCGAAGTTGTGCCCCTCTTCCTGTGCTTTACAGGCGATTCCAACGTACCTCTTGAAATGTGTTTCCTGCTATTCTGCCTCGCTTTCAAGTCCGCCTCGTTGCCTTCCCTCAACAGATTTTTGGACGATAGTTGGCCTTGATTACTCTGCCAGTTTGTGAATTGCTGTGCCCCTGAGCTCCATTTTTCAACTCGTTTTTTGTGAGCTGAACCCAAGTCCAAACTTTTGGTTCAGGGCCTATACTTGTTCCCGGTGGGTGGCTGAGACTTTGGTTAATTCTTCTTCCTGCTGGGAAATTAGAGTGACATGTGCCCATCCAAATGCCTAGCAGCTACTCTCTCATTGGTTCTCCCTCTTCCCTTTCATCCTCTGCCAAATTGGCAACCTGTGCGAACCAGGAGCTTAAAGGGGCTGTCCCTCCAAGTTGGGAGATTGATAGGAAAGCAGTTGGAAAGTCAAACCGGAGCACCAGGAGAGGGACTCTTCGTTGAGTTTTAGAAACCTTTCGTATTCACAGTGTGTCCATTCTCTAGGTTTCCCGTACACGTTATAGCTGTAGTAATATTCCCTTCAACCTGGAGAGCTGGGACCCATGGAATGGGTGTCATGCATTATTGCTTTAAAGGGTCTGCATTTGCTCACCCAATCTCACCAATCCTCTCAGTCCCAAGTGTCCAGCCTTATGCCACATCCAGCTGTCATTGTAGATAGGGTCATTCCAGGTTGCATCAGAGACCCTGAAGGAATTGTAAAGAATTTCCCTGTTTCTTTGTTCTGTTTTTGAAATTCCTTTTTAGAGTGGGTTTGAGCTGATTCTCGCTGCCATGTTTATGGCAGTCTAGACACACTTGATTCCCTTACGGAGACATATCAATACATAGGTTTTAAGATTCTTACTAGTCAGATCTATTCCTCTGCGGGAAATATGGTGTTTTGAGTCCCTTTCACTGAGGAAGGTGTAGGTCTTGTCTATTCCATAGTTGGTTTTTGGAACGGTACCTGTGCTTATATCAAACTCTGGTTTGATGCATCACCCCACCTCTCCTTCCCCCTTAAGCAGGCATAAGAGTGTTTTCTAAATGTGAGACTCTGTTCTATTGCCTAACTCAGTTCATGTGTAGCCATGTTTACAAGATCTTCCTAAGTGATATCTTATGATAAGTTTCTTTTCCTGTGTGACTTCTTTCACTTAGAATCATCGTACCTGAATCCACTCATTTTGCTGCTACTGGTCTTAGGACATTGATTTCATGGCTGAGGGATATTCCATCGTACGTAAGTTCCACAATGTTTGGAACCATTTTTATATTTCCTGGGATATTTCAGGTGTACCCAGGTTGAGGTTCTTGTAAGCAGTGCAGCCCTCAATTTGGGGGTGGCTCTGTCTTATGGATTTTCAGTTTTCCCAAGGTATATTCCCTAGACTGGAAGTGCCCTTGGCTCTGTAGCTCTGTTGTTTACTTGTTTTAAGGAACACAATGCACTCCTCCAGTGAGGCAGTTGGCAACTTACATCCCGCCCATCAGCATAACAAGGCTCCCTGTTCTCCAGGGCCGTCTTGCCTTTCTGGTTTTTACACATTTTGTGGATGTCCCTTTTGACCGGTGGGAAGTGATACTTCTTTGTAGTGCAGATTTGCATTGCCCGCTTGCTTGCTTGGCCAAAAAGGGCGTATGCGTTTTCTCCTGAATATATTCAGGAGAAAACGCATACGCCCTTTTTGGCCAAGTGCATCATTGTCGAAGTTGTGCCCCTCTTCCTGTGCTTTACAGGCGATTCCAACGTACCTCTTGAAATCTGTTTCCTGCTATTCTGCCTCGCTTTCAAGTCCGCCTCGTTGCCTTCCCTCAACAGATTTTTGGACGATAGTTGGCCTTGATTACTCTGCCAGTTTGTGAATTGCTGTGCCCCTGAGCTCCATTTTTCAACTCGTTTTTTGTGAGCTGAACGCAAGTCCAAACTTTTGGTTCGGGACCTATACTGGTTCCCGGTGGGTGGCTGAGACTTTGGTTAATTCTTCTTCCTGCCGGGAAATTAGAGTGACATGTGCCCATCCAAATGCCTAGCAGCTACTCTCTCATTGGTTCTCCCTCTTCCCTTTCATCCTCTGCCAAATTGGCAACCTGTGCGAACCACGAGCTTAAAGGGGCTGTCTCTCCAAGTTGGGAGATTGATAGGAAAGCAGTTGGAAAGTCAAACCGGAGCCCCAGGAGAGGGACTCTTCGTTGAGTTTTAGAAACCTTTCGTATTCACAGTGTGTCCATTCTCTAGGTTTCCCGTACACGTTATAGCTGTAGTAATATTCCCTTCAACCTGGAGAGCTGGGACCCATGGAATGGGTGCCATGCATTATTGTTTTAAAGGGTCTGCATTTGCTCACCCAATCTCACCAATCCTCTCAGTCCCAAGTGTCCAGCCTTATGCCACATCCAGCTGTCATTGTAGATAGGGTCATTCCAGGTTGCATCAGAGACCCTGAAGGAATTGTAAAGAATTTCCCTGTTTCTTTGTTCTGTTTTTGAAATTCCTTTTTAGAGTGGGTTTGAGCTGATTCTCGCTGCCATGTTTATGCCAGTCTAGACACACTTGATTCCCTTACGGAGACATATCAATACATAGGTTTTAAGATTCTTACTAGTCAGATCTATTCCTCTGCCGGAAATATGGGGTTTTGAGTCCCTTTCACTGAGGAAGGTGGAGGTCTTGTCTATTCCATAGTTGGGTTTTGGAACGGTACCTGTGCTTATATCAAACTCTGGTTTGATGCATCACCCCACCTCTCCTTCCCCCTTAAGCAGGCATAAGAGTGTTTTCTAAATGTGAGACTCTGTTCTCTTTCCTAACTCAGTTCATGTGTAGCCATGTTTACAGGATCTTCCTAAGTGATATCTTATGATAAGTTTCTTTTCCTGTGTGACTTCTTTCACTTAGAATCATCGTACCAGAATCCACTCATTTTGCTGCTACTGGTCTTATGACATTGATTTCATGGCTGAGGGATGTTCCATCGTACGTAAGTTCCACAATGTTTGGAACCATTTTTATATTTCCTGGGATATTTCAGGTGTACCCAGGTTGAGGTTCTTGTAAGCAGTGCAGCCCTCAATTTGGGGGTGGCTCTGTCTTATGGATTTTCAGTTTTCCCAAGGTATATTCCCTAGACTGGAAGTGCCCTTGGCTCTGTTGCTCTGTTGTTTACTTGTTTTAGGGAACACAATGCACTCCTCCAGTGAGGCCGTTGGCAACTTACATCCCGCCCATCAGCATAACAAGGCTCCCTGTTCTCCAGGGCCTGTCTTGCCTTTCTGGTTTTTACACATTTTGTGGATGTCCCTTTTGACCGGTGGGAAGTGATACTTCTTTGTAGTGCAGATTTGCATTGCCCGCTTGCTTGCTTGGCCAAAAAGGGCGTATGCGTTTTCTCCTGAATATATTCAGGAGAAAACGCATACGCCCTTTTTGGCCAAGTGCATCATTGTCGAAGTTGTGCCCCTCTTCCTGTGCTTTACAGGCGATTCCAACGTACCTCTTGAAATATGTTTCCTGCTATTCTGCCTCGCTTTCAAGTCCGCCTCGTTGCCTTCCCTCAACAGATTTTTGGACGATAGTTGGCCTTGATTACTCTGCCAGTTTGTGAATTGCTGTGCCCCTGAGCTCCATTTTTCAACTCGTTTTTTGTGAGCTGAACGCAAGTCCAAACTTTTGGTTCAGGGCCTATACTGGTTCCCGGTGGGTGGCTGAGACTTTGGTTAATTCTTCTTCCTGCTGGGAAATTAGAGTGACATGTGCCCATCCAAATGCCTAGCAGCTACTCTCTCATTGGTTCTCCCTCTTCCCTTTCATCCTCTGCCAAATTGGCAACCTGTGCGAACCAGGAGCTTAAAGGGGCTGTCTCTCCAAGTTGGGAGATTGATAGGAAAGCAGTTGGAAAGTCAAACCGGAGCACCAGGAGAGGGACTCTTCGTTGAGTTTTAGAAACCTTTCGTATTCACAGTGTGTCCATTCTCTAGGTTTCCCATACACGTTATAGCTGTAGTAATATTCCCTTCAACATGGAGAGCTGGGACCCATGGAATGGGTGCCATGCATTATTGCTTAAAGGGTCTGCATTTGCTCACCCAATCTCACCAATCCTCTCAGTCCCAAGTGTCCAGCCTTAGGCCACATCCAGTTGTCATTGTAGATAGGGTCATTCCAGGTTGCATCAGAGACCCTGAAGGAATTGTAAAGAATTTCCCTGTTTCTTTGTTCTGTTTTTGAAATTCCTTTTTAGAGTGGGTTTGAGCTGATTCTCGCTGCCATGTTTATGCCAGTCTAGACACACTTGATTCCCTTATGGTGACATATCAATACATAGGTTTTAAGATTCTTACTAGTCAGATCTATTCCTCTGCGGGAAATATGGGGTTTTGAGTCCCTTTCACTGAGGAAGGTGTAGGTCTTGTCTATTCCATAGTTGGGTTTTGGAACGGTACCTGTGCTTATATCAAACTCTGGTTTGATGCATCACCCCACCTCTCCTTCCCCCTTAAGCAGGCATAAGAGTGTTTTCTAAATGTGAGACTCTGTTCTCTTGCCTAACTCAGTTCATGTGTAGCCATGTTTACAAGATCTTCCTAAGTGATATCTTATGATAAGTTTCTTTTCCTGTGTGACTTCTTTCACTTAGAATCATCGTACCAGAATCCACTCATTTTGCTGCTACTGGTCTTATGACATTGATTTCATGGCTGAGGTATGTTCCATCGTACGTAAGTTCCACAATGTTTGGAACCATTTTTATATTTCCTGGGATATTTCAGGTGTACCCAGGTTGAGGTTCTTGTAAGCAGTGCAGCCCTCAATTTGGGGGTGGCTCTGTCTTATGGATTTTCAGTTTTCCCAAGGTATATTCCCTAGACTGGAAGTGCCCTTGGCTCTGTAGCTCTGTTGTTTACTTGTTTTAGGGAACACAATGCACTCCTCCAGTGAGGCAGTTGGCAACTTACATCCCGCCCATCAGCATAACAAGGCTCCCTGTTCTCCAGGGCCTGTCTTGCCTTTCTGGTTTTTACACATTTTGTGGATGACCCTTTTGACCGGTGGGAAGTGATACTTCTTTGTAGTGCAGATTTGCATTGCCCGCTTGCTTGCTTGGCCAAAAAGGGCGTATGCGTTTTCTCCTGAATATATTCAGGAGAAAACGCATACGCCCTTTTTGGCCAAGTGCATCATTGTCGAAGTTGTGCCCCTCTTCCTGTGCTTTACAGGCGATTCCAACGTACCTCTTGAAATCTGTTTCCTGCTATTCTGCCTCGCTTTCAAGTCCGCCTCATTGCCTTCCCTCAACAGATTTTTGGACGATAGTTGGCCTTGATTACTCTGCCAGTTTGTGAATTGCTGTGCCCCTGAGCTCCATTTTTCAACTCGTTTTTTGTGAGCTGAACGCAAGTCCAAACTTTTGGTTCAGGACCTATACTGGTTCCTGGTGGGTGGCTGAGACTTTGGTTAATTCTTCTTCCTGCTGGGAAATTAGAGTGACATTTGCCCATCCAAATGCCTAGCAGCTACTCTCTCATTGGTTCTCCCTCTTCCCTTTCATCCTCTGCCTAATTTGCAACCTGTGAGAACCAGGAGCTTAAAGTGGCTGTCTCTCCAAGTTGGGAGATTGATAGGAAAGCAGTTGGAAAGTCAAACCGGAGCACCAGGAGAGGGACTCTTCGTTGAGTTTTAGAAACCTTTCGTATTCACAGTGTGTCCATTCTCTAGGTTTCCCGTACACGTTATAGCTGTAGTAATATTCCCTTCAACCTGGAGAGCTGGGACCCATGGAATGGGTGCCATGCATTATTGCTTTAAAGGGTCTGCATTTGCTCACCCAATCTCACCAATCCTCTCAGTCCCAAGTGTCCAGCCTTATGCCACATCCAGCTGTCATTGTAGATAGGGTCATTCCAGGTTGCATCAGAGACCCTGAAGGAATTGTAAAGAATTTCCCTGTTTCTTTTTTTGTTTTTGAAATTCCTTTTTAGAGTGGGTTTGAGCTGATTCTCGCTGCCATGTTTATGCCAGTCTAGACACACTTGATTCCCTTACGGAGACATATCAATACATAGGTTTTAAGATTCTTACTAGTCAGATGTATTCCTCTGCGGGAAATATGGGGTTTTGAGTCCCTTTCACTGAGGAAGGTGTAGGTCTTGTCTCTTCCATAGTTGGTTTTTGGAACGGTACCTGTGCTTATATCAAACTCTGGTTTGATGCATCACCCCACCTCTCCTTCCCCCTTAAGCAGGCATAAGAGTGTTTTCTAAATGTGAGACTCTGTTCTCTTTCCTAACTCAGTTCATGTGTAGCCATGTTTACAGGATCATCCTAAGTGATATCTTATGATAAGTTTCTTTTCCTGTGTGACTTCTTTCACTTAGAATCATCGTACCTGAATCCACTCATTTTGCTGCTACTGGTCTTAGGACATTGATTTCATGGCTGAGGGATATTCCATCGTACGTAAGTTCCACAATGTTTGGAACCATTTTTATATTTCCTGGGATATTTCAGGTGTACCCAGGTTGAGGTTCTTGTAAGCAGTGCAGCCCTCAATTTGGGGGTGGCTCTGTCTTATGGATTTTCAGTTTTCCCAAGGTATATTCCCTAGACTGGAAGTGCCCTTGGCTCTGTAGCTCTGTTGTTTACTTGTTTTAAGGAGCACAATGCACTCCTCCAGTGAGGCAGTTGGCAACTTACATCCCGCCCATCAGCATAACACGGCTCCCTGTTCTCCAGGGCCATCTTGCCTTTCTGGTTTTTACACATTTTGTGGATGTCCCTTTTGACCGGTGGGAAGTGATACTTCTTTGTAGTGCAGATTTGCATTGCCCGCTTGCTTGCTTGGCCAAAAAGGGCGTATGCGTTTTCTCCTGAATATATTCAGGAGAAAACGCATACGCCCTTTTTGGCCAAGTGCATCATTGTCGAAGTTGTGCCCCTCTTCCTGTGCTTTACAGGCGATTCCAACATACCTCTTGAAATCTGTTTCCTGCTATTCTGCCTCGCTTTCAAGTCCGCCTCGTTGCCTTCCCTCAACAGATTTTTGGACGATAGTTGGCCTTGATTACTCTGCCAGTTTGTGAATTGCTGTGCCCCTGAGCTCCATTTTTCAACTCGTTTTTTGTGAGCTGAACGCAAGTCCAAACTTTTGGTTCAGGGCCTATACTGCTTCCCGGGGAGTGGCTGAGACTTTGGTTAATTCTTCTTCCTGCTGGGAAATTAGAGTGACATATGCCCATCCAAATGCCTAGCAGCTACTCTCTCATTGGTTCTCCCTCTTCCCTTTCATCCTCTGCCAAATTGGCAACCTGTGCGAACCAGGAGCTTAAAGGGGCTGTCTCTCCAAGTTGGGAGATTGATAGGAAAGCAGTTGGAAAGTCAAACCGGAGCACCAGGAGAGGGACTCTTCGTTGAGTTTTAGAAACCTTTCGTATTCACAGTGTGTCCATTCTCTAGGTTTCCCATACACGTTATAGCTGTAGTAATATTCCCTTCAACATGGAGAGCTGGGACCCATGGAATGGGTGCCATGCCTTATTGCTTTAAAGGGTCTGCATTTGCTCACCCAATCTCACCAATCCTCTCAGTCCCAAGTGTCCAGCCTTAGGCCACATCCAGTTGTCATTGTAGATAGGGTCATTCCAGGTTGCATCAGAGACCCTGAAGGAATTGTAAAGAATTTCCCTGTTTCTTTGTTCTGTTTTTGAAATTCCTTTTTAGAGTGGGTTTGAGCTGATTCTCGCTGCCATGTTTATGCCAGTCTAGACACACTTGATTCCCTTATGGTGACATATCAATACATAGGTTTTAAGATTCTTACTAGTCAGATCTATTCCTCTGCGGGAAATATGGGGTTTTGAGTCCCTTTCACTGAGGAAGGTGTAGGTCTTGTCTATTCCATAGTTGGGTTTTGGAACGGTACCTGTGCTTATATCAAACTCTGGTTTGATGCATCACCCCACCTCTCCTTCCCCCTTAAGCAGGCATAAGAGTGTTTTCTAAATGTGAGACTCTGTTCTCTTGCCTAACTCAGTTCATGTGTAGCCATGTTTACAAGATCTTCCTAAGTGATATCTTATGATAAGTTTCTTTTCCTGTGTGACTTCTTTCACTTAGAATCATCGTACCAGAATCCACTCATTTTGCTGCTACTGGTCTTATGACATTGATTTCATGGCTGAGGTATTTTCCATCGTACGTAAGTTCCACAATGTTTGGAACCATTTTTATATTTCCTGGGATATTTCAGGTGTACCCAGGTTGAGGTACCTGTAAGCAGTGCAGCCCTCAATTTGGGGGTGGCTCTGTCTTATGGATTTTCAGTTTTCCCAAGGTATATTCCCTAGACTGGAAGTGCCCTTGGCTCTGTAGCTCTGTTGTTTACTTGTTTTAGGGAACACAATGCACTCCTCCAGTGAGGCAGTTGGCAACTTACATCCCGCCCATCAGCATAACAAGGCTCCCTATTCTCCAGGGCCTGTCTTGCCTTTCTGGTTTTTACACATTTTGTGGATGTCCCTTTTGACCGGTGGGAAGTGATACTTCTTTGTAGTGCAGATTTGCATTGCCCGCTTGCTTGCTTGGCCAAAAAGGGCGTATGCGTTTTCTCCTGAATATATTCAGGAGAAAACGCATACGCCCTTTTTGGCCAAGTGCATCATTGTCGAAGTTGTGCCCCTCTTCCTGTGCTTTACAGGCGATTCCAACGTACCTCTTGAAATCTGTTTCCTGCTATTCTGCCTCGCTTTCAAGTCCGCCTCGTTGCCTTCCCTCAACAGATTTTTGGACGATAGTTGGCCTTGATTACTCTGCCAGTTTGTGAATTGCTGTGCCCCTGAGCTCCATTTTTCAACTCGTTTTTTGTGAGCTGAACGCAAGTCCAAACTTTTGGTTCAGGACCTATACTGGTTCCCGGTGGGTGGCTGAGACTTTGGTTAATTCTTCTTCCTGCTGGGAAACTAGAGTGACATGTGCCCATCCAAATGCCTAGCAGCTACTCTCTCATTGGTTCTCCCTCTTCCCTTTCATCCTCTGCCAAATTTGCAACCTGTGAGAAGCAGGAGCTTAAAGGGGCTGTCTCGTTGGGAGATTGATAGGAAAGCAGTTGGAAAGTCAAACCGGAGCACCAGGAGAGGGACTCTTCGTTGAGTTTTAGAAACCTTTCGTATTCACAGTGTGTCCATTCTCTAGGTTTCCCGTACACGTTATAGCTGTAGTAATATTCCCTTCAACCTGGAGAGCTGGGACCCATGGAATGGGTGCCATGCATTATTGCTTTAAAGGGTCTGCATTTGCTCACCCAATCTCACCAATCCTCTCAGTCCCAAGTGTCCAGCCTTATGCCACATCCAGCTGTCATTGTAGATAGGGTCATTCCAGGTTGCATCAGAGACCCTGAAGGAATTGTAAAGAATTTCCCTGTTTCTTTGTTCTGTTTTTGAAATTCCTTTTTAGAGTGGGTTTGAGCTGATTCTCGCTGCCATGTTTATGCCAGTCTAGACACACTTGATTCCCTTACGGAGACATATCAATACATAGGTTTTAAGATTCTTACTAGTCAGATCTATTCCTCTGCGGGAAATATGGGGTTTTGAGTCCCTTTCACTGAGGAAGGTGTAGGTCTTGTCTATTCCATAGTTGGTTTTTGGAACGGTACCTGTGCTTATATCAAACTCTGGTTTGATGCATCACCCCACCTCTCCTTCCCCCTTAAGCAGGCATAAGAGTGTTTTCTAAATGTGAGACTCTGTTCTCTTGCCTAACTCAGTTCATGTGTAGCCATGTTTACAGGATCTTCCTAAGTGATATCTTATGATAAGTTTCTTTTCCTGTGTGACTTCTTTCACTTAGAATCATCGTACCTGAATCCACTCATTTTGCTGCTACTGGTCTTAGGACATTGATTTCATGGCTGAGGGATATTCCATCGTACGTAAGTTCCACAATGTTTGGAACCATTTTTATATTTCCTGGGATATTTCAGGTGTACCCAGGTTGAGGTTCTTGTAAGCAGTGCAGCCCTCAATTTGGGGGTGGCTCTGTCTTATGGATTTTCAGTTTTCCCAAGGTATATTCCCTAGACTGGAAGTGCCCTTGGCTCTGTAGCTCTGTTGTTTACTTGTTTTAAGGAGCACAATGCACTCCTCCAGTGAGGCAGTTGGCAACTTACATCCCGCCCATCAGCATAACACGGCTCCCTGTTCTCCAGGGCGGTCTTGCCTTTCTGGTTTTTACACATTTTGTGGATGTCCCTTTTGACCGGTGGGAAGTGATACTTCTTTGTAGTGCAGATTTGCATTGCCCGCTTGCTTGCTTGGCCAAAAAGGGCGTATACTTTTTCTCCTGAATATATTCAGGAGAAAACGCATACGCCCTTTTTGGCCAAGTGCATCATTGTCGAAGTTGTGCCCCTCTTCCTGTGCTTTACAGGCGATTCCAACGTACCTCTTGAAATCTGTTTCCTGCTATTCTGCCTCGCTTTCAAGTCCGCCTCGTTGCCTTCCCTCAACAGATTTTTGGACGATAGTTGGCCTTGATTACTCTGCCAGTTTGTGAATTGCTGTGCCCCTGAGCTCCATTTTTCAACTCGTTTTTTGTGAGCTGAACGCAAGTCCAAACTTTTGGTTCAGGACCTATACTGGTTCCCGGTGGGTGGCTGAGACTTTGGTTAATTCTTCTTCCTGCCGGGAAATTAGAGTGACATGTGCCCATCCAAATGCCTAGCAGCTACTCTCTCATTGGTTCTCCCTCTTCCCTTTCATCCTCTGCCAAATTGGCAACCTGTGCGAACCACGAGCTTAAAGGGGCTGTCTCTCCAAGTTGGGAGATTGATAGGAAAGCAGTTGGAAAGTCAAACCGGAGCACCAGGAGAGGGACTCTTCGTTGAGTTTTAGAAACCTTTCGTATTCACAGTGTGTCCATTCTCTAGGTTTCCCGTACACGTTATAGCTGTAGTAATATTCCCTTCAACCTGGAGAGCTGGGACCCATGGAATGGGTGCCATGCATTATTGCTTTAAAGGGTCTGCATTTGCTCACCCAATCTCACCAATCCTCTCAGTCCCAAGTGTCCAGCCTTATGCCACATCCAGCTGTCATTGTAGATAGGGTCATTCCAGGTTGCATCAGAGACCCTGAAGGAATTGTAAAGAATTTCCCTGTTTCTTTGTTCTGTTTTTGAAATTCCTTTTTAGAGTGGGTTTGAGCTGATTCTCGCTGCCATGTTTATGCCAGTCTAGACACACTTGATTCCCTTACGGAGACATATCAATACATAGGTTTTAAGATTCTTACTAGTCAGATCTATTCCTCTGCGGGAAATATGGGGTTTTGAGTCCCTTTCACTGAGGAAGGTGGAGGTCTTGTCTATTCCATAGTTGGGTTTTGGAACGGTACCTGTGCTTATATCAAACTCTGGTTTGATGCATCACCCCACCTCTCCTTCCCCCTTAAGCAGGCATAAGAGTGTTTTCTAAATGTGAGACTCTGTTCTCTTGCCTAACTCAGTTCATGTGTAGCCATGTTTACAGGATCTTCCTAAGTGATATCTTATGATAAGTTTCTTTTCCTGTGTGACTTCTTTCACTTAGAATCATCGTACCTGAATCCACTCATTTTGCTGCTACTGGTCTTATGACATTGATTTCGTGGCTGAGGGATATTCCATCGTACGTAAGTTCCACAATGTTTGGAACCATTTTTATATATCCTGGGATATTTCAGGTGTACCCAGGTTGAGGTTCTTGTAAGCAGTGCAGCCCTCAATTTGGGGGTGGCTCTGTCTTATGGATTTTCAGTTTTCCCAAGGTATATTCCCTAGACTGGAAGTGCCCTTGGCTCTGTAGCTCTGTTGTTTACTTGTTTTAGGGAACACAATGCACTCCTCCAGTGAGGCAGTTGGCAACATACATCCCGCCCATCAGCATAACAAGGCTCCCTGTTCTCCAGGGCCCGTCTTGCCTTTCTGGTTTTTACACATTTTGTGGATGTCCCTTTTGACCGGTGGGAAGTGATACTTCTTTGTAGTGCAGATTTGCATTGCCTGCTTGCTTGCTTGGCCAAAAAGGGCGTATGCGTTTTCTCCTGAATATATTCAGGAGAAAACGCATACGCCCTTTTTGGCCAAGTGCATCATTGTCGAAATTGTACCCCTCTTCCTGTGCTTTACAGGCGATTCCAACGTACCTCTTGAAATCTGTTTCCTGCTATTCTGCCTCGCTTTCAAGTCCGCCTCGTTGCCTTCCCTCAACAGATTTTTGGACGATAGTGGGCCTTGATTACTCTGGCAGTTTGTGAATTGCTGTGCCCCTGAGCTCCATTTATCAACTCGTTTTTTGTGAGCTGAACGCAAGTCCAAACTTTTGGTTCAGGACCTATACTGGTTCCCGGTGGGTGGCTGAGACTTTGGTTAATTCTTCTTCCTGCCGGGAAATTAGAGTGACATGTGCCCATCCAAATGCCTAGCAGCTACTCTCTCATTGGTTCTCCCTCTTCCCTTTCATCCTCTGCCAAATTGGCAACCTGTGCGAACCAGGAGCTTAAAGGGGCTGTCTCTCCAAGTTGGGAGATTGATAGGAAAGCAGTTGGAAAGTCCAACCGGAGCACCAGGTGAGGGGCTCTTCGTTGAGTTTTAGAAACCTTTCGTATTCACAGTGTGTCCATTCTCTAGGTTTCCCGTACACGTTATAGCTGTAGTAATATTCCCTTCAACCTGGAGAGCTGGGACCCATGGAATGGGTGCCATGCATTATTGCTTTAAAGGGTCTGCATTTGCTCACCCAATCTCACCAATCCTCTCAGTCCCAAGTGTCCAGCCTTATGCCACATCCAGCTGTCATTGTAGATAGGGTCATTCCAGGTTGCATCAGAGACCCTGAAGGAATTGTAAAGAATTTCCCTGTTTCTTTGTTCTGTTTTTGAAATTCCTTTTTAGAGTGGGTTTGAGCTGATTCTCGCTGCCATGTTTATGCCAGTCTAGACACACTTGATTCCCTTACGGAGACATATCAATACATAGGTTTTAAGATTCTTACTAGTCAGATCTATTCCTCTGCGGGAAATATGGGGTTTTGAGTCCCTTTCACTGAGGAAGGTGTAGGTCTTGTCTATTCCATAGTTGGTTTTTGGAACGGTACCTGTGCTTATATCAAACTCTGGTTTGATGCATCACCCCACCTCTCCTTCCCCCTTAAGCAGGCATAAGAGTGTTTTCTAAATGTGAGACTCTGTTCTCTTGCCTAACTCAGTTCATGTGTAGCCATGTTTACAGGATCTTCCTAAGTGATATCTTATGATAAGTTTCTTTTCCTGTGTGACTTCTTTCACTTAGAATCATCGTACCTGAATCCACTCATTTTGCTGCTACTGGTCTTAGGACATTGATTTCATGGCTGAGGGATATTCCATCGTACGTAAGTTCCACAATGTTTGGAACCATTTTTATATTTCCTGGGATATTTCAGGTGTACCCAGGTTGAGGTTCTTGTAAGCAGTGCAGCCCTCAATTTGGGGGTGGCTCTGTCTTATGGATTTTCAGTTTTCCCAAGGTATATTCCCTAGACTGGAAGTGCCCTTGGCTCTGTAGCTCTGTTGTTTACTTGTTTTAAGGAGCACAATGCACTCCTCCAGTGAGGCAGTTGGCAACTTACATCCCGCCCATCAGCATAACACGGCTCCCTGTTCTCCAGGGCGGTCTTGCCTTTCTGGTTTTTACACATTTTGTGGATGTCCCTTTTGACCGGTGGGAAGTGATACTTCTTTGTAGTGCAGATTTGCATTGCCCGCTTGCTTGCTTGGCCAAAAAGGGCGTATGCTTTTTCTCCTGAATATATTCAGGAGAAAACGCATACGCCCTTTTTGGCCAAGTGCATCATTGTCGAAGTTGTGCCCCTCTTCCTGTGCTTTACAGGCGATTCCAACGTACCTCTTGAAATCTGTTTCCTGCTATTCTGCCTCGCTTTCAAGTCCGCCTCGTTGCCTTCCCTCAACAGATTTTTGGACGATAGTTGGCCTTGATTACTCTGCCAGTTTGTGAATTGCTGTGCCCCTGAGCTCCATTTTTCAACTCGTTTTTTGTGAGCTGAACGCAAGTCCAAACTTTTGGTTCAGGACCTATACTGGTTCCCGGTGGGTGGCTGAGACTTTGGTTAATTCTTCTTCCTGCCGGGAAATTAGAGTGACATGTGCCCATCCAAATGCCTAGCAGCTACTCTCTCATTGGTTCTCCCTCTTCCCTTTCATCCTCTGCCAAATTGGCAACCTGTGCGAACCACGAGCTTAAAGGGGCTGTCTCTCCAAGTTGGGAGATTGATAGGAAAGCAGTTGGAAAGTCAAACCGGAGCACCAGGAGAGGGACTCTTCGTTGAGTTTTAGAAACCTTTCGTATTCACAGTGTGTCCATTCTCTAGGTTTCCCGTACACGTTATAGCTGTAGTAATATTCCCTTCAACCTGGAGAGCTGGGACCCATGGAATGGGTGCCATGCATTATTGCTTTAAAGGGTCTGCATTTGCTCACCCAATCTCACCAATCCTCTCAGTCCCAAGTGTCCAGCCTTATGCCACATCCAGCTGTCATTGTAGATAGGGTCATTCCAGGTTGCATCAGAGACCCTGAAGGAATTGTAAAGAATTTCCCTGTTTCTTTGTTCTGTTTTTGAAATTCCTTTTTAGAGTGGGTTTGAGCTGATTCTCGCTGCCATGTTTATGCCAGTCTAGACACACTTGATTCCCTTACGGAGACATATCAATACATAGGTTTTAAGATTCTTACTAGTCAGATCTATTCCTCTGCGGGAAATATGGGGTTTTGAGTCCCTTTCACTGAGGAAGGTGGAGGTCTTGTCTATTCCATAGTTGGGTTTTGGAACGGTACCTGTGCTTATATCAAACTCTGGTTTGATGCATCACCCCACCTCTCCTTCCCCCTTAAGCAGGCATAAGAGTGTTTTCTAAATGTGAGACTCTGTTCTCTTGCCTAACTCAGTTCATGTGTAGCCATGTTTACAGGATCTTCCTAAGTGATATCTTATGATAAGTTTCTTTTCCTGTGTGACTTCTTTCACTTAGAATCATCGTACCTGAATCCACTCATTTTGCTGCTACTGGTCTTATGACATTGATTTCGTGGCTGAGGGATATTCCATCGTACGTAAGTTCCACAATGTTTGGAACCATTTTTATATATCCTGGGATATTTCAGGTGTACCCAGGTTGAGGTTCTTGTAAGCAGTGCAGCCCTCAATTTGGGGGTGGCTCTGTCTTATGGATTTTCAGTTTTCCCAAGGTATATTCCCTAGACTGGAAGTGCCCTTGGCTCTGTAGCTCTGTTGTTTACTTGTTTTAGGGAACACAATGCACTCCTCCAGTGAGGCAGTTGGCAACATACATCCCGCCCATCAGCATAACAAGGCTCCCTGTTCTCCAGGGCCCGTCTTGCCTTTCTGGTTTTTACACATTTTGTGGATGTCCCTTTTGACCGGTGGGAAGTGATACTTCTTTGTAGTGCAGATTTGCATTGCCTGCTTGCTTGCTTGGCCAAAAAGGGCGTATGCGTTTTCTCCTGAATATATTCAGGAGAAAACGCATACGCCCTTTTTGGCCAAGTGCATCATTGTCGAAATTGTACCCCTCTTCCTGTGCTTTACAGGCGATTCCAACGTACCTCTTGAAATCTGTTTCCTGCTATTCTGCCTCGCTTTCAAGTCCGCCTCGTTGCCTTCCCTCAACAGATTTTTGGACGATAGTGGGCCTTGATTACTCTGGCAGTTTGTGAATTGCTGTGCCCCTGAGCTCCATTTATCAACTCGTTTTTTGTGAGCTGAACGCAAGTCCAAACTTTTGGTTCAGGACCTATACTGGTTCCCGGTGGGTGGCTGAGACTTTGGTTAATTCTTCTTCCTGCCGGGAAATTAGAGTGACATGTGCCCATCCAAATGCCTAGCAGCTACTCTCTCATTGGTTCTCCCTCTTCCCTTTCATCCTCTGCCAAATTGGCAACCTGTGCGAACCAGGAGCTTAAAGGGGCTGTCTCTCCAAGTTGGGAGATTGATAGGAAAGCAGTTGGAAAGTCCAACCGGAGCACCAGGTGAGGGGCTCTTCGTTGAGTTTTAGAAACCTTTCGTATTCACAGTGTGTCCATTCTCTAGGTTTCCCGTACACGTTATAGCTGTAGTAATATTCCCTTCAACCTGGAGAGCTGGGACCCATGGAATGGGTGCCATGCATTATTGCTTTAAAGGGTCTGCATTTGCTCACCCAATCTCACCAATCCTCTCAGTCCCAAGTGTCCAGCCTTATGCCACATCCAGCTGTCATTGTAGATAGGGTCATTCCAGGTTGCATCAGAGACCCTGAAGGAATTGTAAAGAATTTCCCTGTTTCTTTGTTCTGTTTTTGAAATTCCTTTTTAGAGTGGGTTTGAGCTGATTCTCGCTGCCATGTTTATGCCAGTCTAGACACACTTGATTCCCTTACGGAGACATATCAATACATAGGTTTTAAGATTCTTACTAGTCAGATCTATTCCTCTGCAGGAAATATGGGGTTTTGAGTCCCTTTCACTGAGGAAGGTGGAGGTCTTGTCTATTCCATAGTTGGTTTTTGGAACGGTACCTGTGCTTATATCAAACTCTGGTTTGATGCATCACCCCACCTCTCCTTCCCCCTTAAGCAGGCATAAGAGTGTTTTCTAAATATGAGACTCTGTTCTCTTGCCTAACTCAGTTCATGTGTAGCCATGTTTACAGGATCTTCCTAAGTGATATCTTATGATAAGTTTCTTTTCCTGTGTGACTTCTTTCAGTTAGAATCATCGTACCTGAATCCACTCATTTTGCTGCTACTGGTCTTAGGACATTGATTTAATGGCTCAGGGATATTCCATCGTATGTAAGTTCCACAATGTTTGGAACCATTTTTATATTTCCTGGGATATTTCAGCTGTACCCAGGTTGAGGTTCTTGTAAGCAGTGCAGCCCTCAATTTGGGGGTGGCTCTGTCTTATGGATTTTCAGTTTTCCCAAGGTATATTCCCTAGACTGGAAGTGCCCTTGGCTCTGTAGCTCTGTTGTTTACTTGTTTTAGGGAACACAATGCACTCCTCCCGTGAGGCAGTTGGCAACTTACATCCCGCCCATCAGCATAACAAGGCTCCCTGTTCTCCAGGGCCCGTCTTGCCTTTCTGGTTTTTACACATTTTGTGGATGTCCCTTTTGACCGGTGGGAAGTGATACTTCTTTGTAGTGCAGATTTGCATTGCCCGCTTGCTTGCTTGGCCAAAAAGGGCGTATGCGTTTTCTCCTGAATATATTCAGGAGAAAACGCATACGCCCTTTTTGGCCAAGTGCATCATTATCGAAATTGTGCCCCTCTTCCTGTGCTTTACAGGCGATTCCAACGTACCTCTTGAAATCTGTTTCCTGCTATTCTGCCTCGCTTTCAAGTCCGCCTCGTTGCCTTCCCTCAACAGATTTTTGGACGATAGTTGGCCTTGATTACTCTGCCAGTTTGTGAATTGCTGTGCCCCTGAGCTCCATTTATCAACTCGTTTTTTGTGAGCTGAACGCAAGTCCAAACTTTTGGTTCAGGACCTATACTGGTTCCCGGTGGGTGGCTGAGACTTTGGTTAATTCTTCTTCCTGCCGGGAAATTAGAGTGACATGTGCCCATCCAAATGCCTAGCAGCTACTCTCTCATTGGTTCTCCCTCTTCCCTTTCATCCTCTGCCAAATTGGCAACCTGTGCGAACCAGGAGCTTAAAGGGGCTGTCTCTCCAAGTTGGGAGATTGATAGGAAAGCAGTTGGAAAGTCAAACCGGAGCACCAGGTGAGGGGCTCTTCGTTGAGTTTTAGAAACCTTTCGTATTCACAGTGTGTCCATTCTCTAGGTTTCCCGTACACGTTATAGCTGTAGTAATATTCCCTTCAACCTGGAGAGCTGGGACCCATGGAATGGGTGCCATGCATTATTGCTTTAAAGGGTCTGCATTTGCTCACCCAATCTCACCAATCCTCTCAGTCCCAAGTGTCCAGCCTTATGCCACATCCAGCTGTCATTGTAGATAGGGTCATTCCAGGTTGCATCAGAGACCCTGAAGGAATTGTAAAGAATTTCATTGTTTCTTTGTTCTGTTTTTGAAATTCCTTTTTAGAGTGGGTTTGAGCTGATTCTCGCTGCCATGTTTATGCCAGTCTAGACACACTTGATTCCCTTACGGAGACATATCAATACATAGGTTTTAAGATTCTTACTAGTCAGATCTATTCCTCTGCGGGAAATATGGGGTTTTGAGTCCCTTTCACTGAGGAAGGTGTAGGTCTTTTCTATTCCATAGTTGGTTTTTGGAACGGTACCTGTGCTTATATCAAACTCTGGTTTGATGCATCACCCCACCTCTCCTTCCCCCTTAAGCAGGCATAAGAGTGTTTTCTAAATGTGAGACTCTGTTCTCTTGCCTAACTCAGTTCATGTGTAGCCATGTTTACAGGATCTTCCTAAGTGATATCTTATGATAAGTTTCTTTTCCTGTGTGACTTCTTTCAGTTAGAATCATCGTACCTGAATCCACTCATTTTGCTGCTACTGGTCTTATGACATTGATTTCGTGGCTGAGGGATATTCCATCGTACGTAAGTTCCACAATGTTTGGAACCATTTTTATATTTCCTGGGATATTTCAGGTGTACCCAGGTTGAGGTTCTTGTAAGCAGTGCAGCCCTCAATTTGGGGGTGGCTCTGTCTTATGGATTTTCAGTTTTCCCAAGGTATATTCCCTAGACTGGAAGTGCCCTTGGCTCTGTAGCTCTGTTGTTTACTTGTTTTAGGGAACACAATGCACTCCTCCAGTGAGGCAGTTGGCAACTTACATCCCGCCCATCAGCATAACAAGGCTCCCTGTTCTCCAGGGCCTGTCTTGCCTTTCTGGTTTTTACACATTTTGTGGATGTCCCTTTTGACCGGTGGGAAGTGATACTTCTTTTAGTGCAGATTTGCATTGCCCGCTTGCTTGCTTGGCCAAAAAGGGCGTATGCGTTTTCTCCTGAATATATTCAGGAGAAAAAGCATACGCCCTTTTTGGCCAAGTGCATCATTGTCGAAATTGTGCCCCTCTTCCTGTGCTTTACAGGCGATTCCAACGTACCTCTTGAAATCTGTTTCCTGCTATTCTGCCTCGCTTTCAAGTCCGCCTCGTTGCCTTCCCTCAACAGATTTTTGGACGATAGTTGGCCTTGATTACTCTGCCAGTTTGTGAATTGCTGTGCCCCTGAGCTCCATTTATCAACTCGTTTTTTGTGAGCTGAACGCAAGTCCAAACTTTTGGTTCAGGACCTATACTGGTTCCCGGTGGGTGGCTGAGACTTTGGTTAATTCTTCTTCCTGCCGGGAAATTAGAGTGACATGTGCCCATCCAAATGCCTAGCAGCTACTCTCTCATTTGTTCTCCCTCTTCCCTTTCATCCTCTGCCAAATTGGCAACCTGTGCGAACCAGGAGCTTAAAGGGGCTGTCTCTCCAAGTTGGGAGATTGATAGGAAAGCAGTTGGAAAGTCAAACCGGAGCACCAGGTGAGGGGCTCTTCGTTGAGTTTTAGAAACCTTTCGTATTCACAGTGTGTCCATTCTCTAGGTTTCCCGTACACGTTATAGCTGTAGTAATATTCCCTTCAACCTGGAGAGCTGGGACCCATGGAATGGGTGCCATGCATTATTGCTTTAAAGGGTCTGCATTTGCTCACCCAATCTCACCAATCCTCTCAGTCCCAAGTGTCCAGCCTTATGCCACATCCAGCTGTCATTGTAGATAGGGTCATTCCAGGTTGCATCAGAGACCCTGAAGGAATTGTAAAGAATTTCATTGTTTCTTTGTTCTGTTTTTGAAATTCCTTTTTAGAGTGGGTTTGAGCTGATTCTCGCTGCCATGTTTATGCCAGTCTAGACACACTTGATTCCCTTACGGAGACATATCAATACATAGGTTTTAAGATTCTTACTAGTCAGATCTATTCCTCTGCGGGAAATATGGGGTTTTGAGTCCCTTTCACTGAGGAAGGTGTAGGTCTTTTCTATTCCATAGTTGGTTTTTGGAACGGTACCTGTGCTTATATCAAACTCTGGTTTGATGCATCACCCCACCTCTCCTTCCCCCTTAAGCAGGCATAAGAGTGTTTTCTAAATGTGAGACTCTGTTCTCTTGCCTAACTCAGTTCATGTGTAGCCATGTTTACAGGATCTTCCTAAGTGATATCTTATGATAAGTTTCTTTTCCTGTGTGACTTCTTTCAGTTAGAATCATCGTACCTGAATCCACTCATTTTGCTGCTACTGGTCTTATGACATTGATTTCGTGGCTGAGGGATATTCCATCGTACGTAAGTTCCACAATGTTTGGAACCATTTTTATATTTCCTGGGATATTTCAGGTGTACCCAGGTTGAGGTTCTTGTAAGCAGTGCAGCCCTCAATTTGGGGGTGGCTCTGTCTTATGGATTTTCAGTTTTCCCAAGGTATATTCCCTAGACTGGAAGTGCCCTTGGCTCTGTAGCTCTGTTGTTTACTTGTTTTAGGGAACACAATGCACTCCTCCAGTGAGGCAGTTGGCAACTTACATCCCGCCCATCAGCATAACAAGGCTCCCTGTTCTAGAGGGCCCGTCTTGCCTTTCTGGTTTTTACACATTTTGTGGATGTCCCTTTTGACCGGTGGGAAGTGATACTTCTTTGTAGTGCAGATTTGCATTGCCCGCTTGCTTGCTTGGCCAAAAAGGGCGTATGCGTTTTCTCCTGAATATATTCAGGAGAAAACGCATACGCCCTTTTTGGCCAAGTGCATCATTGTCGAAATTGTGCCCCTCTTCCTGTGCTTTACAGGCGATTCCAACGTACCTCTTGAAATCTGTTTCCTGCTATTCTGCCTCGCTTTCAAGTCCGCCTCGTTGCCTTCCCTCAACAGATTTTTGGACGATAGTTGGCCTTGATTACTCTGCCAGTTTGTGAATTGCTGTGCCCCTGAGCTCCATTTTTCAACTCGTTTTTTGTGAGCTGAACGCAAGTCCAAACTTTTGGTTCAGGACCTATACTGGTTCCCGGTGGGTGGCTGAGACTTTGGTTAATTCTTCTTCCTGCCGGGAAATTAGAGTGACATGTGCCCATCCAAATGCCTAGCAGCTACTCTCTCATTGGTTCTCCCTCTTCCCTTTCATCCTCTGCCAAATTGGCAACCTGTGCGAACCAGGAGCTTAAAGGGGCTGTCTCTCCAAGTTGGGAGATTGATAGGAAAGCAGTTGGAAAGTCAAACCGGAGCACCAGGTGAGGGGCTCTTCGTTGAGTTTTAGAAACCTTTCGTATTCACAGTGTGTCCATTCTCTAGGTTTCCCGTACACGTTATAGCTGTAGTAATATTCCCTTCAACCTGGAGAGCTGGGACCCATGGAATGGGTGCCATGCATTATTGCTTTAAAGGGTCTGCATTTGCTCACCCAATCTCACCAATCCTCTCAGTCCCAAGTGTCCAGCCTTATGCCACATCCAGCTGTCATTGTAGATAGGGTCATTCCAGGTTGCATCAGAGACCCTGAAGGAATTGTAAAGAATTTCCCTGTTTCTTTGTTCTGTTTTTGAAATTCCTTTTTAGAGTGGGTTTGAGCTGATTCTCGCTGCCATGTTTATGCCAGTCTAGACACACTTGATTCCCTTACGGAGACATATCAATACATAGGTTTTAAGATTCTTACTAGTCAGATCTATTCCTCTGCGGGAAATATGGGGTTTTGAGTCCCTTTCACTGAGGAAGGTGTAGGTCTTGTCTATTCCATAGTTGGTTTTTGGAACGGTACCTGTGCTTATATCAAACTCTGGTTTGATGCATCACCCCACCTCTCCTTCCCCCTTAAGCAGGCATAAGAGTGTTTTCTAAATGTGAGACTCTGTTCTCTTGCCTAACTCAGTTCATGTGTAGCCATGTTTACAGGATCTTCCTAAGTGATATCTTATGATAAGTTTCTTTTCCTGTGTGACTTCTTTCACTTAGAATCATCGTACCAGAATCCACTCATTTTGCTGCTACTGGTCTTAGGACATTGATTTCGTGGCTGAGGGATATTCCATCGTACGTAAGTTCCACAATGTTTGGAACCATTTTTATATTTCCTGGGATATTTCAGGTGTACCCAGGTTGAGGTACCTGTAAGCAGTGCAGCCCTCAATTTGGGGGTGGCTCTGTCTTATGGATTTTCAGTTTTCCCAAGGTATATTCCCTAGACTGGAAGTGCCCTTGGCTCTGTAGCTCTGTTGTTTACTTGTTTTAGGGAACACAATGCACTCCTCCAGTGAGGCAGTTGGCAACTTACATCCCGCCCATCAGCATAACAAGGCTCCCTGTTCTCCAGGGCCTGTCTTGCCTTTCTGGTTTTTACACATTTTGTGGATGACCCTTTTGACCGGTGGGAAGTGATCCTTCTTTGTAGTGCAGATTTGCATTGCCCGCTTGCTTGCTTGGCCAAAAAGGGCGTATGCGTTTTCTCCTGAATATATTCAGGAGAAAACGCATACGCACTTTTTGGCCAAGTGCATCATTGTCGAAGTTGTGCCCCTCTTCCTGTGCTTTACAGGCGATTCCAACGTACCTCTTGAAATCTGTTTCCTGCTATTCTGCCTCGCTTTCAAGTCCGCCTCGTTGCCTTCCCTCAACAGATTTTTGGACGATAGTTGGCCTTGATTACTCTGCCAGTTTGTGAATTGCTGTGCCCCTGAGCTCCATTTTTCAACTCGTTTTTTGTGAGCTGAACGCAAGTCCAAACTTTTGGTTCAGGACCTATACTGGTTCCTGGTGGGTGGCTGAGACTTTGGTTAATTCTTCTTCCTGCTGGGAAATTAGAGTGACATTTGCCCATCCAAATGCCTAGCAGCTACTCTCTCATTGGTTCTCCCTCTTCCCTTTCATCCTCTGCCTAATTTGCAACCTGTGAGAACCAGGAGCTTAAAGGGGCTGTCTCTCCAAGTTGGGAGATTGATAGGAAAGCAGTTGGAAAGTCAAACCGGAGCACCAGGAGAGGGACTCTTCGTTGAGTTTTAGAAACCTTTCGTATTCACAGTGTGTCCATTCTCTAGGTTTCCCGTACACGTTATAGCTGTAGTAATATTCCCTTCAACCTGGAGAGCTGGGACCCATGGAATGGGTGCCATGCATTATTGCTTTAAAGGGTCTGCATTTGCTCACCCAATCTCACCAATCCTCTCAGTCCCAAGTGTCCAGCCTTATGCCACATCCAGCTGTCATTGTAGATAGGGTCATTCCAGGTTGCATCAGAGACCCTGAAGGAATTGTAAAGAATTTCCCTGTTTCTTTGTTCTGTTTTTGAAATTCCTTTTTAGAGTGGGTTTGAGCTGATTCTCGCTGCCATGTTTATGGCAGTCTAGACACACTTGATTCCCTTACGGAGACATATCAATACATAGGTTTTAGGATTCTTACTAGTCAGATCTATTCCTCTGTGGGAAATATGGGGTTTTGAGTCCCTTTCACTGAGGAAGGTGGAGGTCTTGTCTATTCCATAGTTGGGTTTTGGAACGGTACCTGTGCTTATATCAAACTCTGGTTTGATGCATCACCCCACCTCTCCTTCCCCCTTAAGCAGGCATAAGAGTGTTTTCTAAATGTGAGACTCTGTTCTCTTTCCTAACTCAGTTCATGTGTAGCCATGTTTACAGGACCTTCCTAAGTGATATCTTATGATAGGTTTCTTTTCCTGTGTGACTTCTTTCACTTAGAATCATCGTACCAGAATCCAATCATTTTGCTGCTACTGGTCTTATGACATTGATTTCATGGCTGAGGGATGTTCCATCGTACGTAAGTTCCACAATGTTTGGAACCATTTTTATATTTCCTGGGATATTTCAGGTGTACCCAGGTTGAGGTACCTGTAAGCAGTGCAGCCCTCAATTTGGGGGTGGCTCTGTCTTATGGATTTTCAGTTTTCCCAAGGTATATTCCCTAGACTGGAAGTGCCCTTGGCTCTGTAGCTCTGTTGTTTACTTGTTTTAGGGAAACACAATGCACTCCTCCAGTGAGGCAGTTGGCAACTTACATCCCGCCCATCAGCATAACAAGGCTCCCTGTTCTCCAGGGCCTGTCTTGCCTTTCTGGTTTTTACACATTTTGTGGATGTCCCTTTTGACCAGTGGGAAGTGATACTTCTTTGTAGTGCAGATTTGCATTGCCCGCTTGCTTGCTTGGCCAAAAAGGGCGTATGCGTTTTCTCCTGAATATATTCAGGAGAAAACGCATACGCCCTTTTTGGCCAAGTGCATCATTGTCGAAGTTGTGCCCCTCTTCCTGTGCTTTACAGGCGATTCCAACGTACCTCTTGAAATCTGTTTCCTGCTATTCTGCCTCGCATTCAAGTCCGCCTCGTTGCCTTCCCTCAACAGATTTTTGGACGATAGTTGGCCTTGATTACTCTGCCAGTTTGTGAATTGCTGTGCCCCTGAGCTCCATTTTTCAACTCGTTTTTTGTGAGCTGAACGCAAGTCCAAACTTTTGGTTCAGGACCTATACTGGTTCCCGGTGGGTGGCTGAGACTTTGGTTAATTCTTCTTCCTGCCGGGAAATTAGAGTGACATGTGCCCATCCATATGCCTAGCAGCTACTCTCTCATTGGTTCTCCCTCTTCCCTTTCATCCTCTGCCAAATTGGCCACCTGTGCGAACCAGGAGCTTAAAGGGGTGGTCTCTCCAAGTTGGGAGATTGATAGGAAAGCAGTTGGAAAGTCAAACCGGAGCACCAGGTGAGGGACTCTTCGTTGAGTTTTAGAAACCTTTCGTATTCACAGTGTGTCCATTCTCTAGGTTTCCCGTACACGTTATAGCTGTAGTAATATTCCCTTCAACCTGGAGAGCTGGGACCCATGGAATGGGTGCCATGCATTATTGCTTTAAAGGGTCTGCATTTGCTCACCCAATCTCACCAATCCTCTCAGTCCCAAGTGTCCAGCCTTATGCCACATCCAGCTGTCATTGTAGATAGGGTCATTCCAGGTTGCATCAGAGACCCTGAAGGAATTGTAAAGAATTTCCCTGTTTCTTTGTTCTGTTTTTGAAATTCCTTTTTAGAGTGGGTTTGAGCTGATTCTCGCTGCCATGTTTATGCCAGTCTAGACACACTTGATTCCCTTACGGAGACATATCAATACATAGGTTTTAAGATTCTTACTAGTCAGTTCTATTCCTCTGCGGGAAATATGGGGTTTTGAGTCCCTTTCACTGAGGAAGGTGGAGGTCTTGTCTATTCCATAGTTGGTTTTTGGAACGGTACCTGTGCTTATATCAAACTCTGGTTTGATGCATCACCCCACCTCTCCTTCCCCCTTAAGCAGGTATAAGAGTGTTTTCTAAATGTGAGACTCTGTTCTCTTGCCTAACTCAGTTCATGTGTAGCCATGTTTACAGGATCTTCCTAAGTGATATCTTATGATAAGTTTCTTTTCCTGTGTGACTTCTTTCAGTTAGAATCATCGTACCTGAATCCACTCATTTTGCTGCTACTGGTCTTATGACATTGATTTCGTGGCTGAGGGATATTCCATCGTACGTAAGTTCCACAATGTTTGGAACCATTTTTATATTTCCTGGGATATTTCAGGTGTACCCAGGTTGAGGTACCTGTAAGCAGTGCAGCCCTCAATTTGGGGGTGGCTCTGTCTTATGGATTTTCAGTTTTCCCAAGGTATATTCCCTAGACTGGAAGTGCCCTTGGCTCTGTAGCTCTGTTGTTTACTTGTTTTAGGGAACACAATGCACTCCTCCAGTGAGGCAGTTGGCAACTTACATCCCGCCCATCAGCATAACAAGGCTCCCTGTTCTCCAGGGCCCGTCTTGCCTTTCTGGTTTTTACACATTTTGTGGATGTCCCTTTTGACCGGTGGGAAGTGATACTTCTTTGTAGTGCAGATTTGCATTGCCCGCTTGCTTGCTTGGCCAAAAAGGGCGTATGCGTTTTCTCCTGAATATATTCAGGAGAAAACGCATACGCCCTTTTTGGCCAAGTGCATCATTGTCGAAGTTGTGCCCCTCTTCCTGTGCTTTACAGGCGATTCCAACGTACCTCTTGAAATCTGTTTCCTGCTATTCTGCCTCGCTTTCAAGTCCGCCTCGTTGCCTTCCCTCAACAGATTTTTGGACGATAGTTGGCCTTGATTACTCTGCCAGTTTGTGAATTGCTGTGCCCCTGAGCTCCATTTTTCAACTCGTTTTTTGTGAGCTGAACGCAAGTCCAAACTTTTGGTTCAGGACCTATACTGGTTCCCGGTGGGTGGCTGAGACTTTGGTTAATTCTTCTTCCTGCCGGGAAATTAGAGTGACATGTGCCCATCCAAATGCCTAGCAGCTACTCTCTCATTGGTTCTCCCTCTTCCCTTTCATCCTCTGCCAAATTGGCAACCTGTGCGAACCAGGAGCTTAAAGGGGCTGTCTCTCCAAGTTGGGAGATTGATAGGAAAGTAGTTGGAAAGTCAAACCGGAGCACCAGGTGAGGGGCTCTTCGTTGAGTTTTAGAAACCTTTCGTATTCACAGTGTGTCCATTCTCTAGGTTTCCCGTACACGTTATAGCTGTAGTAATATTCCCTTCAACCTGGAGAGCTGGGACCCATGGAATGGGTGCCATGCATTATTGCTTTAAAGGGTCTGCATTTGCTCACCCAATCTCACCAATCCTCTCAGTCCCAAGTGTCCAGCCTTATGCCACATCCAGCTGTCATTGTAGATAGGGTCATTCCAGGTTGCATCAGAGACCCTGAAGGAATTGTAAAGAATTTCCCTGTTTCTTTGTTCTGTTTTGGAAATTCCTTTTTAGAGTGGGTTTGAGCTGATTCTCGCTGCCATGTTTATGCCAGTCTAGACACACTTGATTCCCTTATGGAGACATATCAATACATAGGTTTTAAGATTCTTACTAGTCAGATCTATTCCTCTGCGGGAAATATGGGGTTTTGAGTCCCTTTCACTGAGGAAGGTGTAGGTCTTGTCTATTCCATAGTTGGTTTTTGGAACGGTACCTGTGCTTATATCAAACTCTGGTTTGATGCATCACCCCACCTCTCCTTCCCCCTTAAGCAGGCATAAGAGTGTTTTCTAAATGTGAGACTCTGTTCTCTTGCCTAACTCAGTTCATGTGTAGCCATGTTTACAGGATCTTCCTAAGTGATATCTTATGATAAGTTTCTTTTCCTGTGTGACTTCTTTCAGTTAGAATCATCGTACCTGAATCCACTCATTTTGCTGCTACTGGTCTTAGGACATTGATTTCGTGGCTGAGGGATATTCCATCGTACGTTAGTTCCACAATGTTTGGAACCATTTTTATATTTCCTGGGATATTTCAGGTGTACCCAGGTTGAGGTTCTTGTAAGCAGTGCAGCCCTCAATTTGGGGGTGGCTCTGTCTTATGGATTTTCAGTTTTCCCAAGGTATATTCCCTAGACTGGAAGTGCCCTTGGCTCTGTAGCTCTGTTGTTTACTTGTTTTAGGGAACACAATGCACTCCTCCAGTGAGGCAGTTGGCAACTTACATCCCGCCCATCAGCATAACAAGGCTCCCTGTTCTAGAGGGCCCGTCTTGCCTTTCTGGTTTTTACACATTTTGTGGATGTCCCTTTTGACCGGTGGGAAGTGATACTTCTTTGTAGTGCAGATTTGCATTGCCCGCTTGCTTGCTTGGCCAAAAAGGGCGTATGCGTTTTCTCCTGAATATATTCAGGAGAAAACGCATACGCCCTTTTTGGCCAAGTGCATCATTGTCGAAATTGTGCCCCTCTTCCTGTGCTTTACAGGCGATTCCAACGTACCTCTTGAAATCTGTTTCCTGCTATTCTGCCTCGCTTTCAAGTCCGCCTCGTTGCCTTCCCTCAACAGATTTTTGGACGATAGTTGGCCTTGATTGCTCTGCCAGTTTGTGAATTGCTGTGCCCCTGAGCTCCATTTTTCAACTCGTTTTTTGTGAGCTGAACCCAAGTCCAAACTTGTGGTTCAGGGCCGATACTGGTTCCCGGTGGGTGGCTGAGACTTTGGTTAATTCTTCTTCCTGCTGGGAAACTAGAGTGACATGTGCCCATCCAAATGCCTAGCAGCTACTCTCTCATTGGTTCTCCCTCTTCCCTTTCATCCTCTGCCAAATTGGCAACCTGTGCGAACCAGGAGCTTAAAGGGGCTGTCTCTCCAAGTTGGGAGATTGATAGGAAAGCAGTTGGAAAGTCAAACCGGAGCACCAGGTGAGGGACTCTTCGTTGAGTTTTAGAAACATTTCGTATTCACAGTGTGTCCATTCTCTAGGTTTCCCGTACACGTTATAGCTGTAGTAATATTCCCTTCAACCTGGAGAGCTGGGACCCATGGAATGGGTGCCATGCATTATTGCTTTAAAGGGTCTGCATTTGCTCACCCAATCTCACCAATCCTCTCAGTCCCAAGTGTCCAGCCTTATGCCACATCCAGCTGTCATTTTAGATAGGGTCATTCAAGGTTGCATCAGAGACCCTGAAGGAATTGTAAAGAATTTCCCTGTTTCTTTGTTCTGTTTTTGAAATTCCTTTTTAGAGTGGGTTTGAGCTGATTCTCGCTGCCATGTTCATGCCAGTCTAGACACACTTGATTCCCTTACGGAGACATATCAATACATAGGTTTTAAGATTCTTACTAGTCAGATCTATTCCTCTGCGGGAAATATGGGGTTTTGAGTCCCTTTCACTGAGGAAGGTGGAGGTCTTGTCTATTCCATAGTTGGTTTTTGGAACGGTACCTGTGCTTATATCAAACTCTGGTTTGATGCATCACCCCCCCTCTCCTTCCCCCTTAAGCAGGCATAGGAGTGTTTTCTAAATGTGAGACTCTGTTCTCTTGCCTAACTCAGTTCATGTGTAGCCATGTTTACAGGATCTTCCTAAGTGATATCTTATTATAAGTTTCTTTTTCTGTGTGACTTCTTTCACTTAGAATCATCGTACCTGAATCCACTCATTTTGCTGCTACTGGTCTTATGACATTGATTTCATGGCTGAGGGATATTCCATCGTACGTAAGTTCCACAATGTTTGGAACCATTTTTATATTTCCTGGGATATTTCAGGTGTACCCAGGTTGAGGTTCTTGTAAGCAGTGCAGCCCTCAATTTGGGGGTGGCTCTGTCTTATGGATTTTCAGTTTTCCCAAGGTATATTCCCTAGACTGGAAGTGCCCTTGGCTCTGTAGCTCTGTTGTTTACTTGTTTTAGGGAACACAATGCACTCCTCCAGTGAGGCAGTTGGCAACTTACATCCCGCCCATCAGCATAACAAGGCTCCCTGTTCTCCAGGGCCTGTCTTGCCTTTCTGGTTTTTACACATTTTGTGGATGTCCCTTTTGACCGGTGGGAAGTGATACTTCTTTGTAGTGCAGATTTGCATTGCCCGCTTGCTTGCTTGGCCAAAAAGGGCGTATGCGTTTTCTCCTGAATATATTCAGGAGAAAACGCATACGCACTTTTTGGCCAAGTGCATCATTGTCGATGTTGTGCCCCTCTTCCTGTGCTTTACAGGCGATTCCAACGTACCTCTTGAAATCTGTTTCCTGCTATTCTGCCTCGCTTTCAAGTCCGCCTCGTTGCCTTCCCTCAACAGATTTTTGGACGATAGTTGGCCTTGATTACTCTGCCAGTTTGTGAATTGCTGTGCCCCTGAGCTCCATTTTTCAACTCGTTTTTTGTGAGCTGAACGCAAGTCCAAACTTTTGGTTCAGGACCTATACTGGTTCCCGGTGGGTGGCTGAGACTTTGGTTAATTCTTCTTCCTGCCGGGAAATTAGAGTGACATGTGCCCATCCAAATGCCTAGCAGCTACTCTCTCATTGGTTCTCCCTCTTCCCTTTCATCCTCTGCCAAATTGGCAACCTGTGCGAACCAGGAGCTTAAAGGGGCTGTGTCTCCATGTTGGGAGATTGATAGGAAAGCAGTTGGAAAGTCAAACCGCAGCACCAGGTGAGGGACTCTTCGTTGAGTTTTAGAAACCTTTCGTATTCACAGTGTGTCCATTCTCTAGGTTTCCCGTACACGTTATAGCTGTAGTAATATTCCGTTCAACCTGGAGAGCTGGGACCCATGGAATGTGTGCCATGCATTATTGCTTTAAAGGGTCTGCATTTGCTCACCCAATCTCACCAATCCTCTCAGTCCCAAGTGTCCAGCCTTATGCCACATCCAGCTGTCATTGTAGATAGGGTCATTCCAGGTTGCATCAGAGACCCTGAAGGAATTGTAAAGAATTTCCCTGTTTCTTTGTTCTGTTTTTGAAATTCCTTTTTAGAGTGGGTTTGAGCTGATTCTCGCTGCCATGTTTATGGCAGTCTAGACACACTTGATTCCCTTACGGAGACATATCAATACATAGGTTTTAAGATTCTTACTAGTCAGATCTATTCCTCTGCGGGAAATATGGGGTTTTGAGTCCCTTTCACTGAGGAAGGTGGAGGTCTTGTCTATTCCATAGTTGGTTTTTGGAACGGTACCTGTGCTTATATCAAACTCTGGTTTGATGCATCACCCCACCTCTCCTTCCCCCTTAAGCAGGCATAAGAGTGTTTTCTAAATGTGAGACTCTGTTCTCTTGCCTAACTCAGTTCATGTGTAGCCATGTTTACAGGATCTTCCTAAGTGATATCTTATGATAAGTTTCTTTTCCTGTGTGACTTCTTTCACTTAGAATCATCGTACCTGAATCCACTCATTTTGCTGCTATTGGTCTTATGACATTGATTTCGTGGCTGAGGGATATTCCATCGTACGTAAGTTCCACAATGTTTGGAACCATTTTTATATTTCCTGGGATATTTCAGGTGTACCCAGGTTGAGGTACCTGTAAGCAGTGCAGCCCTCAATTTGGGGGTGGCTCTGTCTTATGGATTTTCAGTTTTCCCAAGGTATATTCCCTAGACTGGAAGTGCCCTTGGCTCTGTAGCTCTGTTGTTTACTTGTTTTAGGGAACACAATGCACTCCTCCAGTGAGGCAGTTGGCAACTTACATCCCGCCCATCAGCATATCAAGGCTCCCTGTTCGCCAGGGCCAGTCTTGCCTTTAGAAACGGTCATTTTGAAATATGGACGTCATTTCAATTTTTTGGTCTATATGTGACCCCAGTATTTGTTTTCAGGGCAGGTGTCATTTACAGGCGTGCAATGATTTTGAATATTAACTGACCATTAGCACTGGGATTAAAGCTGCTGTTGTGTGAAAAGGCCACAAGGTGGCAGCAGTTCTCCCTTACCAAATCTGGTTACTAGGGCAACAGAGCCTCAGTGGAAGAGTTGTTTTAGATTGGAATTTAGAATGGAATGTGCCAGGAGAAAGCCCCTCATGTTTTTCTCACTACTTCTTGTTCGTGTTTTTAATTTATTTTTTTATTTTTCATTACAGCAAGTTTGATTACAATGTTTGGCTTGTTGTAGGTGTGGAAGATGTGGTTCTTTTACACATATACAGATGTCTGTTCTTCCTGGGATCCTTTTCCCATGTACGTTATGACAGAATGTTGAGTAGTCCTCTCTTGGTATTCTGTAGGTCTTTGGTGATTATATATGTCACCTGTGTTTGTATATGTCTGTTCACCCCGATATCGTAATGAAACCAATCCTCACACCTTTCCATTGGTGAACCATAAGTTTGTTTAATGAATCTGTGATTGCCCTTCTCCGTGGAAATATCTGCCCTGGTATCCATTTTTAGGTAACACCTATAAGTGATATGATATGATATGTGTCTTTCACTTTCTGACTTACTACAAGTCACGTGATTACTTCTAGACTCATCTATGGTGCTGCAAATGGCATTGTGTCCTTTTTCTCCTTGGCTTCTCTTCTGCCTTAGCGAGGTCCATTTTCAACAATGTGATTCCCGGAGGGTTGTGGATTAGCTGACCTGGGCAGCCTTACCCTGCCGGCACGCCCTCCCCAGGTGTGCCTCGTTGAGGTCAATATAAACAGCGCTCCAGGCAGCAATAGCCCCTGAAGCTGTGCCTGACTCCATATTCTCTGCCCCGTCAGCAGTCTCGGGGCTGTGCTGGTGGGAGTGTGTGTGGGGCCACAGCTTTGTGGGTGGCCCGCTGTGAGTGGGGCTCTGCTGGCCTTTCTGCTGGAGTTGTCAGGCTGCCACCTGTAAAGAAGAGGATGTGTCACCCATACCTTCCGCTGGAATTTCTCTCCGGACAGAGGTGAGGAAGGAAAAAAGCAGTGGGGGCCGGGACAGGAGGGGTATCTCAGGCAGGGCAATGGAAAGCTTCCGGAAGAGCTCCCGGGGCCATTACCACCCTGGCTGGCCTGCAGGCACCAAGTTGGCCAGCGTGCTTTCGCTGGTGTGGCTCCACGGCCCTTCCCCTAGGCTTTCAAGCCCTTGTACATAATCAGGTGTTTTACCTGGGAAGGGTGGGAACAGTTCAGCAGCAGCTGGCCTGGGGCTCAGCTCACGTTTACTCACAGATGCCTCGGCACGGTCCCCCAGCTTTGCAATGAGGACGCTCCTTGCGTGGGGGGTGGGTTGCTGGCTGTATGGGAGATGGTTCCCCACCTCTGACCAATTTCAGAATTGTTGACCGCTGGAGCAAGTGCCCTGATAGTGTTTTCCTCTGTATAACTCGTGGGTTCAGGTTTTCTTTTTTCTTTTATGGTTCAAGATAGATTTTATTCCTCTTTTATATATTTATAGATATAAGCATGGAAATAATTCATTCCTATAAATACATCTGTGTGACGGGAAGAAATTTTTTCAGTTTTATTTTTAAATTTTATTTTCTAAAATTTTGAAATTTAATTTTATTTATTCTTTTATACAGCACGTTATTAATAGTTATGTATTTTATGCATATACATGTATACAGGTCAATCCCAATCTCCCAACTCATCCCACCACCACCACCCCATGGCTTCCCACACTTGGTGTCCATACGTTTGTTCTCTACCTCTGTGTCTCTATTTCTTCCCTGCAAACCAGTTCATCTGTACCATTTTTCAGGCTCCACATATATGCATTAATATACAATATTTGTTTTCCTCTTTCTGACTTACTTCATTCTGTATGACAGTCTCTCGATCCATCGATGTCTCTACAATTGACCCAGTTTCATTCGTTTTTAGGGCCGAGTAATATTCCATTTTATATATGTACCACATCTTTATCCATTCATCTGTCTGTGGGCATTTAGGTTGCTTCCATTACCTGGCTATTGTAAATAGTGCTGCAACGAACATTGTGGTGAATGTGCCTTTTTGATTTACGGTTTGCTCTGGGTATATGCCCAGAAGTGGGATTGCTGGATCAGATGGTAATTCTATTTCTAGTTTTTTTAAGGAAACTCCATACTGTTCTCCATAGTGACTGTATCAATTTACATTCCCACCAATAGTGGAAGAGGGCTCCTTTTGTCCACACCCTCCCCAGAATTGGTTGTTTGTAGATTTTCTTATGATGCCGATTCTAACAGGTGTGAGGTGATACCTCATTGTAGTTTTGATTTGCATTTCTCTAATAATTAGTGCTGTTGAGCAGCTTTTCATGTGCGTCCTAGCCATCTCTGTGTCTCCTTTGAAGAAACGTCTCTTTAGATCTTCTGCCCATTTTTGTATTGGGTTGTTTGTTTTTTTAATATTAAGCTGCATGAGCTGTTTATATATATTGGAGATTAAACCTCTGTCCATTGATTCGTTTACAACGATTTTCACACATTCTGAGGGATGCCTTTTTCCATTCCCGTTTTTTTAACAAAAAAGGAAAGAAAGGAATAGAAGCAGAACACTAATGTGTGTAAAATATGCCTTTTGAAAAGGTCGTTTTGAAATATGGACGTCCTTTGAATTTTTTGGTCGATATATGACCCCAGGATTTGTTTTCATGGCAGGTGTGATTTACAGGCCTGAAATGATTTTGAATATCAACTGACCATTAGCGCTGGGATTAAAGCTGCTGTTGTGTGAAACGGCCACAAGGTGGCAGCAGTTCACCCTTACCAAATCTGGATACTAGGGCAAGAGAGCCTCAGTGGATGTGGTGTTCCAGATTGGAATTTAGAATGGAATGTGCCAGGAGAAAGCCCCTCATGTTTTTCTCACTACTTCTTCTGCGTGTTTTTAATTTATTTTTTTTATTTTTTATTACAGCAAGTTTGTTTACAATGTTTGGCATGTTGTAGGTGTGGAAGATGTGTGTCTTTTACACATATACAGATGTCTGTTCTTCCTGGGATCCTTTTCCCATGTACGTTATGACAGAATGTTGAGTAGTCCTCTCTTGGTATTCTGTAGGTCTTTGGTGATTATATATGTCACCTGTGTTTGTATATGTCTCTTAACCCCGATATCGTAATGAAACCAATCCTCACACCTTTCCATTGGTGAATCATAAGTTTGTTTAATGAATCTGTGATTGCCCTTCTCCGTGGAAATATCTGCCCTGGTATCCATTTTTAGGTAACACCTATAAGTGATATGATATGATATGTGTCTTTCAATTTCTGACTTACTACAAGTCACGTGATTACTTCTAGACTCATCTACGGTGCTGCAAATGGCATTGTGTCCTTTTATCCCTTGGCTTCTATTCTTCCTTAGCGAGGTCCATTTTCAACAATGTGATTCACTGAGGGTTGTGGATTAGCTGACCTGGGCAGCCTTACCCTGCCGGCCCGCCCTCCCCAGGTGTGCCTCGTTGAGGTCAATATAAACAGCGCTCCAGGCAGCAATAGCCCCTGAATCTGTGCCTGACTCCATATTCTCTGCCCCGTCAGCAGTCTCGCGGCTGTGCTGGTGGGAGGTTGTGTGGGGCCACAGCTTTGTGGGTGACCCGGTCTGAGTGGGGCTCTGCTGGCCTTTCTGCTGGAGTTGTCAGGCTGCCACCTGTAAAGAAGAGGATGTGTCACCCATATCTTCCGCTGGAATTTCTCTCCGGACAGAGGTGAGGAAGGAAAAACGCAGTGGGGGCCGGGACAGGAGGGGTATCTCAGGCAGGGCAATGGAAAGCTCCAGAAGAGCGCCCGGGGCCAGGATCACCCTGGCTGGCCTGCAGGCACAAACTTGGCCTGCGTGATGTCGCTGGTGTGGTTCCACGGCCTTTCCTCTAGGCTTTCAAGCCCTTGTACATATTCAGGTGTTTTACCTGGGAAGGGTGGGAACAGTTCAGCAGCATCTGGCCTGGGGCTCAGCTCACGTTTACTCACAGAAGCCTCGGCACGGTCCCCCAGCTTTGCAGTGAGGACGTTCCTTGCGTGGGGTGTGGGTTGCTGGCTGTATGGGAGATGGTTCCCCACCTCTGACCAAATTCAGAATTGTTGACCGCTGGAGCAAGTGCCCTGAAAGGGTTTTCCTCTGTATAACTCGTGGGTTCAGTTTTTTTTTTCTTTTATTGTTCAAGTTTGTTTTTATTCCTCTTTTATGTATTTATAGATATAAGCATGGAAATAATTCATTCCTATAAATACATCTGTGTGACGGGAAGAACTTTTTTCTGTTTTATTTTTAAATTTTATTTTTTAAAATTTTGAAATTTAATTTTATTTATGTTTTTATACAGCAGGTTATTATTAGTTATGTATTTTATGCATATACATTTATACAGGTCAATCCCAATCTCCCAACTCATCCCACCACCACCACCCCATGGCTTCCCACACTTGGTGTCCATACGTTTGTTCTCTACCTCTGTGTCTCTATTTCTTCCCTGCAAACCAGTTCATCTGTACCATTTTTTAGGTTCCACATATATGCATTAATATACAATATTTGTTTTCCTCTTTCTGACTTACTTTATTCTGTATGACAGTCTCTCGATCCATCGATGTATCTACAAAGGACCCAGTTTCATTCCTTTTTATGGCTGAGTAATATTCCATTTTATATATGTACCACATCTTTATCCATTCATCTGTCTGTGGGCATTTACGTTGCTTCCATTACCTGGCTATTGTAAATAGTGCTGCAATGAACATTGTGGTGAATGTGCCTTTTTGATTTACGGTTTTCTCTGGGTATATGCCCAGAAGTGGGATTGCTGGATCAGATGGTAATTCTATTTCTAGTTTTTTTAAGGAAACTCCATACTCTTCTCCATAGTGACTGTATCAATTTACATTCCCACCAATAGTGGAAGAGGGCTCCTTTTGTCCACAACCTCCCCGGAATTTGTTGTTTGTAGATTTTCTGATGATGCCGATTCTAACAGGTGTGAGGTGATACCTCGTTGTAGTTTTGATTTGCATTTCTCTAATAATTAGTGCTGTTGAGCAGCTTTTCATGTGCATCTTGGCCATCTCTGTGTCTCTTTGAAGAAACGTCTCTTTAGATCTTCTGCCCATTTTTGTATTGGGTTGTTTGTTTTTTTAATATTAAGCTGCATGAGCTGTTTATATATATTGGAGATTAAACCTCTGTCCATTGATTCGTTTGCAACGATTTTCGCCCATTCTGAGGGATGCCTTTTTCCATTCCCGTTTTTTTAACAAAAAAGGAAAGAAAGGAAAAGAAGCAGAACACTAATGTGCGTAAAATATGCCTTTTGAAACGGTCGTTTTGAAATATGGACATCCTTTGAATTTTTTGGTCGATATGTGACCCCAGGATTTGTTTTCAGGGCAGGTGTCATTTACAGGCATGCAATGATTTTGAATATCATCTGACCATTAGCGCTGGGATTAAAGCTGCTGTTGTGTGAAACGGCCACAAGGTGGCAGCAATTCTCCCTTACCAAATCTGGTGATTTGGGCAACAGAGCCTCAGTGGAAGTGGTGTTTTAGATTGGAATTTAGAATGGAATGTGCCAGGAGAAAGCTCCTCAAGTTTGTCTCACTACTTCTTGTTCGTGTTTTTAATTTAATTTTTTATTTTTCATTACAGCAAGTTTGATTACAATGTTTGGCTTGTTGTAGGTGTGGAAGATGTGGTTCTTTTACACATATACAGATGTCTGTTCTTCCTGGGATCCTTTTCCCTTGTACATTATGACAGAATGTTGAGTAGTCCTCTCTTGGTATTCTGTAGGTCTTTGGTGATTATATATGTCACCTGTGTTTGTATATGTCTGTTCACCCCGATATCGTAATGAAACCAATCCTCACACCTTTCCATTGGTGAACCATAAGTTTGTTTAATGAATCTGTGATTGCCCTTCTCCGTGGAAATATCTGCCCTGGTATCCATTTATAGGTAACACCTATAAGTGATATGATACGATATGTGTCTTTCACTTTCTGACTTACTACAAGTCACGTGATTACCTCTAGACTCATCTACGGTGCTGCAAATGGCATTGTGTCCTTTTTTTCCTTGGCTTCTATTCTGCCTTAGCGAGGTCCATTTTCAACAATGTGATTCCCTGAGGGTTGTGGATTAGCTGACCTGGGCAGCCTTACCCTGCCGGCCCGCCCTCCCCAAGTTTACCTGGTGGAGGTCAATATAAACAGTTATCCAGGCAGCAATAGCCCCTGAAGCTGTGCCTGACTCCATATTCTCTGCCCCATCAGGAGTCTCGGGGCTGTGCTGGTGGGAGGGAGTGAGGGGCCACAGGATTATTGGTGGCCCTGTGTGAGTGGGGCTCTGCTGGCCTTTCTGCAGGAGTTGCCAGGCTGCCACCTGTAAAGAAGATGGTGTGTCACCCATACCTTCCGCTGGAATTTCTCTCCGGACAGAGGTGAGGAAGGAAAAACGCAGTGGGGGCCGGGACAGGAGGGGTATCTCAGGCAGGGCAATTGAAAGTTTCCGGAAGAGCGCGCGGGGCCAGGACCACCCTGGCTGTCCTGCAGGCACCATGTTGGCCTGCGTGCTGTGGCTGGTGTGGCGCCACGGCCCTTCCTCTAGGCTTTCAAGCCCTTGTACATATTCAGGTGTTTTACCTGGGAAGGTTGGGAACAGTTCAGCAGCAGCTGGCCTGGGGCTCAGCTCACGTTTACTCACAGATACCTCGGCAAGGTCCCCCAGCTTTGCAATGAGGACGCTCCCTGCGTGGGGGGTGGGTTGCTTGCTGTATGTGAGATGGTTCCCCAACTCTTACCAATTTCAGAATTGTTTACCGCTGGAGCAAGTGCCCTGATAGGGTTTTCCTCCGTATAACTCATGGGTTCAGGTTATCTTTGTCTTTTATGGTTCAAGTTAGATTTTATTCCTCTTTTATATATTTATAGATATAAGCATGGAAATAATTCATTCCTATAAATACATCTGTGTGACGGGAAGAACTTTTTTCTGTTTTATTTTTAAATTTTATTTTTTAAAATTTTGAAATTTAATTTTATTTATTTATTTATACAGCACGTTATTATTAGTTATGTATTTTATGCATATACATGTATACAGGTCAATCCCAATCTCCCAACTCATCCCACCACCACCACCCCATGGCTTCCCACACTTGGTGTCCATGCGTTTGTTCTCTACCTCTGTGTCTCTATTTCTTCCCTGCAAACCAGTTCATCTGTACCATTTTTTAGGTTCCACATATATGCATTAATATACAATATTTGTTTTCCTCTTTCTGACTTACTTCATTCTGTATGACAGTCTCTCAATCCATCGATGTCTCTACAAATGACCCAGTTTCATTCTTTTTTATGGCCGAGTAATATTCCATTTTATATATGTACCACATCTTTATCCATTCATCTGTCTGTGGGCATTTAGGTGGCTTCCATTACCTGTCTATTGTAAATAGTGCTGCAACGAACATTGTGGTGAATGTGCCTTTTTGATTTACGGTTTTCTCTGTGTATATGCACAGAAGTGGGATTGCTGGATCAGATGGTAATTCTATTTCTAGTTTTTTAAAGGAAACTCCATACTGTTCTCCATAGTGACTGTATCAATTTACATTCCCACCAATAGTGGAAGAGGGCTCCTTTTGTCCACACCCTCCCCAGAATTGGTTGTTTGTAGATTTTCTGATGATGCCGATTCTAACAGGTGTGAGGTGATACCTCATTGTAGTTTTGATTTGCATTTCTCTAATAATTAGAGCTGTTGAGCAGATTTTCATGTGCGTCCTGGCCATGTCTGTGTCTCCTTTGAAGAAACGTCTCTTTAGATCTTCTGCCCATTTTTGTATTGTGTTGTTTGTTTTTTTAATATTAAGCTGCATGAGCTGTTTATATATATTGGAGATTAAACCTCTGTCCATTGATTCGTTTGCAACGATTTTCACCCATTCTGAGGGATGCCTATTTCCATTCCCGTTTTTTTAACAAAAAAGGAAAGAAAGGAATAGAAGCAGAACACTAATGTGTGTAAAATATGCCTTTTGAAACGGTCATTTTGAAATATGGACGTCCTTTGAATTTTTTGGTCGACATGTGACCCCAGGATTTGTGTTCAGGGCAGGTGTGATTTCCAGGCCTGCAATGATTTTGAATATCAACTGACCATTAGCGCTGGGATTAAAGCTGCTGTTGTGTGAAACGGCCACAAGGTGGCAGCAGTTCACCCTTACCAAATCTGGATACTAGGGCAAGAGAGCCTCAGTGGATGTGGTGTTCTAGATTGGAATTTAGAATGGAATGTGCCAGGAGAAAGCCCCTCATGTTTTTCTCACTACTTCTTCTGCGTGTTTTTAATTTATTTTTTTTATTTTTTATTACAGCAAGTTTGTTTACAATGTTTGGCATGTTGTAGGTGTGGAAGATGTGTTTCTTTTACACATATACAGATGTCTGTTCTTCCTGGGATCCTTTTCCCATGTACGTTATGACAGAATGTTGAGTAGTCCTCTCTTGGTATTCTGTAGGTCTTTGGTGATTATATATGTCACCTGTGTTTGTATATGTCTCTTAACCCCGATATGGTAATGAAACCAATCCTCACACCTTTCCATTGGTGAACCATAAGTTTGTTTAATGAATCTGTGATTGCCCTTCTCCGTGGAAAAATCTGCCCTGGTATCCATTTTTAGGTAACACCTATAAGTGATATGATATGATATGTGTCTTTCACTTTCTGACTTACTACAAGTCACGTGATTACTTCTAGACTCATCTACGGTGCTGCAAATGGCATTGTGTCCTTTTATCCCTTGGCTTCTATTCTTCCTTAGCGAGGTCCATTTTCAACAATGTGATTCCCTGAGGGTTGTGGATTAGCTGACCTGGGCAGCCTTACCCTGCCGGCCCGCCCTCCCCAGGTGTGCCTCTTTGAGGTCAATATAAACAGCGCTCCAGGCAGCAACAGCCCCTGAAGCTGTGCCTGACTCCATATTCTCTGCCCCGTCAGCAGTCTCGGGGCTGTGCTGGTGGGAGGGTGTGTGGGGCCACAGCTTTGTGGGTGGCCCGCTGTGAGTGGGGCTCTGCTGGCCTTTCTGCTGGAGTTGTCAGGCTGCCACCTGTAAAGAAGAGGATGTGTCACCCATACCTTCCGCTGGAATTTCTCTCCGGACAGAGGTGAGGAAGGAAAAAATCAGTGGGGGCCGGGACAGGAGGGGTATCTCAGGCAGGGCAATGGAAAGCTTCTGGAAGAGCGCCCGTGGCCAGGACCACCCTGGCTGGCCTGCAGGCACCAAGTTGGCCTGCGTGCTGTGGCTGGTGTGGCTCCACAGCCCTTCCTCTAGGCTTTCAAGCCCTTGTACATATTCAGGTGTTTTACCTGGGAATGGTGGCAACAGTTCAGCAGCAGCTGGCCTGGGGCTCACCTCACGTTTACTCACAGATGCCTCGGCACGGTCCCCCAGCTTTGCAATGAGGACGCTCCTTGCGTGGGGGGTGGGTTGCTGGCTGTATGGGAGATGGTTCCCCACCTCTGACCAATTTCAGAATTGTTTACCGCTGGAGCAAGTGCCCTGATAGGGTTTTCCTCTGTATAACTCGTGGGTTCAGGTTTTCTTTTTCTTTTATGGTTCAAGTTAGATTTTATTCCTCTTTTATATATTTATAGATATAAGCATGGAAATAATTCATTCCTATAAATACATCTGTGTGACGGGAAGAATTTTTTCTGTTTTATTTTTAAATTTTATTTTCTAAAATTTTGAAATTTAATTTTATGTATTTTTTTATACAGCACGTTATTAATAGTTATGTATTTTATGCATATACATGTATACAGGTCAATCCCAATCTCCCAACTCATCCCACCACCACCACCCCATGGCTTCCCACACTTGGTGTCCATAGGTTTGTTCTCTACCTCTGTGTCTCTATTTCTTCCCTGCAAACCAGTTCATCTGTACCATTTTTTAGGCTCCACATATATGCATTAACATACAATATTTGTTTTCCTCTTTCTGACTTACTTCATTCTGTATGACAGTCTCTCGATCCATCGATGTCTCTACAATTGACCCAGTTTCATTCGTATTTAGGGCCGAGTAATATTCCATTTTATATATGTACCACATCTTTATCCATTCATCTGTCTGTGGGCATTTAGGTGGCTTCCATTACCTGTCTATTGTAAATAGTGCTGCAACGAACATTGTGGTGAATGTGCCTTTTTGATTTACGGTTTGCTCTGGGTATATGCCCAGAAGTGGGATTGCTGGATCAGATGGTAATTCTATTTCTAGTTTATTTAAGGAAACTCCATACTGTTCTCCATAGTGACTGTATCAATTTACATTCCCACCAATAGTGGAAGAGGGCTCCTTTTGTCCACACCCTCCCCAGAATTGGTTGTTTGTAGATTTTCTGATGATGCCGATTCTAACAGGTGTGAGGTGATACCTCATTGTAGTTTTGATTTGCATTTCTCTAATAATTAGTGCTGTTGAGCAGCTTTTCATGTGCGTCCTGGCCATCTCTGTGTCTCCTTTGAAGAAACGTCTCTTTAGATCTTCTGCCCATTTTTGTATTGGGTTGTTTGTTTTTTTAATATTAAGCTGCATGAGCTGTTTATATATATTGGAGATTAAACCTCTGTCCATTGATTCGTTTGCAACGATTTTCGCCCATTCTGAGGGATGCCTTTTTCCATTCCCGTTTTTTTTAACCAAAAAGGAAAGAAAGGAAAAGCAGCAGAACACTAATGTGCGTAAAATATGCCTTTTGAAACAGTCGTTTTGAAATATGGACGTCCTTTGAATTTTTTGGTCGATATGTGACCCCAGGATTTGTTTTCAGGGCAGGTGTCATTTACAGGCCTGCAATGATTTTGAATATCAACTGACCATTAGTGCTGGGATTAAAGCTGCTGTTGTGTGAAACGGCCACAAAGTGGCAGCAGTGTTCCCTTACCAAATCTGGTGACTAGGGCAACAGAGCCTCAATGGAAGTGGTGTTCTAGATTGGAATTTAGAATGGAATGTGCCAGGAGAAAGCCCCTCAAGTTTGTCTCACTACTTCTTCTTCGTGTTTTTAATTTAATTTTTTTATTTATTATTACAGCAAGTTTGATTACAATGTTTGGCTTGTTGTAGGTGTGGAAGATGTGGTTCTCTTACACATATAAAGATGTCTGTTCTTCCTGGGATCCTTTTCCCATGTACGTTATGACAGAATGTTGAGTAGTCCTCTCTTGGTATTCTGTAGGTCTTTGGTGATTATATATGTCACCTGTGTTTGTATATGTCTGTTCACCCCGATATCGTAATGAAACCAATCCTCACACCTTTCCATTGGTGAACCATAAGTTTGTTTAATGAATCTGTGATTGCCCTTCTCCGTGGAAATATCTGCCCTGGTATCCATTTTTAGGTAACACCTATAAGTGATATGATATGATATGTGTCTTTCACTTTCTGACTTACTACAAGTCACGTGATTACTTCTAGACTCATCTACGGTGCTGCAAATGGCATTGTGTCCTTTTTTCCCTTGGCTTCTCTTCTGCCTTAGCGAGGTCCATTTTCAACAATGTGATTCCCGGAGGGTTGTGGATTAGCTGACCTGGGCAGCCTTACGCTGCCGGCACGCCCTCCCCAGGTGTGCCTCGTTGAGGTCAATATAAACAGCGCTCCAGGCAGCAATAGCCCCTGAAGCTGTGCCTGACTCCATATTCTCTGCCCCGTCAGCAGTCTCGGGGCTGTGCTGGTGGGAGTGTGTGTGGGGCCACAGCTTTGTGGGTGGCCCGCTGTGAGTGGGGCTCTGCTGGCCTTTCTGCTGGAGTTGTCAGGCTGCCACCTGTAAAGAAGAGGATGTGTCACCCATACCTTCCGCTGGAATTTCTCTCCGGACAGAGGTGAGGAAGGAAAAAAGCAGTGGGGGCCGGGACAGGAGGGGTATCTCAGGCAGGGCAATGGAAAGCTTCCGGAAGAGCTCCCGGGGCCATTACCACCCTGGCTGGCCTGCAGGCACCAAGTTGGCCAGCGTGCTTTCGCTGGTGTGGCTCCACGGCCCTTCCCCTAGGCTTTCAAGCCCTTGTACATAATCAGGTGTTTAACCTGGGAAGGGTGGGAACAGTTCAGCAGCAGCTGGCCTGGGGCTCAGCTCACGTTTACTCACAGATGCCTCGGCACGGTCCCCCAGCTTTGCAATGAGGACGCTCCTTGCGTGGGGGGTGGGTTGCTGGCTGTATGGGAGATGGTTCCCCACCTCTGACCAATTTCAGAATTGTTTACCGCTGGAGCAAGTGCCCTGATAGTGTTTTCCTCTGTATAACTCGTGGGTTCAGGTTTTCTTTTTTCTTTTATGGTTCAAGTTAGATTTTATTCCTCTTTTATATATTTATAGATATAAGCATGGAAATAATTCATTCCTATAAATACATCTGTGTGACGGGAAGAAATTTTTTCAGTTTTATTTTTAAATTTTATTTTCTAAAATTTTGAAATTTAATTTTATTTATTCTTTTATACAGCACGTTATTAATAGTTATGTATTTTATGCATATACATGTATACAGGTCAATCCCAATCTCCCAACTCATCCCACCACCACCACCCCATGGCTTCCCACACTTGGTGTCCATACGTTTGTTCTCTACCTCTGTGTCTCTATTTCTTCCCTGCAAACCAGTTCATCTGTACCATTTTTCAGGCTCCACATATATGCATTAATATACAATATTTGTTTTCCTCTTTCTGACTTACTTCATTCTGTATGACAGTCTCTCGATCCATCGATGTCTCTACAATTGACCCAGTTTCATTCGTTTTTAGGGCCGAGTAATATTCCATTTTATATATGTACCACATCTTTATCCATTCATCTGTCTGTGGGCATTTAGGTTGCTTCCATTACCTGGCTATTGTAAATAGTGCTGCAACGAACATTGTGGTGAATGTGCCTTTTTGATTTACGGTTTGCTCTGGGTATATGCCCAGAAGTGGGATTGCTGGATCAGATGGTAATTCTATTTCTAGTTTTTTTAAGGAAACTCCATACTGTTCTCCATAGTGACTGTATCAATTTACATTCCCACCAATAGTGGAAGAGGGCTCCTTTTGTCCACACCCTCCCCAGAATTGGTTGTTTGTAGATTTTCTTATGATGCCGATTCTAACAGGTGTGAGGTGATACCTCATTGTAGTTTTGATTTGCATTTCTCTAATAATTAGTGCTGTTGAGCAGCTTTTCATGTGCGTCCTAGCCATCTCTGTGTCTCCTTTGAAGAAACGTCTCTTTAGATCTTCTGCCCATTTTTGTATTGGGTTGTTTGTTTTTTTAATATTAAGCTTCATGAGCTGTTTATATATATTGGAGATTAAACCTCTGTCCATTGATTCGTTTACAACGATTTTCACACATTCTGAGGGATGCCTTTTTCCATTCCCGTTTTTTTAACAAAAAAGGAAAGAAAGGAATAGAAGCAGAACACTAATGTGCGTAAAATATGCCTTTTGAAAAGGTCGTTTTGAAATATGGACGTCCTTTGAATTTTTTGGTCGATATATGACCCCAGGATTTGTTTTCATGGCAGGTGTGATTTACAGGCCTGAAATGATTTTGAATATCAACTGACCATTAGCGCTGGATTAAAGCTGCTGTGGTGTGAAACGGCCACAAGGTGGCAGCAGTTCACCCTTACCAAATCTGGATACTAGGGCAAGAGAGCCTCAGTGGATGTGGTGTTCCAGATTGGAATTTAGAATGGAATGTGCCAGGAGAAAGCCCCTCATGTTTTTCTCACTACTTCTTCTGCGTGTTTTTAATTTATTTTTTTTATTTTTTATTACAGCAAGTTTGTTTACAATGTTTGGCATGTTGTAGGTGTGGAAGATGTGTGTCTTTTACACATATACAGATGTCTGTTCTTCCTGGGATCCTTTTCCCATGTACGTTATGACAGAATGTTGAGTAGTCCTCTCTTGGTATTCTGTAGGTCTTTGGTGATTATATATGTCACCTGTGTTTGTATATGTCTCTTAACCCCGATATCGTAATGAAACCAATCCTCACACCTTTCCATTGGTGAATCATAAGTTTGTTTAATGAATCTGTGATTGCCCTTCTCCGTGGAAATATCTGCCCTGGTATCCATTTTTAGGTAACACCTATAAGTGATATGATATGATATGTGTCTTTCAATTTCTGACTTACTACAAGTCACGTGATTACTTCTAGACTCATCTACGGTGCTGCAAATGGCATTGTGTCCTTTTATCCCTTGGCTTCTATTCTTCCTTAGCGAGGTCCATTTTCAACAATGTGATTCACTGAGGGTTGTGGATTAGCTGACCTGGGCAGCCTTAACCTGCCGGCCCGCCCTCCCCAGGTGTGCCTCGTTGAGGTCAATATAAACAGCGCTCCAGGCAGCAATAGCCCCTGAATCTGTGCCTGACTCCATATTCTCTGCCCCGTCAGCAGTCTCGCGGCTGTGCTGGTGGGAGGTTGTGTGGGGCCACAGCTTTGTGGGTGGCCCGGTGTGAGTGGGGCTCTGCTGGCCTTTCTGCTGGAGTTGTCAGGCTGCCACCTGTAAAGAAGAGGATGTGTCACCCATATCTTCCGCTGGAATTTCTCTCCGGACAGAGGTGAGGAAGGAAAAACGCAGTGGGGGCCGGGAGAGGAGGGGTATCTCAGGCAGGGCAATGGAAAGCTTCTGGAATTGCGCCCGGGGCCAGGACCACCCTGGATGTCCTGCAGGCACCAAGTTGGCCTGCGTGCTGTGGCTGGTGTGGCTCCACGGTCTTTCTCTAGGCTTTCAAGCCCTTGTACATATTCAGGTGTTTTACCTGGGAAGGGTGGGAACAGTTCAGCAGCAGCTGGCCTGGGCTCAGCTCACGTTTACTCACAGATGCCTCGGCACGGTCCCCCAGCTTTGCAAAGAGGACGGTCCTTGCGTGGGGGGTGGGTTGCTGGCTGTATGGGAGATGGTTCCCCACCTCTGACCAATTTCAGAATTGTTTACCGCTGGAGCAAGTGCCCTGATAGGGTTTTCCTCTCTATAACTCGTGGGTTCAGGTTTTCTTTTTCTTTTATGGTTCAAGTTAGGTTTTATTCCTCATTTATATATTTATAGATATAAGCATGGAAATAATTCATTCCTATAAATACATCTGTGTGACGGGAAGAATTTTTTCTGTTTTATTTTTAAATTTTATTTTCTAAAATTTTGAAATTTAATTTTATTTATTTTTTTATACAGCACGTTATTAATAGTTATGTATTTTATGCATATACATGTATACAGGTCAATCCCAATCTCCCAACTCATCCCACCACCACCACCCCATGGCTTCCCACACTTGTTGTCCATACGTTTGTTCTCTACCTCTGTGTCTCTATTTCTTCCCTGCAAACCAGTTCATCTGCACCATTTTTTAGGCTCCACATATATGCATTAATATACAATATTTGTTTTCCTCTTTCTGACTTACTTCATTCTGTATGACAGTCTCTCGATCCATCGATGTCTCTACAATTGACCCAGATTCATTCGTTTTTAGGGCCGAGTAATATTCCATTTTATATATGTACCACATCTTTATCCATTCATCTGTCTGTGGGCATTTAGGTGGCTTCCATTACCTGGCTATTGTAAATAGTGCTGCAAAGAACATTGTGGTGAATGTGCCTTTTTGATTTACGGTTTGCTCTGGGTATATGCCCAGAAGTGGGATTGCTGGATCAGATGGTAATTCTATTTCTAGTTTTTTTAAGGAAACTCCATACTGTTCTCCATAGTGACTGTATCAATTTACATTCCCACCAATAGTGGAAGAGGGCTCCTTTTGTCCACACCCTCCCCAGAATTGGTTGTTTGTAGATTTTCTGATGATGCCGATTCTAACAGGTGTGAGGTGACACCTCATTGTAGTTTTGATTTGCATTTCTCTAATAATTAGTGCTGTTGAGCAGCTTTTCATGTGCGTCCTAGCCATCTCTGTGTCTCCTTTGAAGAAACGTCTCTTTAGATCTTCTGCCCATTTTTATATTGGGTTGTTTGTTTTTTTAATATTAAGCTGCATGAGCTGTTTATATATATTGGAGATTAAACCTCTGTCCATTGATTCGTTTGCAACGATTTTCACCCTTTCTGAGGGATGCCTTTTTCCATTCCCGTTTTTTTAACAAAAAAGGAAAGAAAGGAATAGAAGCAGAACACTAATGTGCGTAAAATATGCCTTTTGAAACAGTCGTTTTGAAATATGGACGTCCTTTGAATTTTTTGGTCGATATGTGACCCCCGGATTTGTTTTCAGGGCAGGTGTCATTTCCAGGCCTGCAATGATTTTGAATATCAACTGACCATTAGCGCTGGGATTAAAGCTGCTGTTGTGTGAAACGGCCACAAGGTGGCAGCAGTTCTCCCTTACCAAATCAGGTGACTAGGGCAACAGAGCCTCAATGGAAGTGGTGTCCTAGATTGGAATTTAGAATGGAATGTGCCAGGAGAAAGCCCCTCAAGTTTGTCTCACTACTTCTTCTTCGTGTTTTTAATTTAATTTTTTTATTTTTTATTACAGCAAGTTTGATTACAATGTTTGGCTTGTTGTAGGTGTGGAAGATGTGGTTCTATTACACATATACAGATGTCTGTTCTTCCTGGGATCCTTTTCCCATGTACGTTATGACAGAATGTTGAGTAGTCCTCTCTTGGTATTCTGTAGGTCTTTGGTGATTATATATGTCACCTGTGTTTGTATATGTCTGTTCACCCCGATATCGTAATGAAACCAATCCTCACACCTTTCCTTTGGTGAACCATAAGTGTGTTTAATGAATCTGTGATTGCCCTTCTCCGTGGAAATATCTGCCCTGGTATCCATTTTTAGGTAACACCTATAAGTGATATGATACGATATGTGTCTTTCACTTTCTGACTTGCTAAAAGTCACGTGATTACCTCTAGACTCATCTACGGGGCTGCAAATGGCATTGTGTCCTTTTTTCCCTTGGCTTCTATTCTGCCTTAGAGAGGTCCATTTTCCACAATGTGATTCACAGAGGGTTGTAGATTAGCTGACCTGGGCAGCCTTACCCTGCAGGCCGTCCCTCCCCAGGTGTGTCTGGTTGAGGTCAATATAAACAGCGCTCCAGGCGGCAATAGCCCCTGAAGCTGTGCCTGACTCCATATCCTCTGCCCCGTCAGCAGTCTCGCGGCTGTGCTGGTGGGAGGGAGTGAGGGGCCACAGCTTTGTGGGTGGCCCGGTGTGAGTGGGGTTCTGCTGGCCTTTCTGCATGAGTTGCCAGGCTGCCGCCTGTAAAGAAGAGGATGTGTAACCCATACCTTCTGCTGGAATTTCTCTCCGGACAGAGGTGAGGAAGGAAAAACGCAGTGGGGGCCGGGACAGGAGGGGTATCACAGGCAGGGCAATGGAAAGCTTCCGGAAGTGTGCCTGGGGCCAGGACCACACTGGCTGGCTTGCAGGCACCAAGTTGGCCTGTGTGCTGTCGCTGGTGTGGCTCCACTGTCCTTCCTCTAGGCTTTCAAGCCCTTGTACATATTCAGGTGTTTTACCTGGAAAGGGTGGGAACAGTTCAGCAGCAGCTGGCCTGGGGCTCAACTCACGTTTACTCACAGATGCCTCGGCACGGTCCCCCAGCTTTGCAATGAGGACGCTCCTTGCGTGGGGTGTGGGTTGCTGGCTGTATGGGAGATGGTTCCCCACCTCTGACCAAATTCAGGATTGTTTACCGCTGGAGCAAGTGCCCTGATAGGGTTTTCCTGTGTATAACTGGTGGGTTCAGGTTTTTTTTTTTATTTTATGGTTCAAGTTAGATTTTATTCCTCTTTTATGTATTTATAGATATAAGCATGGAAATAATTCATTCCTATAAATACATCTGTGTGAATGGAAGAAATTTTTCTGTTTTATATTTAAATTTTATAATTAAAATTTGGAAATTTAAATTTATTTATTTTTTTATACAGCAGGTTATTATTAGTTATGTATTTTATGCATATACATTTATTCAGGTCAATCCCATCTCCAAACTCATCCCACCACCACCACCACCCCATGGCTTCCCACACTTGGTGTCCATACGTTTGTTCTCTACCTCTGTGTCTCTATTTCTGCCCTGCAAACCAGTTCATCTGTACCATTTTTTACGTTCCACATATATGCATTAATATACAATATTTGTTTTCCTCTTTCTGACTTACTTCATTCGTATGACAGTCACTAGATCCATCGATGTCTCTACAAATGACCCAGTTTCATTCCTCTTTATGGCCGAGTAATATTCCATTTTATAAATGTACCGCGTCTTTATCCATTCATCTGTCTGTGGGCATTTAGGTTGCTTCCATTACCTGGCTATTGTAAATAGTGCTGCAACGAACATTGTGGTGAATGTGCCTATTTGATGTACGGTTTTCTCTGGGTATATGCCCAGAAGTGGGATTGCTTGATCAGATGGTAATTCTATTTCTAGTTTTTTTAAGGAAACTCCATACTGTTCTCCATAGTGACTGTATCAATTTACATTCCCACCAATAGTGGAAGTGGGCTCCTTTTGTCCACACCCTCCCCAGAATTGGTTGTTTGCAGATTTTCTGATGATGCCGATTCTAACAGGTGTGAGGTGATACCTCATTGTAGTTTTGATTTGCATTTCTCTAATAATTAGTGCTGTTGAGCAGCTTTTCATGTGCATCTTGGCCATCTCTGTGTCTCCTTTGAAGAAACGTCTTATTAGATCTTCTGCCCATTTTTTTGGGTTGTTTGTTTTTTTAATATTAAGCTTCATGAGCTGTTTATATATATTGGAGATTAAACCTCTGTCCATTGATTCGTCTGCAACGATTTTCGCCCATTCTGTAAGATGCCTTTTTCCATTGCCATTTTTTTTAACAAAAAAGGAAAGAAAGGAAAAGAAGCAGAACACTAATGTGCGTAAAATATGCCTTTTGAAATGGTCATTTTGAAATATGGACATCCTTTGAATTTTTTGGTCGATATGTGACCCCAGGATTTGTTTTCAGGGCAGGTGTCATTTACAGGCCTGCAATGATTTTGAATATTAACTGACCATTTGCATTGGGATTAAAGCTGCTGTTGTGTGAAACGGCCACAAGGTGGCAGCAGTTCACCCTTACCAAATCTGGTCACTAGGGCAAGAGAGGCTCAGTGGAAGTGGTGTTCTAGATTGGAGTTTAGAATGGAATGTGCCAGGAGAAAGCCCCTCACGTTTGTCTCACTAATTCTTGTTCGTGTTTTTAATTTAAGTTTTTATTTTTTATTACAGAAAGTTTGATTACAATGTTTGGCTTGTTGTAGGTGTGGAAGATGTGGTTCTTTTACACATATACAGATGTCTGTTCTTCCTGGGATCCTTTTCCCATGTACGTTATGACAGAATGTTGAGGAGTCCTCTCTTGGTATTCTGTAGCTCTTTGGTGATTATACATGTCACCTGTGTTTGTATATGTCTGTTCACCCCGATATCGTAATGAAACCAATCCTCACACCTTTCCATTGGTGAACCATAAGTGTGTTTAATGAATCTGTGATTGCCCTTCTCTGTGGAAATATCTGCCCTGGTATCCATTTTTAGGTAACACCTATAAGTGATATGATATGATATGTGTCTTTCACTTTCTGACTTACTACAAGTCACGTGATTACTTCTAGACTCATCTACGGTGCTGCAAATGGCATTGTGTCATTTTTTCCCTTGGCTTCTCTTCTGCCTTAGTGGGGTCCATTTTCAACAATGTGATTCCCTGAGGGTTGTGGATTAGCTGACCTGGGCAGCCTTACCCTGCCGGCCCGCCCTCCCCAGGTGTGCCTCGTTGAGGTCAATATAAACAGAGCTCTAGGCAGAAATAGCCCCTGAAGCTGTGCCTAACTCCATATTCTCTGCACCGTCAGCAGTCTCGGGGCTGTGCTGGTGGGAGGGAGTGAGGGGCCACAGCTTTGTGGGTGGCCCGGTGTGAGTGGGGTTCTGCTGGCCTTTCTGCAGGAGTTGCCAGGCTGCTGCCTGTAAAGAAGAGGATGTGTCACCCATACCTTCCGCTGGAATTTCTCTCCGGACAGAGGTGAGGAAGGAAAAAAGCAGTGGGGGCCGGGGCAGGAGGGGTATCTCAGGCAGGGCAATGGAAAGATTCTGGAAGAGCGCCCGGGGCCAGGACCACCCTGGCTGGCCTGCAGGCACCAAGTTGACCTGCGTGCTGTCGCTGGTGTGGCTCCACGGTCCTTCCTCTAGGCTTTCAAGCCCTTGTACATATTCAGGTGTTTTACCTGGAAAGGGTGGGAACAGTTCAGCAGCAGCTGGCCTGGGGCTCAACTCACGTTTACTCACAGATGCCTCGGCACGGTCCCCCAGCTTTGCAATGAGGACGCTCCTTGCGTGGGGGGTGGGTTGCTGGCTGTATGGGAGATGGTTCCCCACCTCTGACCAAATTCAGGATTGTTTACCGCTGGAGCAAGTGCCCTGATAGTGTTTTCCTGTGTATAACTGGTGGGTTCAGGTTTTTTTTTTTTATTTTATGGTTCAAGTTAGATTTTATTCCTCTTTTATGTATTTTTAGATATAAGCATGGAAATAATTCATTCCTATAAATACATCTGTGTGAATGGAAGAAATTTTTCTGTTTTATATTTAAATTTTATAATTAAAATTTTGAAATTTAAATTTATTTATTTTTTTATACAGCAGGTTATTATTAGTTATGTATTTTATGCATATACTTGTATTCAGGTCAATCCCATCTCCAAACTCATCCCACCACCACCACCCCATGGCTTCCCACACTTGGTGTCTATACGTTTGTTCTCTACCTCTGTGTCTCTATTTCTGCCCTGCAAACCAGTTCATCTGTACCATTTTTTAGGTTCCACATATATGCATTAATATACAATATTTGTTTTCCTCTTCTGACTTACTTCATTCGTATGACAGTCACTAGATCCATCGATGTCTCTACAAATGACCCAGTTTCATTCCTCTTTATGGCCGAGTAATATTCCATTTTATAAATGTACCGCGTCTTTATCCATTCATCTGTCTGTGGGCATTTAGGTTGCTTCCATTACCTGGCTACTGTAAATAGTGCTGCAATGAACATTGTGGTGAATGTGCATTTTTGATTTATGGTTTTCTCTGGGTATATGCCCAGAAGTGGGATTGCTTGATCAGATGGTAATTCTATTTCTAGTTTTTTTAAGGAAACTCCATACTGTTCTCCATAGTGACTGTATCAATTTACATTCCCACCAATAGTGGAAGAGGGCTCCTTTTGTCCACACCCTCCCCAGAATTGGTTGTTTGTAGATTTTCTGATGATGCCGATTCTAACAGGTGTGAGGTGATACCTCATTGTAGTTTTGATTTGCATTTCTCTAATAATTAGTGCTGTTGAGCAGCTTTTCATGTGCATCTTGGCCATCTCTGTGTCTCCTTTGAAGAAACGTCTCATTAGATCTTCTGCCCATTTTTTGGGGTTGTTTGTTTTTTTAATATTAAGCTGCATGAGCTGTTTATATATATTGGAGATTAAACCTCTGTCCATTGATTCGTCTGCAACGATTTTCGCCCATTCTGTAAGAAGCCTTTTTCCATTGCCATTTTTTTTAACAAAAAAGGAAAGAAAGCAAAAGAAGCAGAACACTAATGTGCGTAAAATATGCCTTTTGAAATGGTCATTTTGAAATATGGACATCCTTTGAATTTTTTGGTCGATATGTGACCCCAGGATTTGTTTTCAGGGCAGGTGTCATTTACAGGCCTGCAATGATTTTGAATATTAACTGACCATTTGCATTAGGATTAAAGCTGCTGTTGTGTGAAACGGCCACAAGGTGGCAGCAGTTCACCCATACCAAATCTGGTCACTTGGGCAAGAGAGGCTCAGTGGAAGTGGTGTTCTAGATTGGAGTTTAGAATGGAATGTGCCAGGAGAAAGCCCCTCACGTTTGTCTCACTAATTCTTGTTCGTGTTTTTAATTTAAGTTTTTATTTTTTATTACAGCAAGTTTGATTACAATGTTTGGCTTGTTGTAGGTGTGGAAGATGTGCTTCTTTTACACATATCCAGATGTCTGTTCTTCCTGGGATCCTTTTCCCATGTACGTTATGACAGAATGTTGAGTAATCCTCTCTTGTTATTCTGTAGGTCTTTGGTGATTATATATGTCACCTGTGTTTGTATATGTCTGTTAACACCGATATCGTAATGAAACCAATCCTCACACCTTTCCATTGGTGAACCATAAGTTTGTTTAATGAATCTGTGATTGCCCTTCTCAGTGGAAATATCTGCCCTGGTATCCATTTTTAGGTAACACCTATAAGTGATATGATATGATATGTATCTTTCACTTTCTGACTTACTACAAGTCACGTGATGACTTCTAGACTCATCTACGGTGCTGCAAATGGCATTGTGTCCTTTTTTCCCTTGGCTTCTCTTCTGCCTTAGCGGGGTCCATTTTCAACAATGTGATTCCCTGAGGGTTGTGGATTAGCTGACCTGGGCAGACTTACCCTGCCGGTCCGCCCTCCCCAGGTGTGCCTCGTTGAGGTCAATATAAACAGAGCTCCAGGCAGAAATAGCCCCTGAAGCTGTGCCTGACTCCATATTCTCTGCACCGTCAGCAGTCTCGGGGCTGTGCTGGTGGGACGGAGTGAGGGGCCACAGCTTTGTGGGAGGCCCGGTGTGAGTGGGTTTCTGCTGGCCTTTCTGCAGGAGTTGCCAGGCTGCTGCCTGTAAAGAAGAGGATGTGTCACCCATACCTTCCACTGGAATTTCTCTCCGGACAGAGGTGAGGAAGGAAAAAAGCAGTGTGGGCCGGGACAGCAGGGGTATCTCAGGCAGGGCAATGGAAAGCTTCGTGAAGAGCGCCCGGGCCCAGGACCACCCTGGCTGGCCTGCAGGCACCAAGTTGGCCTGCGTGCTGTCGTTCGTGTGGCTCCACGGTCTTTCCTCTAGGCTTTCAAGGCCTTGTACATATTCAGGTGTTTTACCTGGAAAGGGTGGGAACAGTTCAGCAGCAGCTGGCCTGGGGCTCAGCTCACGTTTACTCACGGATGCCTCGGCACAGTCCCCCAGCTTTGCAATGAGGACGCTCCTTGCATGGGGGGTGGGTTGCTGGCTGTATGGGAGATGGTTCCCCACCTCTGACCAAATTCAGGATTGTTTACCGCTGGAGCAAGTGCCCTGATAGGGTTTTCCTGTGTATAACTGGTGGGTTCAGGTTTTTTTTTTTATTTTATGGTTCAAGTTAGATTTTATTCCTCTTTTATGTATTTATAGATATAAGCATGGAAATAATTCATTCCTATAAATACATCTGTGTGAATGGAAGAAATTTTTCTGTTTTATATTTAAATTTTATAATTAAAATTTGGAAATTTAAATTTATTTATTTTTTTATACAGCAGGTTATTATTAGTTATGGATTTTATGCATATACATGTATTCAGGTCAATCCCATCTCCAAACTCATCCCACCACCACCACCACCCCATGGCTTCCCACACTTGGTGTCCATACGTTTGTTCTCTACCTCTGTGTCTCTATTTCTGCCCTGCAAACCAGTTCATCTGTACCATTTTTTACGTTCCACATATATGCATTAATATACAATATTTGTTTTCCTCTTTCTGACTTACTTCATTCGTATGACAGTCACTAGATCCATCGATGTCTCTACAAATGACCCAGTTTCATTCCTCTTTATGGCCGAGTAATATTCCATTTTATAAATGTACCGCGTCTTTATCCATTCATCTGTCTGTGGGCATTTAGGTTGCTTCCATTACCTGGCTATTGTAAATAGGGCTGCAACGAACATTGTGGTGAATGTGCCTTTTTGATGTACGGTTTTCTCTGGGTATATGCCCAGAAGTGGGATTGCTTGATCAGATGGTAATTCTATTTCTAGTTTTTTTAAGGAAACTCCATACTGTTCTCCATAGTGACTGTATCAATTTACATTCCCACCAATAGTGGAAGTGGGCTCCTTTTGTCCACACCCTCCCCAGAATTGGTTGTTTGCAGATTTTCTGATGATGCCGATTCTAACAGGTGTGAGGTGATACCTCATTGTAGTTTTGATTTGCATTTCTCTAATAATTAGTGCTGTTGAGCAGCTTTTCATGTGCATCTTGGCCATCTCTGTGTCTCCTTTGAAGAAACGTCTCATTAGATCTTCTGCCCATTTTTTTGGGTTGTTTGTTTTTTTAATATTAAGCTTCATGAGCTGTTTATATATATTGGAGATTAAACCTCTGTCCATTGATTCGTCTGCAACGATTTTCGCCCATTCTGTAAGATGCCTTTTTCCATTGCCATTTTTTTTAACAAAAAAGGAAAGAAAGGAAAAGAAGCAGAACACTAATGTGCGTAAAATATGCCTTTTGAAATGGTCATTTTGAAATATGGACATCCTTTGAATTTTTTGGTCGATATGTGACCCCAGGATTTGTTTTCAGGGCAGGTGTCATTTACAGGCCTGCAATGATTTTGAATATTAACTGACCATTTGCATTGGGATTAAAGCTGCTGTTGTGTGAAACGGCCACAAGGTGGCAGCAGTTCACCCTTACCAAATCTGGTCACTAGGGCAAGAGAGGCTCAGTGGAAGTGGTGTTCTAGATTGGAGTTTAGAATGGAATGTGCCAGGAGAAAGCCCCTCACGTTTGTCTCACTAATTCTTGTTCGTGTTTTTAATTTAAGTTTTTATTTTTTATTACAGCAAGTTTGATTACAATGTTTGGCTTGTTGTAGGTGTGGAAGATGTGGTTCTTTTACACATATACAGATGTCTGTTCTTCCTGGGATCCTTTTCCCATGTACGTTATGACAGAATGTTGAGTAGTCCTCTCTTGGTATTCTGTAGCTCTTTGGTGATTATACATGTCACCTGTGTTTGTATATGTCTGTTCACCCCGATATCGTAATGAAACCAATCCTCACACCTTTCCATTGGTGAACCATAAGTGTGTTTAATGAATCTGTGATTGCCCTTCTCTGTGGAAATATCTGCCCTGGTATCCATTTTTACGTAACACCTATAAGTGATATGATATGATATGTGTCTTTCACTTTCTGACTTAATACAAGTCACGTGATTACTTCTAGACTCATCTACGGTGCTGCAAATGGCATTGTGTCATTTTTTCCCTTGGCTTCTCTTCTGCCTTAGCGGGGTCCATTTTCAACAATGTGATTCCCTGAGGGTTGTGGATTAGCTGACCTGGGCAGCCTTACCCTGCCGGCCCGCCCTCCGCAGGTGTGCCTCGTTGAGGTCAATATAAACAGAGCTCCAGGCAGCAATAGCCCCTGAAGCTGTGCCTGACTTCATATTATCTGCCCCGTCAGCAGTCTCGGGGCTGTGCTGGTGCGAGGGAGTGAGGGGCCACAGCTTTGTGGGTGGCCCGGTGTGAGTGGGGATCTGCTGGCCTTTCTGCAGGAGTTGCCAGGCTGCCGCCTGTAAAGAAGAGGATGTGTCACCCACACCTTCCGCTGGAATTTCTCTCCGGACAGAGGTGAGGAAGGAAAAAAGCAGTGGGGGCCGGGACAGGAGGGGTATCTCAGGCAGGGCAATGGAAAGATTCTGGAAGAGCGCCCGGGGCCAGGAAAACCCTGGCTGGTCTGCAGGCACCAAGTTGGCCTGCGTGCTGTCGCTGGTGTGGCTCCACGGTCCTTCCTCTAGGCTTTCAAGCCCTTGTACATATTCAGGTGTTTTACCTGGAAAGGGTGGGAACAGTTCAGCAGCAGCTGGCCTGGGGCTCAGCTCACGTTTACTCACAGATGCCTCGGCAAGGTCCACCAGCTTTGCAATGAGGACGCTCCTTGCGTGGGTGTTGGGTTGCTGGCTGTATGGGAGATGGTTCCCCACCTCTGACCAATTTCAGAATTGTTTACCACAGGAGAAAGTGCCCTGATAGGGTTTTCCTCTGTATAACTCGTGGGTTCAAGTTTTTTTTATTTTATGGTTCAAGTTAGATTTTATTCCTCATTTATGTATTTATAGATATAAGCATGGAAATAATTCATTCCTATAAATACATCTGTGTGAATGGAAGAAATTTTTCTGTTTTATATTTAAATTTTATAATTAAAATTTGGAAATTTAAATTTATTTATTTTTTTATACAGCAGGTTATTATTAGTTATGTATTTTATGCATATACATGTATTCAGGTCAATCCCATCTCCAAACTCATCCCACCACCACCACCACCCCATGGCTTCCCACACTTTGTGTCCATACGTTTGTTCTCTACCTCTGTGTCTCTATTTCTTCCCTGCAAACCAGTTCATCTGTACCATTTTTAGGCTCCACATATATGCATTAATATACAATATTTGTTTTCCTCTTTCTGACTTACTTCATTCTGTATGACAGTCTCTCGATCCATCGATGTCTCTACAAATGACCCAGTTTCATTCCTTTTTATGGCCGAGTAATATTCCATTTCATATATGTACCACATCTTTATCCATTCATCTGTCTGTGGGCATTTAGGTTGCTTCCATTACCTGGCTATTGTAAATAGTGCTGCAACGAACATTGTGGTGAATGTGCCTTTTTGATGTACGGTTTTCTCTGGGTATATGCCCAGAAGTGGGATTGCTTGATCAGATGGTAATTCTATTTCTAGTTTTTTTAAGGAAACTCCATACTGTTCTCCATAGTGACTGTATCAATTTACATTCCCACCAATAGTGGAAGAGGGCTCCTTTTGTCCACACCCTCCCCAGAATTGGTTGTTTGTAGATTTTCTGATGATGCCGATTCTAACAGGTGTGAGGTGATACCTCATTGTAGTTTTGATTTGCATTTCTCCAATAATTAGTGCTGTTGAGCAGCTTTTCATGTGCATCTTGGCCATCTCTGTGTCTCCTTTGAAGAAACGTCTCTTTAGATCTTCTGCCCATTTTTTTGGGTTGTTTGTTTTTTTAATATTAAGCTGCATGAGCTGTTTATATATATTGGAGATTAAACCTCTGTCCATTGATTCGTCTGCAACAATTTTCGCCCATTCTGAGGGATGCCTTTTTCCATTCCCGTGTTTTTTAACAAAAAAGGAAAGAAAGGAAAAGAAGCAGAACACTAATGTGCGTAAAATATGCCTTTTGAAACGGTCGTTTTGAAATATGGACGTCCTTTGAATTTTTTGGTCGATATGTGACTCCAGGATTTGTTTTCAGGGCAGGTGTCATTTACAGGCCTGCAATGATTTTGAATATCCACTGACCATTAGCGTTGGGATTAAACCTGCTGTTGTGTGAGACGGCCACAAGGTGGCAGCAGTTCACCCTTACCAAATCTGGTTACTAGGGCAAGAGAGCCTCAGTGGAAGTGGTGTTCTAGATTGGAGTTTAGAATGGAATGTGCCAGGAGAAAGCCCCTCACGTTTGTCTCACTACTTCTTGTTCGTGTTTTTAATTTAATTTTTTATTTTTTATTACAGCAAGTTTGATTACAATGTTTGGCTTGCTGTAGGTGGGGAAGATGTGGTTCTTTTACACATATACAGATGTCTGTTCTTCCTGGGATCCTTTTCCCATGTACGTTATGACAGAATGTTGAGTAGTCCTCTCTTGGTATTCTGTAGGTCTTTGGTGATTATATATGTCACCTGTGTTTGTATATGTCTGTTAACCCCGATATCGTAATGAAACCAATCCTCACACCTTTCCATTGGTGAACCATAAGTGTGTTTAATGAATCTGTGATTGCCCTTCTCCGTGGAAATATCTGCCCTGGTATCCATTTTTAGGTTACACCTATAAGTGATATGTGTCTTTCACTTTCTGACTTACTACAAGTCACGTGATTAATTCTAGACTCATCTACGGTGCTGCAAATGGCATTGTGTCCTTTTTTCCCTTGGCTTCTCTTCTGCCTTAGCGGGGTCCATTTTCAACAATGTGATTCCCTGAGGGTTGTGGATTAGCTGACCTGGGCAGCCTTACCCTGCCGGCCCGCCCTCCCCAGGTGTGCCTCTTTGAGGTCAATATAAACAGCGCTCAAGGCAGCAATAGCCCCTGAATCTGTGCCTGACTCCATATTCTCTGCCTCGTCAGCAGTCTCGGGGCTTTGCTGGTGGGAGGGACTGAGGGGCCACAGCTTTGTGGGTGGCCCGGTGTGAGTGGGGTTCTGCTGACCTTTCTGCAGGAGTTGCCAGGCTGCCGCCTGTAAAGAAGAGGTTGTGTCACCAATACCTTCCGCTGGAATTTCTCTCCGGACAGAGGTGAGGAAGGAAAAAAGCAGTGTGGGCCGGGACAGGAGTGGTATCTCAGGCAGGGCAATTTTAAGCTTCTGGAAGAGCGCCCGGGGCCAGGACCACCCTGGCTGGCCTGCAGGCACCAAGTTGGCCTGCGTGCTGTCGCTGGTGTGGCTCCACGGTCCTTCCTCTAGGCTTTCAAGCCCTTGTACATATTCAGGTGTTTTACCTGGAAAGGGTGGGAACAGTTCAGCAGCAGCTGGCCTGGGGCTCAGCTCACGTTTACTCACAGATGCCTCGGCACGGTCCCCCAGCTTTGCAATGAGGACGCTCCTTGCGTGGGGGGTGGGTTGCTGGCTGTATGGGAGATGGTTCCCCACCTCTGACCAATTTCATGATTGTTTACCGCTGGAGCAAGTGCCGTGATAGGGTTTTCCTCTGTATAACTCGTGGGTTCACTTTTTTTTTTCTTTTATGGTTCAAGTTAGATTTTATTCCTCTTTTATGTATTTATAAATATAAGCATGGAAATAATTCATTCCTATAAATACATCTGTGTGACGGGAAGAATATTTTCTGTATTATTTTTAAATTTTAATTTTTAAAATTTTGAAATTTAATTTTATTTATGTTTTTATACAGCAAGTTATTATTAATTATGTATTTTATGCATATACATATATACAGGTCAATCCCAATCTCCCAACTCATCCCACCACCACCACCCCATGGCTTCCCACACTTGGTGTCCATACGTTTGTTCTCTACCTCTGTGTCTCTATTTCTTCCCTGCAAACCAGTTCATCTGTACCATTTTTTTAGGTTCCACATATATGCATTAATACACAATATTTGTTTTCCTCTTTCTGACTTACTTCATTCTGTATGACAGTCTCTCGATCCATCGATGTCTCTACAAATGACCCAGTTTCATTCCTTTTTATGACCGAGTAATATTCCATTTCATATATGTACCACATCTTTATCCATTCATCTGTCTGTGGGCATTTAGGTTGCTTCCATTACCTGGCTATTGTAAATAGTGCTGCAACGAACATTGTGGTGAATGTGCCTTTTTGATGTACGGTTTTCTCTGGGTATATGCCCAGAAGTGGGATTGCTTGATCAGATGGTAATTCTATTTCTAGTTTTTTTAAGGAAACTCCATACTGTTCTCCATAGTGACTGTATCAATTTACATTCCCACCAATAGTGGAAGTGGGCTCCTTTTGTCCACACCCTCCCCAGAATTGGTTGTTTGCAGATTTTCTGATGATGCCGATTCTAACAGGTGTGAGGTGATACCTCATTGTAGTTTTGATTTGCATTTCTCTAATAATTAGTGCTGTTGAGCAGCTTTTCATGTGCATCTTGGCCATCTCTGTGTCTCCTTTGAAGAAACGTCTCATTAGATCTTCTGCCCATTTTTTTGGGTTGTTTGTTTTTTTAATATTAAGCTTCATGAGCTGTTTATATATATTGGAGATTAAACCTCTGTCCATTGATTCGTCTGCAACGATTTTCGCCCATTCTGTAAGATGCCTTTTTCCATTGCCATTTTTTTTAACAAAAAAGGAAAGAAAGGAAAAGAAGCAGAACACTAATGTGCGTAAAATATGCCTTTTGAAATGGTCATTTTGAAATATGGACATCCTTTGAATTTTTTGGTCGATATGTGACCCCAGGATTTGTTTTCAGGGCAGGTGTCATTTACAGGCCTGCAATGATTTTGAATATTAACTGACCATTTGCATTGGGATTAAAGCTGCTGTTGTGTGAAACGGCCACAAGGTGGCAGCAGTTCACCCTTACCAAATCTGGTCACTAGGGCAAGAGAGGCTCAGTGGAAGTGGTGTTCTAGATTGGAGTTTAGAATGGAATGTGCCAGGAGAAAGCCCCTCACGTTTGTCTCACTAATTCTTGTTCGTGTTTTTAATTTAAGTTTTTATTTTTTATTACAGCAAGTTTGATTACAATGTTTGGCTTGTTGTAGGTGTGGAAGATGTGGTTCTTTTACACATATACAGATGTCTGTTCTTCCTGGGATCCTTTTCCCATGTACGTTATGACAGAATGTTGAGTAGTCCTCTCTTGGTATTCTGTAGCTCTTTGGTGATTATACATGTCACCTGTGTTTGTATATGTCTGTTCACCCCGATATCGTAATGAAACCAATCCTCACACCTTTCCATTGGTGAACCATAAGTGTGTTTAATGAATCTGTGATTGCCCTTCTCTGTGGAAATATCTGCCCTGGTATCCATTTTTACGTAACACCTATAAGTGATATGATATGATATGTGTCTTTCACTTTCTGACTTAATACAAGTCACGTGATTACTTCTAGACTCATCTACGGTGCTGCAAATGGCATTGTGTCATTTTTTCCCTTGGCTTCTCTTCTGCCTTAGCGGGGTCCATTTTCAACAATGTGATTCCCTGAGGGTTGTGGATTAGCTGACCTGGGCAGCCTTACCCTGCCGGCCCGCCCTCCGCAGGTGTGCCTCGTTGAGGTCAATATAAACAGAGCTCCAGGCAGCAATAGCCCCTGAAGCTGTGCCTGACTTCATATTATCTGCCCCGTCAGCAGTCTCGGGGCTGTGCTGGTGCGAGGGAGTGAGGGGCCACAGCTTTGTGGGTGGCCCGGTGTGAGTGGGGATCTGCTGGCCTTTCTGCAGGAGTTGCCAGGCTGCCGCCTGTAAAGAAGAGGATGTGTCACCCACACCTTCCGCTGGAATTTCTCTCCGGTCAGAGGTGAGGAAGGAAAAAAGCAGTGGGGGCCGGGACAGGAGGGGTATCTCAGGCAGGGCAATGGAAAGATTCTGGAAGAGCGCCCGGGGCCAGGAGAACCCTGGCTGGTCTGCAGGCACCAAGTTGGCCTGCGTGCTGTCGCTGGTGTGGCTCCACGGTCCTTCCTCTAGGCTTTCAAGCCCTTGTACATATTCAGGTGTTTTACCTGGAAAGGGTGGGAACAGTTCAGCAGCAGCTGGCCTGGGGCTCAGCTCACGTTTACTCACAGATGCCTCGGCAAGGTCCACCAGCTTTGCAATGAGGACGCTCCTTGCGTGGGTGTTGGGTTGCTGGCTGTATGGGAGATGGTTCCCCACCTCTGACCAATTTCAGAATTGTTTACCACAGGAGAAAGTGCCCTGATAGGGTTTTCCTCTGTATAACTCGTGGGTTCAAGTTTTTTTTATTTTATGGTTCAAGTTAGATTTTATTCCTCATTTATGTATTTATAGATATAAGCATGGAAATAATTCATTCCTATAAATACATCTGTGTGAATGGAAGAAATTTTTCTGTTTTATATTTAAATTTTATAATTAAAATTTGGAAATTTAAATTTATTTATTTTTTTATACAGCAGGTTATTATTAGTTATGTATTTTATGCATATACATGTATTCAGGTCAATCCCATCTCCAAACTCATCCCACCACCACCACCACCCCATGGCTTCCCACACTTGGTGTCCATACGTTTGTTCTCTACCTCTGTGTCTCTATTTCTTCCCTGCAAACCAGTTCATCTGTACCATTTTTAGGCTCCACATATATGCATTAATATACAATATTTGTTTTCCTCTTTCTGACTTACTTCATTCTGTATGACAGTCTCTCGATCCATCGATGTCTCTACAAATGACCCAGTTTCATTCCTTTTTATGGCCGAGTAATATTCCATTTCATATATGTACCACATCTTTATCCATTCATCTGTCTGTGGGCATTTAGGTTGCTTCCATTACCTGGCTATTGTAAATAGTGCTGCAACGAACATTGTGGTGAATGTGCCTTTTTGATGTACGGTTTTCTCTGGGTATATGCCCAGAAGTGGGATTGCTTGATCAGATGGTAATTCTATTTCTAGTTTTTTTAAGGAAACTCCATACTGTTCTCCATAGTGACTGTATCAATTTACATTCCCACCAATAGTGGAAGAGGGCTCCTTTTGTCCACACCCTCCCCAGAATTGGTTGTTTGTAGATTTTCTGATGATGCCGATTCTAACAGGTGTGAGGTGATACCTCATTGTAGTTTTGATTTGCATTTCTCCAATAATTAGTGCTGTTGAGCAGCTTTTCATGTGCATCTTGGCCATCTCTGTGTCTCCTTTGAAGAAACGTCTCTTTAGATCTTCTGCCCATTTTTTTGGGTTGTTTGTTTTTTTAATATTAAGCTGCATGAGCTGTTTATATATATTGGAGATTAAACCTCTGTCCATTGATTCGTCTGCAACAATTTTCGCCCATTCTGAGGGATGCCTTTTTCCATTCCCGTGTTTTTTAACAAAAAAGGAAAGAAAGGAAAAGAAGCAGAACACTAATGTGCGTAAAATATGCCTTTTGAAACGGTCGTTTTGAAATATGGACGTCCTTTGAATTTTTTGGTCGATATGTGACTCCAGGATTTGTTTTCAGGGCAGGTGTCATTTACAGGCCTGCAATGATTTTGAATATCCACTGACCATTAGCGTTGGGATTAAACCTGCTGTTGTGTGAGACGGCCACAAGGTGGCAGCAGTTCACCCTTACCAAATCTGGTTACTAGGGCAAGAGAGCCTCAGTGGAAGTGGTGTTCTAGATTGGAGTTTAGAATGGAATGTGCCAGGAGAAAGCCCCTCACGTTTGTCTCACTACTTCTTGTTCGTGTTTTTAATTTAATTTTTTATTTTTTATTACAGCAAGTTTGATTACAATGTTTGGCTTGCTGTAGGTGGGGAAGATGTGGTTCTTTTACACATATACAGATGTCTGTTCTTCCTGGGATCCTTTTCCCATGTACGTTATGACAGAATGTTGAGTAGTCCTCTCTTGGTATTCTGTAGGTCTTTGGTGATTATATATGTCACCTGTGTTTGTATATGTCTGTTAACCCCGATATCGTAATGAAACCAATCCTCACACCTTTCCATTGGTGAACCATAAGTGTGTTTAATGAATCTGTGATTGCCCTTCTCCGTGGAAATATCTGCCCTGGTATCCATTTTTAGGTTACACCTATAAGTGATATGTGTCTTTCACTTTCTGACTTACTACAAGTCACGTGATTAATTCTAGACTCATCTACGGTGCTGCAAATGGCATTGTGTCCTTTTTTCCCTTGGCTTCTCTTCTGCCTTAGCGGGGTCCATTTTCAACAATGTGATTCCCTGAGGGTTGTGGATTAGCTGACCTGGGCAGCCTTACCCTGCCGGCCCGCCCTCCCCAGGTGTGCCTCTTTGAGGTCAATATAAACAGCGCTCAAGGCAGCAATAGCCCCTGAATCTGTGCCTGACTCCATATTCTCTGCCTCGTCAGCAGTCTCGGGGCTTTGCTGGTGGGAGGGACTGAGGGGCCACAGCTTTGTGGGTGGCCCGGTGTGAGTGGGGTTCTGCTGACCTTTCTGCAGGAGTTGCCAGGCTGCCGCCTGTAAAGAAGAGGTTGTGTCACCAATACCTTCCGCTGGAATTTCTCTCCGGACAGAGGTGAGGAAGGAAAAAAGCAGTGTGGGCCGGGACAGGAGTGGTATCTCAGGCAGGGCAATTTTAAGCTTCTGGAAGAGCGCCCGGGGCCAGGACCACCCTGGCTGGCCTGCAGGCACCAAGTTGGCCTGCGTGCTGTCGCTGGTGTGGCTCCACGGTCCTTCCTCTAGGCTTTCAAGCCCTTGTACATATTCAGGTGTTTTACCTGGAAAGGGTGGGAACAGTTCAGCAGCAGCTGGCCTGGGGCTCAGCTCACGTTTACTCACAGATGCCTCGGCACGGTCCCCCAGCTTTGCAATGAGGACGCTCCTTGCGTGGGGGGTGGGTTGCTGGCTGTATGGGAGATGGTTCCCCACCTCTGACCAATTTCATGATTGTTTACCGCTGGAGCAAGTGCCGTGATAGGGTTTTCCTCTGTATAACTCGTGGGTTCACTTTTTTTTTTCTTTTATGGTTCAAGTTAGATTTTATTCCTCTTTTATGTATTTATAAATATAAGCATGGAAATAATTCATTCCTATAAATACATCTGTGTGACGGGAAGAATATTTTCTGTATTATTTTTAAATTTTAATTTTTAAAATTTTGAAATTTAATTTTATTTATGTTTTTATACAGCAAGTTATTATTAATTATGTATTTTATGCATATACATATATACAGGTCAATCCCAATCTCCCAACTCATCCCACCACCACCACCCCATGGCTTCCCACACTTGGTGTCCATACGTTTGTTCTCTACCTCTGTGTCTCTATTTCTTCCCTGCAAACCAGTTCATCTGTACCATTTTTTTAGGTTCCACATATATGCATTAATACACAATATTTGTTTTCCTCTTTCTGACTTACTTCATTCTGTATGACAGTCTCTCGATCCATCGATGTCTCTACAAATGACCCAGTTTCATTCCTTTTTATGACCGAGTAATATTCCATTTCATATATGTACCACATCTTTATCCATTCATCTGTCTGTGGGCATTTAGGTTGCTTCCATTACCTGGCTATTGTAAATAGTGCTGCAATGAACATTGTGGTGAATGTGCCTTTTTGAAATACGGTTTTCTCTGGGTATATGCCCAGAAGTGGGATTGCTGGATCAGATGGTAATTCTATTTCTAGGTTTTTTAAGGAAACTCCATACTGTTCTCCATAGTGACTGTATCAATTTACATTCCCACCAATAGTGGAAGAGGGCTCCTTTTGTCCACACCCTCCCCAGAATTGGTTGTTTGTAGATTTTCTGATGATGCCGATTCTAACAGGTGTGAGGTGATACCTCATTGTAGTTTTGATTTGCATTTCTCTAATAATTAGTGCTGTTGAGCAGCTTTTCATGTGCGTCTTGGCCATCTCTGTGTCTCCTTTGAAGAAACGTCTCTGTTGATCTTCTGCCCATTTTTGTATTGTGTTGTTTGTTTTTTTTAATATTAAGCTGCATGAGTTGTTTATATATATTGGAGATTAAACCTCTGTCCATTGATTCGTCTGCAACGATTTTCGCCCATTCTGAGGGATGCCTTTTTCCATTCCCGTGTTTTTTAACAAAAAAGGAAAGAAAGGATAAGAAGAAGAACACTAATGTGCGTAAAATATGCCTTTTGAAACGGTTGTTTTGAAATATGGACGTCCTTTGAATTTTTTGGTCGATATGTGACCCCAGGATTTGTTTTCAGGGCAGGTGTCATTTACATGCCTGCAATGATTTTGAATATCAACTGACCATTAGCGCTGGGATTAAAGCTGCTGTTGTGTGAAACGGCCACAAGGTGGCAGCAGTTCACCCTTATGAAATCTGGTTACTAGGGCAAGAGAGCCTCAGTGGAAGTGGTGTTCTAGATTGGAATTTAGAATGGAATGTGCCAGGAGAAAGCCCCTCACGTTTGTCTCACTACATCTTGTTCGTGTTTTTAATTTAATTTTTTTTTTTTACAGCAAGTTTGATTACAATGTTTGTCTTGTTGTAGGTGTGGAAGATGTGGTTCTTTTACACATATACAGATGTCTGTTCTTCCTGGGATCCTTTTCCCATGTACGTTTTGACAGAATGTTGAGTAGTCCTCTCTTGGTATTCTCTAGGTCTTTGGTGATTATATATGTCACCTGTGTTTGTATATGTCTGTTAACCGCGATATCGTAATGAAACCAATCCTCACACCTTTCCATTGGTGAACCAAAAGTTTGTTTAATAAATCTGTGATTGCCCTTCTCCGTGGAAATATCTGCCCTGGTATCCATTTTTAGGTAACACCTATAAGTGATATGATATGAGTCTTTCACTTTCTGACTTACTACAAGTCACGTGATTACTTCTAGACTCATCTACGGTGCTGCAAATGGCATTGTGTCCTGTTTGCCCTTGGCTTCTCTTCTGCCTTAGCGGGGTCCATTTTCAACAATGTGATTCCCTGAGGGTTGTGGATTAGCTGACCTAGGCAGCCTTACCCTGCCGGCCCGCCCTCCCCAGGTGTGCCTCATTGAGGTCAATATAAACAGCGCTCCAGGCAGCAATAGCCCCTGAAGCTGTGCCTGACTCCATATTCTCGGCCCCGTCAACAGTCTCGGGGCTGTGCTGGTGGGAGGGAGTGAGGAGCCACAGCTTTGTGGGTGGCTCGGTGTGAGTGGGGTTCTGCTGGCCTTTCTGCAGGAGTTGCCAGGCTGCCGTCTGTAAAGAACAGGTTGTGTCACCCATACCTTCCGCTGGAATTTGTCTCCGGACAGAGGTGAGGAAGGAAAAAAGCAGTGGGGGCCGGGACAGGAGTGGTATGTCAGGCAGGGCAATGGAAAGCTTCTGGAAGAGCGCCCGGGGCCAGGACCACCCTGGCTGCCATGCAGGCACCAAGTTGGCCTGCGTGCTGTCGCTGGTGTGGCTCCACGGTCCTTCCTCTAGGCTTTCAAGCCCTTGTACATATTCAGGTGTTTTAGCTGGAATGGGTGGGAACAGTTAAGCAGCAGCTGGCCTGGGACTCAGCTCACCTTTACTCACAGATGCCTCGGCACGGTCCCCCAGCTTTGCAATGAGGACGCTCCTTGCGTGGCGGGTGGGTTGCTGGCTGTATGGGAAATGATTCCCCACCTCTGACCAATTTCAGAATTGTTTACCACTGGAGCAAGTGCCCTGATAGGGTTTTCCTCTGTATAACTCGTGGGTTCAGGATTTTTTTTTCTTTTATGGTTCAAGTTAGATTTTATTCCTCTTTTATGTATTTATAGATATAAGCATGGAAATAATTCATTCCTATAAATACATCTGTGTGACAGGAAGAACTTTTTTCTGTTTTATTTTTAAATTTTATTTTTTAAAATTTTGAAATTTAATTTTATTTATTTTTTTATACAGCACGTTATTATTAGTTATGTATTTTATGCATATACATGTATACAGGTCAATCCCAAACTCCCAACTAATCCCACCACCACCACCCCATGGCTTCCCACACTTGGTGTCCATACGTTTGTTCTCTACCTCTGTGTCTCTATTTCTTCCCTGCAAACCAGTTCATCTGTACCATTTTTAGGCTCCACATATATGCGTTAATATACAATATTTGTTTTCCTCTTTCTGACTTACTTCATTCTGTATGACAGTCTCTCGATCCATCGATGTCTCTACAAATTACACAGTTTCATTCCTTTCTATGGCCGAGTAATATTCCATTTTATATATGTACCACATCTTTATCCATTCATCTGTCTGTGTGCATTTAGGTTGCTTCCATTACCTGGCTATTGTAAATAGTGCTGCAACGAAGATTGTGGTGAATGTTCCTTTTTGAAATACGGTTTTCTCTGGGTATATGCCCAGAAGTGGGATTGCTGGATCATATGGTAATTCTATTTCTAATTTTTTTTAAGGAAACTCTATACTGTTCTCCATAGTGACTGTATCAATTTACATTCCCACCAATAGTGGAAGAGGGCTCCTTTTGTCCACACCCTCCCCAGAATTGGTTGTTTGTAGATTTTCTGATGATGCCGATTCTAACAGGTGTGAGGTGATACCTCATTGTAGATTTGATTTGCATTTCTCTAATAATTAGTGCTGTTGAGCAGCTTTTCATGTGCCTCTTGGCCATCTCTGTGTCTCCTTTGAAGAAACGTCTCTTTAGATCTTCTGCCCATTTGTTTTGGGTTGTTTGTTTTTTTAATATTAAGCTGCATGAGTTGTTGATATATTTTGGAGATTAAACCTCTGTCCATTGATTCGTCTGCAACGATTTTCGCCCATTCTGAGGGATGCCTTTTTCCATTCCCGTGTTTTTTAACAAAAAAGGAAAGAAAGCAAAAGAAGCAGAACACTAATGTGCGTAAAATATGCCTTTTGAAACGGTCGTTTTGAAATATGGACGTCCTTTGAATTTTTTGGTCCATATGTGACCCCAGGATTTGTTTTCAGGGCAGGTGTCATTTACAGGCCTGCAATGATTTTGAATATCAACTGACCATTAGCGTTGGGATTAAAGCTGCTGTTGTGTGAAACGGCCACAAGGTGGCAGCAGTTCACCCTTACCAAATCTGGTTACTAGGGCAAGAGAGCCTCAGTGGAAGTGGTGTTCTAGATTGGAGTTTAGAATGGAATGTTCCAGGAGAAAGCCCCTCACGTTTGTCTCACTACTTCTTGTTCGTGTTTTTAATTTAATTTTTTATTTTTTATTACAGCAATTTGATTACAATGTTTGGCTTGTTGTAGGTGTGGAAGATGTGGTTCTTTTACACATATACAGATGTCTGTTCTTCCTGGGATCCTTTTCCCATGTACGTTATGACAGAATGTTGAGTAGTCCTCTCTTGGTATTCTGTAGGTCTTTGGTGATTATATATGTCACCTGTGTTTGTATATGTCTGTTAACCGCGATATCGTAATGAAACCAATCCTCACACCTTTCCATTGGTGAACCATAAGTTTGTTTAATGAATCTGTGATTGCCGTTCTCCGTGGAAATATCTGCCCTGGTATCCATTTTTAGGTAACACCTATAAGTGATATGATATGATATGTGTCTTTCACTTTCTGACTTACTACAAGTCACGTGATTACTTCTAGACTCATCTACGGTGCTGCAAATGGCATTGTGTCCTTTTTTCCCTTGGCTTCTCTTCTGCCTTAGCGGGGTCCATTTTCAACAATGTGATTCCCTGAGGGTTGTGGATTAGCTGACCTGGGCAGCCTTACCCTGCCGGCCCGCCCTCCCCAGGTGTGCCTCGTTGAGGTCAATATAAACAGAGCTCCAGGCAGCAATAGCCCCTGAAGCTGTGCCTGACTCCATATTCTCTGCCCCGTCAGCAGTCTCGGGGCTGTGCTGGTGGGAGGGAGTGAGGGGCCACAGCTTTGTGGGTGGCCCGGTGTGAGTGGGGTTCTGCTGTCCTTTCTGCAGGAGTTGACATGCTGCCGCCTGTAAAGAAGAGGTTGTGTCACCCATACCTTCCGTTGGAATTTCTCTCCGGACAGAGGTGAGGAAGGAAAAAACAGTGGGGTCCGGGACAGGAGGGGTATCTCAGGCAGGGCAATGGAAAGCTTCTGGAAGAGCGCCCGGGGCCAGGACCACCCTGGCTGCCATGCAGGCACCAAGTTGGCCTGCGTGCTGTCGCTGGTGTGGCTCCACGGTCCTTCCTCTAGGCTTTCAAGCCCTTGTACATATTCAGGTGTTTTAGCTGGAAAGGGTGGGAACAGTTCAGCAGCAGCTGGCCTGGGACTCAGCTCACCTTTACTCACAGATGCCTCGGCACGGTCCCCCAGCTTTGCAATGAGGACGCTCCTTGCGTGGCGGGTGGGTTGCTGGCTGTATGGGAGATGATTCCCCACCTCTGACCAATTTCAGAATTGTTTACCACTGGAGCAAGTGCCCTGATAGGGTTTTCCTGTGTATAACTCGTGGGTTCAGGATTTTTTTTTCTTTTATGGTTCAAGTTAGATTTTATTCCTCTTTTATGTATTTATAGATATAAGCATGGAAATAATTCATTCCTATAAATACATCTGTGTGACAGGAAGAACTTTTTTCTGTTTTATTTTTAAATTTTATTTTTTAAAATTTTGAAATTTAATTTTATTTATTTTTTTATACAGCACGTTATTATTAGTTATGTATTTTATGCATATACATGTATACAGGTCAATCCCAAACTCCCAACTCATCCCACCACCACCACCCCATGGCTTCCCACAGTTGGTGTCCATAGGTTTGTTCTCTACCTCTCTGTCTCTATTTCTTCCCTGCAAACCAGTTCATCTGTACCATTTTTAGGCTCCACATATATGCGTTAATAGACAATATTTGTTTTCCTCTTTCTGACTTACTTCATTCTGTATGACTGTCTCTCGATCCATCGATGTCTCTACAAATGACCCAGTTTCATTCCTTTCTATGGCCGAGTAATATTCCATTTTATATATGTACCACATCTTTATACATTCATCTGTCTGTGCGCATTTAGGTTGCTTCCATTACCTGGCTATTGTAAATAGTGCTGCAACGAACATTGTGGTGAATGTGCCTTTTTGATGTACGGTTTTCTCTGGGTATATGCCCAGAAGTGGGATTGCTTGATCAGATGGTAATTCTATTTTTAGATATTTTAAGGAAACTCCATACTGTTCTCCATAGTGACTGTATCAATTTACATTCCCACCAATAGTGGAAGAGGGCTCCTTTTGTCCACACCCTTCCCAGAATTGGTTGTTTGTAGATTTTCTGATGATGCCGATTCTAACAGGTGTGAGGTGATACCTCATTGTAGTTTTGATTTAAATTTCTCTAATAATTAGTGCTGTTGAGCAGCTTTTCATGTGCGTCTTGGCCATCTCTGTGTCTCCTTTGAAGAAACGTCTCTTTAGATCTTCTGCCCATTTTTTTTTGGGTTGTTTGTTTTTTTAATATTAAGCTGCATGAGCTGTTTATATATATTGGAGATTAAACCTCTGTCCATTGATTCGTCTGAAACGATTTTCGCCCATTCTGAAGGATGCCTTTTTCCATTCCCGTGTTTTTTAACAAAAAAGGAAAGAAAGGAAAAGAAGCAGAACACTAATGTGCGTAAAATATGCCTTTTGAAACAGTCGTTTTGAAATATGGACGTCCTTTGAATTTTTTGGTCGATATGTGACCCCAGTATTTGTTTTCAGGGCAGGTGTCATTTACAGGCCTGCAATGATTTTGAATATCAACTGACCATTAGCGTTGGGATTAAAGCTGCTGTTGTGTGAAACGGCCACAAGGTGGCAGCAGTTCACCCTTACCAAATCTGGTTACTAGGGCAAGAGAGCCTCAGTGGAAGTGGTGTTCTAGATTGGAGTTTAGAATGGAATGTGCCAGGAGAAAGCCCCTCACGTTTGTCTCACTAATTCTTGTTCGTGTTTTTAATTTAATTTTTTATTTTTTCTTACAGCAAGTTTGATTACAATATTTGGCTTGTTGTAGGTGTGGAAGACGTGGTTCTTTTACACATATACAGATGTCTGTTCTTCCTGGGATCCTTTTCCCATGTACGTTATGACAGAATGTTGAGTAGTCCTCTCTTGGTATTCTGTAGGTCTTTGGTGATTATATATGTCACCTGTGTTTGTATATGTGTGTTAACCCCGATATCGTAATGAAACCAATCCTCACACCTTTCCATTGGTGAACCATATGTTTGTTTAATGAATCTCTGATTGCCCTTCTCCGTGGAAATATCTGCCCTGGTATCCATTTTTAGGTAACACCTATAAGTGATATGATATGATATGTGTCTTTCACTTTCTGACTTACTACAAGTCACGTGATTACTTCTAGACTCATCTACGGTGCTGCAAATGGCATTGTGTCCTTTTGTCCCTTGGCATCTCTTCTGCCTTAGCGGGGTCCATTTTCAACAATGTGATTCCCTGAGGGTTGTGGATTTAGCTGACCTGGGCAGCCTTACACTGCTGCCCCGCCCTCCCCAAGTGTGCATCTTTGAGATCAATATAAACAGCGCTCCAGGCAGCAATAGCCCCTGAAGCTGTGCCTGACTCCATATTCTCTGCCCCGTCAGCAGTCTCGGGGCTGTGCTGGTGGGAGGGAGTGAGGGGCCACAGCTTTGTGGGTGGCCCGGTGTGAGTGGGGTTCTGCTGGCCTTTCTGCAGGAGTTGCCAGGCTGCCGCCTGTAAAGAAGAGGATGTGTCACCCATACCTTCCGCTGGACTTTCTCTCTGGACAGAGGTGAGGAAGGAAAAAAGCAGTGGGGTTCGGGACAGGAGGGGTATCTCAGGCAGGGCAATGGAAAGCTTCTGGAAGAGCGCCCGGGGCCAGGACCACCCTGGCTGGCCTGCAGGCACCAAGTTGGCCTGCGTGCTGTTGCTGGTGTGGCTCCACCGTCCTTCCTCTAGGCTTTCAAGCCCTTGTACATATTCAGGTGTTTTACCTGGAAAGGGTGGAAACAGTTCAGCAGCAGCTGGCCTGGGGCTCAGCTCACGTTTACTCAGAGATGCCTCGGCACGGTCCCCCAGCTTTGCAATGAGGACGCTCCTTGCGTGGGGGGTGGATTGCTGGCTGTATGGGAGATTGTTCCCCACCTCTGACCAATTTCAGAATTGTTTACCGCTGGAGCAAGTGCCGTGATAGGGTTTTCCTCTGTATAACTCGTGGGTTCAGGTTTTTTTTTCTTTTATGGTTCAAGTTAGATTTTATTCCTGTTTTATGTATTTATAGATATAAGCATGGAAATAATTCATTCCTATAAATACATCTGTGTGACGGGAAAACTTTTTTCTGTTTTATTTTTAAATTTTATTTTTTAAAATTTTGAAATTTAATTTTATTTTTTTTATACAGCACCTTATTATTAGTTATGTATTTTATGCATATACATGTATACAGGTCAATCCCAAACTCCCAACTCATCCCACCACCACCACCCCTTGGCTTCCCACACTTGGTGTCCATACGTTTGTTCTCTACCTCTGTGTCTGTATTTCTTCCCTGCAAACCAGTTCATCTGTACCATTTTTAGGCTCCACATATATGCGTTAATATACAATATTTCTTTTCCTCTTTCTGACTTACTTCATTCTGTATGACAGTCTCTCGATCCATCGATGTCTCTACAAATGACCCAGTTTCATTCCTTTTTATGGCCGAGTAATATTCCATTTTATATATGTACCACATCTTTATCCATTCATCTCTCTGTGCGCATTTAGGTGGCTTCCATTACATGGCTATTGTAAATAGTGCTGCAACGAACATTGTGGTGAATGTGCCTTTTTGATTTACGGTTAGCTCTGGGTATATGCCCAGAACTGGGATTGCTGGATCAGATGATAATTCTATTTCGAGATTTTTTAAGGAAACTCCATACTGTTCTCCATAGTGACTGTATCAATTTACATTCCCACCAATAGTGGAAGAGGGCTCCTTTTGTCCACACTCTCCCCAGAATTGGTTGTTTGTAGATTTTCTGATGATGCCGATTCTAACAGGTGTGAGGTGATACCTCATTGTAGTTTTGATTTAAATTTCTCTAATAATTAGTGCTGTTGAGCAGCTTTTCATGTGCGTCTTGGCCATCTCTGTGTCTCCTTTGAAGAAACGTCTCTTTAGATCTTCTGCCCATTTTTGTATTGGGTTGTTTGTTTTTTAAATATTAAGCTGCATGAGCTGTTTATATATATTGGAGATTAAACCTCTGTCCATTGATTCGTCTGCAACGATTTGCGCCCATTCTGAGGGATGCCTTTTTCCATTACCGTGTTTTTTAACAAAAAACGAAAGAAAGGAAAAGAAGCAGAACACTAATGTGCGTAAAATATGCCTTTTAAACGGTCGTTTTGAAATATGGACGTCCTTTGAATTTTTTGTCGATATTTGACCCCAGGATTTGTTTTCAGGGCAGGTGTTATTTACAGGCCTGCAATGATTTTGAATATCAACTGACCAGTAGTGTTGGGATTAAAGCTGCTGTTGTGTGAAACGGCCACAAGGTGGCAGCAGTTCACCCTTACCAAATCTGGTTACTAGGGCAAGAGAGCCTCAGTGGAAGTGGTGTTCTAGATTGGAGTTTAGAATGGAATGTGCCAGGAGAAAGCCCCTCACGTTTGTCTCACTATTTCTTGTTCGTGTTTTTAATTTAATTTTTTTATTTTTTCTTACAGCAAGTTTGATTACAATATTTGGCTTGTTGTAGGTGTGGAAGATGTGGTTCTTTTACACATATACAGATGTCTGTTCTTCCTGGGATCCTTTTCCCATGTACGTTATGACAGAATGTTGAGTAGTCCTCTCTTGGTATTCTGTAGGTCTTTGGTGATTATATATGTCACCTGTGTTTGTATATGTCTGTTAACCCCGATATCGTAATGAAACCAATCCTCACACCTTTCCATTGGTGAACCATAAGTTTGTTTAATGAATCTCTGATTGCCCTTCTCCGTGGAAATATCTGCCCTGGTATCCATTTTTAGGTAACACTTATAAGTGATATGATATGATATGTGTCTTTCACTTTCTGACTTACTACAAGTCACGTGATTACTTCTAGACTCATCTACGGTGCTGCAAATGGCATTGTGTCCTTTTTTCCCTTGGCTTCTCTTCTGCCTTAGCGGGGTCCATTTTCAACAATGTGATTCCCTGAGGGTTGTGGATTTAGCTGAGCAGGGCAGCCTTACACTGCTGCCCCGCCCTCCCCAGGTGTGCATCTTTGAGGTCAATATAAACAGCGCTCCAGGCAGCAATAGCCCCTGCAGCTGTGCCTGACTCCATATTCTCTGCCCCGTCAGCAGTCTCGGGGCTGTGCTGGTGGGAGGGAGTGAGGGGCCACAGCTTTGTGGGGGGCCCGGTGTGAGTGGGGTTCTGCTGGCCTTTCTGCAGGAGTTGCCATGCTGCCGCGTGTAAAGAAGAGGTTGTGTCACCCATACCTTCGGTTGGAATTTCTCTCCGGACAGAGGTGAGGAAGGAAAAAAGCTGTGGGGTCCGGGACAGGAGGGGTATCTCAGGCAGGGCAATGGAAAGCTTCTGGAAGAGCGCCCGGGGCCAGGACCACCCTGGCTGGCCGGCAGGCACCAAGTTGACCTGCGTGCTGTCGCTGGTGTGGCTCCACGGTCCTTCCTCTAGGCTTTCAAGCCCTTGTACATATTCAGGTGTTTTACCTGGAAAGCGTGGGAACAGTTCAGCAGCAGCTGGCCTGGGGCTCAGCTCACGTTTACTCACAGATGCCTCGGCACGGTCCCCCAGCTTTGCAATGAGGACGCTCCTTGCGTGGGGGGTGGGTTGATGGCTGTATGGGAGATGGTTCCCCACCTCTGACCAATTTCAGAATTGTTTACCACTGGAGCAAGTGCCCTGATAGGGTTTTCCTCTGTATAACTCGTGGGTTCAGGTTTTTTTTTTCTTTTATGGTTCAAGTTAGATTTTATTCCTCTTTTATGTATTTATAGATATAAGCATGGAAATAATTCATTCCTATAAGTACATCTGTGTGACGGGAAGAAATTTTTTCTGTTTTATTTTTAAATTTTATTTTTTAAAATTTTGAAATTTAATTTTATTTATTATTTTATACAGCATATTATTATTAGTTTTGTATTTTATGCATATACATGTATACAGGTCAATCCCAAACTCCCAACTCATCCCACCACCACCACCCCATGGCTTCCCACACTTGGTGTCCATACGTTTGTTCTCTACCTCTATGTCTCTATTTCTTTCCTGCAAACCAGTTCATCTGTACCATTTTTAAGCTCCACATATATGCATTAATGTACAATATTTGATTTCCTCTTTCTGACTTACTTCATTCTGTATGACATTCTCTCGATCCATCGATGTCTCTACAAATGACCCAGTTTCTTTCCTTTTTATGGCCGAGTAATATTCCATTTTATATATGTAACACATCTTTATCCATTCATCTGTCTGTGGGCATTTAGGTTGCTTCCATTACCTGGCTATTGTAAATAGTGCTGCAACGAAGATTGTGGTGAATGTGCCTTTTTGAAATACGGTTTTCTCCGGGTATATGCCCAGAAGTGGGATTGCTGGATCATATGGTAATTCTATTTCTAATTTTTTTTAAGGAAACTCCATACTGTTCTCCATAGTGACTGTATCAATTTACATTCCACCAATAGTGGAAGAGGGCTCCTTTTGTCCACACCCTCCCCAGAATTGGTTGTTTGTAGATTTTCTGATGATGCCGATTCTAACAGGTGTGAGGTGATACCTCATTGTAGTTTTGATTTGCATTTCTCTAATAATTAGTGCTGTTGAGCAGCTTTTCATGTGCCTCTTGGCCATCTCTCTGTCTCCTTTGAAGAAACGTCTCTTTAGATCTTCTGCCCATTTGTTTTGGGTTGTTTGTTTTTTTAATATTAAGCTGCATGAGTTGTTGATATATTTTGGAGATTAAACCTCTGTCCATTGATTCGTCTGCAACGATTTTCGCCCATTCTGAGGGATGCCTTTTTCCATTCCCGTGTTTTTTAACAAAAAAGGAAAGAAAGCAAAAGAAGCAGAACACTAATGTGCGTAAAATATGCCTTTTGAAACGGTCGTTTTGAAATATGGACGTCCTTTGAATTTTTTGGTCGATATGTGACCCCAGGATTTGTTTTCAGGGCAGGTGTCATTTACAGGCCTGCAATGATTTTGAATATCAACTGACCATTAGCACTGGGATTAAAGCTGCTGTTGTGTGAAACGGCCACAAGGTGGCAGCAGTTCACCCTTACCAAATCTGGTTACTAGGGCAAGAGAGCCTCAGTGGAAGTGGTGTTCTAGATTGGAGTTTAGAATGGAATGTGCCAGGAGAAAGCCCCTCACGTTTGTCTCACTACTTCTTGTTCGTGTTTTTAATTTAATTTTTTATTTTTTATTACAGCAAGTTTGATTACAATGTTTGGCTTGTTGTAGGTGTGGAAGATGTGGTTCTTTTACACATATACAGATGTCTGTTCTTCCTGGGATCCTTTTCCCATGTACGTTATGACAGAATGTTGAGTAGTCCTCTCTTGGTATTCTGTAGGTCTTTGGTGATTATATATGTCACCTGTGTTTGTATATGTCTGTTAACCGCGATATCGTAATGAAACCAATCCTCACACCTTTCCATTGGTGAACCATAAGTTTGTTTAATGAATCTGTGATTGCCGTTCTCCGTGGAAATATCTGCCCTGGTATCCATTTTTAGGTAACACCTATAAGTGATATGATATGATATGTGTCTTTCACTTTCTGACTTACTACAAGTCACGTGATTACTTCTAGACTCATCTACGGTGCTGCAAATGGCATTGTGTCCTTTTTTCCCTTGGCTTCTCTTCTGCCTTAGCGGGGTCCATTTTCAACAATGTGATTCCCTGAGGGTTGTGGATTAGCTGACCTGGGCAGCCTTACTCTGCCGGCCCGCCCTCCCCAGGTGTGCCTCGTTGAGGTCAATATAAACAGCGCTCCAGGCAGCAATAGCCCCTGAAGCTGTGCCTGACTCCATATTCTCTGCCCCGTCAGCAGTCTCGGGGCTGTGCTGGTGGGAGGGAGTGAGGGGCCACAGCTTTGTGGGTGGCCCGGTGTGAGTGGGGTTCTGCTGGCCTTTCTGCAGGAGTTGCCATGCTGCCGCCTGTAAAGAACAGGTTGTGTCACCCATACCTTCCGTTGGAATTTCTCTCCGGACAGAGGTGAGGAAGGAAAAAAGCATTGGGGTCCGGGACAGGAGGGGTATCTCAGGCAGGGCAATGGAAAGCTTCTGGAAGAGCGCCCGGGGCCAGGACCACCCTGGCTCGCCGGCAGGCACCAAGTTGACCTGCGTGCTGTCGCTGGTGTGGCTCCACGGTCCTTCATCTAGGCTTTCAAGCCCTTGTACATATTCAGGTGTTTTACCTGGAAAGGGTGGGAACAGTTCAGCAGCAGCTGGCCTGGGGCTCAGCTCACGTTTACTCACAGATGCCTCGGCACGGTCCCCCAGCTTTGCAATGAGGACGCTCCTTGCGTGGGGGGTGGGTTGATGGCTGTATGGGAGATGGTTCCCCACCTCTGACCAATTTCATAATTGTTTACCACTGGAGCAAGTGCCCTGATAGGGTTTTCCTCTGTATAACTCGTGGGTTCAGATTTTTTTTTCTTTTATGGTTCAAGTTAGATTTTATTCCTCTTGTATGTATTTATAGATATAAGCATGGAAATAATTCATTCCTATAAGTACATCTGTGTGACGGGAAGAACTTTTTTCTGTTTTATTTTTAAATTTTATTTTTTAAAATTTTGAAATTTAATTTTATTTATTTCTTTTATACAGCACGTTATTATTAGTTATGTATTTTATGCATATACATGTACACAGGTCAATCCCAAACTCCCAACTCATCCCACCACCACCACCCCATGGCTTCCCACCCTTGGTGTCCATACGTTTGTTCTCTACCTCTGTGTCTCTATTGCTTCCCTGCAAACCAGTTCATCGGTACCATTTGTAGGCTCCACATATATGCATTAATATACAATATTTGTTTTCCTCTTTCTGACTTACTTCATTCTGTATGACAGTCTCTCGATCCATCGATGTCTCTACAAATGACCCAGTTTCATTCCTTTTTATGGCCGAGTAATATTCCATTTCATATATGTACCACATCTTTATCCATTCATCTGTCTGTGGTCATTTAGTTTGCTTCCATTACCTGGCTATTGTAAATAGTGCTGCAACGAACATTGTGGTGAATGTGCCTTTTTGATTTACAGTTTTCTCTGGGTATATGCCCAGAAGAGGGATTGCTGGATCAGATGGTAATTCTATTTCTAGTTTTTTTAAGGAAACTCCATACTGTTCTCCATAGTGACTGTATCAATTTACATTCCCACCAATAGTGGAAGAGGGCTCCTTTTGTCCACACCCTCCCCAGAATTAGTTGTTTGTAGATTTTCTGATGATGCCGATTCTAACAGGTGTGAGGTGATACCTCATTGTAGTTTTGATTTGCATTTCTCTAATAATTAGTGCTGTTGAGCAGCTTTTCATGTGCATCTTGGCCATCTGTGGGTCGCCTTTGAAGAAACATCTCTTTAGATCTTCTGCCCATTTTTGTATTGGGTTGTTTGTTTTTTTAATATTAAGCTGCATGAGTTGTTTATATATATTGGAGATTAAACCTCTGTCCATTGATTCGTCTGCAACGATTTTCGCCCATTCTGAGGGATGCCTTTTTCCATTCCCGTGTTTTTTAACAAAAAAGGAAAGAAAGGAAAAGAAGCAGAACACTAATGTGCGTAAAATATGCCTTTTGAAACGGTTGTTTTGAAATATGGACGTCCTTTGAATTTTTTGGTCGATATGTGACCCCAGGATTTGTTTTCAGGGCAGGTGTCATTTACAGGCCTGAAATGATTTTGAATATCAACTGACCATTAGCGCTGGGATTAAAGCTGCTGTTGTGTGAAACGGCCACAAGGTGGCAGCAGTTCACCCTTACCAAATCTGGTTACTAGGGCAAGAGAACCTCAGTGGAAGTTGTGTTCTAGATTGGAATTTAGAATGGAATGTGCCAGGAGAAAGCCCCTCACGTTTGTCTCACTACATGTTGTTCTTGTCTTTAATTTAATTTTTTTTATTTTTTATTACAGCAAGTTTGATTACAATGTTTGGCTTGTTGTAGGTGTGGAAGATGTGGTTCTTTTACACATATATAGATGTCGGTTCTTTCTGGGATCCTTTTCCCATGTACGTTATGACAGAATGTTGAGTAGTCATCTCTTGGTATTCTGTAGGTCTTTGGTGATTATATATGTCACCGGTGTTTGTATATGTCTGTTAACCCCGATATCGTAATGAAGCCAATCCTCACACCTTTCCATTGGTGAACCATAAGTTTGTTTAATGAATCTGTGATTGCCCTTCTCCGTGGAAATATCTGCCCTGGTATCCATTTTTAGGTAACACCTATAAGTGATATGATATGACATGTGTCTTTCACTTTCTGACTTACTACAAGTCACGTGATTACTTCTAGACTCATCTATGGTGCTGCAAATGGCATTGTGTCCTTTTTTCCCTTGGCTTCTCTTCTGCCTTAGCGGGGTCCATTTTCAACAATGTGATTCCCTGAGGGTTGTGGATTAGCTGACCTGGGCAGCCTTACCCTGCCGGCCCGCCCTCCCCAGGTGTGCCTCATTGAGGTCAATATAAACAGCGCTCCAGGCAGCAATAGCCCCTGAAGCTGTGCCTGACTCCATATTCTCTGCCCCGTCAGCAGTCTCGGGGCTGTGCTGGTGGGAGGGAGTGAGGGGTCACAGCTTTGTGGGTGGCCCGGTGTGAGTGGGGTTCTGCTGGCCTTTCTGCAGGAGTTGCCAGGCTGCCGCCTGTAAAGAAGAGGTTGTGTCACCCATACCTTCCGTTGGAATTTCTCTCCGGACAGAGGTGAGGAAGGAAAAAAGCAGTGGGGTCCGGGACAGGAGGGGTATCTCAGGCAGGGCAATGGAAAGCTTCTGGAAGAGCGCCCGGGGCCAGGACCACCCTGGCTGGCCGGCAGGCACCAAGTTGACCTGCGTGCTGTCGCTGGTGTGGCTCCACGGTCCTTCCTCTAGGCTTTCAAGCCCTTGTACATATTCAGGTGTTTTACCTGGAAAGGGTGGGAACAGTTCAGCAGCAGCTGGCCTGGGGCTCAGCTCACGTTTACTCACAGATGCCTCGGCACGGTCCCCCAGCTTTGCAATGAGGACGCTCCTTGCGTGGGGGGTGGGTTGATGGCTGTATGGGAGATGGTTCCCCACCTCTGACCAATTTCATAATTGTTTACCACTGGAGCAAGTGCCCTGATAGGGTTTTCCTCTGTATAACTCGTGGGTTCAGATTTTTTTTTTTCTTTTATGGTTCAAGTTAGATTTTATTCCTCTTGTATGTATTTATAGATATAAGCATGGAAATAATTCATTCCTATAAGTACATCTGTGTGACGGGAAGAACTTTTTTCAGTTTCATTTTTAAATTTTATTTTTTAAAATTTTGTAATTTAATTTTATTTATTTTTTTATACAGCACGTTATTATTAGTTATGTATTTTATGCATATACCTGTACACAGGTCAATCCCAAACTCCCAACTCATCCCACCACCACCACCCCATGGCTTCCCACACTTGGTGTCCATACGTTTGTTCTCTACCTCTGTGTCTCTATTTCTTCCCTGCAAACCAGTTTACTTGTACCATTTTTAGGCTCCACATATATGCGTTAATATACAATATTTGTTTTCCTCTTTCTGACATACTTCATTCTGTATGACAGTCTCTCGATCCATCGATGTCTCTACAAATGACCCAGTTTCATTCCTTTTTATGGACGAGTAATATTCCGTTTCATATATGTACCACATCTTTATCCATTCATCTGTCTGTGGGCATTTAGGTTGCTTCCATTACCTGGCTATTGTAAATAGTGCTGCAATGAACATTGTGGTGAATGTGCCTTTTTGAAATACGGTTTTCTCTGGGTATATGCCCAGAAGTGGGATTGCTGGATCAGATGGTAATTCTATTTCTAGTTTTTTTAAGGAAACTCCATACTGTTCTCCATAGTGACTGTATCAATTTACATTCCCACCAATAGTGGAAGAGGGCTCCTTTTGTCCACACCCTCCCCAGAATTGGTTGTTTGCAGATTTTCTGATGATGCCGATTCTAACAGGTGTGAGGTGATACCTCATTGTAGTTTTGATTTGCATTTCTCTAATAATTAGTGCTGTTGAGCAGCTTTTCATGTGCGTCTTGGCCATCTCTGTGTCTTCTTTGAAGAAACGTCTCTTTAGATCTTCTGCCCATTTTTGTATTGGGTTGTTTGTTTTTTTAATATTAAGCTGCATGAGTTGTTTATATAAACTGGAGATTAAACCTCTGTCCATTGATCCATCTGTAAAGATTTTCGCCCATTCTGAGGGATGCCTTTTTCCATTCCCGTGTTTTTTAACAAAAAAGGAAAGAAAGGAAAAGAAGCAAAACACTAATGTGTGTAAAATATGCCTTTTGAAACGGTCGTTTTGAAATATGGACGTCCTTTGAATTTTTTGGTCGATATGTGACCCCAGGATTTGTTTTCAGGGCAGGTGTCATTTACAGGCCTGCAATGATTTTGAATATCAACTGACCATTAGCGTTGGGATTAAAGCTGCTGTTGTGTGAAACGGCCACAAGGTGGCAGCAGTTCACCCTTACCAAATCTGGTTACTAGGGCAAGAGAGCCTCAGTGGAAGTGGTGTTCTAGATTGGAGTTTAGAATGGAATGTTCCAGGAGAAAGCCCCTCACGTTTGTCTCACTACTTCTTGTTCGTGTTTTTAATTTAATTTTTTATTTTTTATTACAGCAAGTTTGATTACAATGTTTGGCTTGTTGTAGGTGTGGAAGATGTGGTTCTTTTACACATATACAGATGTCTGTTCTTCCTGGGATCCTTTTCCCATGTACGTTATGACATAATGTTGAGTAGTCCTCTCTTGGTATTCTGTAGGTCTTTGGTGATTATATATGTCACCTGTGTTTGTATATGTCTGTTAACCGCGATATCGTAATGAAACCAATCCTCACACCTTTCCATTGGTGAACCATAAGTTTGTTTAATGAATCTGTGATTGCCGTTCTCCGTGGAAATATCTGCCCTGGTATCCATTTTTAGGTAACACCTCTAAGTGATATGATATGATATGTGTCTTTCACTTTCTGACTTACTACAAGTCACGTGATTACTTCTAGACTCATCTACGGTGCTGCAAATGGCATTGTGTCCTTTTTTCCCTTGGCTTCTCTTCTGCCTTAGCGGGGTCCATTTTCAACAATGTGATTCCCTGAGGGTTGTGGATTAGCTGACCTGGGCAGCCTTACCCTGCCGGCCCGCCCTCCCCAGGTGTGCCTCGTTGAGGTCAATATAAACAGCGCTCCAGGCAGCAATAGCCCCTGAAGCTGTGCCTGACTCCATATTCTCTGCCCCGTCAGCAGTCTCGGGGCTGTGCTGGTGGGAGGGAGTGAGGGGCCACAGCTTTGTGGGTGGCCCGGTGTGAGTGGGGTTCTGATGGCCTTTCTGCAGGAGTTGCCATGCTGCCGCCTGTAAAGAAGAGGTTGTGTCACCCATACCTTCCGTTGGAATTTCTCTCCGGACAGAGGTGAGGAAGGAAAAAAGCAGTGGGGTCCGGGACAGGAGGGCTATCTCAGGCAGGGCAATGGAAAGCTTCTGGAAGAGCGCCCGGGGCCAGGACCACCCTGGCTGGCCGGCAGGCACCAAGTTGACCTGCGTGCTGTCGCTGGTGTGGCTCCACGGTCCTTCCTCTAGGCTTTCAAGCCCTTGTACATATTCAGGTGTTTTACCTGGAAAGGGTGGGAACAGTTCAGCAGCAGCTGGCCTGGGGCTCAGCTCACGTTTACTCACAGATGCCTCGGCACGGTCCCCCAGCTTTGCAATGAGGACGCTCCTTGCGTGGGGGGTGGGTTGATGGCTGTATGGGAGATGGTTCCCCACCTCTGACCAATTTCATAATTGTTTACCACTGGAGCAAGTGCCCTGATAGGGTTTTCCTCTGTATAACTCGTGGGTTCAGATTTTTTTTTCTTTTATGGTTCAAGTTAGATTTTATTCCTCTTGTATGTATTTATAGATATAAGCATGGAAATAATTCATTCCTATAAGTACATCTGTGTGACGGGAAGAACTTTTTTCTGTTTTATTTTTAAATTTTATTTTTTAAAATTTTGAAATTTAATTTTATTTATTTTTTTATACAGCACGTTATTATTAGTTATGTATTTTATGCATATACATGTACACAGGTCAATCCCAAACTCCCAACTCATCCCACCACCACCACCCCATGGCTTCCCACCCTTGGTGTCCATACGTTTGTTCTCTACCTCTGTGTCTCTATTGCTTCCCTGCAAACCAGTTCATCGGTACCATTTGTAGGCTCCACATATATGCATTAATATACAATATTTGTTTTCCTCTTTCTGACTTACTTCATTCTGTATGACAGTCTCTCGATCCATCGATGTCTCTACAAATGACCCAGTTTCATTCCTTTTTATGGCCGAGTAATATTCCATTTCATATATGTACCACATCTTTATCCATTCATCTGTCTGTGGGCATTTAGTTTGCTTCCATTACCTGGCTATTGTAAATAGTGCTGCAACGAACATTGTGGTGAATGTGCCTTTTTGATTTACAGTTTTCTCTGGGTATATGCCCAGAAGAGGGATTGCTGGATCAGATGGTAATTCTATTTCTAGTTTTTTTAAGGAAACTCCATACTGTTCTCCATAGTGACTGTATCAATTTACATTCCCACCAATAGTGGAAGAGGGCTCCTTTTGTCCACACCCTCCCCAGAATTAGTTGTTTGTAGATTTTCTGATGATGCCGATTCTAACAGGTGTGAGGTGATACCTCATTGTAGTTTTGATTTGCATTTCTCTAATAATTAGTGCTGTTGAGCAGCTTTTCATGTGCATCTTGGCCATCTGTGGGTCGCCTTTGAAGAAACATCTCTTTAGATCTTCTGCCCATTTTTGTATTGGGTTGTTTGTTTTTTTAATATTAAGCTGCATGAGTTGTTTATATATATTGGAGATTAAACCTCTGTCCATTGATTCGTCTGCAACGATTTTCGCCCATTCTGAGGGATGCCTTTTTCCATTCCCGTGTTTTTTAACAAAAAAGGAAAGAAAGGAAAAGAAGCAGAACACTAATGTGCGTAAAATATGCCTTTTGAAACGGTCGTTTTGAAATATGGACGTCCTTTGAATTTTTTGGTCGATATGTGACCCCAGGATTTGTTTTCAGGGCAGGTGTCATTTACAGGCCTGAAATGATTTTGAATATCAACTGACCATTAGCGCTGGGATTAAAGCTGCTGTTGTGTGAAACGGCCACAAGGTGGCAGCAGTTCACCCTTACCAAATCTGGTTACTAGGGCAAGAGAGCCTCAGTGGAAGTTGTGTTCTAGATTGGAATTTAGAATGGAATGTGCCAGGAGAAAGCCCCTCACGTTTGTCTCACTACATGTTGTTCTTGTCTTTAATTTAATTTTTTTTATTTTTTATTACAGCAAGTTTGATTACAATGTTTGGCTTGTTGTAGGTGTGGAAGATGTGGTTCTTTTACACATATATAGATGTCTGTTCTTTCTGGGATCCTTTTCCCATGTACGTTATGACAGAATGTTGAGTAGTCATCTCTTGGTATTCTGTAGGTCTTTGGTGATTATATATGTCACCGGTGTTTGTATATGTCTGTTAACCCCGATATCGTAATGAAGCCAATCCTCACACCTTTCCATTGGTGAACCATAAGTTTGTTTAATGAATCTGTGATTGCCCTTCTCCGTGGAAATATCTGCCCTGGTATCCATTTTTAGGTAACACCTATAAGTGATATGATATGACATGTGTCTTTCACTTTCTGACTTACTACAAGTCACGTGATTACTTCTAGACTCATCTACGGTGCTGCAAATGGCATTGTGTCCTTTTTTTCCTTGGCTTATCTTCTGCCTTAGCGGGGTCCATTTTCAAGAATGTGATTCCCTGAGGGTTTTGGATTAGCTGACCTGGGCAGCCTTACTCTGCTGGCCCGCCCTCCCCAGGTGTGCCTCGTTGAGGTCAATATAAACAGAGCTCCAGGCAGCAATAGCCCCTGAAGCTGTGCCTGACTCCATATTCTCTGCCCCGTCAGCAGTCTCGGGGCTGTGCTGGTGGGAGGGAGTGAGGGGCCACAGCTTTGTAGGTGGCCCGGTGTGAGTGGGGATCTGCTGGCCTTTCTGCAGGAGTTACCAGGCTGCCGCCTGTAAAGAAGAGGTTGTGTCACCCATACCTTCCGCTGGAATTTCTCTCCGGACAGAGGTGAGGAAGGAAAAAAGCAGTGGGGGCCGGGACAGGAGGGGTATCTCAGGCAGGGCAATGGAAAGCTTCTGGAAGAGCGCCCGGGGCCAGGACCACCCTGGCTGGCCTGCAGGCACCAAGTTGGCCTGCGTGCTGTCGCTGGTGTGGCTCCACGGTCCTTCCTCTAGGCTTTCAAGCCCTTGTACATATTCAGGTGTTTTCCCTGGAAAGGGTGGGAACAGTTCAGCAGCAGCTGGCCTGGGGCTCAGCTCACTTTTACTCACAGATGCCTCGGCACGGTCCCCCAGCTTTGCAATGAGGACGCTCCTTGCGTGAGGTGTGGGTTGCTGGTTGTATGGGAGATGGTTCCCCACCTCTGACCAATTTTAGAATTGTTTAACACTGGAGCAAGTGCCCTGATAGGGTTTTCCTCTGTATAACTCGTAGGTTTATGTTTTTTTTTTCTTTTATTGTTCAAGTTAGATTTTATTCCTATTTTATGTATTTGTAGATATAAGCATGGAAATAATTCACTCATATAAATACATCTGTGTGACGGGAAGAACATTTTTCTGTTTTATTTTTAAATTTTATTTTTTAAAATTTTGAAATTTAATTTTATTTATTTTTTTTATACAGCACGTTTTTATTAGTTACGTATTTTATGCATATACATGTATACAGGTCAATCCCAATCTCCCAACTCATCCCACCACCACCACCCCATGGCTTCCCACACTTGGTGTCCATACGTCTGTTCTCTACCTCTGTGTCTCTATTTCTTCCCTGCAAACCAGTTCATCTGTACCATTTTTAGGCTCCACATATATGCATTAATATACAATATTTGTTTTCCTCTTTCTGACTTACTTCATTCTGTATGACAGTCTCTCGATCCATCGATGTCTCTACAAATGACCCAGTTTCATTCCTTTTTATGGCCGAGTAATATTCCATTTTATATATGTACCACATCTTTATCCATTCATCTGTCTGTGGGATTTAGGTTGCTTCCATTACCTGGCTATTGTAAATAGTGCTGCAACGAACATTGTGGTGAATGTGCCTTTTTGAAATACGGTTTTCTCTGGGTATATGCCCAGAAGTGAGATTGCTGGATCATATGGTAATTCTATTTCTAGTTTTTTTAAGGAAACTCCATACTGTTCTCCATAGTGACTGTATCAATTTACATTCCCACCAATAGTGGAAGAGGGCTCCTTTTGTCCACACCCTCCCCAGAATTGGTTGTTTGTAGATTTTCTGATGATGCCGATTCTAACAGGTGTGAGGTGATACCTCATTGTAGTTTTGATTTGCGTTTCTCTGATAATTAGTGCTGTTGAGCAGCTTTTCATGTGCGTCTTGGCCATCTCTGTGTCTTCTTTGAAGAAACGTCTCTTTATATCTTCTGCCCATTTTTGTATTGGGGTGTTTGTTTATTTAATATTAAGCTGCATGAGCTGTTTATATATATTGGAGATTAAACCTCTGTCCTTTGATTCGTCTGCAACGATTTTCGCCCATTCTGAGGGATGCCTTTTTCCATTCCTGTGTTTTTTAACAAAAAAGGAAAGAAAGGAAAAGAAGCAGAACACTAATGTGCGTAAAATATGCCTTTTGAAACGGTCGTTTTGAAATATGGACGTCCTTTGAATTTTTTGGTCGATATGTGACCCCAGGATTTGTTTTCAGGGCAGGTGTCATTTACAGGCCTGAAATGATTTTGAATATCAACTGACCATTAGCACTGGGATTAAAGCTGCTGTTGTGTGAAACGGCCACAATGTGGCAGCAGTTCACCCTTACCAAATCTGGATACTAGGGCAAGACAGCCTCAGTGGAAGTATTGTTCTAGATTGGAATTTAGAATGGAATGTGCCAGGAGAAAGCCCCTCATGTTTGTCTCACTACATCTTGTTTGTGTTTTTAATTTAATTTTTTTTATTTTTTATTACAGCAAGTTTGATTACAATGTTTGGCTTGTTGTAGGTGTGGAAGATGTGGTTCTTTTACACATATACAGATGTCTGTTCTTCCTGGGATCCTTTTCCCATGTACGTTATGACAGAATGTTGAGTAGTCCTCTCTTGGTATTCTGTAGGTCTTTGGTGATTATATATGTCACCTGTGTTTGTATATGTCTGTTAACCCCGATATCGTAATGAAACCAATCCACACAACTTTCCATTGGTGACCAATAAGTTTGTTTAATGAATCTGTGATTGCCCTTCTCCGTGGAAATATCTGCCCTGGTATCCATTTTTAGGTAACACCTATAAGTGATATGATATGATATGTGTCTTTCACTTTCTGACTTACTACAAGTCACGTGATTACTTCTAGACTCATCTACGGTGCTGCAAATGGCATTGTGTCCTTTTTTCCCTTGGCTTCTCTTCTGCCTTAGCGAGGTCCATTTTCAACAATGTGATTCCCTGAGGGTTGTGGATTAGCTGACCTGGGCAGCCTTACCCCGCCGGCCCTCCCTCCCCAGGTGTGCCTCGTTGAGGTCAATATAAACAGAGCTCCAGGCAGCAATAGCCCCTGAAGCTGTGCCTGACTCCATATTCTCTGCCCCGTCAGCAGTCTCGGGGCTGTGCTGGTGGGAGGGAGTGAGGGGTCACAGCTTTGTGGGTGGCCCGGTGTGAGTGGGGTTCTGCTGGCCTTTCTGCAGGAGTTGCCAGGCTGCCGCCTGTAAAGTAGAGGATGTGTCACCCATACCTTCCGCTGGAATTTCTCTCCGGACAGAGGTGAGGAAGGAAAAAAGCAGTGGGGGCCGGGACAGGAGGGGTATCTCAGACAGGGCAATGGAAAACTTCTGGAAGAGCGCCCGGGGCCAGGACCACCCTGGCTGGCCTGCAGGCACCAAGTTGGCCTGCGTGCTGTCGCTGGTGTGGCTCCACGGTCCTTCCTCTAGGCTTTCAAGCCCTTGTACATATTCAGGTGTTTTACCTGGAAAGGGTGGGAACAGTTCAGCAGCAGCTGGCCTGGGGCTCAGCTCACGTTTACTCACAGATGCCTCGGCACGGTCCCCCACCTTTGCAATGAGGACGCTCCTTTTGTGGGGGTTGGGTTGCTGGCTGTATGGGAGATGGTTCCCCACCTCTGACCAATTTCAGAATTGTTGACCACTGGAGCAAGTGCCCTGATAGGGTTTTCCTCTGTATAACTCGTGGGTTCAGGTTTTTTTTTTCTTTTATTGTTCAAGTTAGATTTTATTCCTCTTTTATGTATTTATAGATATAAGCATGGAAATAATTCATTCCTATAAATACATCTGTGTGACGGGAAGAACTTTTTTCTGTTTTATTTTTAAATTTTATTTTTTAAAATTTTGAAATTTAATTTTATTTATTTTTTTTATACAGCACGTTATTATTAGTTACGTATTTTATGCATATACATGTATACAGGTCAATCCCAATCTCCCAACTCATCCCACCACCACCACCCCATGGCTTCCCACACTTGGTGTCCATACGTTTGTTCTCTACCTCTGTGTCTCTATTTCTTCCCTGCAAACCAGTTCATCTGTACCATTTTTAGGCTCCACATATATGCATTAATATACAATATTTGTTTTCCCCTTTCTGACTTACTTCATTCTGTATGACAGTCTCTCGATCCATCGATGTCTCTACAAATGACCCAGTTTCATTCCTTTTTATGGCCGAGTAATATTCCATTTTATATATGTACCACATCTTTATCCATTCATCTGTCTGTGGGCATTTAGGTTGCTTCCATTACCTGGCTATTGTAAATAGTGCTGCAACGAATATTGTGGTGAGTGTGTCTTTTTGAAATACGGTTTTCTCTGGGTATATGCCCAGAAGTGGGATTGCTGGATCAGATGGTAATTCTATTTCTATTTTTTTTAAGGAAACTCCATACTGTTCTCCATAGTGACTGTATCAACTTACATTCCCACCAATAGTGGACGAGGGCTCCTTTTGTCCACACCCTCCCCAGAATTGGTTGTTTGTAGATTTTCTGATGATGCCGATTCTAACAGTTGTGAGGTGATACCTCATTGTAGTTTTGATTTGCATTTCTCTAATAATTAGTGCTGTTGAGCAGCTTTTCATGTGCGTCTTGGCCATCTCTGTGTCTCCTTTGAAGAAACGTCTCTTTAGATCTTATGCCCATTTTTTTGGGGCTTGTTTGTTTTTTTAATATTAAGCTGCATGAGCTGTTTATATATATTGGAGATTAAACCTCTGTCCATTGATTCGTCTGCAACGATTTTCGCCCATTCTGAGGGATGCCTTTTTCCATTCCCGTGTTTTTTAACAAAAAAGGAAAGAAAGGAAAGAAGCAGAACGCTAATGTGCGTAAAATATGCCTTTTGAAATGGTCGTTTTGAAATATGGACGTCCTTTGAATTTTTTGGGCGATATGTGACCCCAGGATTTGTTTTCAGGGCAGGTGTCATTTACAGGCCTGCAATGATTTTGAATATCAACTGACCATTAGTGCTGGGATTAAAGCTGCTGTTGTGTGAAACGGCCACAAGGTGGCAGCAGTTCACCCTTACCAAATCTGGTTACTAGGGCAAGAGAGCCTCAGTGGAAGTGGTGTTCTAGATTGGAATTTAGAATGGAATGTGCCAGGAGAAAGCCCCTCACGTTTGTCTCACTACATGTTGTTCGTGTCTTTAATTTATTTTTTTTTTATATTTTATTACAGCAAGTTTGATTACAATGTTTGGCTGGTTGTAGGTGTGGAAGATGTGGTTCTTTTACACATATACAGATGACTGTTCTTCCTGGGATTCTTTTCCCATGTACGTTTTGACAGAATGTTGAGTAGTCCTCTCTTGGTATTCTGTAGGTCTTTGGTGATTATATATGTCACCTGTCTTTGTATATGTCTGTTAACCCCGATATCATAATGAAAGCAATCCACACAACTTTCCATTGGTGACCAATAAGTTTGTTTAATGAATCTGTGATTGCCCTTCTCCGTGGAAATATCTGCCCTGGTATCCATTTTTAGGTAACACCTATAAGTGATATGATATGATATGTGTCTTTCACTTTCTGACTTACTACAAGTCACGTGATCACTTCTAGACTCATCTACGGTGCTGCAAATGGCATTGTGTCCTTTTTTCCCTTCGCTTCTCTTCTGCCTTAGCGGGGTCCATTTTCAACAATGTGATTCCCTGAGGGTTGTGGATTAGCTGACCTGGGCAGCCTTACCCTGCCGGCCCGCCCTCCCCAGGTGTGCCTCGATGAGGTCAATATAAACAGAGCTCCAGGCAGCAATAGCCCCTGAAGCTGTGCCTGACTCCGTATTCTCTGCCCCGTCAGCAGTCTCGGGGCTGTGCTGGTGGGAGGGAATGAGGGGCCACAGCTTTGTGGGTGGCCCGGTGTGAGTGGGGTTCTGCTGGCCTTTCTGCAGGAGTTGCCAGGCTGCCGCCTGTAAAGAAGAGGATGTGTCACCCATACCTTCCGCTGGAATTTCTCTCCGGACAGAGGTGAGGAAGGAAAAAAGCAGTGGGGGCCGGGACAGGAGGGGTATCTCAGGCAGGGCAATGGAAAGCTTCTGGAAGAGCGCCCGGGGCCAGGACCACCCTGGCTGGCCTGCAGGCACCAAGTTGGCCTGCGTGCTGTCGCTGGTGTGGCTCCACGGTCCTTCCTCTAGGCTTTCAATCCCTTGTACATATTCAGGTGTTTTACCTGGAAAGGGTGGGGACAGTTCAGCAGCAGCTGGCCTGGGGCTCAGCTCACGTTTACTCACAGATGCCTCGGCACAGTCCCCCACCTTTTCAAAGAGGACGCTCCTTGTGTGGGGGGTGGGTTGCTGGCTGTATGGGAGATGGTTCCCCACCTCTGACCTATTTCAGAATTGTTTACCGCTGGAACAAGAGCGGTGATAGGGTTTTCCTCTCTATATCACGTGGGTTCACTTTTTTTTCTTTTATGATTCAAGTTAGATTTTATTCCTCTTTTATGTATTTATAAATATAAGCATGGAAATAATTCATTCCTATAAATACATCTGTGTGACGGGAAGAATTTTTTCTGTTTTATTTTTAAATTTTATTTTTTAAAATTTTGGAAATTAATTTTATTTATGTTTTTATACAGCAGGTTATTATTAGTTATGTATTTTATGCATATACATGTATACAGGTCAATCCCAATCTCCCAACTCATCCCACCACCACCACCCCATGGCTTCCCACACTTGGTGTCCATACGTTTGTTCTCTACATCTGTGTCTCTATTTCTTCCCTGCAAACCAGTTCATCTGTACCATTTATTTAGGTTCCACATATATGCATTAATATACAATATTTGTTTTCCTCTTTCTGACTTACTTCATTCTGTATGTCAGTCTCTCGATCCATCGATGTCTCTACACATGAACCAGTTTCATTCCTTTTTATGGCCGAGTAATATTCCATTTCATATAGGTACCACATGTTTATCAATTCATCTATCTGTGGGCATTTAGGTTGCTTCCATAACCTGGCAATTGCAAATAGTGCTGCAATGAACATTGTGGTGAATGTGCCTTTTTGATTTACGGTTTTCTCTGGGTATATGCCCAGAAGTGGGATTGCTGGATCAGATGGTAATTCTATTTCTAGTTTTTTTAAGGAAACTCCATACTGTTCTCCATAGAGACTGTATCAATTTACATTCCCACCAGTAGTGGAAGAGGGCTCCTTTTGTCCACACCCTCCCCAGAATTGGTTGTTTGTAGATTTTCTGATGATGCCGATTCTAACAGGTGTGAGGTGATACCTCATTGTAGTTTTGATTTGCATTTCTCTAATAATTACTGCTGTTGAGCAGCTTTTCATGTGCGTCTTGGCCATCTCTGTGTCTCCTTTGAAGAAACGTCTCTTTAGATCTTCTGCCCATTCTTTTGGGGTTGTTGGTTTTTTTTAATAATAAGCTGCATGTGCTGTTTATATATATTGGAGATTAAACCTCTGTCCATTGATTCGTCTGCAACGATTTTCGCCCATTCTGTGGGATGCCTTTTTCCATTCCCGTGTTTTTTAACAAAAAAGGAAAGAAAGGAAAAGAAGCAGAACACTAATGTGCGTAAAATATGCCTTTTGAAACGGTCATTTTGAAATATGGACGTCCTTTGAATTTTTTGGTCGATATGTGACCCCAGGATTTGTTTTCAGGGCAGGTGTCATTTACAGGCCTGCAATGATTTTGAATATCAACTGACCATTAGCGCTGGGATTAAAGCTGCTGTTGTGTGAAACGGCCACAAGGTGGCAGCAGTTCACCCTTACCAAATCTGGATACTAGGGCAAGAGAGCCTCAGTGGAAGTGGTGTTCTAGATTGGAATTTAGAATGGAATGTGCCAGGAGAAAGCCCCTCACGTTTGTCTCACTACATCTTGTTCGTGTTTTTAATTTAATTTTTTTTATTTTTTATTACAGCAAGTTTGATTACAATGTTTGGCTTGTTGTAGGTGTGGAAGATGTGGTTCTTTTACACATATACAGATGTCTGTTCTTCCTGGGATCCTTTTCCCATGTACGTTATGACAGAATGTTGAGTAGTCCTCTCTTGGTATTCTGTAGGTCTTTGGTGATTATATATGTCACCTGTGTTTGTATATATCTGTTAACCCCGATATCATAATGAAAGCAATCCACACAACTTTCCATTGGTGACCAATAAGTTTGTTTAATGAATCTGTGATTGCCCTTCTCCGTGGAAATATCTGCCCTGGTATCCATTTTTAGGTAACACCTATAAGTGATATGATATGATATGTGTCTTTCACTTTCTGACTTACTACAAGTCACGTGATTACTTCTAGACTCATCTACGGTGCTGCAAATGGCATTGTGTCCTTTTTTCCCTTGGCTTCTCTTCTGCCTTAGCGAGGTCCATTTTCAACAATGTGATTCCCTGAGGGTTGTGGATTAGCTGACCTGGGCAGCCTTACCCTGCCGGCCCTCCCTCCCCAGGTGTGCCTCGTTGAGGTCAATATAAACAGAGCTCCAGGCAGCAATAGCCCCTGAAGCTGTGCCTGACTCCATATTCTCTGCCCCGTCAGCAGTCTCGGGGCTGTGCTGGTGGGAGGGAGTGAGGGGCCACAGCTTTGTGGGTGGCCCTGTGTGAGTGGGATTCTGCTGGCCTTTCTGCAGGAGTTGCCAGGCTGCCGCCTGTAAAGAAGAGGATGTGTCACCCATACCTTCCGCTGGAATTTCTCTCCGGACAGAGGTGAGGAAGGAAAAAAGCAGTGGGGGCCGGGACAGGAGGGGTATCTCAGGCAGGGCAATGGAAAGCTTCTGGAAGAGCGCCAGGGTCCAGGACCACCCTGGCTGGCCTGCAGGCACCAAGTTGGCCTGCGTGCTGTCGCTGGTGTGGCTCCACGGTCCTTCCTCTAGGCTTTCAAGCCCTTGTACATATTCAGGTGTTTTACCTGGAAAGGGTGGGGACAGTTCAGCAGCAGCTGGCCTGGGGCTCAGCTCACCTTTACTCACAGATGCCTCGGCACGGTCCCCCAGCTTTGCAATGAGGACGCTCCTTGCGTGGGGGGTGGGTTGCTGGCTGTATGGGAGATGGTTCCCCACCTCTGACCAATTTCAGAATTGTTGACCGCTGGAGCAAGTGCCGTGATAGGGTTTTCCTCTGTATAACTCGTGGGTTCACTTTTTTTTTCTTTTATCGTTCAAGTTAGATTTTATTCCTCTTTTATGTATTTATAGATATAAGCATGGACATAATTCATTCCTATAAATACATCTGTGTGACGGGAAGAACTTTTTTCTGTTTTATTTTTAAATTTTATTTTTTAAAATATTGAAATTTAATTTTATTTATATTTTTTATACAGCACGTTATTATTAGTTATGTATTTTATGCATATACATGTATACAGGTCAATCCCAAACTCTCAACTCATCCCACCACCACCACCCCATGGCTTCCCACACTTGGTGTCCATACGTTTGTTCTCTACCTCTGTGTCTCTATTTCTTCCCTGCAAACCAGTTCATCTGTACCAGTTTTAGGCTCCACATATATGCATTAATACACAATATTTGTTTTCCTCTTTCTGACTTACTTCATTCTGTTTGACAGTCTCTCGATCCATCGATGTCTCTACAAATGACCCAGTTTCATTCCTTTTTATGGCCGTGTAATATTCCATTTTATATATGTACCACATCTTTATCCATTCATCTGTCTGTGGGCATTTAGGTTGCTTCCATTACCTGGCTATTGTAAATAGTGCTGCAACGAACATTGTGGTGAATGTGCCTTTTTGAAATACGTTTTTCTCTGGGTATATGCCCAGAAGTGGGATTGCTGGATCAGATGATAATTCTATTTCTAGTTTTTTTAAGGAAACTCCATACTGTTCTCCATAGTGGCTGTATCAATTTACATTCCCACCAATAGTGGAAGAGGGCTCCATTTGTCCACAACCTCCCCAGAATTGGTTGTTTGCAGATTTCCTGATGATGCTGATTCTAACAGGTGTGAGGTGATACCTCATTGTAGTTTTGATTTGCATTTCTCTAATAATTACTGCTGTTGAGCAGCTTTTCATGTGCGTCTTGGCCATCTCTGTGTCTCCTTTGAAGAAACGTCTCTTTAGATCTTCTGCCCATTTTTTTGGGGGTTGTTTGTTTTTTTAATATTAAGCTGCATGAGCTGTTTATATATATTGGAGATTAAACCTCTGTCCATTGATTCGTCTGCAACGATTTTCGCCCATTCTGAGGGATGCCTTTTTCCATTCCGGTGTTTTTTAACAAAAAAGGAAAGAAAGGAAAAGAAGCAGAACACTAATGTGCGTAAAATATGCCTTTTGAAACGGTCGTTTTGAAATATGGACGTCCTTTGAATTTTTTGGTCGATATGTGACCCCAGGATTTGTTTTCAGGGCAGGTGTCATTTACAGGCCTGCAATGATTTTGAATATCAACTGACCATTAGCGCTGGGATTAAAGCTGCTGTTGTGTGAAACGGCCACAAGCTGGCAGCAGTTCACCCTTACCAAATCTGGTTACTAGGGCAAGAGAGCCTCAGTGGAAGTGGTGTTCTAGATTGGAGTTTAGAATGGAATGTGCCAGGAGAAAGCCCCTCACGTTTGTCTCACTACTTCTTGTTCGTGTTTTTAATTAATTTTTTTATTTTTTATTACAGCAAGTTTGATTACAATGTTTGGCTTGTTGTAGGTGTGGAAGATGTGGTTCTTTTACACATATACAGATGACTGTTCTTCCTGGGATCCTTTTCCCATGTACGTTATGACAGAATGTTGAGTAGTCCTCTCTTGCTATTCTGTAGGTCTTTGGTGATTATATATGTCACCTGTGTTTGTATATGTCTGTTAACCCCGATATCGTAGTGAAACCAATCCTCACACATTTCCATTGGTGAACCATAAGTTTGTTTAATGAATCTGTGATTGCCCTTCTCCGTGGAAATATCTGCCCTGGTATCCATTTTTAGGTAACACCTATAAGTGATATGATATGATATGTGTCTTTCACCTTCTGACTTACTATAAGTCACGTGATTACTTCTAGACTCATCTACGGTGCTGCAAATGGCATTGTGTCCTTTTTTTCCTTGGCATCTCTTCTGCCTTAGCGGGGTCCATTTTCAACAATATGATTCCCTGAGGGTTGTGGATTAGCTGACCTGGGCAGCCTTACCCTGCCGGCCCGCCCTCCCCAGGTGTGCCTCGTTGAGGTCAATATAAACAGAGCTCCAGGCAGCAATAGCCCCTGAAGCTGTGCCTGACTCCATATTCTCTGCCCCGTCAGCAGTCTCGGGGCTGTGCTGGTGGGAGGGAGTGAGGGGCCACAGCTTTGTGGGTGGCCCGGTGTGAGTGGGGTTCTGCTGGCCTTTCTGCAGGAGTTACCAGGCTGCCGCCTGTAAAGAAGAGGTTGTGTCACCCATACCTTCCGCTGGAATTTCTCTCCGGACAGAGGTGAGGAAGGAAAAAAGCAGTGGGGGACGGGACAGGAGGGGTATCTCAGGCAGGGCAATGGAAAGCTTCTGGAAGAGCGCCCGGGGCCAGGACCACCCTGGCTGGCCTGCAGGCACCAAGTTGGCCTGCGTGCTGTCGCTGGTGTGGCTCCACGGTCCTTCCTCTAGGCTTTCAAGCCCTTGTACATATTCAGGTGTTTTACCTGGAAAGGGTGGGATCAGTTCAGCAGCAGCTGGCCTGGGGCTCAGCTCACGTTTACTCACAGATGCCTTGGCACAGTCCCCCAGCTTTGCAATGAGGACGCTCCTTGTGTGGGGGGTGGGTTGCTGGCTGTATGGGAGATGGTTCCCCACCTCTGACCAAATTCAGAATTGTTTACCGCTGGAACAAGTGCCGTGATAGGGTTTTCCTCTGTATAACACGTGGGTTCACTTTTTTTTCTTTTATCGTTCAAGTTAGATTTTATTCCTCTTTTATGTATTTATAGATATAAGCATGGAAATAATTCATTCCTATAAATACATCTGTGTGACGGGAAGAAATTTTTTCTGTTTTATTTTTAAATTTTATTTTTTAAAATTTTGAAATTTAATTTTATTTATTTTTTTTATACAGCACGTTATTATTAGTTATGTATTTTATGCATATATATGTAAACAGGTCAATCCCAAACTCCCAACTCATCCCACCACCACCACACCATGGCTTCCCACACTTGGTGTCCATACGTTTGTTCTCTACCTCTGTGTCTCTATTTCTTCCCTGCAAACCAGTTCATCTGTACCATTTGTAGGCTCCACATATATGCATTAATATACAATATTTGTTTTCCTCTTTCTGACTTACTTCATTCTGTATGACAGTCTCTCGATCCATCGATGTCTCTACAAATGACCCAGTTTCATTCCTTTTTATGGCCGAGTAATATTCCATTTTATATATGTACCACATCTTTATCCATTCATCTGTCTGTGGGCATTTAGGTTGCTTCCATTACCTGGCTATTGTAAATAGTTCTGCAACGAACATTGTAGTGAATGTGCCTTTTTGATTTACGGTTTTCTCTGGGTATATGCCCAGAAGTGGGATTGCTGGATCAGATGGTAATTCTATTTCTAGTTTTTTAAGGAAACTCCATACTGTTCTCCATAGTGACTGTATCAATTTACATTCCCACCAATAGTGGAAGAGGGCTCCTTTTGTCCACACCCTCCCCGGAATTGGTTGTTTGTAGATTTTCTGATGATGCCGATTCTAACAGGTGTGAGGTGATACCTCATTGTAGTTTTGATTTGCATTTCTCTAATAATTAGTGCTGTTGAGCAGCTTTTCATGTGCGTCTTGGCCATCTCTGTGTCTCCTTTGAAGAAACGTCTCTTTAGATCTTCTGCCAATTTTTTGGGGGTTGTTGGTTTTTTTTTAATAATAAGCTGCATGTGCTGTTTATATATATTGGAGATTAAACCTCTGTCCATTGATTCGTCTGCAACGATTTTCGCCCATTCTGTGGGATGCCTTTTTCCATTCCCGTGTTTTTTAACAAAAAAGGAAAGAAAGGAAAAGAAGCAGAACACTAATGTGCGTAAAATATGCCTTTTGAAACTTTCATTTTGAAATATGGACGTCCTTTGAATTTTTTGGTCGATATGTGACCCCAGGATTTGTTTTCAGGGAAGGTGTCATTTACAGGCCTGAAATGATTTTGAATATCAACTGACCATTGGCGCTGGGATTAAAGCTGCTGTTGTGTGAAACGGCCACAAGGTGGCAGCAGTTCACCCTTACCAAATCTGGATACTAGGGCAAGACAGCCTCAGTGGAAATGGTGTTCTAGATTGGAATTTAGAATGGAATGTGCCCGGAGAAAACCCTTCACGTTTGTCTCACTACTTCTTGTTCGTGTTTTTAATTTATTTTTTTTTTATTTTTTATTACAGCAAGTTTGATTACAATGTTTGGCTTGTTGTAGGTGTGGAAGATGTGGTTCTTTTACACATATACAGATGTCTGTTCTTCCTGGGATCCTTTTCCCATGTACGTTATGACAGAATGTTGAGTAGTCCTCTCTTGGTATTCTGTAGGTCTTTGGTGATTATATATGTCACCTGTGTTTGTATATGTCTGTTAACCCCGATATCGTAATGAAACCAATCCTCACACCTTTCCATTGGTGAACCATAAGTTTGTTTAATGAATCTGTGATTGCCCTTCTCCGTGGAAATATCTGCCCTGGTATCCATTTTTAGGTAACACCTATAAGTGATATGATATGATAGGTGTCTTTCACTTTCTGAATTACTACAAGTCACGTGATTACTTCTAGACTCATCTACGGTGCTGCAAATGGCATTGTGTCCTTTTTTCCCTTCGCTTCTCTTCTGCCTTAGCGGGGTCCATTTTCAACAATGTGATTCCCTGCGGGTTGTGGATTAGCTGACCTGGGCAGCCTTACCCTGCCGGCCCGCCCTCCCCAGGTGTGCCTCGTTGAGGTCAATATAAACAGAGCTCCAGGCAGCAATAGTCCCTGAAGCTGTGCCTGACTCCATATCCTCTGCCCCGTCACCAGTCTCGGGGCTGTGCTGGTGGGAGGGAGTGAGGGGCCACAGCTTTGTGGGTGGCCCGGTGTGAGTGGGGTTCTGCTGGCCTTTCTGCAGGAGTTGCCAGGCTGCCGCCTGTAAAGAAGAGGATGTGTCACCCATACCTTCCGCTGGAATTTCTCTCCGGACAGAGGTGAGGAAGGAAAAAAGCAGTGGGGGACGGGACAGGAGTGGTATCTCAGGCAGGGCAATGGAAAGCTTCTGGAAGAGCGCCCGCGGCCAGGACCACCCTGGCTGGCCTGCAGGCACCAAGTTGGCCTGCGTGCTGTTGCTGGTGTGGCTCCACGGTCCTTCCTCTAGGCTTTCAAGCCCTTGTACATATTCAGGTGTTTTACCTGGAAAGGGTGGGAACAGTTCAGCAGCAGCTGGCCTGGGGCTCAGCTCACGTTTACTCACAGATGCCTTGGCACAGTCCCCCAGCTTTGCAATGAGGACGCTCCTTGTGTGGGGGGTGGGTTGCTGGCTGTATGGGAGATGGTTCCCCACCTCTGACCAAATTCAGAATTGTTTACCGCTGGAACAAGTGCCGTGATAGGGTTTTCCTCTGTATAACACGTGGGTTCACTTTTTTTTCTTTTATGGTTCAAGTTAGATTTTATTCCTCTTTTATGTATTTATAGATATAAGCATGGAAATAATTCATTCCTATAAATACATCTGTGTGACGGGAAGAAATTTTTTCTGTTTTATTTTTAAATTTTATTTTTTAAAATTTTGAAATTTAATTTTATTTATTTTTTTTATACAGCACGTTATTATTAGTTATGTATTTTATGCATATATATGTAAACAGGTCAATCCCAAACTCCCAACTCATCCCACCACCACCACACCATGGCTTCCCACACTTGGTGTCCATACGTTTGTTCTCTACCTCTGTGTCTCTATTTCTTCCCTGCAAACCAGTTCATCTGTACCATTTTTAGGCTCCACATATATGCATTAATATACAATATTTGTTTTCCCCTTTCTGACTTACTTCATTCTGTATGACAGTCTCTCGATCCATCGATGTCTCTACAAATGACCCAGTTTCATTCCTTTTTATGGCCGAGTAATATTCCATTTTATATATGTACCACATCTTTATCCATTCATCTGTCTGTGGGCATTTAGGTTGCTTCCATTACCTAGCTATTGTAAATAGTGCTGCAACGAACATTGTGGTGAATGTGCCTTTTTGAAATACGGTTTTCTCTGGGTATATGCCCAGAAGTGGGATTGCTGGATCAGATGGTAATTCTATTTCTAGTTTTTTTAAGGAAACTCCATACTGTTCTCCATAGTGACTGTATCAATTTACATTCCCACCAATAGTGGAAGAGGGCTCCTTTTGTCCACACCCTCCCCGGAATTGGTTGTTTGTAGATTTTCTGATGATGCCGATTCTAACAGGTGTGAGGTGATACCTCATTGTAGTTTTGATTTGCATTTCTCTAATAATTAGTGCTGTTGAGCAGCTTTTCATGTGCGTCTTGGCCATCTCTGTGTCTCCTTTGAAGAAACGTCTCTTTAGATCTTCTGCCCATTTTTTTTTGGGTTGTTTTTTTTTTTAATATTAAGCTGCATGAGCTGTTTATATATATTGGAGATTAAACCTATGTCCATTGATTCGTCTGCAACGATTTTCGCCCATTCTGAGGGAAGCCTTTTACCATTCCCGTGTTTTTTAACAAAAAAGGAAAGAAAGGAAAAGAAGCAGAACACTAATGTGCATAAAATATGCCTTTTGAAACGGTCGTTTTGAAATATGGACGTCCTTTGAATTTTTTGGTCGATATGTGACCCCAGGATTTGTTTTCAGGGCAGGTGTCATTTACAGGCCTGCACTGATTTTGAATATCAACTGACCATTAGCGCTGGGATTAAAGCTGCTGTTGTGTGAAACGGCCACAAGGTGGCAGCAGTTCACCCTTACCAAATCTGGTTACTAGGGCAAGAGAGCCTCAGTGGAAGTGGTGTTCTAGATTGGAGTTTAGAATGGAATGTGCCAGGAGAAAGCCCCTCACGTTTGTCTCACTACTTCTTGTTCGTGTTTTTAATTTAATTTTTTATTTTTTATTACAGCAAGTTTGATTACCATGTTTGGCTTGTTGTAGGTGTGGAAGATGTGGTTCTTTTACACATATACAGATGACTGTTCTTCCTGGGATCCTTTTCCCATGTACGTTATGACAGAATGTTGAGTAGTCCTCTCTTGGTATTCTGTAGGTCTTTGGTGATTATATATGTCACCTGTGTTTGTATATGTCTGTTAACCCCGATATCGTAATGAAACCAATCCTCACACCTTTCCATTGGTGAACCATAAGTTTGTTTAATGAATCTGTCATTGCCCTTCTCCGTGGAAATATCTGCCCTGGTATCCATTTTTAGGTAACACCTATAAGTGATATGATATGATATGTGTCTTTCACTTTCTGACTTACTACAAGTCACGTGATGACTTCTAGACTCATCTACGGTGCTGCAAATGGCATTGTGTCCTTTTTTTCCTTGGCATCTCTTCTGCCTTAGCAGGGTCCATTTTCAACAATGTGATTCCCTGAGGGTTGTGGATTAGCTGACCTGGGCAGCCTTACCCTGCCGGCCCGCCCTCCCCAGGTGTGCCTTGTTGAGGTCAATATAAACAGAGCTCCAGGCAGCAATAGCCCCTGAAGCTGTGACTGACTCCATATTCTCTGCCCCATCAGCAGTCTCGGGGCTGTGCTGGTGGGAGGGAGTGAGGGGCCACAGCTTTGTGGGTGGCCCGGTGTGAGTGGTGTTCTGCTGGCCTTTCTGCAGGAGTTGCCAGGCTGCCGCCTGTAAAAAGAGGATGTATCACCCATACCTTCCGCTGGAATTTCTCTCCGGACAGAGCTGAGGAAGGAAAAAAGCAGTGGGGGCCGGGACAGGAGGGGTATCTCAGGCAGGGCAATGGAAAGCTTCTGGAAGAGCGCCCGGGGTCAGGACCACCCTGGCTGGCCTGCAGGCACCAAGTTGGCCTGCCTGCTGTCGCTGGTGTGGCTCCACCATCCTTCCTCTACGATATCAAGCCCTTGTACATATTCAGGTGTTTTACCTGGAAAGGGTGGGAACAGTTCAGCAGTAGCTGGCCTGGGGCTTAGCTCAAGTTTACTCACAGATGCCTCGGCACGGTCCCCCAGCTTTGCAATGAGGACGCTCCTTGCGTGTAGGCTGGGTTGCTGGCTGTATGGGAGATGGTTCCCCACCTCTGACCAATTTCAGAATTGTTTACCACTGGAGCAAGTGCCGTGATAGGGTTTTCCTCTGTATAACTCGTGGGTTCACTTTTTTTTTCTTTTATGGTTCAAGTTAGATTTTATTCCTCTTTTATGTATTTATATATATAATCATGGAAATAATTCATTCCTATAAATACATCTGTGTGACGGGAAGAAATTTTTTCTGTTTTATTTTTAAATTTTATTTTTAAAAATTTTGAAATTTAATTTTATTTATTTTTTTTATACAGCACGTTATTATTAGTTATGTATTTTATGCATATACATGTATACAGGTCTTTCCCAAACTCCCAACTCATTCCACCACCACCACCCCATGGCTTCCCACACTAGGTGTCCATACGTTTGTTCTCTACCTCTATGTCTCTATTTCTTCCCTGCAAACCAGTTCATCTTTACCATTTTTAGGCTCCACATATATGTATTAATATACAATATTTGTTTTCCTCTTTCTGACTTACTTCATTCTGTATGACAGTCTCTCGATCCATCGATGGCTCTACAAATGACCCAGTTTCATTCCTTTTTATGGCCGAGTAATATTCCATTTTATATATGTACCACATCTTTATCCATTCATCTGTCTGTGGGCATTTAGGTTGCTTCCATTACCTGGCTATTGTAAATAGTGCTGCAACGAACATTGTGGTGAATGTGCCTTTTTGAAATACGGTTTTCTCTGGGTATATGCCCAGAAGTGGGATTGCTGGATCAGATGGTAATTCTATTTCTAGTTTTTTAAAGGAAACTCCATACTGTTCTCCATAGTGACTGTATCAATTTACATTCCCACCAATAGTGGAAGAGGGCTCCTTTTGTCCACACCCTCCCCAGAATTGGTTGTTTGTAGATTTTCTGATGATGCCGATTCTAACAGGTGTGAGGTGATACCTCATTGTAGTTTTGATTTGCATTTCTCTAATAATTAGTGCTGTTGAGCTGCTTTTCATGTGCGTCTTGGCCATCTCTGTGTCTCCTTTGAAGAAACGTCTCCTTAGATCTTCTGTCCATTTTTTTGGGTTGTTTGTTTTTTTAATATTAAGCTGCATGAGCTGTTTATATATATTGGAGATTAAACCTCTGTCCATTGATTCGTCTGCAACGATTTTCGCCCATTCTGAGGGATGCCTTTTTCCATTCCCGTTTTTTTTTACAAAAAAGGAAAGAAAGGAAAAGAAGCAGAACACTAATGTGCGTAAAATATGCCTTTTGAAACGGTCGTTTTGAAATATGGACGTCCTTTGAATTATTTGGTCGATATGTGACCCCAGGATTTGTTTTCAGGGCAGGTGTCATTTACAGCCCTGCAATGATTTTGAATATCAACTGACCATTAGCCTTGGGATTAAAGCTGCTGTTGTGTGAAACGGACACAAGGTGGCAGCAGTTCACCCTTACCAAATCTGGTTACTAGGGCAAGAGAGCCTCAGTGGAAGTGGTGTTCTAGATTGGAGTTTAGAATGGAATTTGCCAGGAGAAAGCCCCTCACGTTTGTCTCACTACTTCTTGTTCCTGTTTTTAATTTATTTTTTTAGTTTTTGTTACAGCAAGTTTGATTACAATGTTTGGCTTGTTGTAGGTGTGGAAGATGTGGTTCTTTTACACATATACAGATGTCTGTTCTTCCTGGGATCCTTTTCCCATGTACGTTATGACAGAATGTTGAGTATTCCTCTCTTGGTATTCTGTAGGTCTTTGGTGATTATATATGTCACCTGTGTTTGTATATGTCTGTTCACCCCGATATCGTAATGAAACCAATCCTCACACCTTTCCATTGGTGAACCATAAGTTTGTTTAATGAATCTGTGATTGCCCTTCTCCGTGGAAATATCTGCCCTGGTATCCATTTTTAGGTAACACCTATAAGTGATATGATATGATATGTGTCTTTCACTTTCTGACTTACTACAAGTCACGTGATTATTTCTAGACTCATCTACGGTGCTGCAAATGACATTGTGTCCTTTTTTCCCTTGGCTTCTCTTCTGCCTTAGCGGGGTCCATTTTCAACAATGTGATTCTCTGAGGGTTGTGGATTAGCTGACCTGGGCAGCCTTACCCTGCCGGCCCGCCCTCCCCAGGTGTGCCTCGTTGAGGTCAATATAAACAGAGCTCCAGGCAGTAATAGCCCCTGAAGCTGTGCCTGACTCCATATTCTCTGCCCCGTCAGCAGTCTCGGGGCTGTGTTGGTGGGAGGGAGTGAGGGGCCACAGCTTTGTGGGTGGCCCGGTGTGAGTGGGGTTCTGCTGGCCTTTCTGCAGGAGTTGCCAGGCTGCCGCCTGTAAAGAAGAGGATGTGTCACCCATACCTTCCGCTGGAATTTCTCTCCGGACAGAGGTGAGGAAGGAAAAAAGCAGTGGGTGCCGGGACAGGAGGGGTAACTCAGGCAGGGCAATGGAAAGCTTCTGGAAGAGCGCCAGGGTCCAGGACCACCCTGGCTGGCCTGCAGGCACCAAGTTGGCCTGCGTGCTGTCGCTGGTGTGGCTCCACGGTCCTTCCTCTAGGCTTTCAAGCCCTTGTACATATTCAGGTGTTTTACCTGGAAAGGGTGGGGACAGTTCAGCAGCAGCTGGCCTGGGGCTCAGCTCACGTTTACTCACAGATGCCTCGGCACGGTCCCCCAGCTTTGCAATGAGGACGCTCCTTGCATGGGGGGTGGGTTGTTGGCTGTATGGGAGATGGTTCCCCACCTCTGACCAATTTCAGAATTGTTGACCGCTGGAGCAAGTGCCGTGATAGGGTTTTCCTCTGTATAACTCGTGGGTTCACTTTTTTTTTCTTTTATCGTTCAAGTTAGATTTTATTCCTCTTTTATGTATTTATAGATATAAGCATGGAAATAATTCATTCCTATAAATACATCTGTGTGACGGGAAGAACTTTTTTCTGTTTTATTTTTAAATTTTATTTTTTAAAATTTTGAAATTTAATTTTATTTATTTTTTTGTATACAGCACATTATTATTAGTTATGTATTTTATGCATATACATGTATACAGGTCAATCCCAAACTCCCAACTCATCCCACCACCACCACCCCATGGCTTCCCACACTTGGTGTCCATACGTTTGTTCTCTACCTCTGTGTCTCTATTTCTTCCCTGCAAACCAGTTCATCTGTACCATTTTTAGGCTCCACATATATGCATTAATACACAATATTTGTTTTCCTCTTTCTAACTTACTTCATTCTGTATGACAGTCTCTCGATCCATCGATGGCTCTACAAATGACCCAGTTTCATTCCTTTTTATGTCCGGGTAATATTCCATTTTATATATGTACCACATCTTTATCCATTCATCTGTCTGTGGGCATTTAGGTTGCTTCCATTACCTGGCTACTGTAAATAGTGCTGCAACGAACATTGTGGTGAATGTGCCTTTGTGAAATACGGTTTTCTCTGGGTATATGCCCAGAAGTGGGATTGCTGGATCAGATGGTAATTCTATTTCTAGTTTTTTTAAGGAAACTCCATACTGTTCTCCATAGTGACTGTATCAATTTACATTCCCACCAATAGTGGAAGAGGGCTCCTTTTGTCCACACCCTCCCCAGAATTGGTTGTTTGTAGATTTTCTGATGATGCCGATTCTAACAGGTGTGAGGTGATACCTCATTGTAGTTTTGATTTGCATTTCTCTAATAATTAGTGCTGTTGAGCAGCTTTTCATGTGTGTCTTGGCCATCTCTGTGTCTCCTTTGAAGAAACGTCTCTTTAGATCTTCTGTCCATTTTTTTGGGGTTGTTTGTTTTTTTAATATTAAGCTGCATGAGCTGTTTATATATATTGGAGATTAAACCTCTGTCCATTGATTCGTCTGCAACGATTTTCGCCCATTCTGAGGGATGCCTTTTTCCATTCCCGTTTTTTTTTACAAAAAAGGAAAGAAAGGAAAAGAAGCAGAACACTAATGTGCGTAAAATATGCCTTTTGAAACGGTCGTTTTGAAATATGGACGTCCTTTGAATTATTTGGTCGATATGTGACCCCAGGATTTGTTTTCAGGGCAGGTGTCATTTACAGGCCTGCAATGATTTTGAATATCAACTGACCATTAGCCTTGGGATCAAAGCTGCTGTTGTGTGAAACGGACACAAGGTGGCAGCAGTTCACCCTTACCAAATCTGGTTACTAGGGCAAGAGAGCCTCAGTGGAAGTGGTGTTCTAGATTGGAGTTTAGAATGGAATTTGCCAGGAGAAAGCCCCTCACGTTTGTCTCACTACTTCTTGTTCCTGTTTTTAATTTATTTTTTTAGTTTTTGTTACAGCAAGTTTGATTACAATGTTTGGCTTGTTGTAGGTGTGGAAGATGTGGTTCTTTTACACATATACAGATGTCTGTTCTTCCTGGGATCCTTTTCCCATGTACGTTATGACAGAATGTTGAGTATTCCTCTCTTGGTATTCTGTAGGTCTTTGGTGATTATATATGTCACCTGTGTTTGTATATGTCTGTTAACCCCGATATCGTAATGAAACCAATCCTCACACCTTTCCATTGCTGAACCATAAGTTTGTTTAATGAATCTGTGATTGCCCTTCTCCGTGGAAATATCTGCCCTGGTATCCATTTTTAGGTAACACCTATAAGTGATATGATATGATATGTGTCTTTCACTTTCTGACTTACTACAAGTCACGTGATTACTTCTAGACTCATCTACGGTGCTGCAAATGACATTGTGTCCTTTTTTCCCTTGGCTTCTCTTCTGCCTTAGCGGGGTCCATTTTCAACAATGTGATTCCCTGAGGGTTGTGGATTAGCTGACCTGGGCAGCCTTACCCTGCCGGCCCGCACTCCCCAGGTGTGCCTCGTTGAGGTCAATATAAACAGAGCTCCAGGCAGTAATAGCCCCTGAAGCTGTGCCTGACTCCATATTCTCTGCCCCGTCAGCAGTCTCGGGGCTGTGTTGGTGGGAGGGAGTGAGGCACCACAGCTTTGTGGGTGGCCCGGTGTGAGTGGGGTTCTGCTGGCCTTTCTGCAGGAGTTGCCAGGCTGCCGCCTGTAAAGAAGAGGATGTGTCACCCATACCTTCCGCTGGAATTTCTCTCCGGACAGAGGTGAGGAAGGAAAAAAGCAGTGGGGGCCGGGACAGGAGGGGTATCTCAGGCAGGGCAATGGAAAGCTTCTGGAAGAGCGCCAGGGTCCAGGACCACCCTGGCTGGCCTGCAGGCACCAAGTTGGCCTGCGTGCTGTCGCTGGCGTGGCTCCACGGTCCTTCCTCTAGGCTTTCAAGCCCTTGTACATATTCAGGTGTTTTACCTGGAAAGGGTGGGGACAGTTCAGCAGCAGCTGGCCTGGGGCTCAGCTCACGTTTACTCACAGATGCCTCGGCACGGTCCCCCAGCTTTGCAATGAGGACGCTCCTTGCATGGGGGGTGGGTTGTTGGCTGTATGGGAGATGGTTCCCCACCTCTGACCAATTTCAGAATTGTTGACCGCTGGAGCAAGTGCCGTGATAGGGTTTTCCTCTGTATAACTCGTGGGTTCACTTTTTTTTCTTTTATCGTTCAAGTTAGATTTTATTCCTCTTTTATGTATTTATAGATATAAGCATGGAAATAATTCATTCCTATAAATACATCTGTGTGACGGGAAGAACTTTTTTCTGTTTTATTTTTATATTTTATTTTTTAAAATTTTGAAATTTAATTTTATTTATTTTTTTTATACAGCACGTTATTATTAGTTATGTATTTTATGCATATAGATGTATACAGGTCAATCCCAAACTCCCAACTCATCCCACCACCACCACCCCATGGCTTCCCACACTTGGTGTCCATACGTTTGTTCTCTACCTCTGTGTCTCTATTTCTTCCCTGCAAACCAGTTCATCTGTACCAGTTTTAGGCTCCACATATATGCGTTAATATACAATATTTGTTTTCCTCTTTCTGACTTACTTCATTCTGTATGACACTCTCTCGATCCATCGATGGCTCTACAAATGACCCAGTTTCATTCCTTTTTATGGCCGAGTAATATTCCATTTTATATATGTACCACATCTTTATCCATTCATCTGTCTGTGGGCATTTAGGTTGCTTCCATTACCTGGCTATTGTAAATAGTGCTGCAACGAACATTGTGGTGAATGTGCCTTTTTGAAATACGGTTTTCTCTGGGTATATGCCCAGAAGTGGGATTGCTGGATCAGATGGTAATTCTATTTCTAGTTTTTTTAAGGAAACTCCATACTGTTCTCCATAGTGACTGTATCAATTTACATTCCCACCAATAGTGGAAGAGGGCTCCTTTTGTCCACACCCTCCCCAGAATTGGTTGTTTGTAGATTTTCTGATGATGCCGATTCTAACAGGTGTGAGGTGATACCTCATTGTAGTTTTGATTTGCATTTCTCTAATAATTAGTGCTGTTGAGCAGCTTTTCATGTGTGTCTTGGCCATCTCTGTGTCTCCTTTGAAGAAACGTCTCTTTAGATCTTCTGTCCATTTTTTTGGGGTTGTTTGTTTTTTTAATATTAAGCTGCATGAGCTGTTTATATATATTGGAGATTAAACCTCTGTCCATTGATTCGTCTGCAACGATTTTCGCCCATTCTGAGGGATGCCTTTTTCCATTCCCGTTTTTTTTTACAAAAAAGGAAAGAAAGGAAAAGAAGCAGAACACTAATGTGCGTAAAATATGCCTTTTGAAACGGTTGTTTTGAAATATGGACGTCCTTTGAATTATTTGGTCGATATGTGACCCCAGGATTTGTTTTCAGGGCAGGTGTCATTTACAGGCCTGCAATGATTTTGAATATCAACTGACCATTAGCCTTGGGATCAAAGCTGCTGTTGTGTGAAACGGACACAAGGTGGCAGCAGTTCACCCTTACCAAATCTGGTTACTAGGGCAAGAGAGCCTCAGTGGAAGTGGTGTTCTAGATTGGAGTTTAGAATGGAATTTGCCAGGAGAAAGCCCCTCACGTTTGTCTCACTAATTCTTGTTCCTGTTTTTAATTTATTTTTTTAGTTTTTGTTACAGCAAGTTTGATTACAATGTTTGGCTTGTTGTAGGTGTGGAAGATGTGGTTCTTTTACACATATACAGATGTCTGTTCTTCCTGGGATCCTTTTCCCATGTACGTTATGACAGAATGTTGAGTATTCCTCTCTTGGTATTCTGTAGGTCTTTGGTGATTATATATGTCACCTGTGTTTGTATATGTCTGTTAACCCCGATATCGTAATGAAACCAATCCTCACACCTTTCCATTGCTGAACCATAAGTTTGTTTAATGAATCTGTGATTGCCCTTCTCCGTGGAAATATCTGCCCTGGTATCCATTTTTAGGTAACACCTATAAGTGATATGATATGATATGTGTCTTTCACTTTCTGACTTACTACAAGTCACGTGATTACTTCTAGACTCATCTACGGTGCTGCAAATGACATTGTGTCCTTTTTTCCCTTGGCTTCTCTTCTGCCTTAGCGGGGTCCATTTTCAACAATGTGATTCCCTGAGGGTTGTGGATTAGCTGACCTGGGCAGCCTTACCCTGCCGGCCCGCCCTCCCCAGGTGTGACTCGTTGAGGTCAATATAAACAGAGCTCCAGGCAGTAATAGCCCCTGAAGCTGTGCCTGACTCCATATTCTCTGCCCCGTCAGCAGTCTCGGGGCTGTGTTGGTGGGAGGGAGTGAGGCGCCACAGCTTTGTGGGTGGCCCGGTGTGAGTGGGGTTCTGCTGGCCTTTCTGCAGGAGTTGCCAGGCTGCCGCCTGTAAAGAAGAGGATGTGTCACCCATACCTTCCGCTGGAATTTCTCTCCGGACAGAGGTGAGGAAGGAAAAAAGCAGTGGGGGCCGGGACAGGAGGGGTATCTCAGGCAGGGCAATGGAAAGCTTCTGGAAGAGCGCCAGGGTCCAGGACCACCCTGGCTGGCCTGCAGGCACCAAGTTGGCCTGCGTGCTGTCGCTGGTGTGGCTCCACGGTCCTTCCTCTAGGCTTTCAAGCCCTTGTACATATTCAGGTGTTTTACCTGGAAAGGGTGGGGACAGTTCAGCAGCAGCTGGCCTGGGGCTCAGCTCACGTTTACTCACAGATGCCTCGGCACGGTCCCCCAGCTTTGCAATGAGGACGCTCCTTGCATGGGGGGTGGGTTGTTGGCTGTATGGCAGATGGTTCCCCACCTCTGACCAATTTCAGAATTGTTGACCGCTGGAGCAAGTTCCGTGATAGGGTTTTCCTCTGTATAACTCGTGGGTTCACTTTTTTTTTCTTTTATCGTTCAAGTTAGATTTTATTCCTCTTTTATGTATTTATAGATATAAGCATGGAAATAATTCATTCCTATAAGTACATCTGTGTGACGGGAAGAACTTTTTTCTGTTTTATTTTTATATTTTATTTTTTAAAATTTTGAAATTTAATTTTATTTATTTTTTTTATACAGCACGTTATTATTAGTTATGTATTTTATGCATATAGATGTATACAGGTCAATCCCAAACTCCCAACTCATCCCACCACCACCACCCCATGGCTTCCCACACTTGGTGTCCATACGTTTGTTCTCTACCTCTGTGTCTCTATTTCTTCCCTGCAAACCAGTTCATCTGTACCAGTTTTAGGCTCCACATATATGCGTTAATATACAATATTTGTTTTCCTCTTTCTGACTTACTTCATTCTGTATGGCAGTCTCTCGATCCATCGATGGCTCTACAAATGACCCAGTTTCATTCCTTTTTATGGCCGAGTAATATTCCATTTTATATATGTACCACATCTTTATCCATTCATCTGTCTGTGGGCATTTAGGTTGCTTCCATTACCTGGCTATTGTAAATAGTGCTGCAACGAACATTGTGGTGAATGTGCCTTTTTGAAATACGGTTTTCTCTGGGTATATGCCCAGAAGTGGGATTGCTGGATCAGATGGTAATTCTATTTCTAGTTTTTTTAAGGAAACTCCATACTGTTCTCCATAGTGACTGTATCAATTTACATTCCCACCAATAGTGGAAGAGGGCTCCTTTTGTCCACACCCTCCCCAGAATTGGTTGTTTGTAGATTTTCTGATGATGCCGATTCTAACAGGTGTGAGGTGATACCTCATTGTAGTTTTGATTTGCATTTCTCTAATAATTAGTGCTGTTGAGCAGCTTTTCATGTGTGTCTTGGCCATCTCTGTGTCTCCTTTGAAGAAACGTCTCTTTAGATCTTCTGTCCATTTTTTTTGGGTTGTTTGTTTTTTTAATATTAAGCTGCATGAGCTGTTTATATATATTGGAGATTAAACCTCTGTCCATTGATTCGTCTGCAACGATTTTCGCCCATTCTGAGGGATGCCTTTTTCCATTCCCGTTTTTTTTTACAAAAAAGGAAAGAAAGGAAAAGAAGCAGAACACTAATGTGCGTAAAATATGCCTTTTGAAATGGTCGTTTTGAAATATGGACGTCCTTTGAATTATTTGGTCGATATGTGACCCCAGGATTTGTTTTCAGGGCAGGTGTCATTTACAGGCCTGCAATGATTTTGAATATCAACTGACCATTAGCCTTGGGATCAAAGCTGCTGTTGTGTGAAACGGACACAAGGTGGCAGCAGTTCACCCTTACCAAATCTGGTTACTAGGGCAAGAGAGCCTCAGTGGAAGTGGTGTTCTAGATTGGAGTTTAGAATGGAATTTGCCAGGAGAAAGCCCCTCACGTTTGTCTCACTACTTCTTGTTCCTGTTTTTAATTTATTTTTTTAGTTTGTGTTACAGCAAGTTTGATTACAATGTTTGGCTTGTTGTAGGTGTGGAAGATGTGGTTCTTTTACACATATACAGATGTCTGTTCTTCCTGGGATCCTTTTCCCATGTACGTTATGACAGAATGTTGAGTATTCCTCTCTTGGTATTCTGTAGGTCTTTGGTGATTATATATGTCACCTGTGTTTGTATATGTCTGTTAACCCCGATATCGTAATGAAACCAATCCTCACACCTTTCCATTGGTGAACCATAAGTTTGTTTAATGAATCTGTGATTGCCCTTCTCCGTGGAAATATCTGCCCTGGTATCCATTTTTAGGTAACACCTATAAGTGATATGATATGATATGTGTCTTTCACTTTCTGACTTACTACAAGTCACGTGATTACTTCTAGACTCATCTACGGTGCTGCAAATGACATTGTGTCCTTTTTTCCCTTGGCTTCTCTTCTGCCTTAGCGGGGTCCATTTTCAACAATGTGATTCCCTGAGGGTTGTGGATTAGCTGACCTGGGCAGCCTTACCCTGCCGGCCCGCCCTCCCCAGGTGTGCCTCGTTGAGGTCAATATAAACAGAGCTCCAGGCAGTAATAGCCCCTGAAGCTGTGCCTGACTCCATATTCTCTGCCCCGTCAGCAGTCTCGGGGCTGTGTTGGTGGGAGGGAGTGAGGCGCCACAGCTTTGTGGGTGGCCCGGTGTGAGTGGGGTTCTGCTGGCCTTTCTGCAGGAGTTGCCAGGCTGCCGCCTGTAAAGAAGAGGATGTGTCACCCATACCTTCCGCTGGAATTTCTCTCCGGACAGAGGTGAGGAAGGAAAAAAGCAGTGGGGGCCGGGACAGGAGGGGTATCTCAGGCAGGGCAATGGAAAGCTTCTGGAAGAGCGCCAGGGTCCAGGACCACCCTGGCTGGCCTGCAGGCACCAAGTTGGCCTGCGTGCTGTCGCTGGCGTGGCTCCACGGTCCTTCCTCTAGGCTTTCAAGCCCTTGTACATATTCAGGTGTTTTACCTGGAAAGGGTGGGGACAGTTCAGCAGCAGCTGGCCTGGGGCTCAGCTCACGTTTACTCACAGATGCCTCGGCACGGTCCCCCAGCTTTGCAATGAGGACGCTCCTTGCATGGGGGGTGGGTTGTTGGCTGTATGGGAGATGGTTCCCCACCTCTGACCAATTTCAGAATTGTTGACCGCTGGAGCAAGTGCCGTGATAGGGTTTTCCTCTGTATAACTCGTGGGTTCACTTTTTTTTCTTTTATCGTTCAAGTTAGATTTTATTCCTCTTTTATGTATTTATAGATATAAGCATGGAAATAATTCATTCCTATAAATACATCTGTGTGACGGGAAGAACTTTTTTCTGTTTTATTTTTATATTTTATTTTTTAAAATTTTGAAATTTAATTTTATTTATTTTTTTTATACAGCACGTTATTATTAGTTATGTATTTTATGCATATAGATGTATACAGGTCAATCCCAAACTCCCAACTCATCCCACCACCACCACCCCATGGCTTCCCACACTTGGTGTCCATACGTTTGTTCTCTACCTCTGTGTCTCTATTTCTTCCCTGCAAACCAGTTCATCTGTACCAGTTTTAGGCTCCACATATATGCGTTAATATACAATATTTGTTTTCCTCTTTCTGACTTACTTCATTCTGTATGACACTCTCTCGATCCATCGATGGCTCTACAAATGACCCAGTTTCATTCCTTTTTATGGCCGAGTAATATTCCATTTTATATATGTACCACATCTTTATCCATTCATCTGTCTGTGGGCATTTAGGTTGCTTCCATTACCTGGCTATTGTAAATAGTGCTGCAACGAACATTGTGGTGAATGTGCCTTTTTGAAATACGGTTTTCTCTGGGTATATGCCCAGAAGTGGGATTGCTGGATCAGATGGTAATTCTATTTCTAGTTTTTTTAAGGAAACTCCATACTGTTCTCCATAGTGACTGTATCAATTTACATTCCCACCAATAGTGGAAGAGGGCTCCTTTTGTCCACACCCTCCCCAGAATTGGTTGTTTGTAGATTTTCTGATGATGCCGATTCTAACAGGTGTGAGGTGATACCTCATTGTAGTTTTGATTTGCATTTCTCTAATAATTAGTGCTGTTGAGCAGCTTTTCATGTGTGTCTTGGCCATCTCTGTGTCTCCTTTGAAGAAACGTCTCTTTAGATCTTCTGTCCATTTTTTTGGGGTTGTTTGTTTTTTTAATATTAAGCTGCATGAGCTGTTTATATATATTGGAGATTAAACCTCTGTCCATTGATTCGTCTGCAACGATTTTCGCCCATTCTGAGGGATGCCTTTTTCCATTCCCGTTTTTTTTTACAAAAAAGGAAAGAAAGGAAAAGAAGCAGAACACTAATGTGCGTAAAATATGCCTTTTGAAACGGTTGTTTTGAAATATGGACGTCCTTTGAATTATTTGGTCGATATGTGACCCCAGGATTTGTTTTCAGGGCAGGTGTCATTTACAGGCCTGCAATGATTTTGAATATCAACTGACCATTAGCCTTGGGATCAAAGCTGCTGTTGTGTGAAACGGACACAAGGTGGCAGCAGTTCACCCTTACCAAATCTGGTTACTAGGGCAAGAGAGCCTCAGTGGAAGTGGTGTTCTAGATTGGAGTTTAGAATGGAATTTGCCAGGAGAAAGCCCCTCACGTTTGTCTCACTAATTCTTGTTCCTGTTTTTAATTTATTTTTTTAGTTTTTGTTACAGCAAGTTTGATTACAATGTTTGGCTTGTTGTAGGTGTGGAAGATGTGGTTCTTTTACACATATACAGATGTCTGTTCTTCCTGGGATCCTTTTCCCATGTACGTTATGACAGAATGTTGAGTATTCCTCTCTTGGTATTCTGTAGGTCTTTGGTGATTATATATGTCACCTGTGTTTGTATATGTCTGTTAACCCCGATATCGTAATGAAACCAATCCTCACACCTTTCCATTGCTGAACCATAAGTTTGTTTAATGAATCTGTGATTGCCCTTCTCCGTGGAAATATCTGCCCTGGTATCCATTTTTAGGTAACACCTATAAGTGATATGATATGATATGTGTCTTTCACTTTCTGACTTACTACAAGTCACGTGATTACTTCTAGACTCATCTACGGTGCTGCAAATGACATTGTGTCCTTTTTTCCCTTGGCTTCTCTTCTGCCTTAGCGGGGTCCATTTTCAACAATGTGATTCCCTGAGGGTTGTGGATTAGCTGACCTGGGCAGCCTTACCCTGCCGGCCCGCCCTCCCCAGGTGTGACTCGTTGAGGTCAATATAAACAGAGCTCCAGGCAGTAATAGCCCCTGAAGCTGTGCCTGACTCCATATTCTCTGCCCCGTCAGCAGTCTCGGGGCTGTGTTGGTGGGAGGGAGTGAGGCGCCACAGCTTTGTGGGTGGCCCGGTGTGAGTGGGGTTCTGCTGGCCTTTCTGCAGGAGTTGCCAGGCTGCCGCCTGTAAAGAAGAGGATGTGTCACCCATACCTTCCGCTGGAATTTCTCTCCGGACAGAGGTGAGGAAGGAAAAAAGCAGTGGGGGCCGGGACAGGAGGGGTATCTCAGGCAGGGCAATGGAAAGCTTCTGGAAGAGCGCCAGGGTCCAGGACCACCCTGGCTGGCCTGCAGGCACCAAGTTGGCCTGCGTGCTGTCGCTGGTGTGGCTCCACGGTCCTTCCTCTAGGCTTTCAAGCCCTTGTACATATTCAGGTGTTTTACCTGGAAAGGGTGGGGACAGTTCAGCAGCAGCTGGCCTGGGGCTCAGCTCACGTTTACTCACAGATGCCTCGGCACGGTCCCCCAGCTTTGCAATGAGGACGCTCCTTGCATGGGGGGTGGGTTGTTGGCTGTATGGCAGATGGTTCCCCACCTCTGACCAATTTCAGAATTGTTGACCGCTGGAGCAAGTTCCGTGATAGGGTTTTCCTCTGTATAACTCGTGGGTTCACTTTTTTTTTCTTTTATCGTTCAAGTTAGATTTTATTCCTCTTTTATGTATTTATAGATATAAGCATGGAAATAATTCATTCCTATAAGTACATCTGTGTGACGGGAAGAACTTTTTTCTGTTTTATTTTTATATTTTATTTTTTAAAATTTTGAAATTTAATTTTATTTATTTTTTTTATACAGCACGTTATTATTAGTTATGTATTTTATGCATATAGATGTATACAGGTCAATCCCAAACTCCCAACTCATCCCACCACCACCACCCCATGGCTTCCCACACTTGGTGTCCATACGTTTGTTCTCTACCTCTGTGTCTCTATTTCTTCCCTGCAAACCAGTTCATCTGTACCAGTTTTAGGCTCCACATATATGCGTTAATATACAATATTTGTTTTCCTCTTTCTGACTTACTTCATTCTGTATGGCAGTCTCTCGATCCATCGATGGCTCTACAAATGACCCAGTTTCATTCCTTTTTATGGCCGAGTAATATTCCATTTTATATATGTACCACATCTTTATCCATTCATCTGTCTGTGGGCATTTAGGTTGCTTCCATTACCTGGCTATTGTAAATAGTGCTGCAACGAACATTGTGGTGAATGTGCCTTTTTGAAATACGGTTTTCTCTGGGTATATGCCCAGAAGTGGGATTGCTGGATCAGATGGTAATTCTATTTCTAGTTTTTTTAAGGAAACTCCATACTGTTCTCCATAGTGACTGTATCAATTTACATTCCCACCAATAGTGGAAGAGGGCTCCTTTTGTCCACACCCTCCCCAGAATTGGTTGTTTGTAGATTTTCTGATGATGCCGATTCTAACAGGTGTGAGGTGATACCTCATTGTAGTTTTGATTTGCATTTCTCTAATAATTAGTGCTGTTGAGCAGCTTTTCATGTGTGTCTTGGCCATCTCTGTGTCTCCTTTGAAGAAACGTCTCTTTAGATCTTCTGTCCATTTTTTTTGGGTTGTTTGTTTTTTTAATATTAAGCTGCATGAGCTGTTTATATATATTGGAGATTAAACCTCTGTCCATTGATTCGTCTGCAACGATTTTCGCCCATTCTGAGGGATGCCTTTTTCCATTCCCGTTTTTTTTTACAAAAAAGGAAAGAAAGGAAAAGAAGCAGAACACTAATGTGCGTAAAATATGCCTTTTGAAATGGTCGTTTTGAAATATGGACGTCCTTTGAATTATTTGGTCGATATGTGACCCCAGGATTTGTTTTCAGGGCAGGTGTCATTTACAGGCCTGCAATGATTTTGAATATCAACTGACCATTAGCCTTGGGATCAAAGCTGCTGTTGTGTGAAACGGACACAAGGTGGCAGCAGTTCACCCTTACCAAATCTGGTTACTAGGGCAAGAGAGCCTCAGTGGAAGTGGTGTTCTAGATTGGAGTTTAGAATGGAATTTGCCAGGAGAAAGCCCCTCACGTTTGTCTCACTACTTCTTGTTCCTGTTTTTAATTTATTTTTTTAGTTTGTGTTACAGCAAGTTTGATTACAATGTTTGGCTTGTTGTAGGTGTGGAAGATGTGGTTCTTTTACACATATACAGATGTCTGTTCTTCCTGGGATCCTTTTCCCATGTACGTTATGACAGAATGTTGAGTATTCCTCTCTTGGTATTCTGTAGGTCTTTGGTGATTATATATGTCACCTGTGTTTGTATATGTCTGTTAACCCCGATATCGTAATGAAACCAATCCTCACACCTTTCCATTGGTGAACCATAAGTTTGTTTAATGAATCTGTGATTGCCCTTCTCCGTGGAAATATCTGCCCTGGTATCCATTTTTAGGTAACACCTATAAGTGATATGATATGATATGTGTCTTTCACTTTCTGACTTACTACAAGTCACGTGATTACTTCTAGACTCATCTACGGTGCTGCAAATGACATTGTGTCCTTTTTTCCCTTGGCTTCTCTTCTGCCTTAGCGGGGTCCATTTTCAACAATGTGATTCCCTGAGGGTTGTGGATTAGCTGACCTGGGCAGCCTTACCCTGCCGGCCCGCCCTCCCCAGGTGTGCCTCGTTGAGGTCAATATAAACAGAGCTCCAGGCAGTAATAGCCCCTGAAGCTGTGCCTGACTCCATATTCTCTGCCCCGTCAGCAGTCTCGGGGCTGTGTTGGTGGGAGGGAGTGAGGCGCCACAGCTTTGTGGGTGGCCCGGTGTGAGTGGGGTTCTGCTGGCCTTTCTGCAGGAGTTGCCAGGCTGCCGCCTGTAAAGAAGAGGATGTGTCACCCATACCTTCCGCTGGAATTTCTCTCCGGACAGAGGTGAGGAAGGAAAAAAGCAGTGGGGGCCGGGACAGGAGGGGTATCTCAGGCAGGGCAATGGAAAGCTTCTGGAAGAGCGCCAGGGTCCAGGACCACCCTGGCTGGCCTGCAGGCACCAAGTTGGCCTGCGTGCTGTCGCTGGTGTGGCTCCACGGTCCTTCCTCTAGGCTTTCAAGCCCTTGTACATATTCAGGTGTTTTACCTGGAAAGGGTGGGGACAGTTCAGCAGCAGCTGGCCTGGGGCTCAGCTCACGTTTACTCACAGATGCCTCGGCATGGTCCCCCAGCTTTGCAATGAGGACGCTCCTTGCATGGGGGGTGGATTGTTGGCTGTATGGCAGATGGTTCCCCACCTCTGACCAATTTCAGAATTGTTGACCGCTGGAGCAAGTGCCGTGATAGGGTTTTCCTCTGTATAACTCGTGGGTTCACTTTTTTTTTCTTTTATCGTTCAAGTTAGATTTTATTCCTCTTTTATGTATTTATAGATATAAGCATGGAAATAATTCATTCCTATAAGTACATCTGTGTGACGGGAAGAACTTTTTTCTGTTTTATTTTTATATTTTATTTTTTAAAATTTTGAAATTTAATTTTATTTATTTTTTTTATACAGCACGTTATTATTAGTTATGTATTTTATGCATATAGATGTATACAGGTCAATCCCAAACTCCCAACTCATCCCACCACCACCACCCCATGGCTTCCCACACTTGGTGTCCATACGTTTGTTCTCTACCTCTGTGTCTCTATTTCTTCCCTGCAAACCAGTTCATCTGTACCATTTTTAGGCTCCACATATATGCGTTAATATACAATATTTGTTTTCCTCTTTCTGACTTACTTCATTCTGTATGACAGTCTCTCGATCCATCGATGGCTCTACAAATGACCCAGTTTCATTCCTTTTTATGGCCGAGTAATATTCCATTTTATATATGTACCACATCTTTATCCATTCATCTGTCTGTGGGCATTTAGGTTGCTTCCATTACCTGGCTATTGTAAATAGTGCTGCAACGAACATTGTGGTGAATGTGCCTTTTTGAAATACGGTTTTCTCTGGGTATATGCCCAGAAGTGGGATTGCTGGATCAGATGGTAATTCTATTTCTAGTTTTTTTAAGGAAACTCCATACTGTTCTCCATAGTGACTGTATCAATTTACATTCCCACCAATAGTGGAAGAGGGCTCCTTTTGTCCACACCCTCCCCAGAATTGGTTGTTTGTAGATTTTCTGATGATGCCGATTCTAACAGGTGTGAGGTGATACCTCATTGTAGTTTTGATTTGCATTTCTCTAATAATTAGTGCTGTTGAGCAGCTTTTCATGTGCGTCTTGGCCATCTCTGTGTCTCCTTTGAAGAAACGTCTCTTTAGATCTTCTGTCCATTTTTTTTGGGTTGTTTGTTTTTTTAATATTAAGCTGCATGAGCTGTTTATATATATTGGAGATTAAACCTCTGTCCATTGATTCGTCTGCAACGATTTTCGCCCATTCTGAGGGATGCCTTTTTCCATTCCCGTTTTTTTTTACAAAAAAGGAAAGAAAGGAAAAGAAGCAGAACACTAATGTGCGTAAAATATGCCTTTTGAAACGGTCGTTTTGAAATATGGACGTCCTTTGACTTATTTGGTCGATATGTGACCCCAGGATTTGTTTTCAGGGCAGGTGTCATTTACAGGCCTGCAATGATTTTGAATATCAACTGACCATTAGCCTTGGGATTAAAGCTGCTGTTGTGTGAAACGGACACAAGGTGGCAGCAGTTCACCCTTACCAAATCTGGTTACTAGGGCAAGAGAGCCTCAGTGGAAGTGGTGTTCTAGATTGGAGTTTAGAATGGAATTTGCCAGGAGAAAGCCCCTCACGTTTGTCTCACTACTTCTTGTTCCTGTTTTTAATTTATTTTTTTAGTTTTTGTTACAGCAAGTTTGATTACAATGTTTGGCTTGTTGTAGGTGTGGAAGATGTGGTTCTTTTACACATATACAGATGTCTGTTCTTCCTGGGATCCTTTTCCCATGTACGTTATGACAGAATGTTGAGTATTCCTCTCTTGGTATTCTGTAGGTCTTTGGTGATTATATATGTCACCTGTGTTTGTATATGTCTGTTAACCCCGATATCGTAATGAAACCAATCCTCACACCTTTCCATTGGTGAACCATAAGTTTGTTTAATGAATCTGTGATTGCCCTTCTCCGTGGAAATATCTGCCCTGGTATCCATTTTTAGGTAACACCTATAAGTGATATGATATGATATGTGTCTTTCACTTTCTGACTTACTACAAGTCACGTGATTACTTCTAGACTCATCTACGGTGCTGCAAATGACATTGTGTCCTTTTTTCCCTTGGCTTCTCTTCTGCCTTAGCGGGGTCCATTTTCAACAATGTGATTCCCTGAGGGTTGTGGATTAGCTGACCTGGGCAGCCTTACCCTGCCGGCCCGCCCTCCCCAGGTGTGCCTCGTTGAGGTCAATATAAACAGAGCTCCAGGCAGTAATAGCCCCTGAAGCTGTGCCTGACTCCATATTCTCTGCCCCGTCAGCAGTCTCGGGGCTGTGTTGGTGGGAGGGAGTGAGGCGCCACAGCTTTGTGGGTGGCCCGGTGTGAGTGGGGTTCTGCTGGCCTTTCTGCAGGAGTTGCCAGGCTGCCGCCTGTAAAGAAGAGGATGTGTCACCCATACCTTCCGCTGGAATTTCTCTCCGGACAGAGGTGAGGAAGGAAAAAAGCAGTGGGGGCCTGGACAGGAGGGGTATCTCAGGCAGGGCAATGGAAAGCTTCTGGAAGAGCGCCAGGGTCCAGGACCACCCTGGCTGGCCTGCAGGCACCAAGTTGGCCTGCGTGCTGTCGCTGGCGTGGCTCCACGGTCCTTCCTCTAGGCTTTCAAGCCCTTGTACATATTCAGGTGTTTTACCTGGAAAGGGTGGGGACAGTTCAGCAGCAGCTGGCCTGGGGCTCAGCTCACGTTTACTCACAGATGCCTCGGCACGGTCCCCCAGCTTTGCAATGAGGACGCTCCTTGCATGGGGGGTGGGTTGTTGGCTGTATGGGAGATGGTTCCCCACCTCTGACCAATTTCAGAATTGTTGACCGCTGGAGCAAGTGCCGTGATAGGGTTTTCCTCTGTATAACTCGTGGGTTCAGGTTTTTTTTTTCTTTTATGGTTCAAGTTAGATTTTATTCCCCTTTTATGTATTTATAGATATAAGCATGGAAATAATTCATTCCTATAAATACATCTGTGTGACGGGAAGAAATTTTTTCTGTTTTATTTTTATATTTTATTTTTTTAAAATTTTGAAATTTAATTTTATTTATTTTTTTATACAGCACGTTATTATTAGTTATGTATTTTATGCATATACATGTATACAGGTCATTCCCAAACTCCCAACTCATTCCACCACCACCACCCCATGGCTTCCCACACTTGGTGTCCATACGTTTGTTCTCTACCTCTATGTCTCTATTTCTTCCCTGCAAACCAGTTCATCTTTACCATTTTTAGGCTCCACATATATGCATTAATATACAATATTTGTTTTCCTCTTTCTGACTTACTTCATTCTGTATGACAGTCTCTCGATCCATCGATGTCTCTACAAATGACCCAGTTTCATTCCTTTTTATGGCCGAGTAATATTCCATTTTATATTTGTACCACATCTTTATCCATTCATCTGTCTGTGGGCGTTTAGGTTGCTTCCATTACCTGGCTATTGTAAATAGTGCTGCAACGAACATTGTGGTGAATGTGCCTTTTTGAAATACGGTTTTCTCTGGGTATATGCCCAGAAGTGGGATTGCTGGATCAGATGGTAATTCTATTTCCAGTTTTTTTAAGGAAACTCCATACTGTTCTCCATAGTGACTGTATCAATTTACATTCCCACCAGTAGCGGAAGAGGGCTCCTTTTGTACACACCCTCCCCAGAATTGGTTGTTTGTAGATTTTCTGATGATGCCGATTCTAACAGGTGTGAGGTGAAACCTCATTGTAGTTTTGATTTGCATTTCTCTAATAATTAGTGCTGTTGAGCAGCTTTTCATGTGAGTCTTGGCCATCTCTGTGTCTTCTTTGAGGAATCGTCTCTTTACATCTTCTGCCCATTTTTGTATTGGGTTGTTTGTTTTTTTAATATTAAGCTGCATGAGTTGTTTATATATATTGGAGATTAAACCTCTGTCCATTGCTTCGTCTGCAACGATTTTCGCCCATTCTGAGGGATGCCTTTTTCCATTCCCGTGTTTTTTAACAAAAAAGGAAAGAAAGGAAAAGAAGCAGAACACTAATGTGCGTAAAATATGCCTTTTGTAACGGTCGTTTTGAAATATGGATGTCCTTTGAATTATTTGGTCGATATGTGACCCCAGGATTTGTTTTCAGGGCAGGTGTCATTTACAGGCCTGCAATGATTTCGAATATCAACTGACCATTAGCGCTGGGATTAAAGCTGCTGTTGTGTGAAACGGCCACAAGGTGGCAGCAGTTCACCCTTACCAAATCAGGTTACTAAGGCAAGAGAGCCTCAGTGGAAGTGGTGATCTAGATTGGAGTTTAGAATGGAATGTGCCAGGAGAAAGCCCCTCACGTTTGTCTCACTACTTCTTGTTCGTGTTTTTAATTTAATTTCTTTATTTTTTATTACAGCAATTTTGATTACAATGTTTGGCTTGTTGTAGGTGTGGAAGATGTGATTCTTTTACACATATACAGATGTCTGTTCTTCCTGGGATCCTTTTCCCATGTACGTTATGACAGAATGTTGAATATTCCTCTCTTGGTATTCTGTAGGTCTTTGGTGATTATATATGTCACCTGTGTTTGTATATGTTTGTTAACCCCGATATCGTAAAGAAACCAATCCTCACACCTTTCCATTGGTGAACCATAAGTTTGTTTAATGAATCTGTGATTGCCCTTCTCCGTGGTAATATCTGCTTTGGTATCCATATTTAGGTAACACCTATAAGGGATATGATATGTGTCTTTCACATTCTGACTTACTACAAGTCACGTGATTACTTCTAGACTCATCTACGGTGCTGCAAATGGCATTGTGTCCTTTTTTCCCTTGGCTTCTCTTCTGCCTTACCGGGGTCCATTTTCAACAATGTGATTCCCTGGGGGTTGTGAATTAGCTGATCTGGGCAGCCTTACCCTGCCGGCCCGCCCTCCCCAGGTGTGCCTCGTTGAGGTCAATATAAACAGCACTCCAGGCAGCAATAGCCCCTGAAGCTGTGCCTGACTCCATATTCTCTGCCCCGTCAGCAGTCTCGGGGCTGTGCTGGTGGGAGGGAGTGAGGGGCCACAGCTTTGTGGGTGGCCCGGTGTGAGTGGGGTTCTCCTGGCCTTTCTGCAGGAGTTGCCAGGCTGCCGCCTGTAAAGAAGAGGTTGTGTCACACATACTTTCCGCTGGAATTTCTCTCCGGACAGAGGTGAGGATGGAAAAAAGCAGTGGGGCCCGGGACAGGATGGGTATCTCAGGCAGGGCAATGGAAAGCTTCTGGAAGAGCGCCCGGGGCCAGGACCACCCTGGCTGGCCTGCAGGCACCAAGTTGGCCTGCGTGCTGTCGCTGGTGTGGCACCACGGTCCTTCCTCTAGGCTTTCAAGCCCTTGTACATATTCAGGTGTTTTACCTGGAAAGGGTGGGAACAGTTCAGCAGCAGCTGGCCTGGGGCTCAGCTCACGTTTACTCACAGATGCCTCGACACGGTCCCCCAGCTTCGCAATGAGGATGCTCCTTGCGTGGGGGGTGGGTTGCTGGCTGTATGGGAGATGATTTCCCACCTCTGACCAATTTCAGAATTGTTTACCACTGGAGAAAGTGCCCTGATAAGGTTTTCCTCTGTATAACTCGTGGGTTCAGGATTTTTTTTTCTTTTATGGTTCAAGTTAGATTTTATTCCTCTTTTATGTATTTATAGATATAAGCATGGAAATAGTTCATTCCTATAAATACATCTGTGTGACGGGAAGAACTTTTTTCTGTTTTATTTTTAAATTTTATTTTTTAAAATTTTGAAATTTAATTTTATTTATTTTTTTTATACAGCACGTTACTATTAGTTATGTATTTTATGCATATACATTTTTACAGGTCAATCCCAAACTCCCAACTCATCCCACCACCACCACCCCATGGCTTCCCACACTTGGTGTCCATACGTTTGTTCTCTACCTCTGTGTCTCTATTTCTTCCCTGCAAACCAGTTCATCTGTACCATTTTTAGGCTCCACATATATGCGTTAATATACAATATTTGTTTTCCTCTTTCTGACTTACTTCATTCTGTATGACAGTCTCTCGATCCATCGATGGCTCTACAAATGACCCAGATTCATTCCTTTTTATGGCCGAGTAATATTCCATTCTATATATGTACCACATCTTTATCCATTCATCTGTCTGTGGGCATTTAGGTTGCTTCCATTACCTGGCTATTGTAAATAGTGCTGCAACGAACATTGTGGTGAATGTGCCTTTTTGAAATACGGTTTTCTCTGGGTATATGCCCAGAAGTGGGATTGCTGGATCAGATGGTAATTCTATTTCTAGTTTTTTTAAGGAAACTCCATACTGTTCTCCATAGTGACTGTATCAATTTACATTCCCACCAATAGTGGAAGAGGGCTCCTTTTGTCCACACCCTCCCCAGAATTGGTTGTTTGTAGATTTTCTGATGATGCCGATTCTAACAGGTGTGAGGTGATACCTCATTGTAGTTTTGATTTGCATTTCTCTAATAATTAGTGCTGTTGAGCAGCTTTTCATGTGCGTCTTGGCCATCTCTGTGTCTCCTTTGAAGAAACGTCTCTTTAGATCTTCTGTCCATTTTTTTTGGGGTTGTTTGTTTTTTTAATATTAAGCTGCATGAGCTGTTTATATATATTGGAGATTAAACCTCTGTCCATTGATTCGTCTGCAACGATTTTCGCCCATTCTGAGGGATGCCTTTTTCCATTCCCGTTTTTTTTTACAAAAAAGGAAAGAAAGGAAAAGAAGCAGAACACTAATGTGCGTAAAATATGCCTTTTGAAACGGTCGTTTTGAAATATGGACGTCCTTTGACTTATTTGGTCGATATGTGACCCCAGGATTTGTTTTCAGGGCAGGTGTCATTTACAGGCCTGCAATGATTTTGAATATCAACTGACCATTAGCCTTGGGATTAAAGCTGCTGTTGTGTGAAACGGACACAAGGTGGCAGCAGTTCACCCTTACCAAATCTGGTTACTAGGGCAAGAGAGCCTCAGTGGAAGTGGTGTTCTAGATTGGAGTTTAGAATGGAATTTGCCAGGAGAAAGCCCCTCACGTTTGTCTCACTACTTCTTGTTCCTGTTTTTAATTTATTTTTTTAGTTTTTGTTACAGCAAGTTTGATTACAATGTTTGGCTTGTTGTAGGTGTGGAAGATGTGGTTCTTTTACACATATACAGATGTCTGTTCTTCCTGGGATCCTTTTCCCATGTACGTTATGACAGAATGTTGAGTATTCCTCTCTTGGTATTCTGTAGGTCTTTGGTGATTATATATGTCACCTGTGTTTGTATATGTCTGTTCACCCCGATATCGTAATGAAACCAATCCTCACACCTTTCCATTGGTGAACCATAAGTTTGTTTAATGAATCTGTGATTGCCCTTCTCCGTGGAAATATCTGCCCTGGTATCCATTTTTAGGTAACACCTATAAGTGATATGATATGATATGTGTCTTTCACTTTCTGACTTACTACAAGTCACGTGATTACTTCTAGACTCATCTACGGTGCTGCAAATGACATTGTGTCCTTTTTTCCCTTGGCTTCTCTTCTGCCTTAGCGGGGTCCATTTTCAACAATGTGATTCTCTGAGGGTTGTGGATTAGCTGACCTGGGCAGCCTTACCCTGCCGGCCCGCCCTCCCCAGGTGTGCCTCGTTGAGGTCAATATAAACAGAGCTCCAGGCAGTAATAGCCCCAGAAGCTGTGCCTGACTCCATATTCTCTGCCCCGTCAGCAGTCTCGGGGCTGTGTTGGTGGGAGGGAGTGAGGCGCCACAGCTTTGTGGGTGGCCCGGTGTGAGTGGGGTTCTGCTGGCCTTTCTGCAGGAGTTGCCAGGCTGCCGCCTGTAAAGAAGAGGATGTGTCACCCATACCTTCCGCTGGAATTTCTCTCCGGACAGAGGTGAGGAAGGAAAAAAGCAGTGGGGGCCTGGACAGGAGGGGTATCTCAGGCAGGGCAATGGAAAGCTTCTGGAAGAGCGCCAGGGTCCAGGACCACCCTGGCTGGCCTGCAGGCACCAAGTTGGCCTGCGTGCTGTCGCTGGCGTGGCTCCACGGTCCTTCCTCTAGGCTTTCAAGCCCTTGTACATATTCAGGTGTTTTACCTGGAAAGGGTGGGGACAGTTCAGCAGCAGCTGGCCTGGGGCTCAGCTCACGTTTACTCACAGATGCCTCGGCACGGTCCCCCAGCTTTGCAATGAGGACGCTCCTTGCATGGGGGGTGGGTTGTTGGCTGTATGGGAGATGGTTCCCCACCTCTGACCAATTTCAGAATTGTTGACCGCTGGAGCAAGTGCCGTGATAGGGTTTTCCTCTGTATAACTCGTGGGTTCAGGTTTTTTTTTTCTTTTATGGTTCAAGTTAGATTTTATTCCCCTTTTATGTATTTATAGATATAAGCATGGAAATAATTCATTCCTATAAATACATCTGTGTGACGGGAAGAAATTTTTTCTGTTTTATTTTTATATTTTATTTTTTTAAAATTTTGAAATTTAATTTTATTTATTTTTTTATACAGCACGTTATTATTAGTTATGTATTTTATGCATATACATGTATACAGGTCATTCCCAAACTCCCAACTCATTCCACCACCACCACCCCATGGCTTCCCACACTTGGTGTCCATACGTTTGTTCTCTACCTCTATGTCTCTATTTCTTCCCTGCAAACCAGTTCATCTTTACCATTTTTAGGCTCCACATATATGCATTAATATACAATATTTGTTTTCCTCTTTCTGACTTACTTCATTCTGTATGACAGTCTCTCGATCCATCGATGTCTCTACAAATGACCCAGTTTCATTCCTTTTTATGGCCGAGTAATATTCCATTTTATATTTGTACCACATCTTTATCCATTCATCTGTCTGTGGGCGTTTAGGTTGCTTCCATTACCTGGCTATTGTAAATAGTGCTGCAACGAACATTGTGGTGAATGTGCCTTTTTGAAATACGGTTTTCTCTGGGTATATGCCCAGAAGTGGGATTGCTGGATCAGATGGTAATTCTATTTCCAGTTTTTTTAAGGAAACTCCATACTGTTCTCCATAGTGACTGTATCAATTTACATTCCCACCAGTAGCGGAAGAGGGCTCCTTTTGTACACACCCTCCCCAGAATTGGTTGTTTGTAGATTTTCTGATGATGCCGATTCTAACAGGTGTGAGGTGATACCTCATTGTAGTTTTGATTTGCATTTCTCTAATAATTAGTGCTGTTGAGCAGCTTTTCATGTGAGTCTTGGCCATCTCTGTGTCTTCTTTGAGGAATCGTCTCTTTACATCTTCTGCCCATTTTTGTATTGGGTTGTTTGTTTTTTTAATATTAAGCTGCATGAGTTGTTTATATATATTGGAGATTAAACCTCTGTCCATTGCTTCGTCTGCAACGATTTTCGCCCATTCTGAGGGATGCCTTTTTCCATTCCCGTGTTTTTTAACAAAAAAGGAAAGAAAGGAAAAGAAGCAGAACACTAATGTGCGTAAAATATGCCTTTTGTAACGGTCGTTTTGAAATATGGATGTCCTTTGAATTATTTGGTCGATATGTGACCCCAGGATTTGTTTTCAGGGCAGGTGTCATTTACAGGCCTGCAATGATTTCGAATATCAACTGACCATTAGCGCTGGGATTAAAGCTGCTGTTGTGTGAAACGGCCACAAGGTGGCAGCAGTTCACCCTTACCAAATCAGGTTACTAAGGCAAGAGAGCCTCAGTGGAAGTGGTGATCTAGATTGGAGTTTAGAATGGAATGTGCCAGGAGAAAGCCCCTCACGTTTGTCTCACTACTTCTTGTTCGTGTTTTTAATTTAATTTCTTTATTTTTTATTACAGCAATTTTGATTACAATGTTTGGCTTGTTGTAGGTGTGGAAGATGTGATTCTTTTACACATATACAGATGTCTGTTCTTCCTGGGATCCTTTTCCCATGTACGTTATGACAGAATGTTGAATATTCCTCTCTTGGTATTCTGTAGGTCTTTGGTGATTATATATGTCACCTGTGTTTGTATATGTTTGTTAACCCCGATATCGTAAAGAAACCAATCCTCACACCTTTCCATTGGTGAACCATAAGTTTGTTTAATGAATCTGTGATTGCCCTTCTCCGTGGTAATATCTGCTTTGGTATCCATATTTAGGTAACACCTATAAGGGATATGATATGTGTCTTTCACATTCTGACTTACTACAAGTCACGTGATTACTTCTAGACTCATCTACGGTGCTGCAAATGGCATTGTGTCCTTTTTTCCCTTGGCTTCTCTTCTGCCTTACCGGGGTCCATTTTCAACAATGTGATTCCCTGGGGGTTGTGAATTAGCTGATCTGGGCAGCCTTACCCTGCCGGCCCGCCCTCCCCAGGTGTGCCTCGTTGAGGTCAATATAAACAGCACTCCAGGCAGCAATAGCCCCTGAAGCTGTGCCTGACTCCATATTCTCTGCCCCGTCAGCAGTCTCGGGGCTGTGCTGGTGGGAGGGAGTGAGGGGCCACAGCTTTGTGGGTGGCCCGGTGTGAGTGGGGTTCTCCTGGCCTTTCTGCAGGAGTTGCCAGGCTGCCGCCTGTAAAGAAGAGGTTGTGTCACACATACTTTCCGCTGGAATTTCTCTCCGGACAGAGGTGAGGATGGAAAAAAGCAGTGGGGCCCGGGACAGGATGGGTATCTCAGGCAGGGCAATGGAAAGCTTCTGGAAGAGCGCCCGGGGCCAGGACCACCCTGGCTGGCCTGCAGGCACCAAGTTGGCCTGCGTGCTGTCGCTGGTGTGGCACCACGGTCCTTCCTCTAGGCTTTCAAGCCCTTGTACATATTCAGGTGTTTTACCTGGAAAGGGTGGGAACAGTTCAGCAGCAGCTGGCCTGGGGCTCAGCTCACGTTTACTCACAGATGCCTCGACACGGTCCCCCAGCTTCGCAATGAGGATGCTCCTTGCGTGGGGGGTGGGTTGCTGGCTGTATGGGAGATGATTTCCCACCTCTGACCAATTTCAGAATTGTTTACCACTGGAGAAAGTGCCCTGATAAGGTTTTCCTCTGTATAACTCGTGGGTTCAGGATTTTTTTTTCTTTTATGGTTCAAGTTAGATTTTATTCCTCTTTTATGTATTTATAGATATAAGCATGGAAATAGTTCATTCCTATAAATACATCTGTGTGACGGGAAGAACTTTTTTCTGTTTTATTTTTAAATTTTATTTTTTAAAATTTTGAAATTTAATTTTATTTATTTTTTTTTATACAGCACGTTACTATTAGTTATGTATTTTATGCATATACATTTTTACAGGTCAATCCCAAACTCCCAACTCATCCCACCACCACCACCCCATGGCTTCCCACACTTGGTGTCCATACGTTTGTTCTCTACCTCTGTGTCTCTATTTCTTCCCTGCAAACCAGTTCATCTGTACCATTTTTAGGCTCCACATATATGCGTTAATATACAATATTTGTTTTCCTCTTTCTGACTTACTTCATTCTGTATGACAGTCTCTCGATCCATCGATGGCTCTACAAATGACCCAGATTCATTCCTTTTTATGGCCGAGTAATATTCCATTTTATATATGTACCACATCTTTATCCATTCATATGTCTGTGGGCATTTAGGTTGCTTCCATTACCTGGCTATTGTAAATAGTGCTGCAACGAACATTGTGGTGAATGTGCCTTTTTGAAATACGGTTTTCTCTGGGTATATGCCCAGAAGTGGGATTGCTGGATCAGATGGTAATTCTATTTCTAGTTTTTTTAAGGAAACTCCATACTGTTCTCCATAGTGACTGTATCAATTTACATTCCCACCAATAGTGGAAGAGGGCTCCTTTTGTCCACACCCTCCCCAGAATTGGTTGTTTGTAGATTTTCTGATGATGCCGATTCTAACAGGTGTGAGGTGATACCTCATTGTAGTTTTGATTTGCATTTCTCTAATAATTAGTGCTGTTGAGCAGCTTTTCATGTGCGTCTTGGCCATCTCTGTGTCTCCTTTGAAGAAACGTCTCTTTAGATCTTCTGTCCATTTTTTTTGGGGTTGTTTGTTTTTTTAATATTAAGCTGCATGAGCTGTTTATATATATTGGAGATTAAACCTCTGTCCATTGATTCGTCTGCAACGATTTTCGCCCATTCTGAGGGATGCCTTTTTCCATTCCCGTTTTTTTTTACAAAAAAGGAAAGAAAGGAAAAGAAGCAGAACACTAATGTGCGTAAAATATGCCTTTTGAAACGGTCGTTTTGAAATATGGACGTCCTTTGACTTATTTGGTCGATATGTGACCCCAGGATTTGTTTTCAGGGCAGGTGTCATTTACAGGCCTGCAATGATTTTGAATATCAACTGACCATTAGCCTTGGGATTAAAGCTGCTGTTGTGTGAAACGGACACAAGGTGGCAGCAGTTCACCCTTACCAAATCTGGTTACTAGGGCAAGAGAGCCTCAGTGGAAGTGGTGTTCTAGATTGGAGTTTAGAATGGAATTTGCCAGGAGAAAGCCCCTCACGTTTGTCTCACTACTTCTTGTTCCTGTTTTTAATTTATTTTTTTAGTTTTTGTTACAGCAAGTTTGATTACAATGTTTGGCTTGTTGTAGGTGTGGAAGATGTGGTTCTTTTACACATATACAGATGTCTGTTCTTCCTGGGATCCTTTTCCCATGTACGTTATGACAGAATGTTGAGTATTCCTCTCTTGGTATTCTGTAGGTCTTTGGTGATTATATATGTCACCTGTGTTTGTATATGTCTGTTAACCCCGATATCGTAATGAAACCAATCCTCACACCTTTCCATTGGTGAACCATAAGTTTGTTTAATGAATCTGTGATTGCCCTTCTCCGTGGAAATATGTGCCCTGGTATCCATTTTTAGGTAACACCTATAAGTGATATGATATGATATGTGTCTTTCACTTTCTGACTTACTACAAGTCACGTGATTACTTCTAGACTCATCTACGGTGCTGCAAATGACATTGTGTCCTTTTTTCCCTTGGCTTCTCTTCTGCCTTAGCGGGGTCCATTTTCAACAATGTGATTCCCTGAGGGTTGTGGATTAGCTGACCTGGGCAGCCTTACCCTGCCGGCCCGCACTCCCCAGGTGTGCCTCGTTGAGGTCAATATAAACAGAGCTCCAGGCAGTAATAGCCCCTGAAGCTGTGCCTGACTCCATATTCTCTGCCCCGTCAGCAGTCTCGGGGCTGTGTTGGTGGGAGGGAGTGAGGCGCCACAGCTTTGTGGGTGGCCCGGTGTGAGTGGGGTTCTGCTGGCCTTTCTGCAGGAGTTGCCAGGCTGCCGCCTGTAAAGAAGAGGATGTGTCACCCATACCTTCCGCTGGAATTTCTCTCCGGACAGAGGTGAGGAAGGAAAAAAGCAGTGGGGGCCGGGACAGGAGGGGTATCTCAGGCAGGGCAATGGAAAGCTTCTGGAAGAGCGCCAGGGTCCAGGACCACCCTGGCTGGCCTGCAGGCACCAAGTTGGCCTGCGTGCTGTCGCTGGTGTGGCTCCACGGTCCTTCCTCTAGGCTTTCAAGCCCTTGTACATATTCAGGTGTTTTACCTGGAAAGGGTGGGGACAGTTCAGCAGCAGCTGGCCTGGGGCTCAGCTCACGTTTACTCACAGATGCCTCGGCACGGTCCCACAGCTTTGCAATGAGGACGCTCCTTGCATGGGGGGTGGGTTGTTGGCTGTATGGGAGATGGTTCCCCACCACTGACCAATTTCAGAATTGTTGACCGCTGGAGCAAGTGCCGTGATAGGGTTTTCGTCTGTATAACTCGTGGGTTCACTTTTTTTTTCTTTTATCGTTCAAGTTAGATTTTATTCCTCTTTTATGTATTTATAGATATAAGCATGGAAATAATTCATTCCTATAAATACATCTGTGTGACGGGAAGAACTTTTTTCTGTTTTATTTTTATATTTTATTTTTTAAAATTTTGAAATTTAATTTTATTTATTTTTTTTTATACAGCACGTTATTATTATTTATGTATTTTATGCATATAGATGTATACAGGTCAATCCCAAACTCCCAACTCATCCCACCACCACCACCCCATGGCTTCCCACACTTGGTGTCCATACGTTTGTTCTCTACCTCTGTGTCTCTATTTCTTCCCTGCAAACCAGTTCATCTGTACCAGTTTTAGGCTCCACATATATGCGTTAATATACAATATTTGTTTTCCTCTTTCTGACTTACTTCATTCTGTATGACAGTCTCTCGATCCATCGATGTCTCTACAAATGACCCAGTTTCATTCCTTTTTATGGCCGAGTAATATTCCATTTTATATATGTACCACATCTTTATCCATTCATCTGTCTGTGGGCATTTAGGTTGCTTCCATTACCTGGCTATTGTAAATTGTGTTGCAACGAACATTGTGGTGAATGTGCCTTTTTGAAATACGGTTTTCTCTGGGTATATGCCCAGAAGTGGGATTGCTGGATCAGATGGTAATTCTATTTCTAGTTTTTTTAAGGAAACTCCATACTGTTCTCCATAGTGACTGTATCAATTTACATTCCCACCAATAGTGGAAGAGGGCTCCTTTTGTCCACACCCTCCCCAGAATTGGTTGTTTGTAGATTTTCTGATGATGCCGATTCTAACAGGTGTGAGGTGATACCTCATTGTAGTTTTGATTTGCATTTCTCTAATAATTAGTGCTGTTGAGCAGCTTTTTATGTGCGTCTTGGCCATCTCTGTGTCTCCTTTGAAGAAATGCCTCTAGATCTTCTGCCCATTTTTTTTGGGTTGTTTGTTTTTTTAATATTAAGCTGCATGAGCTGTTTATATATATTGGAGATTAAACCTCTGTCCATTGATTCGTATGCAACGATTTTCGCCCATTCTGAAGGATGCCTTTTTCCATTCCCGTGTTTTTTAACAAAAAAGGAAAGAAAGGAAAAGAAGCAGAACACTAATGTGCGTAAAATATGCCTTTTGAAACGGTCGTTTTGAAATATGGACTTCCTTTGAATTTTTTGGTCGATATGTGACCCCAGGATTTGTTTTCAGGGCAGGTGTCATTTACAGGCCTGCAATGATTTTGAATATCAACTGACCATTAGCGTTGGGATTAAAGCTGCTGTTGTGTGAAACGGCCACAAGGTGGCAGCAGTTCAACCTTACCAAATCTGGTTACTAGGGCAAGAGAGCCTCAGTGGAAGTGGTGTTCTAGATTGGAATTTAGAATGGAATGTGCCAGGAGAAAGCCCCTCACGTTTGTCTCACTACTTCTTGTTCGTGTTTTTAATTTAATTTTTTATTTTTTATTACAGCAAGTATGATTACAGTGTTTGGCTTGTTGTAGGTGTGGAAGATGTGGTTCTTTTACACATATACAGGTGACTGTTCTTCCTGGGATCCTTTTCCCATGTACGTTATGACAGAATGTTGAGTAGTCCTCTCTTGGTATTCTGTAGGTCTTTGGTGATTATATATGGCACCTGTGTTTGTATATGTCTGTTAACCCCGATATCGTAATGAAACCAATCCTCACACCTTTCCATTGGTGAACCATAAGTTTGTTTAATGAATCTGTGATTGCCCTTCTCCGTGGAAATATCTGCCTTGGTATCCATTTTTAGGTAACACCTATAAGTGATATGATATGTGTCTTTCACTTTCTGACTTACTACAAGTCACGTGATTACTTCTAGACTCATCTACGGTGCTGCAAATGGCATTGTGTCCTTTTTTCCCTTGGCTTCTCTTCTGCCTTAGCGGGGTCCATATTCAACAATGTGATTCCCTGAGGGTTGTGGATTAGCTGACCTGGGCAGCCTTACACTGCCGGCCCGCCCTCCCCAGGTGTGCCTCGTTGAGGTCAATATAAACAGCGCTCCAGGCAGCAATAGCCCCTGAAGCTGTGCCTGACTCCATATTCTCTGCCCCGTCAGCAGTCTCGGGGCTGTGCTGTTGGGAGGGAGTGAGGGGCCACAGCTTTGTGGGTGGCCCGGTGTGAGTGGGGTTCTGCTGGCCTTTCTGCAGGAGTTGCCAAGCTGCCGCCTGTAAAGAAGAGGTTGTGTCACCCATACCTTCCACTGGAATTTCTCTCCGGACAGTTGTGAGGAAGGAAAAAAGCAGTGGGGTCCGGGACAGGAGGGGTATCTCAGGCAGGGCAATGGAAAGCTTCTGGAAGAGCGCCCGGGGCCAGGACCACCCTGGCTGGCCGGCAGGCACCAAGTTGGCCTGCGTGCTGTCGCTGGTGTGGCTCCACGGTCCTTCCTCTAGGCTTTCAATCCCTTGTACATATTCAGGTGTTTTACCTGGAAAGGGTGGGAACAGTTCAGCAGCAGCTGGCCTGGGGCTCAGCTCACGTTTACTCACAGATGCCTCGGCACGGTCCCCCAGCTTTGCAATGAGGACGCTCCTTGCGTGGGGAGTGGGTTGATGGCTGTATGGGAGATGGTTCCCCACCTCTGACCAATTTCAGAATTGTTTACCACTGGAGCAAGTGCCCTGATAGGGTTTTCCTCTGTATAACTCGTGGGTTCAGGTTTTTTTTTCTTTTATGGTTCAAGTTAGATTTTGTTCCTCTTTTATGTATTTATAGATATAAGCATGGAAATAATTCATTCCTATAAATACATCTGTGTGACGGGAAGGACTTTTTTCTGTTTTATTTTTAAATTTTATTTTTTTAAATTTTGAAATTTAATTTTATTTATTTTTTTATACCGCACGTTATTATTAGTTATGTATTTTATGCATATACATGTACACAGGTCAATCCCAAACTCCCAACTCATCCCACAACCACCACCCCATGGCTTCCCACACTTGGTGTCCATACGTTTGTTCTCTACCTCTGTGTCTCTATTTCTTCCCTGCAAACCAGTTCATCTGTACCATTTGTAGGCTCCACATATATGCATTAATATACAATATTTGTTTTCCTCTTTCTGACTTACTTCATTCTGTATGACAGTCTCTCGATCCATCGATGTCTCTACAAATGACCCAGTTTCATTCCTTTTTATGGCCGAGTAATATTCCATTTCATATATGTACCATATCTTTATCCATTCATCTGTCTGTGGGCATTTAGGTTGCTTCCATTACCTGGCTATTGTAAATAGTGCTGCAATGAACATTGTGGTGAATGTGCCTTTTTGAAATACGGTTTTCTCTGGGTATATGCCCAGAAGTGGGATTGCTGGATCAGATGGTAACTCTATTCCTAGTCTTTTTAAGGAAACTCCATACTGTTCTCCATAGTGACTGTATAAATTTACATTCCCACCAATAGTGGAAGAGGGCTCCTTTTGTCCACAGCCTCCCCAGAATTGGTTGTTCGTAGATTTTCTGATGATGCCGATTCTAACAGGTGTGAGGTGATACCTCATTGTAGATTTGATTTGCATTTCTCTAATAATTAGTGCTGTTGAGCAGCTTTTCATGTGCGTCTTGGCCATCTCTGTGTCTCCTTTGAAGAAACGTCTCTTTAGATCTTCTGCCCATTTTTGGGGGGTTGTTTGTTTTTTTAATATTAAGCTGCATGAGCTGTTTATATGTATTGGAGATTAAACCTCTGTCCATTGATTCGTCTGCAACGATTTTCGCCCATTCTGAGGGATGCCTTTTTCCATTCCCGTGTTTTTTAACAAAAAAGGAAAGAAAGGAAAAGAAGCAGAACACTAATGTGCGCAAAATATGCCTTTTGAAACGGTCGTTTTGAAATATGGACGTACTTTGAATTTTTTGGTCGATATGTGACCCCAGGATTTGTTTTCAGGGCAGGTGTCATTTACAGGCCTGCAATGATTTTGAATATCAACTGATCATTAGCGTTGGGATTAAAGCTGCTGTTGTGTGAAACGGCCACAAGGTGGCAGCAGTTCACCCTTACCAAATCTGGTTACTAGGGCAAGAGAGCCTCAGTGGAAGTGGTGTTCTAGATTGGAGTTTAGAATGGAATGTGCCAGGAGAAAGCCCCTCACGTTTGTCTCACTACTTCTTGTTCGTGTTTTTAATTTAATTTTTTATTTTTTATTACAGCAAGTTTGATTACAATGTTTGGCTTGTTGTAGGTGTGGAAGATGTGGTTCTTTTACACATATACACATGTCTGTTCTTCCTGGGATCCTTTTCCCATGTACGTTATGACAGAATGTTGAGTAGTCCTCTCTTGGTATTCTGTAGGTGTTTGGTGATTATATATGTCACCTGTGTTTGTATATGTCTGTTAACCCCGATATCGTAATGAAACCAATCCTCACACCTTTCCACTGGTGAAACATAAGTTTGTTTAATGAATCTGTGATTGCCCTTCTCCGTGGAAATATCTGCCCTGGTATCCATTTTTAGGTAACACTTATAAGTGATATGATATGATATGTGTCTTTCACTTTCTGACTTACTACAAGTCACGTGATTACTTCTAGACTCATCTACGGTGCTGCAAATGGCATTGTGTCCTTTTTTCCCTTGGCTTCTCTTCTGCCTTAGCGGGGTCCATTTTCAACAATGTGATTCCCTGAGGGTTGTGGATTAGCTGACCTGAGCAGCCTGACCCTGCCGGCCCGCCCTCCCCAGGTGTGCTTCATTGAGGTCAATATAAACAGCGCTCCAGGCAGCAATAGCCCCTGAAGCTGTGCCTGACTCCATATTCTCTGCCCCGTCAGCAGTCTCGGGGCTGTGCTGGTGGGCGGGAGTGAGGGGCCACAGCTTTGTGGGTGGCCCGGTGTGAGTGGGGTTTTGCTGGTCTTTCTGCAGGAGTTGCCAGGCTGACTCCTGTAAAGAAGAGGTTGTGTCACCCATACCTTCCGCTGGAATTTCTCTCCGGACAGAGGTGAGGAAGGAAAAAAACAGTGGGGGCCGGGACAGGAGGGGTATCTCAGGCAGGGCAATGGAAAGCTTCTGGAAGAGCACCCGGGGCCACGACCACCCTGGCTGGCCTGCAGGCACCAAGTTGGCCTGCGTGCTGTCGCTGGTGTGGCTCCACGGTCCTTCCTCTAGGCTTTCAAGCCCTTGTACATATTCAGGTGTTTTACCTGGAAAGTGTGGGAACCGTTCAGCAGCAGCTGGCCTGGGGCTCAGCTCACGTTTAGTCACAGATGCCTCGGCACAGTCCCCCAGCTTTGCAATGAGGACGCTCCTTGCGTGGGGGGTGGGTTGCTGGCTGTATGGGAGATGGTTCCCCACCTCTGACCAATTTCAGAATTGTTTACCACTGGAGCAAGTGCCCTGATACGGTTTTCCTCTATATAACTCGTGCGTTCAGGTTTTTTTTTCTTTTATGGTTCAAGTTAGATTTTATTCCTCTTTTATGTATTTATAGATATAAGCATGGAAATAATTCATTCCTATAAATACATCTGTGTGACGGGAAGAACTTTTTTCTGTTTTATTTTTAAATTTTATTTTTTAAAATTTTGAAATTTAATTTTATTTATTTTTTTTATACAGCACGTTATTATTAGTTATGTATTTTATGCATATACATGAATACAGGTCAATCCCAAACTCCCAACTCATCCCACCACCACCACCCCATGGCTTCCCACACTTGGTGTCCATACGTTTGTTCTCTACCTCTGTGTCTCTATTTCTTCCCTGCAAACCAGTTCATCTGTACCATTTTTAGGCTCCACATATATGCATTAATATACAATATTTGTTTTCCTCTTTCTGACTTACTTCATTCTGTATGACAGTCTCTCGATCCATCGATGTCTCTACAGATGACCCAGTTTCATTCCTTTTTATGGCCGAGTAATATTCCATTTTATATATGTACCACATGTTTATCCATTCATCTGTCTGTGGGCATTTAGGTTGCTTCCATTACCTGGCTATTGTAAATAGTGCTGCAACGAACATTGTGGTGAATGTGCCTTTTTGAAATACGGTTTTCTCTGGGTATATGCCCAGAAGTGGGATTGCTGGATCAGATGGTAATTCTATTTGTAGTTTTTTTAAGGAAACTCCATACTGTTCTCCATAGTGACTGTATCAATTTACATTCCCACCAATAGTGGAACAGGGCTCCTTGTGTCCACAACCTCCCCAGAATTGGTTGTTTGTGGATTTTCTGATGATGCCGATTCTAACAGGTTTGAGGTGATACCTCATTGTAGTTTTGATTTGCATTTCTCTAATAATTAGTGCTGTTGAGCAGCTTTTCATGTGCGTCTTGGCCATCTCTGTGTCTCCTTTGAAGAAACGTCTCTTTAGATCTTCTGCCCATTTTTTGGGGTTGTTTGTTTTTTTAATATTATGCTGCATGAGCTGTTTATATATATTGGAGATTAAACCTCTGTCCATTGATTCATCTGCAATGATTTTCGCACATTCTGAGGGATGCCTTTTTCCATTCCCGTGTTTTTTAACAAAAAAGGAAAGAAAGGAAAAGAAGCAGAACACTAATGTGCGTAAAATATGCCTTTTGAAACGGTCGATTTGAAATATGGACGTCCTTTGAATTTTTTGGTCGATATGTGACCGCAGGATTTGTTTTCAGGGCAGGTGTCATTTACAGGCCTCCAATGATTTTGAATATCAACTGACCATTAGCGTTGGGATTAAAGCTGCTGTTGTGTGAAACGGCCACAAGGTGGCAGCAGTTCACCCTTACCAAATCTGGTTACTAGGGCAAGAGAGCCTCAGTGGAAGTGGTGTTCTAGATTGGAGTTTAGAATGGAATGTGCCAGGAGAAAGCCCCTCACGTTTGTCTCACTACTTCTTGTTCGTGTTTTTAATTTAATTTTTTATTTTTTATTACAGCAAGTTTGATTACAATGTTTGGCTTGTTGTAGGTGTGGAAGATGTGGTTCTTTTACACATATACAGATGACTGTTCTTCTTGGGATCCTTTTCCCATGTATGTTATTACAGAATGTTGAGTAGTCCTCTCTTGGAATTCTGTAGGTCTTTGGTGATTATATATGTCACCTGTGTTTGTATATGTCTGTTAACCCCGATATCGTAATGAAACCAATCCTCACACCTTTTCATTGGTGAACCATAAGTTTGTTTAATGAATCTGTGATTGCCCTTCTCCGTGGAAATATCTGCCCTGGTATCCATTTTTAGGTAACACCTATAAGTGATATGATATGATATGTGTCTTTCACTTTCTGACTTACTACAAGTCACGTGATTACTTCTAGACTCATCTACGGTGCTGCAAATGACATTGTGTCCTTTTTTCCCTTGGCTTCTCTTCTGCCTCAGCGGGGACCATTTTCAACAACGTGATTCCATGAGGGTTGTGGATTAGCTGACCTGGGCAGCCTTACCCTGCCGGCCCGCCCTCCCCAGGTGTGCCTCGTTGAGGTCAATATAAACAGCACTCCAGGCAGCAATAGCCCATGAAGCTGTGCCTGACTCCATATTCTCTGCCCCGTCAGCAGTCTCAGGGCTGTGCTGGTGGGAGGGAGTGTGGAGCCACAGCTTTGTGGGTGGCCCGGTGTGAGTGGGGTTCTGCTGGCCTTTCTGCAGGAGTTGCCAGGCTGCCGCCTGTAAAGAAGAGGATGTGTCACCCATACCTTCCGCTGGAATTTCTCTCCGGACAGAGGTGAGGAAGGAAAAAAGCAGTGGGGTCCGGGACAGGATGGGTATCTCAGGCAGGGCAATGGAAAGCTTCTGGAAGAGCGCCCGGGGCCAGGACCACCCTGGCTGGCCTGCAGGCGCCACGTTGGCCTGCGTGCTGTCGCTGGTGTGGCTCCACGGTCCTTCCTCTAGGCTTTCAAGCCCTTGTACATATTCAGGTGTTTTACCTGGAAAGAGTGGGAGCAGTTCAGCATCAGCTGGCCTGGGGCTCAGCTCACGTTTACTCACAGATGCCTCGGAACGGTCCCCCAGCTTTGCAATGAGGACGCTCCTTGCATGGGGGGTGGGTTGCTGGCTGTATGGGAGATGGTTCCCCACCTCTGACCAATTTCAGAATTGTTTACCGCTGGAGCAAGTGCCGTGATAGGGTTTTCCTCTGTATAACTCGTGGGTTCAGGTTTTTTTTTCTTTTATCGTTCAAGTTAGATTTTATTCCTCTTTTATGTATTTATAGATATAAGCATGGAAATAATTCATTCCTATAAATACATCTGTGTGACGGGAAGAACTTTTTTCTGTTTTATTTTTAAATTTTATTTTTTAAAATTTTGAAATTTAATTTTATTTATTTTTTTTATACAGCACGTTATTATTAGTTATGTATTTTATGCATATACCTGTACACAGGTCAATCCCAAACTCCCAACTCATCCCACCACCACCACCCCATGGCTTCCCACACTTGGTGTCCATACGTTTGTTCTCTACCTCTGTGTCTCTATTTCTTCCCTGCAAACCAGTTCATCTGTACCATTTGTAGGCTCCACATATATGCATTAATATACAATATTTGTTTTCCTCTTTCTGACTTACTTCATTCTGTATGACAGTCTCTCGATCCATCGATGTCTCTACAAATGACCCAGTTTCATTCCTTTTTATGGCCGAGTAATATTCCATTTCATATATGTACCACATCTTTATCCATTCATCTGTCTGTGGGCATTTAGGTTGCTTCCATTACCTGGCTATTGTAAATAGTGCTACAATGAACATTGTGGTGAATGTGCCTTTTTGATTTACGGTTTTCTCTAGGTATATGCCCAGAAGTGGGATTGCTGGATCAGATGGTAATACTATTTCTAGTTTTTTTAAGGAAACTCCATACTGTTCTCCATAGTGACTGTATCAATTTACATTCCCACCAATAGTGGAAGAGGGCTCCTTTTGTCCACACCCTCCCCAGAATTGGTTGTTTGTAGATTTTCTGATGATGCCGATTCTAACAGGTGTGAGGTGATACCTCATTGTAGTTTTGATTTGCATTTCTCTAATAATTAGTGCTGTTGAGCAGCTTTTCATGTGCGTCTTGGCCATCTCTGTGTCTCCTTTGAAGAAACGTCTCTTTAGATCTTTTTCCCATTTTTTTGGGGTTGTTTGTTTTTTTAATATTAAGCTGCATGAGCTGTTTATATATATTGGAGATTAAACCTCTGTCCATTGATTCGTCTGCAACGATTTTCGCCCATTCTGAGGGATGCCTTTTTCCATTCCCGTTTTTTTTTAACAAAAAAGGAAAGAAAGGAAAAGAAGCAGAACACTAATGTGCGTAAAATATGCTTTTTGAAACGGTCGTTTTGAAATATGGACGTCCTTTGAATATTTTGGTCGATATGTGACCGCAGGATTTGTTTTCAGGGCAGGTGTCATTTACAGGCCTGCAATGATTTTGAATATCAACTGACCATTAGCGTTGGGATTAAAGCTGCTGTTGTGTGAAACGGCCACAAGGTGGCAGCAGTTCACCCTTACCAAATCTGGTTACTAGGGCAAGAGAGCCTCAGTGGAAGTGGTGTTCTAGATTGGAGTTTAGAATGGAATGTGCCAGGAGAAAGCCCCTCACGTTTGTCTCACTACTTCTTGTTCGTGTTTTTAATTTAATTTTTTATTTTTTATTACAGCAAGTTTGATTACAATGTTTGGCTTGTTGTAGGTGTGGAAGATGTGGTTCTTTTACACATATACAGATGACTGTTCTTCTTGGGATCCTTTTCCCATGTACGTTATGACAGAATGTTGAGTAGTCCTCTCTTGGTATTCTGTAGGTCTTTGGTGATTATATATGTCACCTGTGTTTGTATATGTCTGTTAACCCCGATATCGTAATGAAACCAATCCTCACTCCTTTCCATTGGTGAACCATAAGTTTGTTTAATGAATCTGTGATTGCCCTTTTCCGTGGAAATATCTGCCCTGGTATCCATTTTTAGGTAACACCTATAAGTGATATGATATGATATGTGTCTTTCACTTTCTGACTTACTACAAGTCACGTGATTACTTCTAGACTCATCTACGGTGCTGCAAATGGCATTGTGTCCTTTTTTCCCATGGCTTCTATTCTGCCTTAGCGGGGTCCATTTTCAACAATGTGATTCCCTGAGGGTTGTGGATTAGCTGACCTGGGCAGCCTTACACTGCCGGCCCGCCCTCCCCAGGTGTGCCTCGTTGAGGTCAATATAAACAGCGCTCCAGGCAGCAATAGCCCTTGAAGCTGTGCCTGACTCCATATTCTCTGCCCCGTCAGCAGTCTCGGGGCTGTGCTGGTGGGAGGGAGTGAGGGGCCACAGCTTTGTGGGTGGCCCGGTGTGAGTGGGGTTCTGCTGGCCTTTCTGCAGGAGTTGCCAGGCTGCCGCCTGTAAAGAAGAGGTTGTGTCACCCATACCTTCCGCTGGAATTTCTCTCCGGACAGAGGTGAGGAAGGAAAAAAGCAGTGGGGGCCGGGACAGGAGGGGTATCTCACGCAGGGCAATGGAAAGCTTCTGGAAGAGCGCCCGGGGCCAGGACCACCCTGGCTGGCCTGCAGGCACCAAGTTGGCCTGCGTGCTGTCGCTGGTGTGGCTCCACGGTCCTTCCTCTAGGCTTTCAAGCCCTTGTACATATGCAGGTGTTTTACCTGGAAAGGGTGGGAACAGTTCAGCAGCAGCTGGCCTGGGGCTCAGCTCACGTTTACTCACAGATGCCTCGGCATGGTCCCCCAGCTTTGCAATGAGGACGCTCCTTGCGTGGGGGGTGTGTTGCTGGCTGTATGGGAGATGGTTCCCAACCTCTGACCAATTTCAGAATTGTTTACCACTGGAGCAAGTGCCCTGATAGGGTTTTCCTCTGTATAACTCGTGGGTTCAGGTTTTTTTTTCTTTTATGGTTCAAGTTAGATTTTATTCCTCTTTTATGTATCTATAGATATAAACATGGAAATAATTCATTCCTATAAATACATCTGTGTGACGGGAAGAATGTTTTTCTGTTTTATTTTTAAATTTTATTTTTAAAAATTTTGAAATTTAATTTTATTTATTTTTTTTATACAGCACGTTATTATTAGTTATGTATTTTATGCATATACCTGTACACAGGTCAATCCCAAACTCCCAACTCATCCCACCACCACCACCCCATGGCTTCCCACACTTGGTGTCCATACGTTTGTTCTCTACCTCTGTGTCTCTATTTCTTCCCTGCAAACCAGTTCATCTGTACCATTTGTAGGCTCCACATATATGCATTAATATACAATATTTGTTTTCCTCTTTCTGACTTACTTCATTCTGTATGACAGTCTCTCGATCCATCGATGTCTCTACAAATGACCCAGTTTCATTCCTTTTTATGGGCGAGTAATATTCCATTTCATATATGTACCACATCTTTATCCATTCATCTGTCTGTGGGCATTTAGGTTGCTTCCATTACCTGGCTATTGTAAATAGTGCTACAATGAACATTGTGGTGAATGTGCCTTTTTGATTTACGGTTTTCTCTGGGTATATGCCCAGAAGTGGGATTGCTGGGTCAGATGGTAATTCTATTTCTAGGATTTTTAAGGAAACTCCATACTGTTCTCCATAGTGACTGTATCAATTTACATTCCCACCAATAGTGGAAGAGGGCTCCTTTTGTCCACACCCTCCCCAGAATTGGTTGTTTGTAGATTTTCTGATGATGCCGATTCTAACAGGTGTGAGGTGATACCTCATTGTAGTTTTGATTTGCATTTCTCTAATAATTAGTGCTGTTGAGCAGCTTTTCATGTGCGTCTTGGCCATCTCTGTGTCTCCTTTGAAGAAACGTCTCTTTAGATCTTTTTCCCATTTATTTTGGGTTGTTTGTTTTTTTAATATTAAGCTGCATGAGCTGTTTATATATATTCGAGATTAAACCTCTGTCCATTGATTCGTCTGCAACGATTTTCGCCCATTCTGAGGGATGCCTTTTTCCATTCCCGTGTTTTTTAACAGAAAAGGAAAGAAAGGAAAAGGAGCAGAACACTTATGTGCGTAAAATATGCCTTTTGAAACGGTCGTTTTGAAATATGGACGTCCTTTGAATTTTTTGGTCGATATGTGACCGCAGGATTTGTTTTCAGGGCAGGTGTCATTTACAGGCCTGCAATGATTTTGAATATCAACTGACCATTAGCGTTGGGATTAAAGCTGCTGTTGTGTGAAACGGACACAAGGTGGCAGCAGTTCACCCTTACCAAATCTGGTTACTAGGGCAAGAGAGCCTCAGTGGAAGTGTTGTTCTAGATTGGAGTTTAGAATGGAATGTGCCAGGAGAAATCCCCTCACGTTTGTCTCACTACTTCTTGTTCGTGTTTTTAATTTAATTTTTTATTTTTTATTACAGCAAGTTTGATTACAATGTTTGGCTTGTTGTAGGTGTGGAAGATGTGGTTCTTTTACACATATACAGATGACTGTTCTTCTTGGGATCCTTTTCCCATGTACGTTATGACAGAATGTTGAGTAGTCCTCTCTTGGTATTCTGTAGGTCTTTGGTGATTATATATGTCACCTGTGTTTGTATATGTCTGTTAACCCCGATATCGTAATGAAACCAATCCTCACTCCTTTCCATTGGTGAACCATAAGTTTGTTTAATGAATCTGTGATTACCCTTCTCCGTGGAAATATCTGCCCTGGTATCCATTTTTAGGTAACACCTATAAGTGATATGATATGATATGTGTCTTTCACTTTCTGACTTACTACAAGTCACGTGATTACTTCTAGACTCATCTACGGTGCTGCAAATGGCATTGTGTCCTTTTTTCCCTTGGCTTCTCTTCTGCCTTAGCGGGGTCCATTTTCAACAATGTGATTCCCTGAGGGTTGTGGATTAGCTGACCTGGGCAGCCTTACACTGCTTTCCCGCCCTCCTCAGGTGTGCATCGTTGAGGTCAATATAAACAGCGCTCCAGGCAGCAATAGCCACTGAAGCTGTGCCTGACTCCATATTCTCTGCCCCGTCAGCAGTCTCGGGGCTGTGCTGTTGGTAGTGAGTGAGGGGTCACAGCTTTGTGGGTGGCCCGGTGTGAGTGGGGTTCTGCTGAACTTTCTGCAGGAGTTGCCAGGCTGCCGCCTGTAAAGAAGAGGATGTGTCACCCATACCTTCCGCTGGAATTTATCTCCGGACAGAGGTGAGGAAGGAAAAAAGCAGTGGGGTCCGGGACAGGATGGGTATCTCAGGCAGGGCAATGGAAAGCTTCTGGAAGAGCGCCCGGGGCCAGGACCACCCTGGCTGGCCTGCATGCACCACGTTGGCCTGCGTGCTGTCACTGGTGTGGCTCCACGGTCCTTCCTCTAGGCTTTCAAGCCCTTGTACATATTCAGGTGTTTTACCTGGAAAGAGTGGGAGCAGTTCAGCATCAGCTGGCCTGGGGCTCAGCTCACGTTTACTCACAGATGCCTCGGAACGGTCCCCCAGCTTTGCAATGAGGACGCTCCTTGGGTGGGGGGTGGGTTTCTGGCTGTATGGGAGATGGTTCCCCACCTCTGACCAATTTCAGAATTGTTTACCGCTGGAGCAAGTGCCGTGATAGGGTTTTCCTCTGTATAACTCGTGGGTTCAGGTTTTTTTTTTCTTTTATGGTTCAAGTTAGATTTTATTCCTCTTTTATGTATTTATAGATATAAGCATGGAAATAATTCATTCCTATAAATACATCTGTGTGACGGGAAGAACTTTTTTCTGTTTTATTTTTAAATTTTATTTTTTAAAATTTTGAAATTTAATTTTATTTATTTTTTTATACAGCACGTTATTATTAGTTATGTATTTTACGCATATACATGTATACAGGTCAATCCAAAACTCCCAACTCATCCCACCACCACCACCCCATGCCTTCACACACTTGGTGTCCATACGTTTGTTCTCTACTTCTGTGTCTCTATTTCTTCCCTGCAAACCAGTTCATCTGTACCATTTTTGGCTCCACATATATGCATTAATATACAATATTTGTTTTCCTCTTTCTGACTTACTTCATTCTGTATGACAGTCTCTCGATCCATCGATGTCTCTACAAATGACCCAGTTTCATTCCTTTTTATGGCCGAGTAATATTCCAGTTTATATATGTACCACATCTTTATCCATTCATCTGTCTGTGGGCATTTAGGTGGCTTCCATTACCTGGCTATTGTAAATAGTGCTGCAACGAACATTGTGGTGAATGTGCCTTTTTGAAATACGGTTTTCTCTGGGTATATGCCCAGAAGTGGGATTGCTGGATCAGATGGTAATTCTATTTCTAATTTTTTTTAAGGAAACTCCATACTGTTCTCCATAGTGACTGTATCAATTTACATTCCCACCAATAGTGGAAGAGGGCTCCTTTTGTCCACACCCTCCCCAGAATTGGTTGTTTGTAGATTTTCTGATGATGCCGATTCTAACAGGTGTGAGGAGATACCTCATTGTAGTTTTGATTTGCATTTCTCTAATAATTAGTGCTGTTGAGCAGCTTTTCATGTGCCTCTTGGCCATCTCTGTGTCTCCTTTGAAGAAACGTCTCTTTAGATCTTCTGCCCATTTTTTTTGGGTTGTTTGTTTTTTTAATATTAAGCTGCATGAGTTGTTGATATATATTGGAGATTAAACCTCTGTCCATTGATTCGTCTGCAACGATTTTCGCCCATTCTGAGGGATGCCTTTTTCCATTCCCGTGTTTTTTAACAAAAAAGGAAAGAAAGGAAAAGAAGCAGAACACTAATGTGCGTAAAATTTGCCTTTTTAAACGGTCATTTTGAAATATGGACGTCCTTTGAATTTTTTGGTCGATATGTGACCCCCGGATTTGTTTTCAGGGCAGGTGTCATTTACAGGCCTGCAATGATTTTGAATATCAACTGACCATTAGCGTTGGGATTAAAGCTGCTGTTGTGTGAAACGGACACAAGGTGGCAGCAGTTCACCCTTACCAAATCTGGTTACTAGGGCAAGAGAGCCTCAGTGGAAGTGTTGTTCTAGATTGGAGTTTAGAATGGAATGTGCCAGGAGAAAGCCCCTCACGTTTGTCTCACTACTTCTTGTTCGTGTTTTTAATTTAACTTTTTTATTTTTTATTACAGCAAGTTTGATTACAGTGTTTGGCATGTTGTAGGTGTGGAAGATGTGGTTCTTTTACACATATACAGATGTCTGTTCTTCCTGGGATCCTTTTCTCATGTACGTTATAACAGAATGTTGAGTAGTCCTCTCTTGGTATTCTGTAGGTCTTTGGTGATTATATATGTCACCTGTGTTTGTATATGTCTGTTAACCCCGATATCGTAATGAAACCAATCCTCACTCCTTTCCATTGGTGAACCATAAGTTTGTTTAATGAATCTGTGATTGCCCTTTTCCGTGGAAATATCTGCCCTGGTATCCATTTTTTGGTAACACCTATAAGTGATATGATATGATATGTGTCTTTCACTTTCTGACTTACTACAAGTCACGTGATTACTTCTAGACACATCTATGGTGCTGCAAATGGCATTGTGTCCTTTTTTCCCATGGCTTCTCTTCTGCCTTAGTGGGGTCCATTTTCAACAATGTGATTCCCTGAGGGTTGTGGATTAGCTGACCTGGGCAGCCTTACCCTGCCGGCCCGCCCTCCCCAGGTGTGCCTCGTTGAGGTCAATATAAACAGCGCTCCAGGCAGCAATAGCCCCTGAAGCTGTGCCTGACTCCATATTCTCTGCCCCGTCAGCAGTCTCGGGGCTGTGCTGGTGGGAGGGAGTGAGGGGCCACAGCTTTGTGGGTGGCCCGGTGTGAGTGGGGTTCTGCTGGCCTTTCTGCAGGAGTTGCCAGGCTGCCGCCTGTAAAGAAGAGGTTGTGTCACCCATACCTTCCGCTGGAATTTCTCTCCGGACAGAGGTGAGGAAGGAAAAAAGCAGTGGGGGCCGGGACAGGAGGGGTATCTCAGGCAGGGCAATGGAAATCTTCTGGAAGAGCGCCAGGGCCAGGACCACCCTGGCTGGCCTTCAGGCACCAAGTTGGCCTGCGTGCTGTCGCTGGTGTGGCTCCACGGTGCTTCCTCTAGGCTTTCAAGCCCTTGTACATATTCAGGTGTTTTACCTGGAAAGGGTGGGTACAGTTCAGCAGCAGCTGGCCTGGGGCTCAGCTCACGTTTACTCACAGATGCCTCGGCATGGTCCCCCAGCTTTGCAATGAGGACACTCCTTGCGTGGGTGGTGGGTTGCTGGCTGTATGGGAGATGGTTTCCCACCTCTGACCAATTTCAGAATTGTTTACCACTGGAGCAAGTGCCCTGATAGGGTTTTCCTCTGTATAACTCGTGGGTTCAGGTTTTTTTTTTTTCTTTTATGGTTCAAGTTAGATTTTATTCCTCTTTTATGTATTTATAGATATAAGCATGGAAATAATTCATTCCTATAAATACATCTGTGTGACGGGAAGAACTTTTTTCTGTTTTATTTTTAAATTTTATTTTTTAAAATTTTGAAATTTTATTTTATTTATTTTTTTTATACAGCACGTTATTATTAGTTATGTATTTTATGCATATACATGTATACAGGTCAATCCCAAACTCCCAACTCATCCCACCACCACCACCCCATGGCTTCCCACACTTGGTGTCCATACGTTTGTTCTCTACCTCTGTGTCTCTATTTCTTCCCTGCAAACCAGTTCATCTGTACCATTTTTAGGCTCCACATATATGCATTAATATACAATATTTGTTTTCCTCTTTCTGACTTACTTCATTCTGTATGACAGTCACTCGATCCATCGATGTCTCTACAAATGACACAGTTTCATTCCTTTTTATGGCCGAGTAATATTCCATTTCATATATGTACCACATCTTTATCCATTCATCTGTCTGTGGGCATTTAGGTTGCTTCCATTACCTGGCTATTGTAAATAGTGCTGCAATGAACATTGTGGTGAATGTGCCTTTTTGATTTACGGTTTTCTCTGGGTATATGCCCAGAAGTGGGATTGCTGGATCAGATGGTAATTCTATTTCTAATTTTTTTAAGGAAACTCCATACTGTTCTCCATAGTGACTGTATCAATTTACATTCCCACCAAGAGTGGAAGAGGGCTCCTTTTGTCCACACCCTCCCCAGAATTGGTTGTTTGTAGATTTTCTGATGATGCCGATTCTAACAGGTGTGAGGTGATACCTCATTGTAGTTTTGATTTGCATTTCTCTAATAATTAGTGTTGTCGAGCAGCTTTTCATGTGCGTCTTGGGCATCTCTGTGTCTTCTTTGAAGAAACGTCTCTTTAGATCTTCTGCCCATTTTTTTTGGGTTGTTTGTTTTTTTAATATTAAGCTGCAGGAGCTGTTTATATATATAGGAGATTAAACCTCTGTCCATTGATTCGTCTGCAACGATTTTCGCCCATTCTGAGGGATGCCTTTTTCCATTCCCGTGTTTTTTAACAAAAAATGAAAGAAAGGAAAAGAAACAGAACACTAATGTACGTAAAATATGCCTTTTGAAACGGTCGTTTTGAAATATGGACGTCCTTTGAATTTTTTGGTCGATATGTGACCCCAGGATTTGTTTTCAGGGCAGGTGTCATTTACAGGCCTGCAATGATTTTGAATATCAACTGACCATTAGCATTGGGATTAAAGCTGCTGTTGTGTGAAACGGCCACAAGGTGGCAGCAGTTCACCCTTACCAAATCTGGTTACTAGGGCAAGAGAGCCTCAGTGGAAGTGGTGTTTTAGATTGGAGTTTAGAATGGAATATGCCAGGAGAAAGCCCCTCACGTTTGTCTCACTACTTCTTGTTCGTGTTTTTAATTTAATTTTTTATTTTTTCTTACAGCAAGTTTGATTACAATGTTTGGCTTGTTGTAGGTGTGGAAGATGTGGTTCTTTTACACATATACAGATGTCTGTTCTTCCTCGGATCCTTTTCCCATGTACGTTATGACAGAATGTTGAGTAGTCCTCTCTTGGTATTCTGTAGGTCTTTGGTGATTATATATGTCACCTGTGTTTGTATATGTCTGTTAACCCCGATATCGTAATGAAACCAATCCTCACACCTTTCCATTGGTGAACCATAAGTTTGTTTAATGAATCTGTGATTGCCCTTCTCCGTGGAAATATCTGCCCTGGTATCCATTTTTAGGTAGCACCTCTAAGTGATATGATATGATATGTGGCTTTCACTTTCTGACTTACTACAAGTCACGTGATTACTTCTAGAATCATGTACGGTGCAGCAACTGGCATTGTGTCCTTTTTTCCCTTGGCTTCTCTTCTGCCTTAGCGGGGTCCATTTTCAACAATGTGATTCCCTGAGGGTTGTGGATTAGCTGACCTGGGCAGCCTTACCCTGCCGGCCCGCCCTCCCCAGGTGTGCCTCTTTGAGGTCAATATAAACAGCGCTCCAGGCAGCAATAGCCCCTGAAGCTGTGCCTGACTCCATATTCTCTGCCCCGTCAGCAGTCTCGGGGCTGTGCTGGTGGGAGGGAGTGAGGGGCCACAGCTTTGTGGGTGGCCCAGTGTGAGTGGGTTTCTGCTGGCCTTTCTGCAGGAGTTGCCAGGCTGCCGCCTGTAAAGAAGAGGATGTGTCACCCATACCTTCCGCTGGAATTTCTCTCCGGACAGAGTTGAGGAAGGAAAAAAGCAGTGGGGGCCGGGACAGGAGGGGTATCTCAGGCAGGGCAATGGAAAGCTTCTGGAAGAGCGCCTGGGGCCAGGACCACCCAGGCTGGCCTGCAGGCACCAAGTTGGCCTGCGTGCTGTCGCTGGTGTGGCTCCAGGGTCCTTCCTCTAGGCTTTCAAGCCCTTGTACATATTCAGGTGTTTTCCCTGGAAAGGGTGGGAACAGTTCAGCAGCAGCTGGCCTGGGGCTCAGCTCACGTTTACTCACAGATGCCTCGGCACGGTCCCCCAGCTTTGCAATGAGGACGCTCCTTGCGTGGGGGGTGGGTTGCTGGCTGTATGGGAGATGGTTCCCCACCTCTGACCAATTTCAGAATTGTTTACCACTGGAGCAAGTGCCCTGATAGGGTTTTCCTCTGTATAACTCGTGGGTTCACGTTTTATTTTCTTTTATGGTTCAAGTTAGATTTTATTCCCCTTTTATGTATTTATAGATATAAGTATGAAAATAATTCATTCCAGAAATACATCTGTGTGACGTGAAATACTTTTTTCTGTTTTATTTTTAAATTTTATTTTTTAAAAATTTGAAATTTAATTTTATTTATTTTTTTATACAGCACGTTATTATTAGTTATGTATTTTATGTATATACATGTATACAGGTCAATCCCAAACTCCCAACTCATCCCACCACCACCACCCCATGGCTTCCCACACTTGGTGTCCATACGTGTGTTCTCTACCTCTGTGTCTCTATTTCTTCCCTGCAAACCAGTTCATCTGTACCATTTTTAGGCTCCAAATATATGCGTTAATATACAATATTTGTTTTCCTCTTTCTGACTTTCTTCATTCTGTATGACAGTCTCTCGATCCATCGATGTCTCTACAAATGACCCAGTTTCATTCCTTTTTATTGCCGAGTAATATTCCATTTTATATATGTACCACATCTTTATCCATTCATCTGTCTGTGGGCATTTAGGTTGCTTCCATTACCTGGCTATTGTAAATAGTGCTGCAACGAACATTGTGGTGAATGTGCCTTTTTGAAATACGGTTTTCTCTGGGTATATGCCCAGAAGTGGGATTGCTGGATCAGATGGTAATTCTATTTCTAGTTTTTTTACGGAAACTCCATACTGTTCTCCATAGTGACTGTATCAATTTACATTCCCACCAATAGTGGAAGAGGGCTCCTTTTGTCCACACCCTCCCCAGAATTGGTTGTTTGTAGATTTTCTGATGATGCCGATTCTAACAGGTGTGAGGTGATACCTCATTGTAGTTTTGATTTGAATTTCTCCAATAATTAGTGCTGTTAAGCAGCTTTTCATGTGCGTCTTGGCCATCTCTGTGTCTCCTTTGAAGAAACGTCTCTTTAGATCTTCTGCCCATTTTTTTTTGGGTTGTTTGTTTTTTTAATATTAAGCTGCATGAGCTGTTTATATATATTGGAGATTGAACCTCTGTCCATTGATTCGTCTGCAACGATTTTCGCCCATTCTGAGGGATGCCTTTTTCCATTCCCGTGTTTTTTAACAAAAAAGGAAAGAAAGGAAAAGGAGCAGAACACTAATGTGCGTAAAATATGCCTTTTGAAACGGTCGTTTTGAAATATGGACGTCCTTTGAATTTTTTGGTCGATATGTGACCCCCGGATTTGTTTTCAGGGCAGGTGTCATTTACAGGCCTGCAATGATTTTGAATATCAACTGACCATTAGCATTGGGATTAAAGCTGCTGTTGTGTGAAACGGCCACAAGGTGGCAGCAGTTCACCCTTACCAAATCTGGTTACTAGGGCAAGAGAGCCTCAGTGGAAGTGGTGTTCTAGATTGGAGTTTAGAATGGAATGTGCCAGGAGAAAGCCCCTCACGTTTGTCTCACTACTTCTTGTTCGTGTTTTTAATTTAATTTCTTATTTTTTATTACAACAAGTTTGATTACAATGTTTGGCTTGTTGTAGGTGTGGAAGATGTAGTTCTTTTACACATATACAGATGACTGTTCTTCTTGGGATCCTTTTCCCATGTACGTTATGACAGAATGTTGAGTAGTCCTCTCTTGGTATTCTGTAGGTCTTTGGTGATTATATATGTCACCTGTGTTTGTATATGTCTGTTAACCCCGATATCGTAATGAAACCAATCCTCACACCTTTCCATTGGTGAACCATAAGTTTGTTTAATGAATCTGTGATTGCCCTTCTCTGTGGAAATATCTGCCCTGGTATCCATTTTTAGGTAACACCTATAAGTGATATGATATGATATGTGTCTTTCACTTTCTGACTTACTACAAGTCACGTGATTACTTCTAGACTCATCTACGGTGCTGCAAATGGCATTGTGTCCTTTTATTCCTTGGCTTCTCTTCTGCCTTAGCGGGGTCCATTTTCAACAATGTGATTCCCTGAGGGTTGTGGATTAGCTGACCTGGGCAGCCTTACCCTGCCGGCCCGCCCTCCCCAGGTGTGCCTCGTTGAGGTCAATATAAACAGAGCTCCAGGCAGCAATAGCCCCTGAAGCTGTGCCTGACTCCATATTCTCTGCCCCGTCAGCAGTCTCGGGGCTGTGCTGGTGGGAGGGAGTGAGGGGCCACAGCTTTGTGGGTGGCCCAGTGTGAGTGGGGTTCTGCTGGCCTTTCTGCAGGAGTTGCCAGGCTGCCGCTTGTAAAGAAGAGGATGTGTCACCCATACCTTCCGCTGGAATTTCTCTCCGGACAGAGGTGAGGAAGGAAAAAAGCAGTGGGTTCCGGGACAGGAGGGGTATCTCAGGCAGGGCAATGGAAAGCTTCTGGAAGAGCGCCCGGGGCCAGGACCACCCTGGCTGGCCTTCAGGCAACAAGTTGGCCTGCGTGCTGTCGCTGGTGTGGCTCCACGGTCCTTCCTCTAGGCTTTCAAGCCCTTGTACATATTCAGGTGATTTACCTGGAAAGGGTGGGTACAGTTCAGCAGCAGCTGGCTTGGGGCTCAGCTCACGTTTACTCACAGATGCCTCGGCACGGTCCCCCAGCTTTGCAATGAGGATGCTCCTTGCGTGGGAAGGGTGGCTGGCTGTATGGGAGATGGTTCCCCACCTCTGACCAATTTCAGAATTGTTTACCGCTGGAGCAAGTGCCGTGATAGGGTTTTCATCTGTATACCACGTGGGTTCAATTTTTTTTTCTTTTATGGTTCAAGTTAGATTTTATTCCTCTTTTATGTATTTATAGATATAAGCATGGAAATAATTCATTCCTATAAATACATCTGTGTGACGGGAAGAACTTTTTTCTGTTTTATTTTTAAATTTTATTTTTTAAACTTTTGAAATTTAATTTTATTTATTTTTTTATACAGCACGTTATTATTAGTTATGTATTTTGTGCATATACATGTACACAGGTCAATCCCAAACTCCCAACTAATCCCACCACCACCACCCCATGGCTTCCCACACTTGGTGTCCATACGTTTGTTCTCTACCTCTGTGTCTCTATTTCTTCCCTACCAACCAGTTCATCTGTACCATTTGTAGGCTCCACATATATGCATTAATATACAATATTTGTTTTCCTCTTTCTGACTTACTTCATTCTGTATGAAAGTCTCTCGATCCATCGATGTCTCTACAAATGACCCAGTTTCATTCCTTTTTATGGCCGAGTAATATTCCATTTCATATATGTACCACATCTTTATCCATTCATCTGTCTGTGGGCATTTAGGTTGCTTCCATTACCTGGCTATTGTAAATAGTGCTGCAACGAACATTGTGGTGAATGTGCCTTTTTGAAATACGGTTTTCTCTGGGTATATGCCCAGAAGTGGGATTGCTGGATCAGATGGTAATTCTATTTGTAGTTTTTTTAAGGAAACTCCATACTGTTCTCCATAGTGACTGTATCAATTTACATTCCCACCAATAGTGGAACAGGGCTCCTTGTGTCCACACCCTCCCCAGAATTGGTTGTTTGTGGATTTTCTGATGATGCCGATTCTAACAGGTTTGAGGTGATACCTCATTGTAGTTTTGATTTGCATTTCTCTAATAATTAGTGCTGTAGAGCAGCTTTTCATGTGCGTTTTGGCCATCTCTGTGACTCCTTTGAAGAAACGTCTCTTTAGATCTTCTGCCCATTTTTTTGGGTTGTTTGTTTTTTTAATATTAAGCTGCATGAGCTGTTTATATATATTGGAGATTAAACCTCTGTCCATTGATTCGTCTGCAACGATTTTCGCCCATTCTGAGGGATGCCTTTTTCCATTCCCGTGTTTTTTAACAAAAAAGGAAAGAAAGGAAAAGAAGCAGAACACTAATGTGCGTAAAATATGCCTTTTGAAACGGTCGTTTTGAAATATGGACGTCCTTTGATTTTTTTGGTCGATTTCTGACCCCGGGATTTGTTTTCAGGGCAGGTGTCATTTACAGGCCTGCAATGATTTTGAATATCAACTGACCAATAGCGCTGGGATTAAAGCTGTTGTTGTGTGAAACGGCCACAAGGTGGCAGCAGTTCACCCTTACCAAATCTGGTCACTAGGGCAAGAGAGCCTCAGTGGAAGTGGTGTTCTAGATTGGAGTTTAGAATGGAATGTGCCAGGAGAAAGCCCCTCACGTTTGTCTCACTACTTCTTGTTCGTGTTTTTAATTTAATTTTTTATTTTTTATTACAGCAATTTTGATTACAATGTTTGGCTTGTTGTAGTTGTGGAAGATGTGGTTCTTTTACACATATACAGATGACTGTTCTTCCTGGGATCATTTTCCCATGTACGTTATGACAGAATGTTGAGTAGTCCTCTCTTGCTATTCTGTAGGTCTTTGGTGATTATATATGTCACCTGTGTTTGTATATGTCTGTTAACCCCGATATCGTAATGAAACCAATCCTCAAACCTTTCCATTGGTGAACCATAAGTTTGTTTAATGAATCTGTGATTGCCCTTCTCCGTGGAAATATCTGCCCTGGTATCCATTTTTAGGTAACACCTATAAGTGATATGATATGATATGTGTCTTTCACTTTCTGACTTACTACAAGTCACGTGATTACTTCTAGACTCATCTACGGTGCTGCAAATGGCATTGTGTCCTTTTTTTCCTTGGCATCTCTTCTGCCTTAGCGGGGTCCATTTTCAACAATGTGATTCCCTGAGGGTTGTGGATTAGCTGACCTGGGCAGCCTTACCCTGCCGGCCCGCCCTCCCCAGGTGTGCCTCGTTGAGGTCAATATAAACAGAGCTCCAGGCAGCAATAGCCCCTGAAGCTGTGCCTGACTCCATATTCTCTGCCCCGTCAGCAGTCTCGGGGCTGTGCTGGTGGGAGGGAGTGAGGGGCCACAGCTTTGTGGGTGGCCCGGTGTGAGTGGGGTTCTGCTGGCCTTTCTGCAGGAGTTGCCAGGCTGCCGCCTGTAAAGAAGAGGATGTGTCACCCATACCTTCCGCTGGAATTTCTCTCCGGACAGAGGTGAGGAAGGAAAAAAGCAGTGGGGGCCGGGACAGGAGGGGTATCTCAGGCAGGGCAATGGAAAGCTTCTGGAAGAGCGCCAGGGTCCAGGACCATCCTGGCTGGCCTGCAGGCACCAAGTTGGCCTGCGTGCTGTCTCTGGTGTGGCTCCACGGTCCTTCCTCAAGGCTTTCAAGCCCTTGTACATATTCAGGTGTTTTACCTGGAAAGGGTGGGGACAGTTCAGCAGCAGCTGGCCTGGGGCTCAGCTCACCTTTACTCACAGATGCCTCGGCACGTTCCCCTAGCTTTGCAATGAGGACGCTCCTTGCGTGGGGGGTGGGTTGCTGGCTGTATGGGAGATGGTTCCCCACCTCTGACCAATTTCAGAATTGTTGACCGCTGGAGCAAGTGCCGTGATAGGGTTTTCCTCTGTATAACTCGTGGGTTCACTTTTTTTTTCTTTTATCGTTCAAGTTAGATTTTATTCCTCTTTTATGTATTTATAGATATAAGCATGGAAATAATTCATTCCTATAAATACATCTGTGTGACGGGAAGAACTTTTTTCTGTTTTATTTTTAAATTTTATTTTTTAAAATTTTGAAATTTAATTTTATTTATATTTTTTATACAGCACGTTATTATTAGTTATGTATTTTATGCATATACATGTATACAGGTCAATCCCAAACTCTCAACTCATCCCACCACCACCACCCCATGGCTTCCCACACTTGGTGTCCATACGTTTGTTCTCTACCTCTGTGTCTCTATTTCTTCCCTGCAAACCAGTTCATCTGTACCAGTTTTAGGCTCCACATATATGCATTAATACACAATATTTGTTTTCCTCTTTCTGACTTACTTCATTCTGTTTGACAGTCTCTCGATCCATCGATGTCTCTACAAATGACCCAGTTTCATTCCTTTTTATGGCCGTGTAATATTCCATTTTATATATGTACCACATCTTTATCCATTCATCTGTCTGTGGGCATTTAGGTTGCTTCCATTACCTGGCTATTGTAAATAGTGCTGCAACGAACATTGTGGTGAATGTGCCTTTTTGAAATACGTTTTTCTCTGGGTATATGCCCAGAAGTGGGATTGCTGGATCAGATGGTAATTCTATTTCTAGTTTTTTTAAGGAAACTCCATACTGTTCTCCATAGTGACTGTATCAATTTACATTCCCACCAATAGTGGAAGAGGGCTCCTTTTGTCCACACCCTCCCCAGAATTGGTTGTTTGCAGATTTCCTGATGATGCCGATTCTAACAGGTGTGAGGTGATACCTCATTGTAGTTTTGATTTGCATTTCTCTAATAATTAGTGCTGTTGAGCAGCTTTTCATGTGCGTCTTGGCCATCTCTGTGTCTCCTTTGAAGAAACGTCTCTTTAGATCTTCTGCCCATTTTATTTTGGGTTGTTTGTTTTTTTAATATTAAGCTGCATGAGCTGTTTATATATATTGGAGATTAAACCTGTGTCCATTGATTCATTTGCAACGATTTTCTCCCATTCTGAGGGATGCCTTTTTCCATTCCCGTGTTTTTTAACAAAAAAGGAAAGAAAGGAAAAGAAGCAGAACTCTAATGTGCGTAAAATATGCCTTTTGAAACGGTCGTTTTGAAATATGGACGTCCTTTGAATTTTTTGGTTGATATGTGACCCCAGGATTTGTTTTCAGGGCAGGTGTCATTTACAGGCCTGCAATGATTTTGAATATCAACTGACCATTAGCGCTGGGATTAAAGCTGCTGTTGTGTGAAACGGCCACAAGGTGGCAGCAGTTCACCCTTACCAAATCTGGTCACTAGGGCAAGAGAGCCTCAGTGGAAGTGGTGTTCTAGATTGGAGTTTAGAATGGAATGTGCCAGGAGAAAGCCCCTCACGTTTGTCTCACTACTTCTTGTTCGTGTTTTTAATTTAATTTTTTATTTTTTATTACAGCAATTTTGATTACAATGTTTGGCTTGTTGTAGGTGTGGAAGATGTGGTTCTTTTACACATATACAGATGACTGTTCTTCCTGGGATCATTTTCCCATGTACGTTATGACAGAATGTTGAGTAGTCCTCTCTTGCTATTCTGTAGGTCTTTGGTGATTATATATGTCACCTGTGTTTGTATATGTCTGTTAACCCCGATATCGTAATGAAACCAATCCTCACACCTTTCCATTGGTGAACCATAAGTTTGTTTAATGAATCTGTGATTGCCCTTCTCCGTGGAAATATCTGCCCTGGTATCCATTTTTAGGTAACACCTATAAGTGATATGATATGATATGTGTCTTTCACTTTCTGACTTACTACAAGTCACGTGATTACTTCTAGACTCATCTACGGTGCTGCAAATGGCATTGTGTCCTTTTTTTCCTTGGCATCTCTTCTGCCTTAGCGGGGTCCATTTTCAACAATATGATTCCCTGAGGGTTGTGGATTAGCTGACCTGGGCAGCCTTACCCTGCCGGCCCGCCCTCCCCAGGTGTGCCTCGTTGAGGTCAATATAAACAGAGCTCCAGGCAGCAATAGCCCCTGAAGCTGTGCCTGACTCCATATTCTCTGCCCCGTCAGCAGTCTCGGGGCTGTGCTGGTGGGAGGGAGTGAGGGGCCACAGCTTTGTGGGTGGCCCTGTGTGAGTGGGGTTCTGCTGGCCTTTCTGCAGGAGTTGCCAGGCTGCCGCCTGTAAAGAAGAGGATGTGTCACCCATACCTTCCGCTGGAATTTCTCTCCGGACAGAGGTGAGGAAGGAAAAAAGCAGTGGGGGCCGGGACAGGAGGGGTATCTCAGGCAGGGCAATGGAAAGCTTCTGGAAGAGCGCCAGGGTCCAGGACCACCCTGGCTGGCCTGCAGGCACCAAGTTGGCCTGCGTGCTGTCGCTGGTGTGGCTCCACGGTCCTTCCTCTAGGCTTTCAAGCCCTTGTACATATTCAGGTGTTTTACCTGGAAAGGGTGGGGACAGTTCAGCAGCAGCTGGCCTGGGGCTCAGCTCACCTTTACTCACAGATGCCTCGGCACGGTCCCCCAGCTTTGCAATGAGGACGCTCCTTGCGTGGGGGGTGGGTTGCTGGCTGTATGGGAGATGGTTCCCCACCTCTGACCAATTTCAGAATTGTTGACCGCTGGAGCAAGTGCCGTGATAGGGTTTTCCTCTGTATAACTCGTGGGTTCACTTTTTTTTTCTTTTATCGTTCAAGTTAGATTTTATTCCTCTTTTATGTATTTATAGATATAAGCATGGAAATAATTCATTCCTATAAATACATCTGTGTGACGGGAAGAACTTTTTTCTGTTTTATTTTTAAATTTTATTTTTTAAAATTTTGAAATTTAATTTTATTTATATTTTTTATACAGCACGTTATTATTAGTTATGTATTTTATGCATATACATGTATACAGGTCAATCCCAAACTCTCAACTCATCCCACCACCACCACCCCATGGCTTCCCACACTTGGTGTCCATACGTTTGTTCTCTACCTCTGTGTCTCTATTTCTTCCCTGCAAACCAGTTCATCTGTACCAGTTTTAGGCTCCACATATATGCATTAATACACAATATTTGTTTTCCTCTTTCTGACTTACTTCATTCTGTTTGACAGTCTCTCGATCCATCGATGTCTCTACAAATGACCCAGTTTCATTCCTTTTTATGGCCGTGTAATATTCCATTTTATATATGTACCACATCTTTATCCATTCATCTGTCTGTGGGCATTTAGGTTGCTTCCATTACCTGGCTATTGTAAATAGTGCTGCAACGAACATTGTGGTGAATGTGCCTTTTTGAAATACGTTTTTCTCTGGGTATATGCCCAGAAGTGGGATTGCTGGATCAGATGATAATTCTATTTCTAGTTTTTTTAAGGAAACTCCATACTGTTCTCCATAGTGGCTGTATCAATTTACATTCCCACCAATAGTGGAAGAGGGCTCCATTTGTCCACAACCTCCCCAGAATTGGTTGTTTGCAGATTTCCTGATGATGCTGATTCTAACAGGTGTGAGGTGATACCTCATTGTAGTTTTGATTTGCATTTCTCTAATAATTACTGCTGTTGAGCAGCTTTTCATGTGCGTCTTGGCCATCTCTGTGTCTCCTTTGAAGAAACGTCTCTTTAGATCTTCTGCCCATTTTTTTGGGGGTTGTTTGTTTTTTTAATATTAAGCTGCATGAGCTGTTTATATATATTGGAGATTAAACCTCTGTCCATTGATTCGTCTGCAACGATTTTCGCCCATTCTGAGGGATGCCTTTTTCCATTCCGGTGTTTTTTAACAAAAAAGGAAAGAAAGGAAAAGAAGCAGAACACTAATGTGCGTAAAATATGCCTTTTGAAACGGTCGTTTTGAAATATGGACGTCCTTTGAATTTTTTGGTCGATATGTGACCCCAGGATTTGTTTTCAGGGCAGGTGTCATTTACAGGCCTGCAATGATTTTGAATATCAACTGACCATTAGCGCTGGGATTAAAGCTGCTGTTGTGTGAAACGGCCACAAGGTGGCAGCAGTTCACCCTTACCAAATCTGGTTACTAGGGCAAGAGAGCCTCAGTGGAAGTGGTGTTCTAGATTGGAGTTTAGAATGGAATGTGCCAGGAGAAAGCCCCTCACGTTTGTCTCACTACTTCTTGTTCGTGTTTTTAATTTAATTTTTTATTTTTTATTACAGCAAGTTTGATTACCATGTTTGGCTTGTTGTAGGTGTGGAAGATGTGGTTCTTTTACACATATACAGATGACTGTTCTTCCTGGGATCCTTTTCCCATGTACGTTATGACAGAATGTTGAGTAGTCCTCTCTTGGTACTCTGTAGGTCTTTGGTGATTATATATGTCACCTGTGTTTGTATATGTCTGTTAACCCCGATATCGTAATGAAACCAATCCTCACACTTTTCCATTGGTGAACCATAAGTTTGTTTAATGAATCTGTGATTGCCTTTCTCCGTGGAAATATCTGCCCTGGTATCCATTTTTAGGTAACACCTATAAGTGATATGATATGATATGTGTCTTTCACTTTCTGACTTACTACAAGTCACGTGATTACTTCTAGACTCATCTACGGTGCTGCAAATGACATTGTGTCCTTTTTTCCCTTGGCTTCTCTTCTGCCTTAGCGGGGTCCATTTTCAACAATGTGATTCCCTGAGGGTTGTGGATTAGCTGACCTGGGCAGCCTTACCCTGCCGGCCCGCCCTCCCCAGGTGTGCCTCGTTGAGGTCAATATAAACAGAGCTCCAGGCAGCAATAGCCCCTGAAGCTGTGCGTGACTCCATATTCTCTGCCCCGTCAGCAGTCTCGGGGCTGTGTTGGTGGGAGGGAGTGAGGCGCCACAGCTTTGTGGGTGGCCCGGTGTGAGTGGGGTTCTGCTGGCCTTTCTGCAGGAGTTGCCAGGCTGCCGCCTGTAAAGAAGAGGATGTGTCACCCATACCTTCCGCTGGAATTTCTCTCCGGACAGAGGTGAGGAAGGAAAAAAGCAGTGGGGGCCGGGACAGGAGGGGTATCTCAGGCAGGGCAATGGAAAGCTTCTGGAAGAGCGCCAGGGTCCAGGACCACCCTGGCTGGCCTGCAGGCACCAAGTTGGCCTGCGTGCTGTCGCTGGTGTGGCTCCACGGTCCTTCCTCTAGGCTTTCAAGCCCTTGTACATATTCAGGTGTTTTACCTGGAAAGGGTGGGGACAGTTCAGCAGCAGCTGGCCTGGGGCTCAGCTCACGTTTACTCACAGATGCCTCGGCACGGTCCCCCAGCTTTGCAATGAGGACGCTCCTTGCATGGGGGGTGGGTTGTTGGCTGTATGGCAGATGGTTCCCCACCTCTGACCAATTTCAGAATTGTTGACCGCTGGAGCAAGTGCCGTGATAGGGTTTTCCTCTGTATAACTCGTGGGTTCACTTTTTTTTTCTTTTATCGTTCAAGTTAGATTTTATTCCTCTTTTATGTATTTATAGATATAAGCATGGAAATAATTCATTCCTATAAGTACATCTGTGTGACGGGAAGAACTTTTTTCTGTTTTATTTTTATATTTTATTTTTTAAAATTTTGAAATTTAATTTTATTTATTTTTTTTATACAGCACGTTATTATTAGTTATGTATTTTATGCATATAGATGTATACAGGTCAATCCCAAACTCCCAACTCATCCCACCACCACCACCCCATGGCTTCCCACACTTGGTGTCCATACGTTTGTTCTCTACCTCTGTGTCTCTATTTCTTCCCTGCAAACCAGTTCATCTGTACCAGTTTTAGGCTCCACATATATGCGTTAATATACAATATTTGTTTTCCTCTTTCTGACTTACTTCATTCTGTATGACAGTCTCTCGATCCATCGATGGCTCTACAAATGACCCAGTTTCATTCCTTTTTATGGCCGAGTAATATTCCATTTTATATATGTACCAATCTTTATCCATTCATCTGTCTGTGGGCATTTAGGTTGCTTCCATTACCTGGCTATTGTAAATAGTGCTGCAACGAACATTGTGGTGAATGTGCCTTTTTGAAATACGGTTTTCTCTGGGTATATGCCCAGAAGTGGGATTGCTGGATCAGATGGTAATTCTATTTCTAGTTTTTTTAAGGAAACTCCATACTGTTCTCCATAGTGACTGTATCAATTTACATTCCCACCAATAGTGGAAGAGGGCTCCTTTTGTCCACACCCTCCCCAGAATTGGTTGTTTGTAGATTTTCTGATGATGCCGATTCTAACAGGTGTGAGGTGATACCTCATTGTAGTTTTGATTTGCATTTCTCTAATAATTAGTGCTGTTGAGCAGCTTTTCATGTGCGTCTTGGCCATCTCTGTGTCTCCTTTGAAGAAACGTCTCTTTAGATCTTCTGTCCATTTTTTTTGGGTTGTTTGTTTTTTTAATATTAAGCTGCATGAGCTGTTTATATATATTGGAGATTAAACCTCTGTCCATTGATTCGTCTGCAACGATTTTCGCCCATTCTGAGGGATGCCTTTTTCCATTCCCGTTTTTTTTTACAAAAAAGGAAAGAAAGGAAAAGAAGCAGAACACTAATGTGCGTAAAATATGCCTTTTGAAACGGTCGTTTTGAAATATGGACGTCCTTTGACTTATTTGGTCGATATGTGACCCCAGGATTTGTTTTCAGGGCAGGTGTCATTTACAGGCCTGCAATGATTTTGAATATCAACTGACCATTAGCCTTGGGATCAAAGCTGCTGTTGTGTGAAACGGACACAAGGTGGCAGCAGTTCACCCTTACCAAATCTGGTTACTAGGGCAAGAGAGCCTCAGTGGAAGTGGTGTTCTAGATTGGAGTTTAGAATGGAATTTGCCAGGAGAAAGCCCCTCACGTTTGTCTCACTACTTCTTGTTCCTGTTTTTAATTTATTTTTTTAGTTTTTGTTACAGCAAGTTTGATTACAATGTTTGGCTTGTTGTAGGTGTGGAAGATGTGGTTCTTTTACACATATACAGATGTCTGTTCTTCCTGGGATCCTTTTCCCATGTACGTTATGACAGAATGTTGAGTATTCCTCTCTTGGTATTCTGTAGGTCTTTGGTGATTATATATGTCACCTGTGTTTGTATATGTCTGTTAACCCCGATATCGTAATGAAACCAATCCTCACACCTTTCCATTGCTGAACCATAAGTTTGTTTAATGAATCTGTGATTGCCCTTCTCCGTGGAAATATCTGCCCTGGTATCCATTTTTAGGTAACACCTATAAGTGATATGATATGATATGTGTCTTTCACTTTCTGACTTACTACAAGTCACGTGATTACTTCTAGACTCATCTACGGTGCTGCAAATGACATTGTGTCCTTTTTTCCCTTGGCTTCTCTTCTGCCTTAGCGGGGTCCATTTTCAACAATGTGATTCCCTGAGGGTTGTGGATTAGCTGACCTGGGCAGCCTTACCCTGCCGGCCCGCACTCCCCAGGTGTGCCTCGTTGAGGTCAATATAAACAGAGCTCCAGGCAGTAATAGCCCCTGAAGCTGTGCCTGACTCCATATTCTCTGCCCCGTCAGCAGTCTCGGGGCTGTGTTGGTGGGAGGGAGTGAGGCACCACAGCTTTGTGGGTGGCCCGGTGTGAGTGGGGTTCTGCTGGCCTTTCTGCAGGAGTTGCCAGGCTGCCGCCTGTAAAGAAGAGGATGTGTCACCCATACCTTCCGCTGGAATTTCTCTCCGGACAGAGGTGAGGAAGGAAAAAAGCAGTGGGGGCCGGGACAGGAGGGGTATCTCAGGCAGGGCAATGGAAAGCTTCTGGAAGAGCGCCAGGGTCCAGGACCACCCTGGCTGGCCTGCAGGCACCAAGTTGGCCTGCGTGCTGTCGCTGGCGTGGCTCCACGGTCCTTCCTCTAGGCTTTCAAGCCCTTGTACATATTCAGGTGTTTTACCTGGAAAGGGTGGGGACAGTTCAGCAGCAGCTGGCCTGGGGCTCAGCTCACGTTTACTCACAGATGCCTCGGCACGGTCCCCCAGCTTTGCAATGAGGACGCTCCTTGCATGGGGGGTGGGTTGTTGGCTGTATGGGAGATGGTTCCCCACCTCTGACCAATTTCAGAATTGTTGACCGCTGGAGCAAGTGCCGTGATAGGGTTTTCCTCTGTATAACTCGTGGGTTCACTTTTTTTTCTTTTATCGTTCAAGTTAGATTTTATTCCTCTTTTATGTATTTATAGATATAAGCATGGAAATAATTCATTCCTATAAATACATCTGTGTGACGGGAAGAACTTTTTTCTGTTTTATTTTTATATTTTATTTTTTAAAATTTTGAAATTTAATTTTATTTATTTTTTTTATACAGCACGTTATTATTAGTTATGTATTTTATGCATATAGATGTATACAGGTCAATCCCAAACTCCCAACTCATCCCACCACCACCACCCCATGGCTTCCCACACTTGGTGTCCATACGTTTGTTCTCTACCTCTGTGTCTCTATTTCTTCCCTGCAAACCAGTTCATCTGTACCAGTTTTAGGCTCCACATATATGCGTTAATATACAATATTTGTTTTCCTCTTTCTGACTTACTTCATTCTGTATGACACTCTCTCGATCCATCGATGGCTCTACAAATGACCCAGTTTCATTCCTTTTTATGGCCGAGTAATATTCCATTTTATATATGTACCACATCTTTATCCATTCATCTGTCTGTGGGCATTTAGGTTGCTTCCATTACCTGGCTATTGTAAATAGTGCTGCAACGAACATTGTGGTGAATGTGCCTTTTTGAAATACGGTTTTCTCTGGGTATATGCCCAGAAGTGGGATTGCTGGATCAGATGGTAATTCTATTTCTAGTTTTTTTAAGGAAACTCCATACTGTTCTCCATAGTGACTGTATCAATTTACATTCCCACCAATAGTGGAAGAGGGCTCCTTTTGTCCACACCCTCCCCAGAATTGGTTGTTTGTAGATTTTCTGATGATGCCGATTCTAACAGGTGTGAGGTGATACCTCATTGTAGTTTTGATTTGCATTTCTCTAATAATTAGTGCTGTTGAGCAGCTTTTCATGTGTGTCTTGGCCATCTCTGTGTCTCCTTTGAAGAAACGTCTCTTTAGATCTTCTGTCCATTTTTTTGGGGTTGTTTGTTTTTTTAATATTAAGCTGCATGAGCTGTTTATATATATTGGAGATTAAACCTCTGTCCATTGATTCGTCTGCAACGATTTTCGCCCATTCTGAGGGATGCCTTTTTCCATTCCCGTTTTTTTTTACAAAAAAGGAAAGAAAGGAAAAGAAGCAGAACACTAATGTGCGTAAAATATGCCTTTTGAAACGGTTGTTTTGAAATATGGACGTCCTTTGAATTATTTGGTCGATATGTGACCCCAGGATTTGTTTTCAGGGCAGGTGTCATTTACAGGCCTGCAATGATTTTGAATATCAACTGACCATTAGCCTTGGGATCAAAGCTGCTGTTGTGTGAAACGGACACAAGGTGGCAGCAGTTCACCCTTACCAAATCTGGTTACTAGGGCAAGAGAGCCTCAGTGGAAGTGGTGTTCTAGATTGGAGTTTAGAATGGAATTTGCCAGGAGAAAGCCCCTCACGTTTGTCTCACTACTTCTTGTTCCTGTTTTTAATTTATTTTTTTAGTTTGTGTTACAGCAAGTTTGATTACAATGTTTGGCTTGTTGTAGGTGTGGAAGATGTGGTTCTTTTACACATATACAGATGTCTGTTCTTCCTGGGATCCTTTTCCCATGTACGTTATGACAGAATGTTGAGTATTCCTCTCTTGGTATTCTGTAGGTCTTTGGTGATTATATATGTCACCTGTGTTTGTATATGTCTGTTAACCCCGATATCGTAATGAAACCAATCCTCACACCTTTCCATTGCTGAACCATAAGTTTGTTTAATGAATCTGTGATTGCCCTTCTCCGTGGAAATATCTGCCCTGGTATCCATTTTTAGGTAACACCTATAAGTGATATGATATGATATGTGTCTTTCACTTTCTGACTTACTACAAGTCACGTGATTACTTCTAGACTCATCTACGGTGCTGCAAATGACATTGTGTCCTTTTTTCCCTTGGCTTCTCTTCTGCCTTAGCGGGGTCCATTTTCAACAATGTGATTCCCTGAGGGTTGTGGATTAGCTGACCTGGGCAGCCTTACCCTGCCGGCCCGCCCTCCCCAGGTGTGCCTCGTTGAGGTCAATATAAACAGAGCTCCAGGCAGTAATAGCCCCTGAAGCTGTGCCTGACTCCATATTCTCTGCCCCGTCAGCAGTCTCGGGGCTGTGTTGGTGGGAGGGAGTGAGGCGCCACAGCTTTGTGGGTGGCCCGGTGTGAGTGGGGTTCTGCTGGCCTTTCTGCAGGAGTTGCCAGGCTGCCGCCTGTAAAGAAGAGGATGTGTCACCCATACCTTCCGCTGGAATTTCTCTCCGGACAGAGGTGAGGAAGGAAAAAAGCAGTGGGGGCCGGGACAGGAGGGGTATCTCAGGCAGGGCAATGGAAAGCTTCTGGAAGAGCGCCAGGGTCCAGGACCACCCTGGCTGGCCTGCAGGCACCAAGTTGGCCTGCGTGCTGTCGCTGGTGTGGCTCCACGGTCCTTCCTCTAGGCTTTCAAGCCCTTGTACATATTCAGGTGTTTTACCTGGAAAGGGTGGGGACAGTTCAGCAGCAGCTGGCCTGGGGCTCAGCTCACGTTTACTCACAGATGCCTCGGCACGGTCCCCCAGCTTTGCAATGAGGACGCTCCTTGCATGGGGGGTGGGTTGTTGGCTGTATGGCAGATGGTTCCCCACCTCTGACCAATTTCAGAATTGTTGACCGCTGGAGCAAGTGCCGTGATAGGGTTTTCCTCTGTATAACTCGTGGGTTCACTTTTTTTTTCTTTTATCGTTCAAGTTAGATTTTATTCCTCTTTTATGTATTTATAGATATAAGCATGGAAATAATTCATTCCTATAAGTACATCTGTGTGACGGGAAGAACTTTTTTCTGTTTTATTTTTATATTTTATTTTTTAAAATTTTGAAATTTAATTTTATTTATTTTTTTTATACAGCACGTTATTATTAGTTATGTATTTTATGCATATAGATGTATACAGGTCAATCCCAAACTCCCAACTCATCCCACCACCACCACCCCATGGCTTCCCACACTTGGTGTCCATACGTTTGTTCTCTACCTCTGTGTCTCTATTTCTTCCCTGCAAACCAGTTCATCTGTACCAGTTTTAGGCTCCACATATATGCGTTAATATACAATATTTGTTTTCCTCTTTCTGACTTACTTCATTCTGTATGGCAGTCTCTCGATCCATCGATGGCTCTACAAATAACCCAGTTTCATTCCTTTTTATGGCCGAGTAATATTCCATTTTATATATGTACCACATCTTTATCCATTCATCTGTCTGTGGGCATTTAGGTTGCTTCCATTACCTGGCTATTGTAAATAGTGCTGCAACGAACATTGTGGTGAATGTGCCTTTTTGAAATACGGTTTTCTCTGGGTATATGCCCAGAAGTGGGATTGCTGGATCAGATGGTAATTCTATTTCTAGTTTTTTTAAGGAAACTCCATACTGTTCTCCATAGTGACTGTATCAATTTACATTCCCACCAATAGTGGAAGAGGGCTCCTTTTGTCCACACCCTCCCCAGAATTGGTTGTTTGTAGATTTTCTGATGATGCCGATTCTAACAGGTGTGAGGTGATACCTCATTGTAGTTTTGATTTGCATTTCTCTAATAATTAGTGCTGTTGAGCAGCTTTTCATGTGCGTCTTGGCCATCTCTGTGTCTCCTTTGAAGAAACGTCTCTTTAGATCTTCTGTCCATTTTTTTTGGGTTGTTTGTTTTTTTAATATTAAGCTGCATGAGCTGTTTATATATATTGGAGATTAAACCTCTGTCCATTGATTCGTCTGCAACGATTTTCGCCCATTCTGAGGGATGCCTTTTTCCATTCCCGTTTTTTTTTACAAAAAAGGAAAGAAAGGAAAAGAAGCAGAACACTAATGTGCGTAAAATATGCCTTTTGAAATGGTCGTTTTGAAATATGGACGTCCTTTGAATTATTTGGTCGATATGTGACCCCAGGATTTGTTTTCAGGGCAGGTGTCATTTACAGGCCTGCAATGATTTTGAATATCAACTGACCATTAGCCTTGGGATCAAAGCTGCTGTTGTGTGAAACGGACACAAGGTGGCAGCAGTTCACCCTTACCAAATCTGGTTACTAGGGCAAGAGAGCCTCAGTGGAAGTGGTGTTCTAGATTGGAGTTTAGAATGGAATTTGCCAGGAGAAAGCCCCTCACGTTTGTCTCACTACTTCTTGTTCCTGTTTTTAATTTATTTTTTTAGTTTTTGTTACAGCAAGTTTGATTACAATGTTTGGCTTGTTGTAGGTGTGGAAGATGTGGTTCTTTTACACATATACAGATGTCTGTTCTTCCTGGGATCCTTTTCCCATGTACGTTATGACAGAATGTTGAGTATTCCTCTCTTGGTATTCTGTAGGTCTTTGGTGATTATATATGTCACCTGTGTTTGTATATGTCTGTTAACCCCGATATCGTAATGAAACCAATCCTCACACCTTTCCATTGCTGAACCATAAGTTTGTTTAATGAATCTGTGATTGCCCTTCTCCGTGGAAATATCTGCCCTGGTATCCATTTTTAGGTAACACCTATAAGTGATATGATATGATATGTGTCTTTCACTTTCTGACTTACTACAAGTCACGTGATTACTTCTAGACTCATCTACGGTGCTGCAAATGACATTGTGTCCTTTTTTCCCTTGGCTTCTCTTCTGCCTTAGCGGGGTCCATTTTCAACAATGTGATTCCCTGAGGGTTGTGGATTAGCTGACCTGGGCAGCCTTACCCTGCCGGCCCGCCCTCCCCAGGTGTGCCTCGTTGAGGTCAATATAAACAGAGCTCCAGGCAGTAATAGCCCCTGAAGCTGTGCCTGACTCCATATTCTCTGCCCCGTCAGCAGTCTCGGGGCTGTGTTGGTGGGAGGGAGTGAGGCACCACAGCTTTGTGGGTGGCCCGGTGTGAGTGGGGTTCTGCTGGCCTTTCTGCAGGAGTTGCCAGGCTGCCGCCTGTAAAGAAGAGGATGTGTCACCCATACCTTCCGCTGGAATTTCTCTCCGGACAGAGGTGAGGAAGGAAAAAAGCAGTGGGGGCCGGGACAGGAGGGGTATCTCAGGCAGGGCAATGGAAAGCTTCTGGAAGAGCGCCAGGGTCCAGGACCACCCTGGCTGGCCTGCAGGCACCAAGTTGGCCTGCGTGCTGTCGCTGGCGTGGCTCCACGGTCCTTCCTCTAGGCTTTCAAGCCCTTGTACATATTCAGGTGTTTTACCTGGAAAGGGTGGGGACAGTTCAGCAGCAGCTGGCCTGGGGCTCAGCTCACGTTTACTCACAGATGCCTCGGCACGGTCCCCCAGCTTTGCAATGAGGACGCTCCTTGCATGGGGGGTGGGTTGTTGGCTGTATGGGAGATGGTTCCCCACCTCTGACCAATTTCAGAATTGTTGACCGCTGGAGCAAGTGCCGTGATAGGGTTTTCCTCTGTATAACTCGTGGGTTCACTTTTTTTTCTTTTATCGTTCAAGTTAGATTTTATTCCTCTTTTATGTATTTATAGATATAAGCATGGAAATAATTCATTCCTATAAATACATCTGTGTGACGGGAAGAACTTTTTTCTGTTTTATTTTTATATTTTATTTTTTAAAATTTTGAAATTTAATTTTATTTATTTTTTTATACAGCACGTTATTATTAGTTATGTATTTTATGCATATAGATGTATACAGGTCAATCCCAAACTCCCAACTCATCCCACCACCACCACCCCATGGCTTCCCACACTTGGTGTCCATACGTTTGTTCTCTACCTCTGTGTCTCTATTTCTTCCCTGCAAACCAGTTCATCTGTACCAGTTTTAGGCTCCACATATATGCGTTAATATACAATATTTGTTTTCCTCTTTCTGACTTACTTCATTCTGTATGACACTCTCTCGATCCATCGATGGCTCTACAAATGACCCAGTTTCATTCCTTTTTATGGCCGAGTAATATTCCATTTTATATATGTACCACATCTTTATCCATTCATCTGTCTGTGGGCATTTAGGTTGCTTCCATTACCTGGCTATTGTAAATAGTGCTGCAACGAACATTGTGGTGAATGTGCCTTTTTGAAATACGGTTTTCTCTGGGTATATGCCCAGAAGTGGGATTGCTGGATCAGATGGTAATTCTATTTCTAGTTTTTTTAAGGAAACTCCATACTGTTCTCCATAGTGACTGTATCAATTTACATTCCCACCAATAGTGGAAGAGGGCTCCTTTTGTCCACACCCTCCCCAGAATTGGTTGTTTGTAGATTTTCTGATGATGCCGATTCTAACAGGTGTGAGGTGATACCTCATTGTAGTTTTGATTTGCATTTCTCTAATAATTAGTGCTGTTGAGCAGCTTTTCATGTGTGTCTTGGCCATCTCTGTGTCTCCTTTGAAGAAACGTCTCTTTAGATCTTCTGTCCATTTTTTTGGGGTTGTTTGTTTTTTTAATATTAAGCTGCATGAGCTGTTTATATATATTGGAGATTAAACCTCTGTCCATTGATTCGTCTGCAACGATTTTCGCCCATTCTGAGGGATGCCTTTTTCCATTCCCGTTTTTTTTTACAAAAAAGGAAAGAAAGGAAAAGAAGCAGAACACTAATGTGCGTAAAATATGCCTTTTGAAACGGTTGTTTTGAAATATGGACGTCCTTTGAATTATTTGGTCGATATGTGACCCCAGGATTTGTTTTCAGGGCAGGTGTCATTTACAGGCCTGCAATGATTTTGAATATCAACTGACCATTAGCCTTGGGATCAAAGCTGCTGTTGTGTGAAACGGACACAAGGTGGCAGCAGTTCACCCTTACCAAATCTGGTTACTAGGGCAAGAGAGCCTCAGTGGAAGTGGTGTTCTAGATTGGAGTTTAGAATGGAATTTGCCAGGAGAAAGCCCCTCACGTTTGTCTCACTACTTCTTGTTCCTGTTTTTAATTTATTTTTTTAGTTTGTGTTACAGCAAGTTTGATTACAATGTTTGGCTTGTTGTAGGTGTGGAAGATGTGGTTCTTTTACACATATACAGATGTCTGTTCTTCCTGGGATCCTTTTCCCATGTACGTTATGACAGAATGTTGAGTATTCCTCTCTTGGTATTCTGTAGGTCTTTGGTGATTATATATGTCACCTGTGTTTGTATATGTCTGTTAACCCCGATATCGTAATGAAACCAATCCTCACACCTTTCCATTGCTGAACCATAAGTTTGTTTAATGAATCTGTGATTGCCCTTCTCCGTGGAAATATCTGCCCTGGTATCCATTTTTAGGTAACACCTATAAGTGATATGATATGATATGTGTCTTTCACTTTCTGACTTACTACAAGTCACGTGATTACTTCTAGACTCATCTACGGTGCTGCAAATGACATTGTGTCCTTTTTTCCCTTGGCTTCTCTTCTGCCTTAGCGGGGTCCATTTTCAACAATGTGATTCCCTGAGGGTTGTGGATTAGCTGACCTGGGCAGCCTTACCCTGCCGGCCCGCCCTCCCCAGGTGTGCCTCGTTGAGGTCAATATAAACAGAGCTCCAGGCAGTAATAGCCCCTGAAGCTGTGCCTGACTCCATATTCTCTGCCCCGTCAGCAGTCTCGGGGCTGTGTTGGTGGGAGGGAGTGAGGCGCCACAGCTTTGTGGGTGGCCCGGTGTGAGTGGGGTTCTGCTGGCCTTTCTGCAGGAGTTGCCAGGCTGCCGCCTGTAAAGAAGAGGATGTGTCACCCATACCTTCCGCTGGAATTTCTCTCCGGACAGAGGTGAGGAAGGAAAAAAGCAGTGGGGGCCGGGACAGGAGGGGTATCTCAGGCAGGGCAATGGAAAGCTTCTGGAAGAGCGCCAGGGTCCAGGACCACCCTGGCTGGCCTGCAGGCACCAAGTTGGCCTGCGTGCTGTCGCTGGTGTGGCTCCACGGTCCTTCCTCTAGGCTTTCAAGCCCTTGTACATATTCAGGTGTTTTACCTGGAAAGGGTGGGGACAGTTCAGCAGCAGCTGGCCTGGGGCTCAGCTCACGTTTACTCACAGATGCCTCGGCATGGTCCCCCAGCTTTGCAATGAGGACGCTCCTTGCATGGGGGGTGGGTTGTTGGCTGTATGGCAGATGGTTCCCCACCTCTGACCAATTTCAGAATTGTTGACCGCTGGAGCAAGTGCCGTGATAGGGTTTTCCTCTGTATAACTCGTGGGTTCACTTTTTTTTTCTTTTATCGTTCAAGTTAGATTTTATTCCTCTTTTATGTATTTATAGATATAAGCATGGAAATAATTCATTCCTATAAGTACATCTGTGTGACGGGAAGAACTTTTTTCTGTTTTATTTTTATATTTTATTTTTTAAAATTTTGAAATTTAATTTTATTTATTTTTTTTATACAGCACGTTATTATTAGTTATGTATTTTATGCATATAGATGTATACAGGTCAATCCCAAACTCCCAACTCATCCCACCACCACCACCCCATGGCTTCCCACACTTGGTGTCCATACGTTTGTTCTCTACCTCTGTGTCTCTATTTCTTCCCTGCAAACCAGTTCATCTGTACCAGTTTTAGGCTCCACATATATGCGTTAATATACAATATTTGTTTTCCTCTTTCTGACTTACTTCATTCTGTATGACAGTCTCTCGATCCATCGATGGCTCTACAAATGACCCAGTTTCATTCCTTTTTATGGCCGAGTAATATTCCATTTTATATATGTACCACATCTTTATCCATTCATCTGTCTGTGGGCATTTAGGTTGCTTCCATTACCTGGCTATTGTAAATAGTGCTGCAACGAACATTGTGGTGAATGTGCCTTTTTGAAATACGGTTTTCTCTGGGTATATGCCCAGAAGTGGGATTGCTGGATCAGATGGTAATTCTATTTCTAGTTTTTTTAAGGAAACTCCATACTGTTCTCCATAGTGACTGTATCAATTTACATTCCCACCAATAGTGGAAGAGGGCTCCTTTTGTCCACACCCTCCCCAGAATTGGTTGTTTGTAGATTTTCTGATGATGCCGATTCTAACAGGTGTGAGGTGATACCTCATTGTAGTTTTGATTTGCATTTCTCTAATAATTAGTGCTGTTGAGCAGCTTTTCATGTGCGTCTTGGCCATCTCTGTGTCTCCTTTGAAGAAACGTCTCTTTAGATCTTCTGTCCATTTTTTTTGGGTTGTTTGTTTTTTTAATATTAAGCTGCATGAGCTGTTTATATATATTGGAGATTAAACCTCTGTCCATTGATTCGTCTGCAACGATTTTCGCCCATTCTGAGGGATGCCTTTTTCCATTCCCGTTTTTTTTTACAAAAAAGGAAAGAAAGGAAAAGAAGCAGAACACTAATGTGCGTAAAATATGCCTTTTGAAACGGTCGTTTTGAAATATGGACGTCCTTTGACTTATTTGGTCGATATGTGACCCCAGGATTTGTTTTCAGGGCAGGTGTCATTTACAGGCCTGCAATGATTTTGAATATCAACTGACCATTAGCCTTGGGATTAAAGCTGCTGTTGTGTGAAACGGACACAAGGTGGCAGCAGTTCACCCTTACCAAATCTGGTTACTAGGGCAAGAGAGCCTCAGTGGAAGTGGTGTTCTAGATTGGAGTTTAGAATGGAATTTGCCAGGAGAAAGCCCCTCACGTTTGTCTCACTACTTCTTGTTCCTGTTTTTAATTTATTTTTTTAGTTTTTGTTACAGCAAGTTTGATTACAATGTTTGGCTTGTTGTAGGTGTGGAAGATGTGGTTCTTTTACACATATACAGATGTCTGTTCTTCCTGGGATCCTTTTCCCATGTACGTTATGACAGAATGTTGAGTATTCCTCTCTTGGTATTCTGTAGGTCTTTGGTGATTATATATGTCACCTGTGTTTGTATATGTCTGTTAACCCCGATATCGTAATGAAACCAATCCTCACACCTTTCCATTGCTGAACCATAAGTTTGTTTAATGAATCTGTGATTGCCCTTCTCCGTGGAAATATCTGCCCTGGTATCCATTTTTAGGTAACACCTATAAGTGATATGATATGATATGTGTCTTTCACTTTCTGACTTACTACAAGTCACGTGATTACTTCTAGACTCATCTACGGTGCTGCAAATGACATTGTGTCCTTTTTTCCCTTGGCTTCTCTTCTGCCTTAGCGGGGTCCATTTTCAACAATGTGATTCCCTGAGGGTTGTGGATTAGCTGACCTGGGCAGCCTTACCCTGCCGGCCCGCCCTCCCCAGGTGTGCCTCGTTGAGGTCAATATAAACAGAGCTCCAGGCAGTAATAGCCCCTGAAGCTGTGCCTGACTCCATATTCTCTGCCCCGTCAGCAGTCTCGGGGCTGTGTTGGTGGGAGGGAGTGAGGCACCACAGCTTTGTGGGTGGCCCGGTGTGAGTGGGGTTCTGCTGGCCTTTCTGCAGGAGTTGCCAGGCTGCCGCCTGTAAAGAAGAGGATGTGTCACCCATACCTTCCGCTGGAATTTCTCTCCGGACAGAGGTGAGGAAGGAAAAAAGCAGTGGGGGCCGGGACAGGAGGGGTATCTCAGGCAGGGCAATGGAAAGCTTCTGGAAGAGCGCCAGGGTCCAGGACCACCCTGGCTGGCCTGCAGGCACCAAGTTGGCCTGCGTGCTGTCGCTGGCGTGGCTCCACGGTCCTTCCTCTAGGCTTTCAAGCCCTTGTACATATTCAGGTGTTTTACCTGGAAAGGGTGGGGACAGTTCAGCAGCAGCTGGCCTGGGGCTCAGCTCACGTTTACTCACAGATGCCTCGGCACGGTCCCCCAGCTTTGCAATGAGGACGCTCCTTGCATGGGGGGTGGGTTGTTGGCTGTATGGGAGATGGTTCCCCACCTCTGACCAATTTCAGAATTGTTGACCGCTGGAGCAAGTGCCGTGATAGGGTTTTCCTCTGTATAACTCGTGGGTTCACTTTTTTTTCTTTTATCGTTCAAGTTAGATTTTATTCCTCTTTTATGTATTTATAGATATAAGCATGGAAATAATTCATTCCTATAAATACATCTGTGTGACGGGAAGAACTTTTTTCTGTTTTATTTTTATATTTTATTTTTTAAAATTTTGAAATTTAATTTTATTTATTTTTTTTATACAGCACGTTATTATTAGTTATGTATTTTATGCATATAGATGTATACAGGTCAATCCCAAACTCCCAACTCATCCCACCACCACCACCCCATGGCTTCCCACACTTGGTGTCCATACGTTTGTTCTCTACCTCTGTGTCTCTATTTCTTCCCTGCAAACCAGTTCATCTGTACCAGTTTTAGGCTCCACATATATGCGTTAATATACAATATTTGTTTTCCTCTTTCTGACTTACTTCATTCTGTATGACACTCTCTCGATCCATCGATGGCTCTACAAATGACCCAGTTTCATTCCTTTTTATGGCCGAGTAATATTCCATTTTATATATGTACCACATCTTTATCCATTCATCTGTCTGTGGGCATTTAGGTTGCTTCCATTACCTGGCTATTGTAAATAGTGCTGCAACGAACATTGTGGTGAATGTGCCTTTTTGAAATACGGTTTTCTCTGGGTATATGCCCAGAAGTGGGATTGCTGGATCAGATGGTAATTCTATTTCTAGTTTTTTTAAGGAAACTCCATACTGTTCTCCATAGTGACTGTATCAATTTACATTCCCACCAATAGTGGAAGAGGGCTCCTTTTGTCCACACCCTCCCCAGAATTGGTTGTTTGTAGATTTTCTGATGATGCCGATTCTAACAGGTGTGAGGTGATACCTCATTGTAGTTTTGATTTGCATTTCTCTAATAATTAGTGCTGTTGAGCAGCTTTTCATGTGTGTCTTGGCCATCTCTGTGTCTCCTTTGAAGAAACGTCTCTTTAGATCTTCTGTCCATTTTTTTGGGGTTGTTTGTTTTTTTAATATTAAGCTGCATGAGCTGTTTATATATATTGGAGATTAAACCTCTGTCCATTGATTCGTCTGCAACGATTTTCGCCCATTCTGAGGGATGCCTTTTTCCATTCCCGTTTTTTTTTACAAAAAAGGAAAGAAAGGAAAAGAAGCAGAACACTAATGTGCGTAAAATATGCCTTTTGAAACGGTTGTTTTGAAATATGGACGTCCTTTGAATTATTTGGTCGATATGTGACCCCAGGATTTGTTTTCAGGGCAGGTGTCATTTACAGGCCTGCAATGATTTTGAATATCAACTGACCATTAGCCTTGGGATCAAAGCTGCTGTTGTGTGAAACGGACACAAGGTGGCAGCAGTTCACCCTTACCAAATCTGGTTACTAGGGCAAGAGAGCCTCAGTGGAAGTGGTGTTCTAGATTGGAGTTTAGAATGGAATTTGCCAGGAGAAAGCCCCTCACGTTTGTCTCACTACTTCTTGTTCCTGTTTTTAATTTATTTTTTTAGTTTGTGTTACAGCAAGTTTGATTACAATGTTTGGCTTGTTGTAGGTGTGGAAGATGTGGTTCTTTTACACATATACAGATGTCTGTTCTTCCTGGGATCCTTTTCCCATGTACGTTATGACAGAATGTTGAGTATTCCTCTCTTGGTATTCTGTAGGTCTTTGGTGATTATATATGTCACCTGTGTTTGTATATGTCTGTTAACCCCGATATCGTAATGAAACCAATCCTCACACCTTTCCATTGCTGAACCATAAGTTTGTTTAATGAATCTGTGATTGCCCTTCTCCGTGGAAATATCTGCCCTGGTATCCATTTTTAGGTAACACCTATAAGTGATATGATATGATATGTGTCTTTCACTTTCTGACTTACTACAAGTCACGTGATTACTTCTAGACTCATCTACGGTGCTGCAAATGACATTGTGTCCTTTTTTCCCTTGGCTTCTCTTCTGCCTTAGCGGGGTCCATTTTCAACAATGTGATTCCCTGAGGGTTGTGGATTAGCTGACCTGGGCAGCCTTACCCTGCCGGCCCGCCCTCCCCAGGTGTGCCTCGTTGAGGTCAATATAAACAGAGCTCCAGGCAGTAATAGCCCCTGAAGCTGTGCCTGACTCCATATTCTCTGCCCCGTCAGCAGTCTCGGGGCTGTGTTGGTGGGAGGGAGTGAGGCGCCACAGCTTTGTGGGTGGCCCGGTGTGAGTGGGGTTCTGCTGGCCTTTCTGCAGGAGTTGCCAGGCTGCCGCCTGTAAAGAAGAGGATGTGTCACCCATACCTTCCGCTGGAATTTCTCTCCGGACAGAGGTGAGGAAGGAAAAAAGCAGTGGGGGCCGGGACAGGAGGGGTATCTCAGGCAGGGCAATGGAAAGCTTCTGGAAGAGCGCCAGGGTCCAGGACCACCCTGGCTGGCCTGCAGGCACCAAGTTGGCCTGCGTGCTGTCGCTGGTGTGGCTCCACGGTCCTTCCTCTAGGCTTTCAAGCCCTTGTACATATTCAGGTGTTTTACCTGGAAAGGGTGGGGACAGTTCAGCAGCAGCTGGCCTGGGGCTCAGCTCACGTTTACTCACAGATGCCTCGGCATGGTCCCCCAGCTTTGCAATGAGGACGCTCCTTGCATGGGGGGTGGGTTGTTGGCTGTATGGCAGATGGTTCCCCACCTCTGACCAATTTCAGAATTGTTGACCGCTGGAGCAAGTGCCGTGATAGGGTTTTCCTCTGTATAACTCGTGGGTTCACTTTTTTTTTCTTTTATCGTTCAAGTTAGATTTTATTCCTCTTTTATGTATTTATAGATATAAGCATGGAAATAATTCATTCCTATAAGTACATCTGTGTGACGGGAAGAACTTTTTTCTGTTTTATTTTTATATTTTATTTTTTAAAATTTTGAAATTTAATTTTATTTATTTTTTTTATACAGCACGTTATTATTAGTTATGTATTTTATGCATATAGATGTATACAGGTCAATCCCAAACTCCCAACTCATCCCACCACCACCACCCCATGGCTTCCCACACTTGGTGTCCATACGTTTGTTCTCTACCTCTGTGTCTCTATTTCTTCCCTGCAAACCAGTTCATCTGTACCAGTTTTAGGCTCCACATATATGCGTTAATATACAATATTTGTTTTCCTCTTTCTGACTTACTTCATTCTGTATGACAGTCTCTCGATCCATCGATGGCTCTACAAATGACCCAGTTTCATTCCTTTTTATGGCCGAGTAATATTCCATTTTATATATGTACCACATCTTTATCCATTCATCTGTCTGTGGGCATTTAGGTTGCTTCCATTACCTGGCTATTGTAAATAGTGCTGCAACGAACATTGTGGTGAATGTGCCTTTTTGAAATACGGTTTTCTCTGGGTATATGCCCAGAAGTGGGATTGCTGGATCAGATGGTAATTCTATTTCTAGTTTTTTTAAGGAAACTCCATACTGTTCTCCATAGTGACTGTATCAATTTACATTCCCACCAATAGTGGAAGAGGGCTCCTTTTGTCCACACCCTCCCCAGAATTGGTTGTTTGTAGATTTTCTGATGATGCCGATTCTAACAGGTGTGAGGTGATACCTCATTGTAGTTTTGATTTGCATTTCTCTAATAATTAGTGCTGTTGAGCAGCTTTTCATGTGCGTCTTGGCCATCTCTGTGTCTCCTTTGAAGAAACGTCTCTTTAGATCTTCTGTCCATTTTTTTTGGGTTGTTTGTTTTTTTAATATTAAGCTGCATGAGCTGTTTATATATATTGGAGATTAAACCTCTGTCCATTGATTCGTCTGCAACGATTTTCGCCCATTCTGAGGGATGCCTTTTTCCATTCCCGTTTTTTTTTACAAAAAAGGAAAGAAAGGAAAAGAAGCAGAACACTAATGTGCGTAAAATATGCCTTTTGAAACGGTCGTTTTGAAATATGGACGTCCTTTGACTTATTTGGTCGATATGTGACCCCAGGATTTGTTTTCAGGGCAGGTGTCATTTACAGGCCTGCAATGATTTTGAATATCAACTGACCATTAGCCTTGGGATTAAAGCTGCTGTTGTGTGAAACGGACACAAGGTGGCAGCAGTTCACCCTTACCAAATCTGGTTACTAGGGCAAGAGAGCCTCAGTGGAAGTGGTGTTCTAGATTGGAGTTTAGAATGGAATTTGCCAGGAGAAAGCCCCTCACGTTTGTCTCACTACTTCTTGTTCCTGTTTTTAATTTATTTTTTTAGTTTTTGTTACAGCAAGTTTGATTACAATGTTTGGCTTGTTGTAGGTGTGGAAGATGTGGTTCTTTTACACATATACAGATGTCTGTTCTTCCTGGGATCCTTTTCCCATGTACGTTATGACAGAATGTTGAGTATTCCTCTCTTGGTATTCTGTAGGTCTTTGGTGATTATATATGTCACCTGTGTTTGTATATGTCTGTTAACCCCGATATCGTAATGAAACCAATCCTCACACCTTTCCATTGGTGAACCATAAGTTTGTTTAATGAATCTGTGATTGCCCTTCTCCGTGGAAATATCTGCCCTGGTATCCATTTTTAGGTAACACCTATAAGTGATATGATATGATATGTGTCTTTCACTTTCTGACTTACTACAAGTCACGTGATTACTTCTAGACTCATCTACGGTGCTGCAAATGACATTGTGTCCTTTTTTCCCTTGGCTTCTCTTCTGCCTTAGCGGGGTCCATTTTCAACAATGTGATTCCCTGAGGGTTGTGGATTAGCTGACCTGGGCAGCCTTACCCTGCCGGCCCGCCCTCCCCAGGTGTGCCTCGTTGAGGTCAATATAAACAGAGCTCCAGGCAGTAATAGCCCCTGAAGCTGTGCCTGACTCCATATTCTCTGCCCCGTCAGCAGTCTCGGGGCTGTGTTGGTGGGAGGGAGTGAGGCGCCACAGCTTTGTGGGTGGCCCGGTGTGAGTGGGGTTCTGCTGGCCTTTCTGCAGGAGTTGCCAGGCTGCCGCCTGTAAAGAAGAGGATGTGTCACCCATACCTTCCGCTGGAATTTCTCTCCGGACAGAGGTGAGGAAGGAAAAAAGCAGTGGGGGCCGGGACAGGAGGGGTATCTCAGGCAGGGCAATGGAAAGCTTCTGGAAGAGCGCCAGGGTCCAGGACCACCCTGGCTGGCCTGCAGGCACCAAGTTGGCCTGCGTGCTGTCGCTGGCGTGGCTCCACGGTCCTTCCTCTAGGCTTTCAAGCCCTTGTACATATTCAGGTGTTTTACCTGGAAAGGGTGGGGACAGTTCAGCAGCAGCTGGCCTGGGGCTCAGCTCACGTTTACTCACAGATGCCTCGGCACGGTCCCCCAGCTTTGCAATGAGGACGCTCCTTGCATGGGGGGTGGGTTGTTGGCTGTATGGGAGATGGTTCCCCACCTCTGACCAATTTCAGAATTGTTGACCGCTGGAGCAAGTGCCGTGATAGGGTTTTCCTCTGTATAACTCGTGGGTTCAGGTTTTTTTTTTCTTTTATGGTTCAAGTTAGATTTTATTCCCCTTTTATGTATTTATAGATATAAGCATGGAAATAATTCATTCCTATAAATACATCTGTGTGACGGGAAGAAATTTTTTCTGTTTTATTTTTATATTTTATTTTTTTAAAATTTTGAAATTTAATTTTATTTATTTTTTTATACAGCACGTTATTATTAGTTATGTATTTTATGCATATACATGTATACAGGTCATTCCCAAACTCCCAACTCATTCCACCACCACCACCCCATGGCTTCCCACACTTGGTGTCCATACGTTTGTTCTCTACCTCTATGTCTCTATTTCTTCCCTGCAAACCAGTTCATCTTTACCATTTTTAGGCTCCACATATATGCATTAATATACAATATTTGTTTTCCTCTTTCTGACTTACTTCATTCTGTATGACAGTCTCTCGATCCATCGATGTCTCTACAAATGACCCAGTTTCATTCCTTTTTATGGCCGAGTAATATTCCAATTTATATTTGTACCACATCTTTATCCATTCATCTGTCTGTGGGCGTTTAGGTTGCTTCCATTACCTGGCTATTGTAAATAGTGCTGCAACGAACATTGTGGTGAATGTGCCTTTTTGAAATACGGTTTTCTCTGGGTATATGCCCAGAAGTGGGATTGCTGGATCAGATGGTAATTCTATTTCCAGTTTTTTTAAGGAAACTCCATACTGTTCTCCATAGTGACTGTATCAATTTACATTCCCACCAGTAGCGGAAGAGGGCTCCTTTTGTACACACCCTCCCCAGAATTGGTTGTTTGTAGATTTTCTGATGATGCCGATTCTAACAGGTGTGAGGTGAAACCTCATTGTAGTTTTGATTTGCATTTCTCTAATAATTAGTGCTGTTGAGCAGCTTTTCATGTGAGTCTTGGCCATCTCTGTGTCTTCTTTGAGGAATCGTCTCTTTACATCTTCTGCCCATTTTTGTATTGGGTTGTTTGTTTTTTTAATATTAAGCTGCATGAGTTGTTTATATATATTGGAGATTAAACCTCTGTCCATTGCTTCGTCTGCAACGATTTTCGCCCATTCTGAGGGATGCCTTTTTCCATTCCCGTGTTTTTTAACAAAAAAGGAAAGAAAGGAAAAGAAGCAGAACACTAATGTGCGTAAAATATGCCTTTTGTAACGGTCGTTTTGAAATATGGATGTCCTTTGAATTATTTGGTCGATATGTGACCCCAGGATTTGTTTTCAGGGCAGGTGTCATTTACAGGCCTGCAATGATTTCGAATATCAACTGACCATTAGCGCTGGGATTAAAGCTGCTGTTGTGTGAAACGGCCACAAGGTGGCAGCAGTTCACCCTTACCAAATCAGGTTACTAAGGCAAGAGAGCCTCAGTGGAAGTGGTGATCTAGATTGGAGTTTAGAATGGAATGTGCCAGGAGAAAGCCCCTCACGTTTGTCTCACTACTTCTTGTTCGTGTTTTTAATTTAATTTCTTTATTTTTTATTACAGCAATTTTGATTACAATGTTTGGCTTGTTGTAGGTGTGGAAGATGTGATTCTTTTACACATATACAGATGTCTGTTCTTCCTGGGATCCTTTTCCCATGTACGTTATGACAGAATGTTGAATATTCCTCTCTTGGTATTCTGTAGGTCTTTGGTGATTATATATGTCACCTGTGTTTGTATATGTTTGTTAACCCCGATATCGTAAAGAAACCAATCCTCACACCTTTCCATTGGTGAACCATAAGTTTGTTTAATGAATCTGTGATTGCCCTTCTCCGTGGTAATATCTGCTTTGGTATCCATATTTAGGTAACACCTATAAGGGATATGATATGTGTCTTTCACATTCTGACTTACTACAAGTCACGTGATTACTTCTAGACTCATCTACGGTGCTGCAAATGGCATTGTGTCCTTTTTTCCCTTGGCTTCTCTTCTGCCTTACCGGGGTCCATTTTCAACAATATGATTCCCTGGGGGTTGTGAATTAGCTGATCTGGGCAGCCTTACCCTGCCGGCCCGCCCTCCCCAGGTGTGCCTCGTTGAGGTCAATATAAACAGCACTCCAGGCAGCAATAGCCCCTGAAGCTGTGCCTGACTCCATATTCTCTGCCCCGTCAGCAGTCTCGGGGCTGTGCTGGTGGGAGGGAGTGAGGGGCCACAGCTTTGTGGGTGGCCCGGTGTGAGTGGGGTTCTCCTGGCCTTTCTGCAGGAGTTGCCAGGCTGCCGCCTGTAAAGAAGAGGTTGTGTCACACATACTTTCCGCTGGAATTTCTCTCCGGACAGAGGTGAGGATGGAAAAAAGCAGTGGGGCCCGGGACAGGATGGGTATCTCAGGCAGGGCAATGGAAAGCTTCTGGAAGAGCGCCCGGGGCCAGGACCACCCTGGCTGGCCTGCAGGCACCAAGTTGGCCTGCGTGCTGTCGCTGGTGTGGCACCACGGTCCTTCCTCTAGGCTTTCAAGCCCTTGTACATATTCAGGTGTTTTACCTGGAAAGGGTGGGAACAGTTCAGCAGCAGCTGGCCTGGGGCTCAGCTCACGTTTACTCACAGATGCCTCGACACGGTCCCCCAGCTTCGCAATGAGGATGCTCCTTGCGTGGGGGGTGGGTTGCTGGCTGTATGGGAGATGATTTCCCACCTCTGACCAATTTCAGAATTGTTTACCACTGGAGAAAGTGCCCTGATAAGGTTTTCCTCTGTATAACTCGTGGGTTCAGGATTTTTTTTTCTTTTATGGTTCAAGTTAGATTTTATTCCTCTTTTATGTATTTATAGATATAAGCATGGAAATAGTTCATTCCTATAAATACATCTGTGTGACGGGAAGAACTTTTTTCTGTTTTATTTTTAAATTTTATTTTTTAAAATTTTGAAATTTAATTTTATTTATTTTTTTTTATACAGCACGTTACTATTAGTTATGTATTTTATGCATATACATTTTTACAGGTCAATCCCAAACTCCCAACTCATCCCACCACCACCACCCCATGGCTTCCCACACTTGGTGTCCATACGTTTGTTCTCTACCTCTGTGTCTCTATTTCTTCCCTGCAAACCAGTTCATCTGTACCATTTTTAGGCTCCACATATATGCGTTAATATACAATATTTGTTTTCCTCTTTCTGACTTACTTCATTCTGTATGACAGTCTCTCGATCCATCGATGGCTCTACAAATGACCCAGATTCATTCCTTTTTATGGCCGAGTAATATTCCATTTTATATATGTACCACATCTTTATCCATTCATATGTCTGTGGGCATTTAGGTTGCTTCCATTACCTGGCTATTGTAAATAGTGCTGCAACGAACATTGTGGTGAATGTGCCTTTTTGAAATACGGTTTTCTCTGGGTATATGCCCAGAAGTGGGATTGCTGGATCAGATGGTAATTCTATTTCTAGTTTTTTTAAGGAAACTCCATACTGTTCTCCATAGTGACTGTATCAATTTACATTCCCACCAATAGTGGAAGAGGGCTCCTTTTGTCCACACCCTCCCCAGAATTGGTTGTTTGTAGATTTTCTGATGATGCCGATTCTAACAGGTGTGAGGTGATACCTCATTGTAGTTTTGATTTGCATTTCTCTAATAATTAGTGCTGTTGAGCAGCTTTTCATGTGCGTCTTGGCCATCTCTGTGTCTCCTTTGAAGAAACGTCTCTTTAGATCTTCTGTCCATTTTTTTTGGGGTTGTTTGTTTTTTTAATATTAAGCTGCATGAGCTGTTTATATATATTGGAGATTAAACCTCTGTCCATTGATTCGTCTGCAACGATTTTCGCCCATTCTGAGGGATGCCTTTTTCCATTCCCGTTTTTTTTTACAAAAAAGGAAAGAAAGGAAAAGAAGCAGAACACTAATGTGCGTAAAATATGCCTTTTGAAACGGTCGTTTTGAAATATGGACGTCCTTTGACTTATTTGGTCGATATGTGACCCCAGGATTTGTTTTCAGGGCAGGTGTCATTTACAGGCCTGCAATGATTTTGAATATCAACTGACCATTAGCCTTGGGATTAAAGCTGCTGTTGTGTGAAACGGACACAAGGTGGCAGCAGTTCACCCTTACCAAATCTGGTTACTAGGGCAAGAGAGCCTCAGTGGAAGTGGTGTTCTAGATTGGAGTTTAGAATGGAATTTGCCAGGAGAAAGCCCCTCACGTTTGTCTCACTACTTCTTGTTCCTGTTTTTAATTTATTTTTTTAGTTTTTGTTACAGCAAGTTTGATTACAATGTTTGGCTTGTTGTAGGTGTGGAAGATGTGGTTCTTTTACACATATACAGATGTCTGTTCTTCCTGGGATCCTTTTCCCATGTACGTTATGACAGAATGTTGAGTATTCCTCTCTTGGTATTCTGTAGGTCTTTGGTGATTATATATGTCACCTGTGTTTGTATATGTCTGTTAACCCCGATATCGTAATGAAACCAATCCTCACACCTTTCCATTGGTGAACCATAAGTTTGTTTAATGAATCTGTGATTGCCCTTCTCCGTGGAAATATGTGCCCTGGTATCCATTTTTAGGTAACACCTATAAGTGATATGATATGATATGTGTCTTTCACTTTCTGACTTACTACAAGTCACGTGATTACTTCTAGACTCATCTACGGTGCTGCAAATGACATTGTGTCCTTTTTTCCCTTGGCTTCTCTTCTGCCTTAGCGGGGTCCATTTTCAACAATGTGATTCCCTGAGGGTTGTGGATTAGCTGACCTGGGCAGCCTTACCCTGCCGGCCCGCACTCCCCAGGTGTGCCTCGTTGAGGTCAATATAAACAGAGCTCCAGGCAGTAATAGCCCCTGAAGCTGTGCCTGACTCCATATTCTCTGCCCCGTCAGCAGTCTCGGGGCTGTGTTGGTGGGAGGGAGTGAGGCGCCACAGCTTTGTGGGTGGCCCGGTGTGAGTGGGGTTCTGCTGGCCTTTCTGCAGGAGTTGCCAGGCTGCCGCCTGTAAAGAAGAGGATGTGTCACCCATACCTTCCGCTGGAATTTCTCTCCGGACAGAGGTGAGGAAGGAAAAAAGCAGTGGGGGCCGGGACAGGAGGGGTATCTCAGGCAGGGCAATGGAAAGCTTCTGGAAGAGCGCCAGGGTCCAGGACCACCCTGGCTGGCCTGCAGGCACCAAGTTGGCCTGCGTGCTGTCGCTGGTGTGGCTCCACGGTCCTTCCTCTAGGCTTTCAAGCCCTTGTACATATTCAGGTGTTTTACCTGGAAAGGGTGGGGACAGTTCAGCAGCAGCTGGCCTGGGGCTCAGCTCACGTTTACTCACAGATGCCTCGGCACGGTCCCACAGCTTTGCAATGAGGACGCTCCTTGCATGGGGGGTGGGTTGTTGGCTGTATGGGAGATGGTTCCCCACCACTGACCAATTTCAGAATTGTTGACCGCTGGAGCAAGTGCCGTGATAGGGTTTTCGTCTGTATAACTCGTGGGTTCACTTTTTTTTTCTTTTATCGTTCAAGTTAGATTTTATTCCTCTTTTATGTATTTATAGATATAAGCATGGAAATAATTCATTCCTATAAATACATCTGTGTGACGGGAAGAACTTTTTTCTGTTTTATTTTTATATTTTATTTTTTAAAATTTTGAAATTTAATTTTATTTATTTTTTTTTATACAGCACGTTATTATTATTTATGTATTTTATGCATATAGATGTATACAGGTCAATCCCAAACTCCCAACTCATCCCACCACCACCACCCCATGGCTTCCCACACTTGGTGTCCATACGTTTGTTCTCTACCTCTGTGTCTCTATTTCTTCCCTGCAAACCAGTTCATCTGTACCAGTTTTAGGCTCCACATATATGCGTTAATATACAATATTTGTTTTCCTCTTTCTGACTTACTTCATTCTGTATGAAAGTCTCTCGATCCATCGATGTCTCTACAAATGACCCAGTTTCATTCCTTTTTATGGCCGAGTAATATTCCATTTTATATATGTACCACATCTTTATCCATTCATCTGTCTGTGGGCATTTAGGTTGCTTCCATTACCTGGCTATTGTAAATTGTGTTGCAACGAACATTGTGGTGAATGTGCCTTTTTGAAATACGGTTTTCTCTGGGTATATGCCCAGAAGTGGGATTGCTGGATCAGATGGTAATTCTATTTCTAGTTTTTTTAAGGAAACTCCATACTGTTCTCCATAGTGACTGTATCAATTTACATTCCCACCAATAGTGGAAGAGGGCTCCTTTTGTCCACACCCTCCCCAGAATTGGTTGTTTGTAGATTTTCTGATGATGCCGATTCTAACAGGTGTGAGGTGATACCTCATTGTAGTTTTGATTTGCATTTCTCTAATAATTAGTGCTGTTGAGCAGCTTTTTATGTGCGTCTTGGCCATCTCTGTGTCTCCTTTGAAGAAATGCCTCTAGATCTTCTGCCCATTTTTTTTGGGTTGTTTGTTTTTTTAATATTAAGCTGCATGAGCTGTTTATATATATTGGAGATTAAACCTCTGTCCATTGATTCGTATGCAACGATTTTCGCCCATTCTGAGGGATGCCTTTTTCCATTCCCGTGTTTTTTAACAAAAAAGGAAAGAAAGGAAAAGAAGCAGAACACTAATGTGCGTAAAATATGCCTTTTGAAACGGTCGTTTTGAAATATGGACTTCCTTTGAATTTTTTGGTCGATATGTGACCCCAGGATTTGTTTTCAGGGCAGGTGTCATTTACAGGCCTGCAATGATTTTGAATATCAACTGACCATTAGCGTTGGGATTAAAGCTGCTGTTGTGTGAAACGGCCACAAGGTGGCAGCAGTTCAACCTTACCAAATCTGGTTACTAGGGCAAGAGAGCCTCAGTGGAAGTGGTGTTCTAGATTGGAATTTAGAATGGAATGTGCCAGGAGAAAGCCCCTCACGTTTGTCTCACTACTTCTTGTTCGTGTTTTTAATTTAATTTTTTATTTTTTATTACAGCAAGTATGATTACAGTGTTTGGCTTGTTGTAGGTGTGGAAGATGTGGTTCTTTTACACATATACAGGTGACTGTTCTTCCTGGGATCCTTTTCCCATGTACGTTATGACAGAATGTTGAGTAGTCCTCTCTTGGTATTCTGTAGGTCTTTGGTGATTATATATGGCACCTGTGTTTGTATATGTCTGTTAACCCCGATATCGTAATGAAACCAATCCTCACACCTTTCCATTGGTGAACCATAAGTTTGTTTAATGAATCTGTGATTGCCCTTCTCCGTGGAAATATCTGCCTTGGTATCCATTTTTAGGTAACACCTATAAGTGATATGATATGTGTCTTTCACTTTCTGACTTACTACAAGTCACGTGATTACTTCTAGACTCATCTACGGTGCTGCAAATGGCATTGTGTCCTTTTTTCCCTTGGCTTCTCTTCTGCCTTAGCGGGGTCCATATTCAACAATGTGATTCCCTGAGGGTTGTGGATTAGCTGACCTGGGCAGCCTTACACTGCCGGCCCGCCCTCCCCAGGTGTGCCTCGTTGAGGTCAATATAAACAGCGCTCCAGGCAGCAATAGCCCCTGAAGCTGTGCCTGACTCCATATTCTCTGCCCCGTCAGCAGTCTCGGGGCTGTGCTGTTGGGAGGGAGTGAGGGGCCACAGCTTTGTGGGTGGCCCGGTGTGAGTGGGGTTCTGCTGGCCTTTCTGCAGGAGTTGCCAAGCTGCCGCCTGTAAAGAAGAGGTTGTGTCACCCATACCTTCCACTGGAATTTCTCTCCGGACAGTTGTGAGGAAGGAAAAAAGCAGTGGGGTCCGGGACAGGAGGGGTATCTCAGGCAGGGCAATGGAAAGCTTCTGGAAGAGCGCCCGGGGCCAGGACCACCCTGGCTGGCCGGCAGGCACCAAGTTGGCCTGCGTGCTGTCGCTGGTGTGGCTCCACGGTCCTTCCTCTAGGCTTTCAATCCCTTGTACATATTCAGGTGTTTTACCTGGAAAGGGTGGGAACAGTTCAGCAGCAGCTGGCCTGGGGCTCAGCTCACGTTTACTCACAGATGCCTCGGCACGGTCCCCCAGCTTTGCAATGAGGACGCTCCTTGCGTGGGGAGTGGGTTGATGGCTGTATGGGAGATGGTTCCCCACCTCTGACCAATTTCAGAATTGTTTACCACTGGAGCAAGTGCCCTGATAGGGTTTTCCTCTGTATAACTCGTGGGTTCAGGTTTTTTTTTCTTTTATGGTTCAAGTTAGATTTTGTTCCTCTTTTATGTATTTATAGATATAAGCATGGAAATAATTCATTCCTATAAATACATCTGTGTGACGGGAAGGACTTTTTTCTGTTTTATTTTTAAATTTTATTTTTTTAAATTTTGAAATTTAATTTTATTTATTTTTTTATACCGCACGTTATTATTAGTTATGTATTTTATGCATATACATGTACACAGGTCAATCCCAAACTCCCAACTCATCCCACAACCACCACCCCATGGCTTCCCACACTTGGTGTCCATACGTTTGTTCTCTACCTCTGTGTCTCTATTTCTTCCCTGCAAACCAGTTCATCTGTACCATTTGTAGGCTCCACATATATGCATTAATATACAATATTTGTTTTCCTCTTTCTGACTTACTTCATTCTGTATGACAGTCTCTCGATCCATCGATGTCTCTACAAATGACCCAGTTTCATTCCTTTTTATGGCCGAGTAATATTCCATTTCATATATGTACCACATCTTTTTCCATTCATCTGTCTGTGGGCATTTAGGTTGCTTCCATTACCTGGCTATTGTAAATAGTGCTGCAATGAACATTGTGGTGAATGTGCCTTTTTGAAATACGGTTTTCTCTGGGTATATGCCCAGAAGTGGGATTGCTGGATCAGATGGTAACTCTATTCCTAGTCTTTTTAAGGAAACTCCATACTGTTCTCCATAGTGACTGTATAAATTTACATTCCCACCAATAGTGGAAGAGGGCTCCTTTTGTCCACAGCCTCCCCAGAATTGGTTGTTCGTAGATTTTCTGATGATGCCGATTCTAACAGGTGTGAGGTGATACCTCATTGTAGATTTGATTTGCATTTCTCTAATAATTAGTGCTGTTGAGCAGCTTTTCATGTGCGTCTTGGCCATCTCTGTGTCTCCTTTGAAGAAACGTCTCTTTAGATCTTCTGCCCATTTTTTGGGGGTTGTTTGTTTTTTTAATATTAAGCTGCATGAGCTGTTTATATGTATTGGAGATTAAACCTCTGTCCATTGATTCGTCTGCAACGATTTTCGCCCATTCTGAGGGATGCCTTTTTCCATTCCCGTGTTTTTTAACAAAAAAGGAAAGAAAGGAAAAGAAGCAGAACACTAATGTGCGCAAAATATGCCTTTTGAAACGGTCGTTTTGAAATATGGACGTACTTTGAATTTTTTGGTCGATATGTGACCCCAGGATTTGTTTTCAGGGCAGGTGTCATTTACAGGCCTGCAATGATTTTGAATATCAACTGATCATTAGCGTTGGGATTAAAGCTGCTGTTGTGTGAAACGGCCACAAGGTGGCAGCAGTTCACCCTTACCAAATCTGGTTACTAGGGCAAGAGAGCCTCAGTGGAAGTGGTGTTCTAGATTGGAGTTTAGAATGGAATGTGCCAGGAGAAAGCCCCTCACGTTTGTCTCACTACTTCTTGTTCGTGTTTTTAATTTAATTTTTTATTTTTTATTACAGCAAGTTTGATTACAATGTTTGGCTTGTTGTAGGTGTGGAAGATGTGGTTCTTTTACACATATACACATGTCTGTTCTTCCTGGGATCCTTTTCCCATGTACGTTATGACAGAATGTTGAGTAGTCCTCTCTTGGTATTCTGTAGGTGTTTGGTGATTATATATGTCACCTGTGTTTGTATATGTCTGTTAACCCCGATATCGTAATGAAACCAATCCTCACACCTTTCCACTGGTGAAACATAAGTTTGTTTAATGAATCTGTGATTGCCCTTCTCCGTGGAAATATCTGCCCTGGTATCCATTTTTAGGTAACACTTATAAGTGATATGATATGATATGTGTCTTTCACTTTCTGACTTACTACAAGTCACGTGATTACTTCTAGACTCATCTACGGTGCTGCAAATGGCATTGTGTCCTTTTTTCCCTTGGCTTCTCTTCTGCCTTAGCGGGGTCCATTTTCAACAATGTGATTCCCTGAGGGTTGTGGATTAGCTGACCTGAGCAGCCTGACCCTGCCGGCCCGCCCTCCCCAGGTGTGCTTCATTGAGGTCAATATAAACAGCGCTCCAGGCAGCAATAGCCCCTGAAGCTGTGCCTGACTCCATATTCTCTGCCCCGTCAGCAGTCTCGGGGCTGTGCTGGTGGGCGGGAGTGAGGGGCCACAGCTTTGTGGGTGGCCCGGTGTGAGTGGGGTTTTGCTGGTCTTTCTGCAGGAGTTGCCAGGCTGACTCCTGTAAAGAAGAGGTTGTGTCACCCATACCTTCCGCTGGAATTTCTCTCCGGACAGAGGTGAGGAAGGAAAAAAACAGTGGGGGCCGGGACAGGAGGGGTATCTCAGGCAGGGCAATGGAAAGCTTCTGGAAGAGCGCCCGGGGCCACGACCACCCTGGCTGGCCTGCAGGCACCAAGTTGGCCTGCGTGCTGTCGCTGGTGTGGCTCCACGGTCCTTCCTCTAGGCTTTCAAGCCCTTGTACATATTCAGGTGTTTTACCTGGAAAGTGTGGGAACCGTTCAGCAGCAGCTGGCCTGGGGCTCAGCTCACGTTTAGTCACAGATGCCTCGGCACAGTCCCCCAGCTTTGCAATGAGGACGCTCCTTGCGTGGGGGGTGGGTTGCTGGCTGTATGGGAGATGGTTCCCCACCTCTGACCAATTTCAGAATTGTTTACCACTGGAGCAAGTGCCCTGATACGGTTTTCCTCTATATAACTCGTGCGTTCAGGTTTTTTTTTCTTTTATGGTTCAAGTTAGATTTTATTCCTCTTTTATGTATTTATAGATATAAGCATGGAAATAATTCATTCCTATAAATACATCTGTGTGACGGGAAGAACTTTTTTCTGTTTTATTTTTAAATTTTATTTTTTAAAATTTTGAAATTTAATTTTATTTATTTTTTTATACAGCACGTTATTATTAGTTATGTATTTTATGCATATACATGTATACAGGTCAATCCCAAACTCCCAACTCATCCCACCACCACCACCCCATGGCTTCCCACACTTGGTGTCCATACGTTTGTTCTCTACCTCTGTGTCTCTATTTCTTCCCTGCAAACCAGTTCATCTGTACCATTTTTAGGCTCCACATATATGCATTAATATACAATATTTGTTTTCCTCTTTCTGACTTACTTCATTCTGTATGACAGTCTCTCGATCCATCGATGTCTCTACAGATGACCCAGTTTCATTCCTTTTTATGGCCGAGTAATATTCCATTTTATATATGTACCACATGTTTATCCATTCATCTGTCTGTGGGCATTTAGGTTGCTTCCATTACCTGGCTATTGTAAATAGTGCTGCAACGAACATTGTGGTGAATGTGCCTTTTTGAAATACGGTTTTCTCTGGGTATATGCCCAGAAGTGGGATTGCTGGATCAGATGGTAATTCTATTTGTAGTTTTTTTAAGGAAACTCCATACTGTTCTCCATAGTGACTGTATCAATTTACATTCCCACCAATAGTGGAACAGGGCTCCTTGTGTCCACAACCTCCCCAGAATTGGTTGTTTGTGGATTTTCTGATGATGCCGATTCTAACAGGTTTGAGGTGATACCTCATTGTAGTTTTGATTTGCATTTCTCTAATAATTACTGCTGTTGAGCAGCTTTTCATGTGCGTCTTGGCCATCTCTGTGTCTCCTTTGAAGAAACGTCTCTTTAGATCTTCTGCCCATTTTTTTGGGGTTGTTTGTTTTTTTAATATTATGCTGCATGAGCTGTTTATATATATTGGAGATTAAACCTCTGTCCATTGATTCATCTGCAATGATTTTCGCACATTCTGAGGGATGCCTTTTTCCATTCCCGTGTTTTTTAACAAAAAAGGAAAGAAAGGAAAAGAAGCAGAACACTAATGTGCGTAAAATATGCCTTTTGAAACGGTCGATTTGAAATATGGACGTCCTTTGAATTTTTTGGTCGATATGTGACCGCAGGATTTGTTTTCAGGGCAGGTGTCATTTACAGGCCTCCAATGATTTTGAATATCAACTGACCATTAGCGTTGGGATTAAAGCTGCTGTTGTGTGAAACGGCCACAAGGTGGCAGCAGTTCACCCTTACCAAATCTGGTTACTAGGGCAAGAGAGCCTCAGTGGAAGTGGTGTTCTAGATTGGAGTTTAGAATGGAATGTGCCAGGAGAAAGCCCCTCACGTTTGTCTCACTACTTCTTGTTCGTGTTTTTAATTTAATTTTTTATTTTTTATTACAGCAAGTTTGATTACAATGTTTGGCTTGTTGTAGGTGTGGAAGATGTGGTTCTTTTACACATATACAGATGACTGTTCTTCTTGGGATCCTTTTCCCATGTATGTTATTACAGAATGTTGAGTAGTCCTCTCTTGGAATTCTGTAGGTCTTTGGTGATTATATATGTCACCTGTGTTTGTATATGTCTGTTAACCCCGATATCGTAATGAAACCAATCCTCACACCTTTTCATTGGTGAACCATAAGTTTGTTTAATGAATCTGTGATTGCCCTTCTCCGTGGAAATATCTGCCCTGGTATCCATTTTTAGGTAACACCTATAAGTGATATGATATGATATGTGTCTTTCACTTTCTGACTTACTACAAGTCACGTGATTACTTCTAGACTCATCTACGGTGCTGCAAATGACATTGTGTCCTTTTTTCCCTTGGCTTCTCTTCTGCCTCAGCGGGGACCATTTTCAACAACGTGATTCCATGAGGGTTGTGGATTAGCTGACCTGGGCAGCCTTACCCTGCCGGCCCGCCCTCCCCAGGTGTGCCTCGTTGAGGTCAATATAAACAGCACTCCAGGCAGCAATAGCCCATGAAGCTGTGCCTGACTCCATATTCTCTGCCCCGTCAGCAGTCTCAGGGCTGTGCTGGTGAGAGGGAGTGTGGAGCCACAGCTTTGTGGGTGGCCCGGTGTGAGTGGGGTTCTGCTGGCCTTTCTGCAGGAGTTGCCAGGCTGCCGCCTGTAAAGAAGAGGATGTGTCACCCATACCTTCCGCTGGAATTTATCTCCGGACAGAGGTGAGGAAGGAAAAAAGCAGTGGGGTCCGGGACAGGATGGGTATCTCAGGCAGGGCAATGGAAAGCTTCTGGAAGAGCGCCCGGGGCCAGGACCACCCTGGCTGGCCTGCAGGCGCCACGTTGGCCTGCGTGCTGTCGCTGGTGTGGCTCCACGGTCCTTCCTCTAGGCTTTCAAGCCCTTGTACATATTCAGGTGTTTTACCTGGAAAGAGTGGGAGCAGTTCAGCATCAGCTGGCCTGGGGCTCAGCTCACGTTTACTCACAGATGCCTCGGAACGGTCCCCCAGCTTTGCAATGAGGACGCTCCTTGCGTGGGGGGTGGGTTGCTGGCTGTATGGGAGATGGTTCCCCACCTCTGACCAATTTCAGAATTGTTTACCGCTGGAGCAAGTGCCGTGATAGGGTTTTCCTCTGTATAACTCGTGGGTTCAGGTTTTTTTTGCTTTTATCGTTCAAGTTAGATTTTATTCCTCTTTTATGTATTTATAGATATAAGCATGGAAATAATTCATTCCTATAAATACATCTGTGTGACGGGAAGAACTTTTTTCTGTTTTATTTTTAAATTTTATTTTTTAAAATTTTGAAATTTAATTTTATTTATTTTTTTTATACAGCACGTTATTATTAGTTATGTATTTTATGCATATACCTGTACACAGGTCAATCCCAAACTCCCAACTCATCCCACCACCACCACCCCATGGCTTCCCACACTTGGTGTCCATACGTTTGTTCTCTACCTCTGTGTCTCTATTTCTTCCCTGCAAACCAGTTCATCTGTACCATTTGTAGGCTCCACATATATGCATTAATATACAATATTTGTTTTCCTCTTTCTGACTTACTTCATTCTGTATGACAGTCTCTCGATCCATCGATGTCTCTACAAATGACCCAGTTTCATTCCTTTTTATGGCCGAGTAATATTCCATTTCATATATGTACCACATCTTTATCCATTCATCTGTCTGTGGGCATTTAGGTTGCTTCCATTACCTGGCTATTGTAAATAGTGCTACAATGAACATTGTGGTGAATGTGCCTTTTTGATTTACGGTTTTCTCTAGGTATATGCCCAGAAGTGGGATTGCTGGATCAGATGGTAATACTATTTCTAGTTTTTTTAAGGAAACTCCATACTGTTCTCCATAGTGACTGTATCAATTTACATTCCCACCAATAGTGGAAGAGGGCTCCTTTTGTCCACACCCTCCCCAGAATTGGTTGTTTGTAGATTTTCTGATGATGCCGATTCTAACAGGTGTGAGGTGATACCTCATTGTAGTTTTGATTTGCATTTCTCTAATAATTAGTGCTGTTGAGCAGCTTTTCATGTGCGTCTTGGCCATCTCTGTGTCTCCTTTGAAGAAACGTCTCTTTAGATCTTTTTCCCATTTTTTGGGGGTTGTTTGTTTTTTTAATATTAAGCTGCATGAGCTGTTTATATATATTGGAGATTAAACCTCTGTCCATTGATTCGTCTGCAACGATTTTCGCCCATTCTGAGGGATGCCTTTTTCCATTCCCGTTTTTTTTTAACAAAAAAGGAAAGAAAGGAAAAGAAGCAGAACACTAATGTGCGTAAAATATGCTTTTTGAAACGGTCGTTTTGAAATATGGACGTCCTTTGAATATTTTGGTCGATATGTGACCGCAGGATTTGTTTTCAGGGCAGGTGTCATTTACAGGCCTGCAATGATTTTGAATATCAACTGACCATTAGCGTTGGGATTAAAGCTGCTGTTGTGTGAAACGGCCACAAGGTGGCAGCAGTTCACCCTTACCAAATCTGGTTACTAGGGCAAGAGAGCCTCAGTGGAAGTGGTGTTCTAGATTGGAGTTTAGAATGGAATGTGCCAGGAGAAAGCCCCTCACGTTTGTCTCACTACTTCTTGTTCGTGTTTTTAATTTAATTTTTTATTTTTTATTACAGCAAGTTTGATTACAATGTTTGGCTTGTTGTAGGTGTGGAAGATGTGGTTCTTTTACACATATACAGATGACTGTTCTTCTTGGGATCCTTTTCCCATGTACGTTATGACAGAATGTTGAGTAGTCCTCTCTTGGTATTCTGTAGGTCTTTGGTGATTATATATGTCACCTGTGTTTGTATATGTCTGTTAACCCCGATATCGTAATGAAACCAATCCTCACTCCTTTCCATTGGTGAACCATAAGTTTGTTTAATGAATCTGTGATTGCCCTTTTCCGTGGAAATATCTGCCCTGGTATCCATTTTTAGGTAACACCTATAAGTGATATGATATGATATGTGTCTTTCACTTTCTGACTTACTACAAGTCACGTGATTACTTCTAGACTCATCTACGGTGCTGCAAATGGCATTGTGTCCTTTTTTCCCATGGCTTCTATTCTGCCTTAGCGGGGTCCATTTTCAACAATGTGATTCCCTGAGGGTTGTGGATTAGCTGACCTGGGCAGCCTTACACTGCCGGCCCGCCCTCCCCAGGTGTGCCTCGTTGAGGTCAATATAAACAGCGCTCCAGGCAGCAATAGCCCTTGAAGCTGTGCCTGACTCCATATTCTCTGCCCCGTCAGCAGTCTCGGGGCTGTGCTGGTGGGAGGGAGTGAGGGGCCACAGCTTTGTGGGTGGCCCGGTGTGAGTGGGGTTCTGCTGGCCTTTCTGCAGGAGTTGCCAGGCTGCCGCCTGTAAAGAAGAGGTTGTGTCACCCATACCTTCCGCTGGAATTTCTCTCCGGACAGAGGTGAGGAAGGAAAAAAGCAGTGGGGGCCGGGACAGGAGGGGTATCTCACGCAGGGCAATGGAAAGCTTCTGGAAGAGCGCCCGGGGCCAGGACCACCCTGGCTGGCCTGCAGGCACCAAGTTGGCCTGCGTGCTGTCGCTGGTGTGGCTCCACGGTCCTTCCTCTAGGCTTTCAAGCCCTTGTACATATGCAGGTGTTTTACCTGGAAAGGGTGGGAACAGTTCAGCAGCAGATGGCCTGGGGCTCAGCTCACGTTTACTCACAGATGCCTCGGCATGGTCCCCCAGCTTTGCAATGAGGACGCTCCTTGCGTGGGGGGTGTGTTGCTGGCTGTATGGGAGATGGTTCCCAACCTCTGACCAATTTCAGAATTGTTTACCACTGGAGCAAGTGCCCTGATAGGGTTTTCCTCTGTATAACTCGTGGGTTCAGGTTTTTTTTTCTTTTATGGTTCAAGTTAGATTTTATTCCTCTTTTATGTATCTATAGATATAAACATGGAAATAATTCATTCCTATAAATACATCTGTGTGACGGGAAGAATGTTTTTCTGTTTTATTTTTAAATTTTATTTTTAAAAATTTTGAAATTTAATTTTATTTATTTTTTTTATACAGCACGTTATTATTAGTTATGTATTTTATGCATATACCTGTACACAGGTCAATCCCAAACTCCCAACTCATCCCACCACCACCACCCCATGGCTTCCCACACTTGGTGTCCATACGTTTGTTCTCTACCTCTGTGTCTCTATTTCTTCCCTGCAAACCAGTTCATCTGTACCATTTGTAGGCTCCACATATATGCATTAATATACAATATTTGTTTTCCTCTTTCTGACTTACTTCATTCTGTATGACAGTCTCTCGATCCATCGATGTCTCTACAAATGACCCAGTTTCATTCCTTTTTATGGGCGAGTAATATTCCATTTCATATATGTACCACATCTTTATCCATTCATCTGTCTGTGGGCATTTAGGTTGCTTCCATTACCTGGCTATTGTAAATAGTGCTACAATGAACATTGTGGTGAATGTGCCTTTTTGATTTACGGTTTTCTCTGGGTATATGCCCAGAAGTGGGATTGCTGGGTCAGATGGTAATTCTATTTCTAGGATTTTTAAGGAAACTCCATACTGTTCTCCATAGTGACTGTATCAATTTACATTCCCACCAATAGTGGAAGAGGGCTCCTTTTGTCCACACCCTCCCCAGAATTGGTTGTTTGTAGATTTTCTGATGATGCCGATTCTAACAGGTGTGAGGTGATACCTCATTGTAGTTTTGATTTGCATTTCTCTAATAATTAGTGTTGTTGAGCAGCTTTTCATGTGCGTCTTGGCCATCTCTGTGTCTCCTTTGAAGAAACGTCTCTTTAGATCTTTTTCCCATTTATTTTGGGTTGTTTGTTTTTTTAATATTAAGCTGCATGAGCTGTTTATATATATTGGAGATTAAACCTCTGTCCATTGATTCGTCTGCAACGATTTTCGCCCATTCTGAGGGATGCCTTTTTCCATTCCCGTGTTTTTTAACAGAAAAGGAAAGAAAGGAAAAGGAGCAGAACACTTATGTGCGTAAAATATGCCTTTTGAAACGGTCGTTTTGAAATATGGACGTCCTTTGAATTTTTTGGTCGATATGTGACCGCAGGATTTGTTTTCAGGGCAGGTGTCATTTACAGGCCTGCAATGATTTTGAATATCAACTGACCATTAGCGTTGGGATTAAAGCTGCTGTTGTGTGAAACGGACACAAGGTGGCAGCAGTTCACCCTTACCAAATCTGGTTACTAGGGCAAGAGAGCCTCAGTGGAAGTGTTGTTCTAGATTGGAGTTTAGAATGGAATGTGCCAGGAGAAATCCCCTCACGTTTGTCTCACTACTTCTTGTTCGTGTTTTTAATTTAATTTTTTATTTTTTATTACAGCAAGTTTGATTACAATGTTTGGCTTGTTGTAGGTGTGGAAGATGTGGTTCTTTTACACATATACACATGTCTGTTCTTCCTGGGATCCTTTTCCCATGTACGTTATGACAGAATGTTGAGTAGTCCTCTCTTGGTATTCTGTAGGTGTTTGGTGATTATATATGTCACCTGTGTTTGTATATGTCTGTTAACCCCGATATCGTAATGAAACCAATCCTCACACCTTTCCACTGGTGAAACATAAGTTTGTTTAATGAATCTGTGATTGCCCTTCTCCGTGGAAATATCTGCCCTGGTATCCATTTTTAGGTAACACTTATAAGTGATATGATATGATATGTGTCTTTCACTTTCTGACTTACTACAAGTCACGTGATTACTTCTAGACTCATCTACGGTGCTGCAAATGGCATTGTGTCCTTTTTTCCCTTGGCTTCTCTTCTGCCTTAGCGGGGTCCATTTTCAACAATGTGATTCCCTGAGGGTTGTGGATTAGCTGACCTGAGCAGCCTGACCCTGCCGGCCCGCCCTCCCCAGGTGTGCTTCATTGAGGTCAATATAAACAGCGCTCCAGGCAGCAATAGCCCCTGAAGCTGTGCCTGACTCCATATTCTCTGCCCCGTCAGCAGTCTCGGGGCTGTGCTGGTGGGCGGGAGTGAGGGGCCACAGCTTTGTGGGTGGCCCGGTGTGAGTGGGGTTTTGCTGGTCTTTCTGCAGGAGTTGCCAGGCTGACTCCTGTAAAGAAGAGGTTGTGTCACCCATACCTTCCGCTGGAATTTCTCTCCGGACAGAGGTGAGGAAGGAAAAAAACAGTGGGGGCCGGGACAGGAGGGGTATCTCAGGCAGGGCAATGGAAAGCTTCTGGAAGAGCGCCCGGGGCCACGACCACCCTGGCTGGCCTGCAGGCACCAAGTTGGCCTGCGTGCTGTCGCTGGTGTGGCTCCACGGTCCTTCCTCTAGGCTTTCAAGCCCTTGTACATATTCAGGTGTTTTACCTGGAAAGTGTGGGAACCGTTCAGCAGCAGCTGGCCTGGGGCTCAGCTCACGTTTAGTCACAGATGCCTCGGCACAGTCCCCCAGCTTTGCAATGAGGACGCTCCTTGCGTGGGGGGTGGGTTGCTGGCTGTATGGGAGATGGTTCCCCACCTCTGACCAATTTCAGAATTGTTTACCACTGGAGCAAGTGCCCTGATACGGTTTTCCTCTATATAACTCGTGCGTTCAGGTTTTTTTTTCTTTTATGGTTCAAGTTAGATTTTATTCCTCTTTTATGTATTTATAGATATAAGCATGGAAATAATTCATTCCTATAAATACATCTGTGTGACGGGAAGAACTTTTTTCTGTTTTATTTTTAAATTTTATTTTTTAAAATTTTGAAATTTAATTTTATTTATTTTTTTATACAGCACGTTATTATTAGTTATGTATTTTATGCATATACATGTATACAGGTCAATCCCAAACTCCCAACTCATCCCACCACCACCACCCCATGGCTTCCCACACTTGGTGTCCATACGTTTGTTCTCTACCTCTGTGTCTCTATTTCTTCCCTGCAAACCAGTTCATCTGTACCATTTTTAGGCTCCACATATATGCATTAATATACAATATTTGTTTTCCTCTTTCTGACTTACTTCATTCTGTATGACAGTCTCTCGATCCATCGATGTCTCTACAGATGACCCAGTTTCATTCCTTTTTATGGCCGAGTAATATTCCATTTTATATATGTACCACATGTTTATCCATTCATCTGTCTGTGGGCATTTAGGTTGCTTCCATTACCTGGCTATTGTAAATAGTGCTGCAACGAACATTGTGGTGAATGTGCCTTTTTGAAATACGGTTTTCTCTGGGTATATGCCCAGAAGTGGGATTGCTGGATCAGATGGTAATTCTATTTGTAGTTTTTTTAAGGAAACTCCATACTGTTCTCCATAGTGACTGTATCAATTTACATTCCCACCAATAGTGGAACAGGGCTCCTTGTGTCCACAACCTCCCCAGAATTGGTTGTTTGTGGATTTTCTGATGATGCCGATTCTAACAGGTTTGAGGTGATACCTCATTGTAGTTTTGATTTGCATTTCTCTAATAATTACTGCTGTTGAGCAGCTTTTCATGTGCGTCTTGGCCATCTCTGTGTCTCCTTTGAAGAAACGTCTCTTTAGATCTTCTGCCCATTTTTTTGGGGTTGTTTGTTTTTTTAATATTATGCTGCATGAGCTGTTTATATATATTGGAGATTAAACCTCTGTCCATTGATTCATCTGCAATGATTTTCGCACATTCTGAGGGATGCCTTTTTCCATTCCCGTGTTTTTTAACAAAAAAGGAAAGAAAGGAAAAGAAGCAGAACACTAATGTGCGTAAAATATGCCTTTTGAAACGGTCGATTTGAAATATGGACGTCCTTTGAATTTTTTGGTCGATATGTGACCGCAGGATTTGTTTTCAGGGCAGGTGTCATTTACAGGCCTCCAATGATTTTGAATATCAACTGACCATTAGCGTTGGGATTAAAGCTGCTGTTGTGTGAAACGGCCACAAGGTGGCAGCAGTTCACCCTTACCAAATCTGGTTACTAGGGCAAGAGAGCCTCAGTGGAAGTGGTGTTCTAGATTGGAGTTTAGAATGGAATGTGCCAGGAGAAAGCCCCTCACGTTTGTCTCACTACTTCTTGTTCGTGTTTTTAATTTAATTTTTTATTTTTTATTACAGCAAGTTTGATTACAATGTTTGGCTTGTTGTAGGTGTGGAAGATGTGGTTCTTTTACACATATACAGATGACTGTTCTTCTTGGGATCCTTTTCCCATGTATGTTATTACAGAATGTTGAGTAGTCCTCTCTTGGAATTCTGTAGGTCTTTGGTGATTATATATGTCACCTGTGTTTGTATATGTCTGTTAACCCCGATATCGTAATGAAACCAATCCTCACACCTTTTCATTGGTGAACCATAAGTTTGTTTAATGAATCTGTGATTGCCCTTCTCCGTGGAAATATCTGCCCTGGTATCCATTTTTAGGTAACACCTATAAGTGATATGATATGATATGTGTCTTTCACTTTCTGACTTACTACAAGTCACGTGATTACTTCTAGACTCATCTACGGTGCTGCAAATGACATTGTGTCCTTTTTTCCCTTGGCTTCTCTTCTGCCTCAGCGGGGACCATTTTCAACAACGTGATTCCATGAGGGTTGTGGATTAGCTGACCTGGGCAGCCTTACCCTGCCGGCCCGCCCTCCCCAGGTGTGCCTCGTTGAGGTCAATATAAACAGCACTCCAGGCAGCAATAGCCCATGAAGCTGTGCCTGACTCCATATTCTCTGCCCCGTCAGCAGTCTCAGGGCTGTGCTGGTGAGAGGGAGTGTGGAGCCACAGCTTTGTGGGTGGCCCGGTGTGAGTGGGGTTCTGCTGGCCTTTCTGCAGGAGTTGCCAGGCTGCCGCCTGTAAAGAAGAGGATGTGTCACCCATACCTTCCGCTGGAATTTATCTCCGGACAGAGGTGAGGAAGGAAAAAAGCAGTGGGGTCCGGGACAGGATGGGTATCTCAGGCAGGGCAATGGAAAGCTTCTGGAAGAGCGCCCGGGGCCAGGACCACCCTGGCTGGCCTGCAGGCGCCACGTTGGCCTGCGTGCTGTCGCTGGTGTGGCTCCACGGTCCTTCCTCTAGGCTTTCAAGCCCTTGTACATATTCAGGTGTTTTACCTGGAAAGAGTGGGAGCAGTTCAGCATCAGCTGGCCTGGGGCTCAGCTCACGTTTACTCACAGATGCCTCGGAACGGTCCCCCAGCTTTGCAATGAGGACGCTCCTTGCGTGGGGGGTGGGTTGCTGGCTGTATGGGAGATGGTTCCCCACCTCTGACCAATTTCAGAATTGTTTACCGCTGGAGCAAGTGCCGTGATAGGGTTTTCCTCTGTATAACTCGTGGGTTCAGGTTTTTTTTGCTTTTATCGTTCAAGTTAGATTTTATTCCTCTTTTATGTATTTATAGATATAAGCATGGAAATAATTCATTCCTATAAATACATCTGTGTGACGGGAAGAACTTTTTTCTGTTTTATTTTTAAATTTTATTTTTTAAAATTTTGAAATTTAATTTTATTTATTTTTTTTATACAGCACGTTATTATTAGTTATGTATTTTATGCATATACCTGTACACAGGTCAATCCCAAACTCCCAACTCATCCCACCACCACCACCCCATGGCTTCCCACACTTGGTGTCCATACGTTTGTTCTCTACCTCTGTGTCTCTATTTCTTCCCTGCAAACCAGTTCATCTGTACCATTTGTAGGCTCCACATATATGCATTAATATACAATATTTGTTTTCCTCTTTCTGACTTACTTCATTCTGTATGACAGTCTCTCGATCCATCGATGTCTCTACAAATGACCCAGTTTCATTCCTTTTTATGGCCGAGTAATATTCCATTTCATATATGTACCACATCTTTATCCATTCATCTGTCTGTGGGCATTTAGGTTGCTTCCATTACCTGGCTATTGTAAATAGTGCTACAATGAACATTGTGGTGAATGTGCCTTTTTGATTTACGGTTTTCTCTAGGTATATGCCCAGAAGTGGGATTGCTGGATCAGATGGTAATACTATTTCTAGTTTTTTTAAGGAAACTCCATACTGTTCTCCATAGTGACTGTATCAATTTACATTCCCACCAATAGTGGAAGAGGGCTCCTTTTGTCCACACCCTCCCCAGAATTGGTTGTTTGTAGATTTTCTGATGATGCCGATTCTAACAGGTGTGAGGTGATACCTCATTGTAGTTTTGATTTGCATTTCTCTAATAATTAGTGCTGTTGAGCAGCTTTTCATGTGCGTCTTGGCCATCTCTGTGTCTCCTTTGAAGAAACGTCTCTTTAGATCTTTTTCCCATTTTTTTGGGGTTGTTTGTTTTTTTAATATTAAGCTGCATGAGCTGTTTATATATATTGGAGATTAAACCTCTGTCCATTGATTCGTCTGCAACGATTTTCGCCCATTCTGAGGGATGCCTTTTTCCATTCCCGTTTTTTTTTAACAAAAAAGGAAAGAAAGGAAAAGAAGCAGAACACTAATGTGCGTAAAATATGCTTTTTGAAACGGTCGTTTTGAAATATGGACGTCCTTTGAATATTTTGGTCGATATGTGACCGCAGGATTTGTTTTCAGGGCAGGTGTCATTTACAGGCCTGCAATGATTTTGAATATCAACTGACCATTAGCGTTGGGATTAAAGCTGCTGTTGTGTGAAACGGCCACAAGGTGGCAGCAGTTCACCCTTACCAAATCTGGTTACTAGGGCAAGAGAGCCTCAGTGGAAGTGGTGTTCTAGATTGGAGTTTAGAATGGAATGTGCCAGGAGAAAGCCCCTCACGTTTGTCTCACTACTTCTTGTTCGTGTTTTTAATTTAATTTTTTATTTTTTATTACAGCAAGTTTGATTACAATGTTTGGCTTGTTGTAGGTGTGGAAGATGTGGTTCTTTTACACATATACAGATGACTGTTCTTCTTGGGATCCTTTTCCCATGTACGTTATGACAGAATGTTGAGTAGTCCTCTCTTGGTATTCTGTAGGTCTTTGGTGATTATATATGTCACCTGTGTTTGTATATGTCTGTTAACCCCGATATCGTAATGAAACCAATCCTCACTCCTTTCCATTGGTGAACCATAAGTTTGTTTAATGAATCTGTGATTGCCCTTTTCCGTGGAAATATCTGCCCTGGTATCCATTTTTAGGTAACACCTATAAGTGATATGATATGATATGTGTCTTTCACTTTCTGACTTACTACAAGTCACGTGATTACTTCTAGACTCATCTACGGTGCTGCAAATGGCATTGTGTCCTTTTTTCCCATGGCTTCTATTCTGCCTTAGCGGGGTCCATTTTCAACAATGTGATTCCCTGAGGGTTGTGGATTAGCTGACCTGGGCAGCCTTACACTGCCGGCCCGCCCTCCCCAGGTGTGCCTCGTTGAGGTCAATATAAACAGCGCTCCAGGCAGCAATAGCCCTTGAAGCTGTGCCTGACTCCATATTCTCTGCCCCGTCAGCAGTCTCGGGGCTGTGCTGGTGGGAGGGAGTGAGGGGCCACAGCTTTGTGGGTGGCCCGGTGTGAGTGGGGTTCTGCTGGCCTTTCTGCAGGAGTTGCCAGGCTGCCGCCTGTAAAGAAGAGGTTGTGTCACCCATACCTTCCGCTGGAATTTCTCTCCGGACAGAGGTGAGGAAGGAAAAAAGCAGTGGGGGCCGGGACAGGAGGGGTATCTCACGCAGGGCAATGGAAAGCTTCTGGAAGAGCGCCCGGGGCCAGGACCACCCTGGCTGGCCTGCAGGCACCAAGTTGGCCTGCGTGCTGTCGCTGGTGTGGCTCCACGGTCCTTCCTCTAGGCTTTCAAGCCCTTGTACATATGCAGGTGTTTTACCTGGAAAGGGTGGGAACAGTTCAGCAGCAGATGGCCTGGGGCTCAGCTCACGTTTACTCACAGATGCCTCGGCATGGTCCCCCAGCTTTGCAATGAGGACGCTCCTTGCGTGGGGGGTGTGTTGCTGGCTGTATGGGAGATGGTTCCCAACCTCTGACCAATTTCAGAATTGTTTACCACTGGAGCAAGTGCCCTGATAGGGTTTTCCTCTGTATAACTCGTGGGTTCAGGTTTTTTTTTCTTTTATGGTTCAAGTTAGATTTTATTCCTCTTTTATGTATCTATAGATATAAACATGGAAATAATTCATTCCTATAAATACATCTGTGTGACGGGAAGAATGTTTTTCTGTTTTATTTTTAAATTTTATTTTTAAAAATTTTGAAATTTAATTTTATTTATTTTTTTTATACAGCACGTTATTATTAGTTATGTATTTTATGCATATACCTGTACACAGGTCAATCCCAAACTCCCAACTCATCCCACCACCACCACCCCATGGCTTCCCACACTTGGTGTCCATACGTTTGTTCTCTACCTCTGTGTCTCTATTTCTTCCCTGCAAACCAGTTCATCTGTACCATTTGTAGGCTCCACATATATGCATTAATATACAATATTTGTTTTCCTCTTTCTGACTTACTTCATTCTGTATGACAGTCTCTCGATCCATCGATGTCTCTACAAATGACCCAGTTTCATTCCTTTTTATGGGCGAGTAATATTCCATTTCATATATGTACCACATCTTTATCCATTCATCTGTCTGTGGGCATTTAGGTTGCTTCCATTACCTGGCTATTGTAAATAGTGCTACAATGAACATTGTGGTGAATGTGCCTTTTTGATTTACGGTTTTCTCTGGGTATATGCCCAGAAGTGGGATTGCTGGGTCAGATGGTAATTCTATTTCTAGGATTTTTAAGGAAACTCCATACTGTTCTCCATAGTGACTGTATCAATTTACATTCCCACCAATAGTGGAAGAGGGCTCCTTTTGTCCACACCCTCCCCAGAATTGGTTGTTTGTAGATTTTCTGATGATGCCGATTCTAACAGGTGTGAGGTGATACCTCATTGTAGTTTTGATTTGCATTTCTCTAATAATTAGTGTTGTTGAGCAGCTTTTCATGTGCGTCTTGGCCATCTCTGTGTCTCCTTTGAAGAAACGTCTCTTTAGATCTTTTTCCCATTTATTTTGGGTTGTTTGTTTTTTTAATATTAAGCTGCATGAGCTGTTTATATATATTGGAGATTAAACCTCTGTCCATTGATTCGTCTGCAACGATTTTCGCCCATTCTGAGGGATGCCTTTTTCCATTCCCGTGTTTTTTAACAGAAAAGGAAAGAAAGGAAAAGGAGCAGAACACTTATGTGCGTAAAATATGCCTTTTGAAACGGTCGTTTTGAAATATGGACGTCCTTTGAATTTTTTGGTCGATATGTGACCGCAGGATTTGTTTTCAGGGCAGGTGTCATTTACAGGCCTGCAATGATTTTGAATATCAACTGACCATTAGCGTTGGGATTAAAGCTGCTGTTGTGTGAAACGGACACAAGGTGGCAGCAGTTCACCCTTACCAAATCTGGTTACTAGGGCAAGAGAGCCTCAGTGGAAGTGTTGTTCTAGATTGGAGTTTAGAATGGAATGTGCCAGGAGAAATCCCCTCACGTTTGTCTCACTACTTCTTGTTCGTGTTTTTAATTTAATTTTTTATTTTTTATTACAGCAAGTTTGATTACAATGTTTGGCTTGTTGTAGGTGTGGAAGATGTGGTTCTTTTACACATATACAGATGACTGTTCTTCTTGGGATCCTTTTCCCATGTACGTTATGACAGAATGTTGAGTAGTCCTCTCTTGGTATTCTGTAGGTCTTTGGTGATTATATATGTCACCTGTGTTTGTATATGTCTGTTAACCCCGATATCGTAATGAAACCAATCCTCACTCCTTTCCATTGGTGAACCATAAGTTTGTTTAATGAATCTGTGATTACCCTTCTCCGTGGAAATATCTGCCCTGGTATCCATTTTTAGGTAACACCTATAAGTGATATGATATGATATGTGTCTTTCACTTTCTGACTTACTACAAGTCACGTGATTACTTCTAGACTCATCTACGGTGCTGCAAATGGCATTGTGTCCTTTTTTCCCTTGGCTTCTCTTCTGCCTTAGCGGGGTCCATTTTCAACAATGTGATTCCCTGAGGGTTGTGGATTAGCTGACCTGGGCAGCCTTACACTGCTTTCCCGCCCTCCTCAGGTGTGCATCGTTGAGGTCAATATAAACAGCGCTCCAGGCAGCAATAGCCACTGAAGCTGTGCCTGACTCCATATTCTCTGCCCCGTCAGCAGTCTCGGGGCTGTGCTGTTGGTAGTGAGTGAGGGGTCACAGCTTTGTGGGTGGCCCGGTGTGAGTGGGGTTCTGCTGAACTTTCTGCAGGAGTTGCCAGGCTGCCGCCTGTAAAGAAGAGGATGTGTCACCCATACCTTCCGCTGGAATTTATCTCCGGACAGAGGTGAGGAAGGAAAAAAGCAGTGGGGTCCGGGACAGGATGGGTATCTCAGGCAGGGCAATGGAAAGCTTCTGGAAGAGCGCCCGGGGCCAGGACCACCCTGGCTGGCCTGCATGCACCACGTTGGCCTGCGTGCTGTCGCTGGTGTGGCTCCACGGTCCTTCCTCTAGGCTTTCAAGCCCTTGTACATATTCAGGTGTTTTACCTGGAAAGAGTGGGAGCAGTTCAGCATCAGCTGGCCTGGGGCTCAGCTCACGTTTACTCACAGATGCCTCGGAACGGTCCCCCAGCTTTGCATTGAGGACGCTCCTTGCGTGGGGGGTGGGTTTCTGGCTGTATGGGAGATGGTTCCCCACCTCTGACCAATTTCAGAATTGTTTACCGCTGGAGCAAGTGCCGTGATAGGGTTTTCCTCTGTATAACTCGTGGGTTCAGGTTTTTTTTTTCTTTTATGGTTCAAGTTAGATTTTATTCCTCTTTTATGTATTTATAGATATAAGCATGGAAATAATTCATTCCTATAAATACATCTGTGTGACGGGAAGAACTTTTTTCTGTTTTATTTTTAAATTTTATTTTTTAAAATTTTGAAATTTAATTTTATTTATTTTTTATACAGCACGTTATTATTAGTTATGTATTTTACGCATATACATGTATACAGGTCAATCCAAAACTCCCAACTCATCCCACCACCACCACCCCATGCCTTCACACACTTGGTGTCCATACGTTTGTTCTCTACTTCTGTGTCTCTATTTCTTCCCTGCAAACCAGTTCATCTGTACCATTTTTGGCTCCACATATATGCATTAATATACAATATTTGTTTTCCTCTTTCTGACTTACTTCATTCTGTATGACAGTCTCTCGATCCATCGATGTCTCTACAAATGACCCAGTTTCATTCCTTTTTATGGCCGAGTAATATTCCAGTTTATATATGTACCACATCTTTATCCATTCATCTGTCTGTGGGCATTTAGGTGGCTTCCATTACCTGGCTATTGTAAATAGTGCTGCAACGAACATTGTGGTGAATGTGCCTTTTTGAAATACGGTTTTCTCTGGGTATATGCCCAGAAGTGGGATTGCTGGATCAGATGGTAATTCTATTTCTAATTTTTTTTAAGGAAACTCCATACTGTTCTCCATAGTGACTGTATCAATTTACATTCCCACCAATAGTGGAAGAGGGCTCCTTTTGTCCACACCCTCCCCAGAATTGGTTGTTTGTAGATTTTCTGATGATGCCGATTCTAACAGGTGTGAGGAGATACCTCATTGTAGTTTTGATTTGCATTTCTCTAATAATTAGTGCTGTTGAGCAGCTTTTCATGTGCCTCTTGGCCATCTCTGTGTCTCCTTTGAAGAAACGTCTCTTTAGATCTTCTGCCCATTTTTTTTGGGTTGTTTGTTTTTTTAATATTAAGCTGCATGAGTTGTTGATATATATTGGAGATTAAACCTCTGTCCATTGATTCGTCTGCAACGATTTTCGCCCATTCTGAGGGATGCCTTTTTCCATTCCCGTGTTTTTTAACAAAAAAGGAAAGAAAGGAAAAGAAGCAGAACACTAATGTGCGTAAAATTTGCCTTTTTAAACGGTCATTTTGAAATATGGACGTCCTTTGAATTTTTTGGTCGATATGTGACCCCCGGATTTGTTTTCAGGGCAGGTGTCATTTACAGGCCTGCAATGATTTTGAATATCAACTGACCATTAGCGTTGGGATTAAAGCTGCTGTTGTGTGAAACGGACACAAGGTGGCAGCAGTTCACCCTTACCAAATCTGGTTACTAGGGCAAGAGAGCCTCAGTGGAAGTGCTGTTCTAGATTGGAGTTTAGAATGGAATGTGCCAGGAGAAAGCCCCTCACGTTTGTCTCACTACTTCTTGTTCGTGTTTTTAATTTAACTTTTTTATTTTTTATTACAGCAAGTTTGATTACAGTGTTTGGCATGTTGTAGGTGTGGAAGATGTGGTTCTTTTACACATATACAGATGTCTGTTCTTCCTGGGATCCTTTTCTCATGTACGTTATAACAGAATGTTGAGTAGTCCTCTCTTGGTATTCTGTAGGACTTTGGTGATTATATATGTCACCTGTGTTTGTATATGTCTGTTAACCCCGATATCGTAATGAAACCAATCCTCACTCCTTTCCATTGGTGAACCATAAGTTTGTTTAATGAATCTGTGATTGCCCTTTTCCGTGGAAATATCTGCCCTGGTATCCATTTTTAGGTAACACCTATAAGTGATATGATATGATATGTGTCTTTCACTTTCTGACTTACTACAAGTCACGTGATTACTTCTAGACACATCTATGGTGCTGCAAATGGCATTGTGTCCTTTTTTCCCATGGCTTCTATTCTGCCTTAGTGGGGTCCATTTTCAACAATGTGATTCCCTGAGGGTTGTGGATTAGCTGACCTGGGCAGCCTTACCCTGCCGGCCCGCCCTCCCCAGGTGTGCCTCGTTGAGGTCAATATAAACAGCGCTCCAGGCAGCAATAGCCCCTGAAGCTGTGCCTGCCTCCATATTCTCTGCCCCGTCAGCAGTCTCGGGGCTGTGCTGGTGGGAGGGAGTGAGGGGCCACAGCTTTGTGGGTGGCCCGGTGTGAGTGGGGTTCTGCTGGCCTTTCTGCAGGAGTTGCCAGGCTGCCGCCTGTAAAGAAGAGGTTGTGTCACCCATACCTTCCGCTGGAATTTCTCTCCGGACAGAGGTGAGGAAGGAAAAAAGCAGTGGGGGCCGGGACAGGAGGGGTATCTCAGGCAGGGCAATGGAAATCTTCTGGAAGAGCGCCAGGGCCAGGACCACACTGGCTGGCCTTCAGGCACCAAGTTGGCCTGCGTGCTATCGCTGGTGTGGCTCCACGGTGCTTCCTCTAGGCTTTCAAGCCCTTGTACATATTCAGGTGTTTTACCTGGAAAGGGTGGGTACAGTTCAGCAGCAGCTGGCCTGGGGCTCAGCTCACGTTTACTCACAGATGCCTCGGCATGGTCCCCCAGCTTTGCAATGAGGACACTCCTTGCGTGGGTGGTGGGTTGCTGGCTGTATGGGAGATGGTTTCCCACCTCTGACCAATTTCAGAATTGTTTACCACTGGAGCAAGTGCCCTGATAGGGTTTTCCTCTGTATAACTCGTGGGTTCAGGTTTTTTTTTTTTCTTTTATGGTTCAAGTTAGATTTTATTCCTCTTTTATGTATTTATAGATATAAGCATGGAAATAATTCATTCCTATAAATACATCTGTGTGACGGGAAGAACTTTTTTCTGTTTTATTTTTAAATTTTATTTTTTAAAATTTTGAAATTTTATTTTATTTATTTTTTTTATACAGCACGTTATTATTAGTTATGTATTTTATGCATATACATGTATACAGGTCAATCCCAAACTCCCAACTCATCCCACCACCACCACCCCATGGCTTCCCACACTTGGTGTCCATACGTTTGTTCTCTACCTCTGTGTCTCTATTTCTTCCCTGCAAACCAGTTCATCTGTACCATTTTTAGGCTCCACATATATGCATTAATATACAATATTTGTTTTCCTCTTTCTGACTTACTTCATTCTGTATGACAGTCACTCGATCCATCGATGTCTCTACAAATGACACAGTTTCATTCCTTTTTATGGCCGAGTAATATTCCATTTCATATATGTACCACATCTTTATCCATTCATCTGTCTGTGGGCATTTAGGTTGCTTCCATTACCTGGCTATTGTAAATAGTGCTGCAATGAACATTGTGGTGAATGTGCCTTTTTGATTTACGGTTTTCTCTGGGTATATGCCCAGAAGTGGGATTGCTGGATCAGATGGTAATTCTATTTCTAATTTTTTTAAGGAAACTCCATACTGTTCTCCATAGTGACTGTATCAATTTACATTCCCACCAAGAGTGGAAGAGGGCTCCTTTTGTCCACACCCTCCCCAGAATTGGTTGTTTGTAGATTTTCTGATGATGCCGATTCTAACAGGTGTGAGGTGATACCTCATTGTAGTTTTGATTTGCATTTCTCTAATAATTAGTGTTGTCGAGCAGCTTTTCATGTGCGTCTTGGGCATCTCTGTGTCTTCTTTGAAGAAACGTCTCTTTAGATCTTCTGCCCATTTTTTTTGGGTTGTTTGTTTTTTTAATATTAAGCTGCAGGAGCTGTTTATATATATAGGAGATTAAACCTCTGTCCATTGATTCGTCTGCAACGATTTTCGCCCATTTTGAGGGATGCCTTTTTCCATTCCCGTGTTTTTTAACAAAAAATGAAAGAAAGGAAAAGAAACAGAACACTAATGTACGTAAAATATGCCTTTTGAAACGGTCGTTTTTAAATATGGACGTCCTTTGAATTTTTTGGTCGATATGTGACCCCAGGATTTGTTTTCAGGGCAGGTGTCATTTACAGGCCTGCAATGATTTTGAATATCAACTGACCATTAGCATTGGGATTAAAGCTGCTGTTGTGTGAAACGGCCACAAGGTGGCAGCAGTTCACCCTTACCAAATCTGGTTACTAGGGCAAGAGAGCCTCAGTGGAAGTGGTGTTTTAGATTGGAGTTTAGAATGGAATATGCCAGGAGAAAGCCCCTCACGTTTGTCTCACTACTTCTTGTTCGTGTTTTTAATTTAATTTTTTATTTTTTCTTACAGCAAGTTTGATTACAATGTTTGGCTTGTTGTAGGTGTGGAAGATGTGGTTCTTTTACACATATACAGATGTCTGTTCTTCCTCGGATCCTTTTCCCATGTACGTTATGACAGAATGTTGAGTAGTCCTCTCTTGGTATTCTGTAGGTCTTTGGTGATTATATATGTCACCTGTGTTTGTATATGTCTGTTAACCCCGATATCGTAATGAAACCAATCCTCACACCTTTCCATTGGTGAACCATAAGTTTGTTTAATGAATCTGTGATTGCCCTTCTCCGTGGAAATATCTGCCCTGGTATCCATTTTTAGGTAGCACCTCTAAGTGATATGATATGATATGTGGCTTTCACTTTCTGACTTACTACAAGTCACGTGATTACTTCTAGAATCATGTACGGTGCAGCAACTGGCATTGTGTCCTTTTTTCCCTTGGCTTCTCTTCTGCCTTAGCGGGGTCCATTTTCAACAATGTGATTCCCTGAGGGTTGTGGATTAGCTGACCTGGGCAGCCTTACCCTGCCGGCCCGCCATCCCCAGGTGTGCCTCTTTGAGGTCAATATAAACAGCGCTCCAGGCAGCAATAGCCCCTGAAGCTGTGCCTGACTCCATATTCTCTGCCCCGTCAGCAGTCTCGGGGCTGTGCTGGTGGGAGGGAGTGAGGGGCCACAGCTTTGTGGGTGGCCCAGTGTGAGTGGGTTTCTGCTGGCCTTTCTGCAGGAGTTGCCAGGCTGCCGCCTGTAAAGAAGAGGATGTGTCACCCATACCTTCCGCTGGAATTTCTCTCCGGACAGAGTTGAGGAAGGAAAAAAGCAGTGGGGGCCGGGACAGGAGGAGTATCTCAGGCAGGGCAATGGAAAGCTTCTGGAAGAGCGCCTGGGGCCAGGACCACCCAGGCTGGCCTGCAGGCACCAAGTTGGCCTGCGTGCTGTCGCTGGTGTGGCTCCAGGGTCCTTCCTCTAGGCTTTCAAGCCCTTGTACATATTCAGGTGTTTTCCCTGGAAAGGGTGGGAACAGTTCAGCAGCAGCTGGCCTGGGGCTCAGCTCACGTTTACTCACAGATGCCTCGGCACGGTCCCCCAGCTTTGCAATGAGGACGCTCCTTGCGTGGGGGGTGGGTTGCTGGCTGTATGGGAGATGGTTCCCCACCTCTGACCAATTTCAGAATTGTTTACCACTGGAGCAAGTGCCCTGATAGGGTTTTCCTCTGTATAACTCGTGGGTTCACGTTTTATTTTCTTTTATGGTTCAAGTTAGATTTTATTCCCCTTTTATGTATTTATAGATATAAGTATGAAAATAATTCATTCCAGAAATACATCTGTGTGACGTGAAATACTTTTTTCTGTTTTATTTTTAAATTTTATTTTTTAAAAATTTGAAATTTAATTTTATTTATTTTTTTATACAGCACGTTATTATTAGTTATGTATTTTATGTATATACATGTATACAGGTCAATCCCAAACTCCCAACTCATCCCACCACCACCACCCCATGGCTTCCCACACTTGGTGTCCATACGTGTGTTCTCTACCTCTGTGTCTCTATTTCTTCCCTGCAAACCAGTTCATCTGTACCATTTTTAGGCTCCAAATATATGCGTTAATATACAATATTTGTTTTCCTCTTTCTGACTTTCTTCATTCTGTATGACAGTCTCTCGATCCATCGATTTCTCTACAAATGACCCAGTTTCATTCCTTTTTATGGCCGAGTAATATTCCATTTTATATATGTACCACATCTTTATCCATTCATCTGTCTGTGGGCATTTAGGTTGCTTCCATTACCTGGCTATTGTAAATAGTGCTGCAACGAACATTGTGGTGAATGTGCCTTTTTGAAATACGGTTTTCTCTGGGTATATGCCCAGAAGTGGGATTGCTGGATCAGATGGTAATTCTATTTCTAGTTTTTTTACGGAAACTCCATACTGTTCTCCATAGTGACTGTATCAATTTACATTCCCACCAATAGTGGAAGAGGGCTCCTTTTGTCCACACCCTCCCCAGAATTGGTTGTTTGTAGATTTTCTGATGATGCCGATTCTAACAGGTGTGAGGTGATACCTCATTGTAGTTTTGATTTGAATTTCTCCAATAATTAGTGCTGTTAAGCAGCTTTTCATGTGCGTCTTGGCCATCTCTGTGTCTCCTTTGTAGAAACGTCTCTTTAGATCTTCTGCCCATTTTTTTTTGGGTTGTTTGTTTTTTTAATATTAAGCTGCATGAGCTGTTTATATATATTGGAGATTGAACCTCTGTCCATTGATTCGTCTGCAACAATTTTCGCCCATTCTGAGGGATGCCTTTTTCCATTCCCGTGTTTTTTAACAGAAAAGGAAAGAAAGGAAAAGGAGCAGAACACTAATGTGCGTAAAATATGCCTTTTGAAACGGTCGTTTTGAAATATGGACGTCCTTTGAATTTTTTGGTCGATATGTGACCCCCGGATTTGTTTTCAGGGCAGGTGTCATTTACAGGCCTGCAATGATTTTGAATATCAACTGACCATTAGCATTGGGATTAAAGCTGCTGTTGTGTGAAACGGCCACAAGGTGGCAGCAGTTCACCCTTACCAAATCTGGTTACTAGGGCAAGAGAGCCTCAGTGGAAGTGGTGTTCTAGATTGGAGTTTAGAATGGAATGTGCCAGGAGAAAGCCCCTCACGTTTGTCTCACTACTTCTTGTTCGTGTTTTTAATTTAATTTCTTATTTTTTATTACAGCAAGTTTGATTACAAAGTTTGGCTTGTTGTAGGTGTGGAAGATGTAGTTCTTTTACACATATACAGATGACTGTTCTTCTTGGGATCCTTTTCCCATGTACGTTATGACAGAATGTTGAGTAGTCCTCTCTTGGTATTCTGTAGGTCTTTGGTGATTATATATGTCACCTGTGTTTGTATATGTCTGTTAACCCCGATATCGTAATGAAACCAATCCTCACACCTTTCCATTGGTGAACCATAAGTTTGTTTAATGAATCTGTGATTGCCCTTCTCTGTGGAAATATCTGCCCTGGTATCCATTTTTAGGTAACACCTATAAGTGATATGATATGATATGTGTCTTTCACTTTCTGACTTACTACAAGTCACGTGATTACTTCTAGACTCATCTACGGTGCTGCAAATGGCATTGTGTCCTTTTATTCCTTGGCTTCTCTTCTGCCTTAGCGGGGTCCATTTTCAACAATGTGATTCCCTGAGGGTTGTGGATTAGCTGACCTGGGCAGCCTTACCCTGCCGGCCCGCCCTCCCCAGGTGTGCCTCGTTGAGGTCAATATAAACAGAGCTCCAGGCAGCAATAGCCCCTGAAGCTGTGCCTGACTCCATATTCTCTGCCCCGTCAGCAGTCTCGGGGCTGTGCTGGTGGGAGGGAGTGAGGGGCCACAGCTTTGTGGGTGGCCCAGTGTGAGTGGGGTTCTGCTGGCCTTTCTGCAGGAGTTGCCAGGCTGCCGCTTGTAAAGAAGAGGATGTGTCACCCATACCTTCCGCTGGAATTTCTCTCCGGACAGAGGTGAGGAAGGAAAAAAGCAGTGGGTTCCGGGACAGGAGGGGTATCTCAGGCAGGGCAATGGAAAGCTTCTGGAAGAGCGCCCGGGGCCAGGACCACCCTGGCTGGCCTTCAGGCAACAAGTTGGCCTGCGTGCTGTCGCTGGTGTGGCTCCACGGTCCTTCCTCTAGGCTTTCAAGCCCTTGTACATATTCAGGTGATTTACCTGGAAAGGGTGGGTACAGTTCAGCAGCAGCTGGCTTGGGGCTCAGCTCACGTTTACTCACAGATGCCTCGGCACGGTCCCCAAGCTTTGCAATGAGGATGCTCCTTGCGTGGGAAGGGTGGCTGGCTGTATGGGAGATGGTTCCCCACCTCTGACCAATTTCAGAATTGTTTACCGCTGGAGCAAGTGCCGTGATAGGGTTTTCATCTGTATACCACGTGGGTTCAATTTTTTTTTCTTTTATGGTTCAAGTTAGATTTTATTCCTCTTTTATGTATTTATAGATATAAGCATGGAAATAATTCATTCCTATAAATACATCTGTGTGACGGGAAGAACTTTTTTCTGTTTTATTTTTAAATTTTATTTTTTAAACTTTTGAAATTTAATTTTATTTATTTTTTTATACAGCACGTTATTATTAGTTATGTATTTTGTGCATATACATGTACACAGGTCAATCCCAAACTCCCAACTAATCCCACCACCACCACCCCATGGCTTCCCACACTTGGTGTCCATACGTTTGTTCTCTACCTCTGTGTCTCTATTTCTTCCCTACCAACCAGTTCATCTGTACCATTTGTAGGCTCCACATATATGCATTAATATACAATATTTGTTTTCCTCTTTCTGACTTACTTCATTCTGTATGAAAGTCTCTCGATCCATCGATGTCTCTACAAATGACCCAGTTTCATTCCTTTTTATGGCCGAGTAATATTCCATTTCATTTTTGTACCACATCTTTATCCATTCATCTGTCTGTGGGCATTTAGGTTGCTTCCATTACCTGGCTATTGTAAATAGTGCTGCAACGAACATTGTGGTGAATGTGCCTTTTTGAAATACGGTTTTCTCTGGGTATATGCCCAGAAGTGGGATTGCTGGATCAGATGGTAATTCTATTTGTAGTTTTTTTAAGGAAACTCCATACTGTTCTCCATAGTGACTGTATCAATTTACATTCCCACCAATAGTGGAACAGGGCTCCTTGTGTCCACACCCTCCCCAGAATTGGTTGTTTGTGGATTTTCTGATGATGCCGATTCTAACAGGTTTGAGGTGATACCTCATTGTAGTTTTGATTTGCATTTCTCTAATAATTAGTGCTGTAGAGCAGCTTTTCATGTGCGTTTTGGCCATCTCTGTGACTCCTTTGAAGAAACGTCTCTTTAGATCTTCTGCCCATTTTTTTGGGTTGTTTGTTTTTTTAATATTAAGCTGCATGAGCTGTTTATATATATTGGAGATTAAACCTCTGTCCATTGATTCGTCTGCAACGATTTTCGCCCATTCTGAGGGATGCCTTTTTCCATTCCCGTGTTTTTTAACAAAAAAGGAAAGAAAGGAAAAGAAGCAGAACACTAATGTGCGTAAAATATGCCTTTTGAAACGGTCGTTTTGAAATATGGACGTCCTTTGATTTTTTTGGTCGATTTCTGACCCCGGGATTTGTTTTCAGGGCAGGTGTCATTTACAGGCCTGCAATGATTTTGAATATCAACTGACCATTAGCGCTGGGATTAAAGCTGTTGTTGTGTGAAACGGCCACAAGGTGGCAGCAGTTCACCCTTACCAAATCTGGTCACTAGGGCAAGAGAGCCTCAGTGGAAGTGGTGTTCTAGATTGGAGTTTAGAATGGAATGTGCCAGGAGAAAGCCCCTCACGTTTGTCTCACTACTTCTTGTTCGTGTTTTTAATTTAATTTTTTATTTTTTATTACAGCAATTTTGATTACAATGTTTGGCTTGTTGTAGTTGTGGAAGATGTGGTTCTTTTACACATATACAGATGACTGTTCTTCCTGGGATCATTTTCCCATGTACGTTATGACAGAATGTTGAGTAGTCCTCTCTTGCTATTCTGTAGGTCTTTGGTGATTATATATGTCACCTGTGTTTGTATATGTCTGTTAACCCCGATATCGTAATGAAACCAATCCTCAAACCTTTCCATTGGTGAACCATAAGTTTGTTTAATGAATCTGTGATTGCCCTTTTCCGTGGAAATATCTGCCCTGGTATCCATTTTTAGGTAACACCTATAAGTGATATGATATGATATGTGTCTTTCACTTTCTGACTTACTACAAGTCACGTGATTACTTCTAGACTCATCTACGGTGCTGCAAATGGCATTGTGTCCTTTTTTTCCTTGGCATCTCTTCTGCCTTAGCGGGGTCCATTTTCAACAATGTGATTCCCTGAGGGTTGTGGATTAGCTGACCTGGGCAGCCTTACCCTGCCGGCCCGCCCTCCCCAGGTGTGCCTCGTTGAGGTCAATATAAACAGAGCTCCAGGCAGCAATAGCCCCTGAAGCTGTGCCTGACTCCATATTCTCTGCCCCGTCAGCAGTCTCGGGGCTGTGCTGGTGGGAGGGAGTGAGGGGCCACAGCTTTGTGGGTGGCCCGGTGTGAGTGGGGTTCTGCTGGCCTTTCTGCAGGAGTTGCCAGGCTGCCGCCTGTAAAGAAGAGGATGTGTCACCCATACCTTCCGCTGGAATTTCTCTCCGGACAGAGGTGAGGAAGGAAAAAAGCAGTGGGGGCCGGGACAGGAGGGGTATCTCAGGCAGGGCAATGGAAAGCTTCTGGAAGAGCGCCAGGGTCCAGGACCATCCTGGCTGGCCTGCAGGCACCAAGTTGGCCTGCGTGCTGTCTCTGGTGTGGCTCCACGGTCCTTCCTCAAGGCTTTCAAGCCCTTGTACATATTCAGGTGTTTTACCTGGAAAGGGTGGGGACAGTTCAGCAGCAGCTGGCCTGGGGCTCAGCTCACCTTTACTCACAGATGCCTCGGCACGTTCCCCTAGCTTTGCAATGAGGACGCTCCTTGCGTGGGGGGTGGGTTGCTGGCTGTATGGGAGATGGTTCCCCACCTCTGACCAATTTCAGAATTGTTGACCGCTGGAGCAAGTGCCGTGATAGGGTTTTCCTCTGTATAACTCGTGGGTTCACTTTTTTTTTCTTTTATCGTTCAAGTTAGATTTTATTCCTCTTTTATGTATTTATAGATATAAGCATGGAAATAATTCATTCCTATAAATACATCTGTGTGACGGGAAGAACTTTTTTCTGTTTTATTTTTAAATTTTATTTTTTAAAATTTTGAAATTTAATTTTATTTATATTTTTTATACAGCACGTTATTATTAGTTATGTATTTTATGCATATACATGTATACAGGTCAATCCCAAACTCTCAACTCATCCCACCACCACCACCCCATGGCTTCCCACACTTGGTGTCCATACGTTTGTTCTCTACCTCTGTGTCTCTATTTCTTCCCTGCAAACCAGTTCATCTGTACCAGTTTTAGGCTCCACATATATGCATTAATACACAATATTTGTTTTCCTCTTTCTGACTTACTTCATTCTGTTTGACAGTCTCTCGATCCATCGATGTCTCTACAAATGACCCAGTTTCATTCCTTTTTATGGCCGTGTAATATTCCATTTTATATATGTACCACATCTTTATCCATTCATCTGTCTGTGGGCATTTAGGTTGCTTCCATTACCTGGCTATTGTAAATAGTGCTGCAACGAACATTGTGGTGAATGTGCCTTTTTGAAATACGTTTTTCTCTGGGTATATGCCCAGAAGTGGGATTGCTGGATCAGATGGTAATTCTATTTCTAGTTTTTTTAAGGAAACTCCATACTGTTCTCCATAGTGACTGTATCAATTTACATTCCCACCAATAGTGGAAGAGGGCTCCTTTTGTCCACACCCTCCCCAGAATTGGTTGTTTGCAGATTTCCTGATGATGCCGATTCTAACAGGTGTGAGGTGATACCTCATTGTAGTTTTGATTTGCATTTCTCTAATAATTAGTGCTGTTGAGCAGCTTTTCATGTGCGTCTTGGCCATCTCTGTGTCTCCTTTGAAGAAACGTCTCTTTAGATCTTCTGCCCATTTTATTTTGGGTTGTTTGTTTTTTTAATATTAAGCTGCATGAGCTGTTTATATATATTGGAGATTAAACCTGTGTCCATTGATTCATTTGCAACGATTTTCGCCCATTCTGAGGGATGCCTTTTTCCATTCCCGTGTTTTTTAACAAAAAAGGAAAGAAAGGAAAAGAAGCAGAACTCTAATGTGCGTAAAATATGCCTTTTGAAACGGTCGTTTTGAAATATGGACGTCCTTTGAATTTTTTGGTTGATATGTGACCCCAGGATTTGTTTTCAGGGCAGGTGTCATTTACAGGCCTGCAATGATTTTGAATATCAACTGACCATTAGCGCTGGGATTAAAGCTGCTGTTGTGTGAAACGGCCACAAGGTGGCAGCAGTTCACCCTTACCAAATCTGGTCACTAGGGCAAGAGAGCCTCAGTGGAAGTGGTGTTCTAGATTGGAGTTTAGAATGGAATGTGCCAGGAGAAAGCCCCTCACGTTTGTCTCACTACTTCTTGTTCGTGTTTTTAATTTAATTTTTTATTTTTTATTACAGCAATTTTGATTACAATGTTTGGCTTGTTGTAGGTGTGGAAGATGTGGTTCTTTTACACATATACAGATGACTGTTCTTCCTGGGATCATTTTCCCATGTACGTTATGACAGAATGTTGAGTAGTCCTCTCTTGCTATTCTGTAGGTCTTTGGTGATTATATATGTCACCTGTGTTTGTATATGTCTGTTAACCCCGATATCGTAATGAAACCAATCCTCACACCTTTCCATTGGTGAACCATAAGTTTGTTTAATGAATCTGTGATTGCCCTTCTCCGTGGAAATATCTGCCCTGGTATCCATTTTTAGGTAACACCTATAAGTGATATGATATGATATGTGTCTTTCACTTTCTGACTTACTACAAGTCACGTGATTACTTCTAGACTCATCTACGGTGCTGCAAATGGCATTGTGTCCTTTTTTTCCTTGGCATCTCTTCTGCCTTAGCGGGGTCCATTTTCAACAATATGATTCCCTGAGGGTTGTGGATTAGCTGACCTGGGCAGCCTTACCCTGCCGGCCCGCCCTCCCCAGGTGTGCCTCGTTGAGGTCAATATAAACAGAGCTCCAGGCAGCAATAGCCCCTGAAGCTGTGCCTGACTCCATATTCTCTGCCCCGTCAGCAGTCTCGGGGCTGTGCTGGTGGGAGGGAGTGAGGGGCCACAGCTTTGTGGGTGGCCCTGTGTGAGTGGGGTTCTGCTGGCCTTTCTGCAGGAGTTGCCAGGCTGCCGCCTGTAAAGAAGAGGATGTGTCACCCATACCTTCCGCTGGAATTTCTCTCCGGACAGAGGTGAGGAAGGAAAAAAGCAGTGGGGGCCGGGACAGGAGGGGTATCTCAGGCAGGGCAATGGAAAGCTTCTGGAAGAGCGCCAGGGTCCAGGACCACCCTGGCTGGCCTGCAGGCACCAAGTTGGCCTGCGTGCTGTCGCTGGTGTGGCTCCACGGTCCTTCCTCTAGGCTTTCAAGCCCTTGTACATATTCAGGTGTTTTACCTGGAAAGGGTGGGGACAGTTCAGCAGCAGCTGGCCTGGGGCTCAGCTCACCTTTACTCACAGATGCCTCGGCACGGTCCCCCAGCTTTGCAATGAGGACGCTCCTTGCGTGGGGGGTGGGTTGCTGGCTGTATGGGAGATGGTTCCCCACCTCTGACCAATTTCAGAATTGTTGACCGCTGGAGCAAGTGCCGTGATAGGGTTTTCCTCTGTATAACTCGTGGGTTCACTTTTTTTTTCTTTTATCGTTCAAGTTAGATTTTATTCCTCTTTTATGTATTTATAGATATAAGCATGGAAATAATTCATTCCTATAAATACATCTGTGTGACGGGAAGAACTTTTTTCTGTTTTATTTTTAAATTTTATTTTTTAAAATTTTGAAATTTAATTTTATTTATATTTTTTATACAGCACGTTATTATTAGTTATGTATTTTATGCATATACATGTATACAGGTCAATCCCAAACTCTCAACTCATCCCACCACCACCACCCCATGGCTTCCCACACTTGGTGTCCATACGTTTGTTCTCTACCTCTGTGTCTCTATTTCTTCCCTGCAAACCAGTTCATCTGTACCAGTTTTAGGCTCCACATATATGCATTAATACACAATATTTGTTTTCCTCTTTCTGACTTACTTCATTCTGTTTGACAGTCTCTCGATCCATCGATGTCTCTACAAATGACCCAGTTTCATTCCTTTTTATGGCCGTGTAATATTCCATTTTATATATGTACCACATCTTTATCCATTCATCTGTCTGTGGGCATTTAGGTTGCTTCCATTACCTGGCTATTGTAAATAGTGCTGCAACGAACATTGTGGTGAATGTGCCTTTTTGAAATACGTTTTTCTCTGGGTATATGCCCAGAAGTGGGATTGCTGGATCAGATGATAATTCTATTTCTAGTTTTTTTAAGGAAACTCCATACTGTTCTCCATAGTGGCTGTATCAATTTACATTCCCACCAATAGTGGAAGAGGGCTCCATTTGTCCACAACCTCCCCAGAATTGGTTGTTTGCAGATTTCCTGATGATGCTGATTCTAACAGGTGTGAGGTGATACCTCATTGTAGTTTTGATTTGCATTTCTCTAATAATTACTGCTGTTGAGCAGCTTTTCATGTGCGTCTTGGCCATCTCTGTGTCTCCTTTGAAGAAACGTCTCTTTAGATCTTCTGCCCATTTTTTTGGGGGTTGTTTGTTTTTTTAATATTAAGCTGCATGAGCTGTTTATATATATTGGAGATTAAACCTCTGTCCATTGATTCGTCTGCAACGATTTTCGCCCATTCTGAGGGATGCCTTTTTCCATTCCGGTGTTTTTTAACAAAAAAGGAAAGAAAGGAAAAGAAGCAGAACACTAATGTGCGTAAAATATGCCTTTTGAAACGGTCGTTTTGAAATATGGACGTCCTTTGAATTTTTTGGTCGATATGTGACCCCAGGATTTGTTTTCAGGGCAGGTGTCATTTACAGGCCTGCAATGATTTTGAATATCAACTGACCATTAGCGCTGGGATTAAAGCTGCTGTTGTGTGAAACGGCCACAAGCTGGCAGCAGTTCACCCTTACCAAATCTGGTTACTAGGGCAAGAGAGCCTCAGTGGAAGTGGTGTTCTAGATTGGAGTTTAGAATGGAATGTGCCAGGAGAAAGCCCCTCACGTTTGTCTCACTACTTCTTGTTCGTGTTTTTAATTAATTTTTTTATTTTTTATTACAGCAAGTTTGATTACAATGTTTGGCTTGTTGTAGGTGTGGAAGATGTGGTTCTTTTACACATATACAGATGACTGTTCTTCCTGGGATCCTTTTCCCATGTACGTTATGACAGAATGTTGAGTAGTCCTCTCTTGCTATTCTGTAGGTCTTTGGTGATTATATATGTCACCTGTGTTTGTATATGTCTGTTAACCCCGATATCGTAGTGAAACCAATCCTCACACATTTCCATTGGTGAACCATAAGTTTGTTTAATGAATCTGTGATTGCCCTTCTCCGTGGAAATATCTGCCCTGGTATCCATTTTTAGGTAACACCTATAAGTGATATGATATGATATGTGTCTTTCACCTTCTGACTTACTATAAGTCACGTGATTACTTCTAGACTCATCTACGGTGCTGCAAATGGCATTGTGTCCTTTTTTTCCTTGGCATCTCTTCTGCCTTAGCGGGGTCCATTTTCAACAATATGATTCCCTGAGGGTTGTGGATTAGCTGACCTGGGCAGCCTTACCCTGCCGGCCCGCCCTCCCCAGGTGTGCCTCGTTGAGGTCAATATAAACAGAGCTCCAGGCAGCAATAGCCCCTGAAGCTGTGCCTGACTCCATATTCTCTGCCCCGTCAGCAGTCTCGGGGCTGTGCTGGTGGGAGGGAGTGAGGGGCCACAGCTTTGTGGGTGGCCCGGTGTGAGTGGGGTTCTGCTGGCCTTTCTGCAGGAGTTGCCAGGCTGCCGCCTGTAAAGAAGAGGATGTGTCACCCATACCTTCCGCTGGAATTTCTCTCCGGACAGAGGTGAGGAAGGAAAAAAGCAGTGGGGTCCGGGACAGGAGGGGTATCTCAGGCAGGGCAATGGAAAGCTTCTGGAAGAGCGCCAGGGTCCAGGACCACCCTGGCTGGCCTGCAGGCACCAAGTTGGCCTGCATGCTGTCGCTGGTGTGGCTCCACGGTCCTTCCTCTAGGCTTTCAAGCCCTTGTACATATTCAGGTGTTTTACCTGGAAAGGGTGGGGACAGTTCAGCAGCAGCTGGCCTGGGGCTCAGCTCACGTTTACTCACAGATGCCTCGGCACGGTCCCCCAGCTTTGCAATGAGGACGCTCCTTGCGTGGGGGGTGGGTTGCTGGCTGTATGGGAGATGGTTCCCCACCTCTGACCAATTTCAGAATTGTTGACCGCTGGAGCAAGTGCCGTGATAGGGTTTTCCTCTGTATAACTCGTGGGTTCACTTTTTTTTTCTTTTATCGTTCAAGTTAGATTTTATTCCTCTTTTATGTATTTATAGATATAAGCATGGAAATAATTCATTCCTATAAATACATCTGTGTGACGGGAAGAACTTTTTTCTGTTTTATTTTTAAATTTTATTTTGTAAAATTTTGAAATTTAATTTTATTTATTTTTTTTATACAGCACGTTATTATTAGTTATGTATTTTATGCATATACATGTATACAGGTCAATCCCAAACTCCCAACTCATCCCACCACCACCACCCCATGGCTTCCCACACTTGGTGTCCATACGTTTGTTCTCTACCTCTGTGTCTCTATTTGTTCCCTGCAAACCAGTTCGTCTGTACCAGTTTTAGGCTCCACATATATGCATTAATACACAATATTTGTTTTCCTCTTTCTGACTTACTTCATTCTGTATGAAAGTCTCTCGATCCATCGATGTCTCTACAAATGACCCAGTTTCATTCCTTTTTATGGCCGAGTAATATTCCATTTTATATATGTACCACATCTTTATCCATTCATCTGTCTGTGGGCATTTAGGTTGCTTCCATTACCTGGCTATTGTAAATAGTGCTGCAACGAACATTGTGGTGAATGTGCCTTTTTGAAATACGGTTTTCTCTGGGTATATGCCCAGAAGTGGGATTGCTGGATCAGATGGTAATTCTATTTCTAGTTTTTTTAAGGAAACTCCATACTGTTCTCCATAGTGACTGTATCAATTTACATTCCCACCAATAGTGGAAGAGGGCTCCTTTTGTCCACACCCTCCCCAGAATTGGTTGTTTGCAGATTTCCTGATGATGCCGATTCTAACAGGTGTGAGGTGATACCTCATTGTAGTTTTGATTTGCATTTCTCTAATAATTAGTGCTGTTGAGCAGCTTTTCATGTGCGTCTTGGCCATCTCTGTGTCTCCTTTGAAGAAACGTCTCTTTAGATCTTCTGCCCATTTTATTTTGGGTTGTTTGTTTTTTTAATATTAAGCTGCATGAGCTGTTTATATATATTGGAGATTAAACCTCTGTCCATTGATTCATTTGCAATGATTTTCGCCCATTCTGAGGGATGCCTTTTTCCATTCCCGTGTTTTTTAACAAAAAAGGAAAGAAAGGAAAAGAAGCAGAACTCTAATGTGCGTAAAATATGCCTTTTGAAACGGTCGTTTTGAAATATGGACGTCCTTTGAATTTTTTGGTCGATTTCTGACCCCGGGATTTGTTTTCAGGGCAGGTGTCATTTACAGGCCTGCAATGATTTTGAATATCAACTGACCATTAGCGCTGGGATTAAAGCTGTTGTTGTGTGAAACGGCCACAAGGTGGCAGCAGTTCACCCTTACCAAATCTGGTCACTAGGGCAAGAGAGCCTCAGTGGAAGTGGTGTTCTAGATTGGAGTTTAGAATGGAATGTGCCAGGAGAAAGCCCCTCACGTTTGTCTCACTACTTCTTGTTCGTGTTTTTAATTTAATTTTTTATTTTTTATTACAGCAATTTTGATTACAATGTTTGGCTTGTTGTAGTTGTGGAAGATGTGGTTCTTTTACACATATACAGATGACTGTTCTTCCTGGGATCATTTTCCCATGTACGTTATGACAGAATGTTGAGTAGTCCTCTCTTGCTATTCTGTAGGTCTTTGGTGATTATATATGTCACCTGTGTTTGTATATGTCTGTTAACCCCGATATCGTAATGAAACCAATCCTCAAACCTTTCCATTGGTGAACCATAAGTTTGTTTAATGAATCTGTGATTGCCCTTCTCCGTGGAAATATCTGCCCTGGTATCCATTTTTAGGTAACACCTATAAGTGATATGATATGATATGTGTCTTTCACTTTCTGACTTACTACAAGTCACGTGATTACTTCTAGACTCATCTACGGTGCTGCAAATGGCATTGTGTCCTTTTTTTCCTTGGCATCTCTTCTGCCTTAGCGGGGTCCATTTTCAACAATGTGATTCCCTGAGGGTTGTGGATTAGCTGACCTGGGCAGCCTTACCCTGCCGGCCCGCCCTCCCCAGGTGTGCCTCGTTGAGGTCAATATAAACAGAGCTCCAGGCAGCAATAGCCCCTGAAGCTGTGCCTGACTCCATATTCTCTGCCCCGTCAGCAGTCTCGGGGCTGTGCTGGTGGGAGGGAGTGAGGGGCCACAGCTTTGTGGGTGGCCCGGTGTGAGTGGGGTTCTGCTGGCCTTTCTGCAGGAGTTGCCAGGCTGCCGCCTGTAAAGAAGAGGATGTGTCACCCATACCTTCCGCTGGAATTTCTCTCCGGACAGAGGTGAGGAAGGAAAAAAGCAGTGGGGGCCGGGACAGGAGGGGTATCTCAGGCAGGGCAATGGAAAGCTTCTGGAAGAGCGCCAGGGTCCAGGACCATCCTGGCTGGCCTGCAGGCACCAAGTTGGCCTGCGTGCTGTCTCTGGTGTGGCTCCACGGTCCTTCCTCAAGGCTTTCAAGCCCTTGTACATATTCAGGTGTTTTACCTGGAAAGGGTGGGGACAGTTCAGCAGCAGCTGGCCTGGGGCTCAGCTCACCTTTACTCACAGATGCCTCGGCACGTTCCCCTAGCTTTGCAATGAGGACGCTCCTTGCGTGGGGGGTGGGTTGCTGGCTGTATGGGAGATGGTTCCCCACCTCTGACCAATTTCAGAATTGTTGACCGCTGGAGCAAGTGCCGTGATAGTGTTTTCCTCTGTATAACTCGTGGGTTCACTTTTTTTTTTCTTTTATCGTTCAAGTTAGATTTTATTCCTCTTTTATGTATTTATAGATATAAGCATGGAAATAATTCATTCCTATAAATACATCTGTGTGACGGGAAGAACTTTTTTCTGTTTTATTTTTAAATTTTATTTTTTAAAATTTTGAAATTTAATTTTATTTATATTTTTTATACAGCACGTTATTATTAGTTATGTATTTTATGCATATACATGTATACAGGTCAATCCCAAACTCTCAACTCATCCCACCACCACCACCCCATGGCTTCCCACACTTGGTGTCCATACGTTTGTTCTCTACCTCTGTGTCTCTATTTCTTCCCTGCAAACCAGTTCATCTGTACCAGTTTTAGGCTCCACATATATGCATTAATACACAATATTTGTTTTCCTCTTTCTGACTTACTTCATTCTGTTTGACAGTCTCTCGATCCATCGATGTCTCTACAAATGACCCAGTTTCATTCCTTTTTATGGCCGTGTAATATTCCATTTTATATATGTACCACATCTTTATCCATTCATCTGTCTGTGGGCATTTAGGTTGCTTCCATTACCTGGCTATTGTAAATAGTGCTGCAACGAACATTGTGGTGAATGTGCCTTTTTGAAATACGTTTTTCTCTGGGTATATGCCCAGAAGTGGGATTGCTGGATCAGATGGTAATTCTATTTCTAGTTTTTTTAAGGAAACTCCATACTGTTCTCCATAGTGACTGTATCAATTTACATTCCCACCAATAGTGGAAGAGGGCTCCTTTTGTCCACACCCTCCCCAGAATTGGTTGTTTGCAGATTTCCTGATGATGCCGATTCTAACAGGTGTGAGGTGATACCTCATTGTAGTTTTGATTTGCATTTCTCTAATAATTAGTGCTGTTGAGCAGCTTTTCATGTGCGTCTTGGCCATCTCTGTGTCTCCTTTGAAGAAACGTCTCTTTAGATCTTCTGCCCATTTTATTTTGGGTTGTTTGTTTTTTTAATATTAAGCTGCATGAGCTGTTTATATATATTGGAGATTAAACCTGTGTCCATTGATTCATTTGCAACGATTTTCGCCCATTCTGAGGGATGCCTTTTTCCATTCCCGTGTTTTTTAACAAAAAAGGAAAGAAAGGAAAAGAAGCAGAACTCTAATGTGCGTAAAATATGCCTTTTGAAACGGTCGTTTTGAAATATGGACGTCCTTTGAATTTTTTGGTCGATTTGTGACCCCAGGATTTGTTTTCAGGGCAGGTGTCATTTACAGGCCTGCAATGATTTTGAATATCAACTGACCATTAGCGCTGGGATTAAAGCTGTTGTTGTGTGATACGGCCACAAGGTGGCAGCAGTTCACCCTTACCAAATCTGGTTACTAGGGCAAGAGAGCATCAGTGGAAGTGGTGTTCTAGATTGGAGTTTAGAATGGAATGTGCCAGGAGAAAGCCCCTCATGTTTGTCTCACTACTTCTTGTTCGTGTTTTTAATTAATTTTTTTTTATTTTTTATTACAGCAAGTTTGATTACAATGTTTGGCTTGTTGTAGGTGTGGAAGATGTGGTTCTTTTACACATATACAGATGACTGTTCTTCCTGGGATCCTTTTCCCATGTACGTTATGACAGAATGTTGAGTAGTCCTCTCTTGGTATTCTGTAGGTCTTTGGTGATTATATATGTCACCTGTGTTTGTATATGTCTGTTAACCCCGATATCGTAATGAAACCAATCCTCACACCTTTCCATTGGTGAACCATAAGTTTGTTTAATGAATCTGTGATTGCCCTTCTCCGTGGAAATATCTGCCCTGGTATCCATTTTTAGGTAACACCTATAAGTGATATGATATGATATGTGTCTTTCACTTTCTGACTTACTACAAGTCACGTGATTACTTCTAGACTCATCTACGGTGCTGCAAATGGCATTGTGTCCTTTTTTTCCTTGGCATCTCTTCTACCTTAGCGGGGTCCATTTTCAACAATGTGATTCCCTGAGGGTTGTGGATTAGCTGACCTGGGCAGCCTTACACTGCCGGCCCACCCTCCCCACGTGTGCCTTGTTGAGGTCAATATAAACAGAGCTCCAGGCAGCAATAGCCCCTGAAGCTGTGCCTGACTCCATATTCTCTGCCCCGTCAGCAGTCTCGGGGCTGTGCTGGTGGGAGGGAGTGAGGGGCCACAGCTTTGTGGGTGGCCCGGTGTGAGTGGGGTTCTGCTGGCCTTTCTGCAGGAGTTGCCAGGCTGCCACCTGTAAAGAAGAGGATGTGTCACCCATACCTTCCGCTGGAATTTCTCTCTGGACAGAGTTGAGGAAGGAAAAAAGCAGTGGGGGCCGGGAGAGGAGGGGTATCTCAGGCAGGGCAATGGAAAGCTTCTGGAAGAGCGCCAGGGTCCAGGACCACCCTGGCTGGCCTGCAGGCACCAAGTTGGCCTGCGTGCTGTCGCTGGTGTGGCTCCACGGTCCTTCCTCTAGGCTTTCAAGCCCTTGTACATATTCAGGTGTTTTACCTGGAAAGGGTGGGGACAGTTCAGCAGCAGCTGGCCTGGGGCTCAGCTCACGTTTACTCACAGATGCCTCGGCACGGTCCCCCAGCTTTGCAATGAGGACGCTCCTTGCGTGGGGGGTGGGTTGCTGGCTGTATGGGAGATGGTTCCCCACCTCTGACCAATTTCAGAATTGTTGACCGCTGGAGCAAGTGCCGTGATAGGGTTTTCCTCTGTATAACTCGTGGGTTCACTTTTTTTTTCTTTTATCGTTCAAGTTAGATTTTATTCCTCTTTTATGTATTTATAGATATAATCATGGAAATAATTCATTCCTATAAATACATCTGTGTGACGGGAAGAACATTTTTCTGTTTTATTTTTAAATTTTATTTTTTAAAATTTTGAAATTTAATTTTATTTATTTTTTTATACAGCATATTATTATTAGTTATGTATTTTATGCATATACATGTATACAGGTCAATCCCAAACTCCCAACTCATCCCACCACCACCACCCCATGGCTTCCCACACTTGGTGTCCATACGTTTGTTCTCTACCTCTGTGTCTCTATTTCTTCCCTGCAAACCAGTTCATCTGTACCAGTTTTAGGCTCCACATATATGCATTAATACACAATATTTGTTTTCCTCTTTCTGACTTACTTCATTCTGTATGAAAGTCTCTCGATCCATCGATGTCTCTACAAATGACCCAGTTTCATTCCTTTTTATGGCCGAGTAATATTCCATTTTATATATGTACCACATCTTTATCCATTCATCTGTCTGTGGGCATTTAGGTTGCTTCCATTACCTGGCTATTGTAAATAGTGCTGCAACGAACATTGTGGTGAATGTGCCTTTTTGAAATACGGTTTTCTCTGGGTATATGCCCAGAAGTGGGATTGCTGGATCAGATGGTAATTCTATTTCTAGTTTTTTTAAGGAAACTCCATACTGTTCTCCATAGTGACTGTATCAATTTACATTCCCACCAATAGTGGAAGAGGGCTCCATTTGTCCACACCCTCCCCAGAATTGGTTGTTTGCAGATTTCCTGATGATGCCGATTCTAACAGGTGTGAGGTGATACCTCATTGTAGTTTTGATTTGCATTTCTCTAATAATTACTGCTGTTGAGCAGCTTTTCATGTGCGTCTTGGCCATCTCTGTGTCTCCTTTGAAGAAACGTCTCTTTAGATCTTCTGCCCATTTTTTTGGGGGTTGTTTGTTTTTTTTAATATTAAGCTGCATGAGCTGTTTATATATATTTGAGATTAAACCTCTGTCCATTGATTCGTCTGCAACGATTTTCGCCCATTCTGAGGGATGCCTTTTTCCATTCCCGTGTTTTTTAACAAAAAAGGAAAGAAAAGAAAAGAAGAAAAACACTAATGTGCGTAAAATATGCCTTTTGAAACGGTCGTTTTGAAATATGGACGTCCTTTGAATTTTTTGGTTGATATGTGACCCCAGGATTTGTTTTCAGGGCAGGTGTCATTTACAGGCCTGCAATGATTTTGAATATCAACTGACCATTAGCGCTGGGATTAAAGCTGCTGTTGTGTGAAACGGCCACAAGGTGGCAGCAGTTCACCCTTACCAAATCTGGTCACTAGGGCAAGAGAGCCTCAGTGGAAGTGGTGTTCTAGATTGGAGTTTAGAATGGAATGTGCCAGGAGAAAGCCCCTCACGTTTGTCTCACTACTTCTTGTTCGTGTTTTTAATTTAATTTTTTATTTTTTATTACAGCAATTTTGATTACAATGTTTGGCTTGTTGTAGGTGTGGAAGATGTGGTTCTTTTACACATATACAGATGACTGTTCTTCCTGGGATCATTTTCCCATGTACGTTATGACAGAATGTTGAGTAGTCCTCTCTTGCTATTCTGTAGGTCTTTGGTGATTATATATGTCACCTGTGTTTGTATATGTCTGTTAACCCCGATATCGTAATGAAACCAATCCTCACACCTTTCCATTGGTGAACCATAAGTTTGTTTAATGAATCTGTGATTGCCCTTCTCCGTGGAAATATCTGCCCTGGTATCCATTTTTAGGTAACACCTATAAGTGATATGATATGATATGTGTCTTTCACTTTCTGACTTACTACAAGTCACGTGATTACTTCTAGACTCATCTACGGTGCTGCAAATGGCATTGTGTCCTTTTTTTCCTTGGCATCTCTTCTGCCTTAGCGGGGTCCATTTTCAACAATATGATTCCCTGAGGGTTGTGGATTAGCTGACCTGGGCAGCCTTACCCTGCCGGCCCGCCCTCCCCAGGTGTGCCTCGTTGAGGTCAATATAAACAGAGCTCCAGGCAGCAATAGCCCCTGAAGCTGTGCCTGACTCCATATTCTCTGCCCCGTCAGCAGTCTCGGGGCTGTGCTGGTGGGAGGGAGTGAGGGGCCACAGCTTTGTGGGTGGCCCTGTGTGAGTGGGGTTCTGCTGGCCTTTCTGCAGGAGTTGCCAGGCTGCCGCCTGTAAAGAAGAGGATGTGTCACCCATACCTTCCGCTGGAATTTCTCTCCGGACAGAGGTGAGGAAGGAAAAAAGCAGTGGGGGCCGGGACAGGAGGGGTATCTCAGGCAGGGCAATGGAAAGCTTCTGGAAGAGCGCCAGGGTCCAGGACCACCCTGGCTGGCCTGCAGGCACCAAGTTGGCCTGCGTGCTGTCGCTGGTGTGGCTCCACGGTCCTTCCTCTAGGCTTTCAAGCCCTTGTACATATTCAGGTGTTTTACCTGGAAAGGGTGGGGACAGTTCAGCAGCAGCTGGCCTGGGGCTCAGCTCACCTTTACTCACAGATGCCTCGGCACGGTCCCCCAGCTTTGCAATGAGGACGCTCCTTGCGTGGGGGGTGGGTTGCTGGCTGTATGGGAGATGGTTCCCCACCTCTGACCAATTTCAGAATTGTTGACCGCTGGAGCAAGTGCCGTGATAGGGTTTTCCTCTGTATAACTCGTGGGTTCACTTTTTTTTTCTTTTATCGTTCAAGTTAGATTTTATTCCTCTTTTATGTATTTATAGATATAAGCATGGAAATAATTCATTCCTATAAATACATCTGTGTGACGGGAAGAACATTTTTCTGTTTTATTTTTAAATTTTATTTTTTAAAATTTTGAAATTTAATTTTATTTATTTTTTATACAGCACGTTATTATTAGTTATGTATTTTATGCATATACATGTATACAGGTCAATCCCAAACTCCCAACTCATCCCACCACCACCACCCCATGGCTTCCCACACTTGGTGTCCATACGTTTGTTCTCTACCTCTGTGTCTCTATTTCTTCCCTGCAAACCAGTTCATCTGTACCAGTTTTAGGCTCCACATATATGCATTAATACACAATATTTGTTTTCCTCTTTCTGACTTACTTCATTCTGTATGAAAGTCTCTCGATCCATCGATGTCTCTACAAATGACCCAGTTTCATTCCTTTTTATGGCCGAGTAATATTCCATTTTATATATGTACCACATCTTTATCCATTCATCTGTCTGTGGGCATTTAGGTTGCTTCCATTACCTGGCTATTGTAAATAGTGCTGCAACGAACATTGTGGTGAATGTGCCTTTTTGAAATACGGTTTTCTCTGGGTATATGCCCAGAAGTGGGATTGCTGGATCAGATGGTAATTCTATTTCTAGTTTTTTTAAGGAAACTCCATACTGTTCTCCATAGTGACTGTATCAATTTACATTCCCACCAATAGTGGAAGAGGGCTCCATTTGTCCACACCCTCCCCAGAATTGGTTGTTTGCAGATTTCCTGATGATGCCGATTCTAACAGGTGTGAGGTGATACCTCATTGTAGTTTTGATTTGCATTTCTCTAATAATTACTGCTGTTGAGCAGCTTTTCATGTGCGTCTTGGCCATCTCTGTGTCTCCTTTGAAGAAACGTCTCTTTAGATCTTCTGCCCATTTTTTGGGGGGTTGTTTGTTTTTTTTAATATTAAGCTGCATGAGCTGTTTATATATATTGGAGATTAAACCTCTGTCCATTGATTCGTCTGCAACGATTTTCGCCCATTCTGAGGGATGCCTTTTTCCATTCCCGTGTTTTTTAACAAAAAAGGAAAGAAAAGAAAAGAAGAAGAACACTAATGTGCGTAAAATATGCCTTTTGAAACGGTCGTTTTGAAATATGGACGTCCTTTGAATTTTTTGGTTGATATGTGACCCCAGGATTTGTTTTCAGGGCAGGTGTCATTTACAGGCCTGCAATGATTTTGAATATCAACTGACCATTAGCGCTGGGATTAAAGCTGCTGTTGTGTGAAACGGCCACAAGGTGGCAGCAGTTCACCCTTACCAAATCTGGTCACTAGGGCAAGAGAGCCTCAGTGGAAGTGGTGTTCTAGATTGGAGTTTAGAATGGAATGTGCCAGGAGAAAGCCCCTCACGTTTGTCTCACTACTTCTTGTTCGTGTTTTTAATTTAATTTTTTATTTTTTATTACAGCAATTTTGATTACAATGTTTGGCTTGTTGTAGGTGTGGAAGATGTGGTTCTTTTACACATATACAGATGACTGTTCTTCCTGGGATCATTTTCCCATGTACGTTATGACAGAATGTTGAGTAGTCCTCTCTTGCTATTCTGTAGGTCTTTGGTGATTATATATGTCACCTGTGTTTGTATATGTCTGTTAACCCCGATATCGTAATGAAACCAATCCTCACACCTTTCCATTGGTGAACCATAAGTTTGTTTAATGAATCTGTGATTGCCCTTCTCCGTGGAAATATCTGCCCTGGTATCCATTTTTAGGTAACACCTATAAGTGATATGATATGATATGTGTCTTTCACTTTCTGACTTACTACAAGTCACGTGATTACTTCTAGACTCATCTACGGTGCTGCAAATGGCATTGTGTCCTTTTTTTCCTTGGCATCTCTTCTGCCTTAGCGGGGTCCATTTTCAACAATGTGATTCCCTGAGGGTTGTGGATTAGCTGACCTGGGCAGCCTTACCCTGCCGGCCCGCCCTCCCCAGGTGTGCCTCGTTGAGGTCAATATAAACAGAGCTCCAGGCAGCAATAGCCCCTGAAGCTGTGCCTGACTCCATATTCTCTGCCCCGTCAGCAGTCTCGGGGCTGTGCTGGTGGGAGGGAGTGAGGGGCCACAGCTTTGTGGGTGGCCCGGTGTGAGTGGGGTTCTGCTGGCCTTTCTGCAGGAGTTGCCAGGCTGCCGCCTGTAAAGAAGAGGATGTGTCACCCATACCTTCCGCTGGAATTTCTCTCCGGACAGAGGTGAGGAAGGAAAAAAGCAGTGGGGGCCGGGACAGGAGGGGTATCTCAGGCAGGGCAATGGAAAGCTTCTGGAAGAGCGCCAGGGTCCAGGACCACCCTGGCTGGCCTGCAGGCACCAAGTTGGCCTGCGTGCTGTCGCTGGTGTGGCTCCACGGTCCTTCCTCTAGGCTTTCAAGCCCTTGTACATATTCAGGTGTTTTACCTGGAAAGGGTGGGGACAGTTCAGCAGCAGCTGGCCTGGGGCTCAGCTCACCTTTACTCACAGATGCCTCGGCACGGTCCCCCAGCTTTGCAATGAGGACGCTCCTTGCGTGGGGGGTGGGTTGCTGGCTGTATGGGAGATGGTTCCCCACCTCTGACCAATTTCAGAATTGTTGACCGCTGGAGCTAGTGCCGTGATAGGGTTTTCCTCTGTATAACTCGTGGGTTCACTTTTTTTTTCTTTTATCGTTCAAGTTAGATTTTATTCCTCTTTTATGTATTTATAGATATAAGCATGGAAATAATTCATTCCTATAAATACATCTGTGTGACGGGAAGAACATTTTTCTGTTTTATTTTTAAATTTTATTTTTTAAAATTTTGAAATTTAATTTTATTTATTTTTTTATACAGCACGTTATTATTAGTTATGTATTTTATGCATATACATGTATACAGGTCAATCCCAAACTCCCAACTCATCCCACCACCACCACCCCATGGCTTCCCACGCTTGGTGTCCATACGTTTCTTCTCTACCTCTGTGTCTCTATTTCTTCCCTGCAAACCAGTTCATCTGTACCAGTTTTAGGCTCCACATATATGCATTAATACACAATATTTGTTTTCCTCTTTCTGACTTACTTCATTCTGTATGAAAGTCTCTCGATCCATCGATGTCTCTACAAATGACCCAGTTTCATTCCTTTTTATGGCCGAGTAATATTCCATTTTATATATGTACCACATCTTTATCCATTCATCTGTTTGTGGGCATTTAGGTTGCTTCCATTACCTGGCTATTGTAAATAGTGCTGCAACGAACATTGTGGTGAATGTGCCTTTTTGAAATACGGTTTTCTCTGGGTATATGCCCAGAAGTGGGATTGCTGGATCAGATGGTAATTCTATTTCTAGTTTTTTTAAGGAAACTCCATACTGTTCTCCATAGTGACTGTATCAATTTACATTCCCACCAATAGTGGAAGAGGGCTCCATTTGTCCACACCCTCCCCAGAATTGGTTGTTTGCAGATTTCCTGATGATGCCGATTCTAACAGGTGTGAGGTGATACCTCATTGTAGTTTTGATTTGCATTTCTCTAATATTTAGTGCTGTTGAGCAGCTTTTCATGTGCGTCTTGGCCATCTCTGTGTCTCCTTTGAAGAAACGTCTCTTTAGATCTTCTGCCCATTTTATTTTTGGTTGTTTGTTTTTTTAATATTAAGCTGCATGAGCTGTTTATATATATTGGAGATTAAACCTGTGTCCATTGATTCATTTGCAACGATTTTCGCCCATTCTGAGGGATGCCTTTTTCCATTCCCGTGTTTTTTAACAAAAAAGGAAAGAAAGGAAAAGAAGCAGAACTCTAATGTGCGTAAAATATGCCTTTTGAAATGGTCGTTTTTAAATATGGACGTCCTTTGAATTTTTTGGTCGATTTGTGACCCCAGGATTTGTTTTCAGGGCAGGTGTCATTTACAGGCCTGCAATGATTTGAATATCAACTGACCATTAGCGCTGGGATTAAAGCTGTTGTTGTGTGATACGGCCACAAGGTGGCAGCAGTTCACCCTTACCAAATCTGGTTACTAGGGCAAGAGAGCCTCAGTGGAAGTGGTGTTCTAGATTGGAGTTTAGAATGGCATGTGCCAGGAGAAAGCCCCTCACGTTTGTCTCACTACTTCTTGTTCGTGTTTTTAATTAATTTTTTTTATTTTTTATTACAACAAGTTTGATTACAATGTTTGGCTTGTTGTAGGTGTGGAAGATGTGGTTCTTTTACACATATACAGATGACTGTTCTTCCTGGGATCCTTTTCCCATGTACGTTATGACAGAATGTTGAGTAGTCCTCTCTTGGTATTCTGTAGGTCTTTGGTGATTATATATGTCACCTGTGTTTGTATATGTCTGTTAACCCCGATATCGTAATGAAACCAATCCTCACTCCTTTCCATTGGTGAACCATAAGTTTGTTTAATGAATCTGTGATTGCCCTTCTCCGTGGAAATATCTGCCCTGGTATCCATTTTTAGGTAACACCTATAAGTGATATGATATGATATGTGTCTTTCACTTTCTGACTTACTACAAGTCACGTGATTACTTCTAGACTCATCTACGGTGCTGCAAATGGCATTGTGTCCTTTTTTTCCTTGGCATCTCTTCTACCTTAGCGGGGTCCATTTTCAACAATGTGATTCCCTGAGGGTTGTGGATTAGCTGACCTGGGCAGCCTTACCCTGCCGGCCCACCCTCCCCACGTGTGCCTCGTTGAGGTCAATATAAACAGAGCTCCAGGCAGCAATAGCCCCTGAAGCTGTGCCTGACTCCATATTCTCTGCCCCGTCAGCAGTCTCGGGGCTGTGCTGGTGGGAGGGAGTGAGGGGCCACAGCTTTGTGGGTGGCCCGGTGTGAGTGGGGTTCTGCTGGCCTTTCTGCAGGAGTTGCCAGGCTGCTGCCTGTAAAGAAGAGGATGTGTCACCCATACCTTCCGCTGGAATTTCTCTCTGGACAGAGGTGAGGAAGGAAAAAAGCAGTGGGGTCCGGGACAGGAGGGGTATCTCAGGCAGGGCAATGGAAAGCTTCTGGAAGAGCGCCAGGGTCCAGGACCACCCTGGATGGCCTGCAGGCACCAAGTTGGCCTGCGTGCTGTCGCTGGTGTGGCTCCACGGTCCTTCCTCTAGGCTTTCAAGCCCTTGTACATATTCAGGTGTTTTACCTGGAAAGGGTGGGGACAGTTCAGCAGCAGCTGGCCTGGGGCTCAGCTCACGTTTACTCACAGATGCCTCGGCACGGTCCCCCAGCTTTGCAATGAGGACGCTCCTTGCGTGGGGGGTGGGTTGCTGGCTGTATGGGAGATGGTTCCCCACCTCTGACCAATTTCAGAATTCTTGACCGCTGGAGCAAGTGCCGTGATAGGGTTTTCCTCTGTATAACTCGTGGGTTCACTTTTTTTTTCTTTTATCGTTCAAGTTAGATTTTATTCCTCTTTTATGTATTTATAGATATAAGCATGGAAATAATTCATTCCTATAAATACATCTGTGTGACGGGAAGAACATTTTTCTGTTTTATTTTTTAATTTTATTTTGTAAAATTTTGAAATTTAATTTTATTTATTTTTTTTATACAGCACGTTATTATTAGTTATGTATTTTATGCATATACATGTATACAGGTCAATCCCAAACTCCCAACTCATCCCACCACCACCACCCCATGGCTTCCCACACTTGGTGTCCATACGTTTCTTCTCTACCTCTGTGTCTCTATTTCTTCCCTGCAAACCAGTTCATCTGTACCAGTTTTAGGCTCCACATATATGCATTAATACACAATATTTGTTTTCCTCTTTCTGACTTACTTCATTCTGTATGAAAGTCTCTCGATCCATCGATGTCTCTACAAATGACCCAGTTTCATTCCTTTTTATGGCCGAGTAATATTCCATTTTATATATGTACCACATCTTTATCCATTCATCTGTCTGTGGGCATTTAGGTTGCTTCCATTACCTGGCTATTGTAAATAGTGCTGCAACGAACATTGTGGTGAATGTGCCTTTTTGAAATACGGTTTTCTCTGGGTATATGCCCAGAAGTGGGATTGCTGGATCAGATGGTAATTCTATTTCTAGTTTTTTTAAGGAAACTCCATACTGTTCTCCATAGTGACTGTATCAATTTACATTCCCACCAATAGTGGAAGAGGGCTCCATTTGTCCACACCCTCCCCAGAATTGGTTGTTTGCAGATTTCCTGATGATGCCGATTCTAACAGGTGTGAGGTGATACCTCATTGTAGTTTTGATTTGCATTTCTCTAATAATTAGTGCTGTTTAGCAGCTTTTCATGTGCGTCTTGGCCATCTCTGTGTCTCCTTTGAAGAAACGTCTCTTTAGATCTTCTGCCCATTTTATTTTGGGTTGTTTGTTTTTTAATATTAAGCTGCATGAGCTGTTTATATATATTGGAGATTAAACCTGTGTCCATTGATTCATTTGCAACGATTTTCGCCCATTCTGAGGGATGCCTTTTTCCATTCCCGTGTTTTTTAACAAAAAAGGAAAGAAAGGAAAAGAAGCAGAACTCTAATGTGCGTAAAATATGCCTTTTGAAACGGTCGTTTTGAAATATGGACGTCCTTTGAATTTTTTGGTCGATTTGTGACCCCAGGATTTGTTTTCAGGGCAGGTGTCATTTACAGGCCTGCAATGATTTTGAATATCAACTGACCATTAGCGCTGGGATTAAAGCTGTTGTTGTGTGATACGGCCACAAGGTGGCAGCAGTTCACCCTTACCAAATCTGGTTACTAGGGCAAGAGAGCCTCAGTGGAAGTGGTGTTCTAGATTGGAGTTTAGAATGGAATGTGCCAGGAGAAAGCCCCTCACGTTTGTCTCACTACTTCTTGTTCGTGTTTTTAATTAATTTTTTTTATTTTTTATTACAGCAAGTTTGATTACAATGTTTGGCTTGTTGTAGGTGTGGAAGATGTGGTTCTTTTACACATATACAGATGACTGTTCTTCCTGGGATCCTTTTCCCATGTACGTTATGACAGAATGTTGAGTAGTCCTCTCTTGGTATTCTGTAGGTCTTTGGTGATTATATATGTCACCTGTGTTTGTATATGTCTGTTAACCCCGATATCGTAATGAAACCAATCCTCACACCTTTCCATTGGTGAACCATAAGTTTGTTTAATGAATCTGTGATTGCCCTTCTCCGTGGAAATATCTGCCCTGGTATCCATTTTTAGGTAACACCTATAAGTGATATGATATGATATGTGTCTTTCACTTTCTGACTTACTACAAGTCACGTGATTACTTCTAGACTCATCTACGGTGCTGCAAATGGCATTGTGTCCTTTTTTTCCTTGGCATCTCTTCTACCTTAGCGGGGTCCATTTTCAACAATGTGATTCCCTGAGGGTTGTGGATTATCTGACCTGGGCAGCCTTACCCTGCCGGCCCACCCTCCCCACGTGTGCCTCGTTGAGGTCAATATAAACAGAGCTCCAGGCAGCAATAGCCCCTGAAGCTGTGCCTGACTCCATATTCTCTGCCCCGTCAGCAGTCTCGGGGCTGTGCTGGTGGGAGGGAGTGAGGGGCCACAGCTTTGTGGGTGGCCCGGTGTGAGTGGGGTTCTGCTGGCCTTTCTGCAGGAGTTGCCAGGCTGCCGCCTGTAAAGAAGAGGATGTGTCACCCATAACTTCCGCTGGAATTTCTCTCTGGACAGAGGTGAGGAAGGAAAAAAGCAGTGGGGTCCGGGACAGGAGGGGTATCTCAGGCAGGGCAATGGAAAGCTTCTGGAAGAGCGCCAGGGTCCAGGACCACCCTGGCTGGCCTGCAGGCACCAAGTTGGCCTGCGTGCTGTCGCTGGTGTGGCTCCACGGTCCTTCCTCTAGGCTTTCAAGCCCTTGTACATATTCAGGTGTTTTACCTGGAAAGGGTGGGGACAGTTCAGCAGCAGCTGGCCTGGGGCTCAGCTCACGTTTACTCACAGATGCCTCGTCACGGTCCCCCAGCTTTGCAATGAGGATGCTCCTTGCGTGGGGGGTGGGTTGCTGGCTGTATGGGAGATGGTTCCCCACCTCTGACCAATTTCAGAATTGTTGACCGCTGGAGCAAGTGCCGTGATAGGGTTTTCCTCTGTATAACTCGTGGGTTCACTTTTTTTTTCTTTTATCGTTCAAGTTAGATTTTATTCCTCTTTTATGTATTTATAGATATAAGCATGGAAATAATTCATTCCTATAAATACATCTGTGTGACGGGAAGAACATTTTTCTGTTTTATTTTTAAATTTTATTTTTTAAAATTTTGAAATTTAATTTTATTTATTTTTTTATACAGCACGTTATTATTAGTTATGTATTTTATGCATATACATGTATACAGGTCAATCCCAAACTCCCAACTCATCCCACCACCACCACCCCATGGCTTCCCACACTTGGTGTCCATACGTTTGTTCTCTACCTCTGTGTCTCTATTTCTTCCCTGCAAACCAGTTCATCTGTACCAGTTTTAGGCTCCACATATATGCATTAATACACAATATTTGTTTTCCTCTTTCTGACTTCATTCTGTATGAAAGTCTCTCGATCCATCGATGTCTCTACAAATGACCCAGTTTCATTCCTTTTTATGGCCGAGTAATATTCCATTTTATATATGTACCACATCTTTATCCATTCATCTGTCTGTGGGCATTTAGGTTGCTTCCATTACCTGGCTATTGTAAATAGTGCTGCAACGAACATTGTGGTGAATGTGCCTTTTTGAAATACGGTTTTCTCTGGGTATATGCCCAGAAGTGGGATTGCTGGATCAGATGGTAATTCTATTTCTAGTTTTTTTAAGGAAACTCCATACTGTTCTCCATAGTGACTGTATCAATTTACATTCCCACCAATAGTGGAAGAGGGCTCCATTTGTCCACACCCTCCCCAGAATTGGTTGTTTGCAGATTTCCTGATGATGCCGATTCTAACAGGTGTGAGGTGATACCTCATTGTAGTTTTGATTTGCATTTCTCTAATAATTACTGCTGTTGAGCAGCTTTTCATGTGCGTCTTGGCCATCTCTGTGTCTCCTTTGAAGAAACGTCTCTTTAGATCTTCTGCCCATTTTTTGGGGGGTTGTTTGTTTTTTTTAATATTAAGCTGCATGAGCTGTTTATATATATTGGAGATTAAACCTCTGTCCATTGATTCGTCTGCAACGATTTTCGCCCATTCTGAGGGATGCCTTTTTCCATTCCCGTGTTTTTTAACAAAAAAGGAAAGAAAAGAAAAGAAGAAGAACACTAATGTGCGTAAAATATGCCTTTTGAAACGGTCGTTTTGAAATATGGACGTCCTTTGAATTTTTTGGTTGATATGTGACCCCAGGATTTGTTTTCAGGGCAGGTGTCATTTACAGGCCTGCAATGATTTTGAATATCAACTGACCATTAGCGCTGGGATTAAAGCTGCTGTTGTGTGAAACGGCCACAAGGTGGCAGCAGTTCACCCTTACCAAATCTGGTCACTAGGGCAAGAGAGCCTCAGTGGATGTGGTGTTCTAGATTGGAGTTTAGAATGGAATGTGCCAGGAGAAAGCCCCTCACGTTTGTCTCACTACTTCTTGTTCGTGTTTTTAATTTAATTTTTTATTTTTTATTACAGCAATTTTGATTACAATGTTTGGCTTGTTGTAGGTGTGGAAGATGTGGTTCTTTTACACATATACAGATGACTGTTCTTCCTGGGATCATTTTCCCATGTACGTTATGACAGAATGTTGAGTAGTCCTCTCTTGCTATTCTGTAGGTCTTTGGTGATTATATATGTCACCTGTGTTTGTATATGTCTGTTAACCCCGATATCGTAATGAAACCAATCCTCACACCTTTCCATTGGTGAACCATAAGTTTGTTTAATGAATCTGTGATTGCCCTTCTCCGTGGAAATATCTGCCCTGGTATCCATTTTTAGGTAACACCTATAAGTGATATGATATGATATGTGTCTTTCACTTTCTGACTTACTACAAGTCACGTGATTACTTCTAGACTCATCTACGGTGCTGCAAATGGCATTGTGTCCTTTTTTTCCTTGGCATCTCTTCTGCCTTAGCGGGGTCCATTTTCAACAATGTGATTCCCTGAGGGTTGTGGATTAGCTGACCTGGGCAGCCTTACCCTGCCGGCCCGCCCTCCCCAGGTGTGCCTCGTTGAGGTCAATATAAACAGAGCTCCAGGCAGCAATAGCCCCTGAAGCTGTGCCTGACTCCATATTCTCTGCCCCGTCAGCAGTCTCGGGGCTGTGCTGGTGGGAGGGAGTGAGGGGCCACAGCTTTGTGGGTGGCCCGGTGTGAGTGGGGTTCTGCTGGCTTTTCTGCAGGAGTTGCCAGGCTGCCGCCTGTAAAGAAGAGGATGTGTCAGCCATACCTTCCGCTGGAATTTCTCTCCGGACAGAGGTGAGGAAGGAAAAAAGCAGTGGGGGCCGGGACAGGAGGGGTATCTCAGGCAGGGCAATGGAAAGCTTCTGGAAGAGCGCCAGGGTCCAGGACCACCCTGGCTGGCCTGCAGGCACCAAGTTGGCCTGCGTGCTGTCGCTGGTGTGGCTCCACGGTCCTTCCTCTAGGCTTTCAAGCCCTTGTACATATTCAGGTGTTTTACCTGGAAAGGGTGGGGACAGTTCAGCAGCAGCTGGCCTGGGGCTCAGCTCACGTTTACTCACAGATGCCTCGGCACGGCCCCCAAGCTTTGCAATGAGGACGCTCCTTGCGTGGGGGGTGGGTTGCTGGCTGTATGGGAGATGGTTCCCCACCTCTGACCAATTTCAGAATTGTTGACCGCTGGAGCAAGTGCCGTGATAGGGTTTTCCTCTGTATAACTCGTGGGTTCACTTTTTTTTTCTTTTATCGTTAAAGTTAGATTTTATTCCTCTTTTATGTATTTATAGATGTAAGCATGGAAATAATTCATTCCTATAAATACATCTGTGTGACGGGAAGAACTTTTTTCTGTTTTATTTTTAAATTTTATTTTGTAAAATTTTGAAATTTAATTTTATTTATTTTTTTTATACAGCACGTTATTATTAGTTATGTATTTTATGCATATACATGTATACAGGTCAATCCCAAACTCCCAACTCATCCCACCACCACCACCCCATGGCTTCCCACACTTGGTGTCCATACGTTTGTTCTCTACCTCTGTGTCTCTATTTCTTCCCTGCAAACCAGTTCATCTGTACCAGTTTTAGGCTCCACATATATGCATTAATACACAATATTTGTTTTCCTCTTTCTGACTTACTTCATTCTCTATGAAAATCTCTCGATCCATCGATGTCTCTACAAATGACCCAGTTTCATTCCTTTTTATGGCCGAGTAATATTCCATTTTATATATGTACCACATCTTTATCCATTCATCTGTCTGTGGGCATTTAGGTTGCTTCCATTACCTGGCTATTGTAAATAGTGCTGCAACGAACATTGTGGTGAATGTGCCTTTTTGAAATACGGTTTTCTCTGGGTATATGCCCAGAAGTGGGATTGCTGGATCAGATGGTAATTCTATTTCTAGTTTTTTTAAGGAAACTCCATACTGTTCTCCATAGTGACTGTATCAATTTACATTCCCACCAATAGTGGAAGAGGGCTCCATTTGTCCACACCCTCCCCAGAATTGGTTGTTTGCAGATTTCCTGATGATGCCGATTCTAACAGGTGTGAGGTGATACCTCATTGTAGTTTTGATTTGCATTTCTCTAATAATTAGTGCTGTTGAGCAGCTTTTCATGTGCGTCTTGGCCATCTCTGTGTCTCCTTTGAAGAAACGTCTCTTTAGATCTTCTGCCAATTTTTTGGGGGTTGTTGGTTTTTTTTTAATAATAAGCTGCATGTGCTGTTTATATATATTGGAGATTAAACCTCTGTCCATTGATTCGTCTGCAACGATTTTCGCCCATTCTGTGGGATGCCTTTTTCCATTCCCGTGTTTTTTAACAAAAAAGGAAAGAAAGGAAAAGAAGCAGAACACTAATGTGCGTAAAATATGCCTTTTGAAACTTTCATTTTGAAATATGGACGTCCTTTGAATTTTTTGGTCGATATGTGACCCCAGGATTTGTTTTCAGGGAAGGTGTCATTTACAGGCCTGCAATGATTTTGAATATCAACTGACCATTAGCCTTGGGATCAAAGCTGCTGTTGTGTGAAACGGACACAAGGTGGCAGCAGTTCACCCTTACCAAATCTGGTTACTATGGCAAGAGAGCCTCAGTGGAAGTGGTGTTCTAGATTGGAGTTTAGAATGGCATGTGCCAGGAGAAAGCCCCTCACGTTTGTCTCACTACTTCTTGTTCGTGTTTTTAATTAATTTTTTTTATTTTTTATTACAGCAAGTTTGATTACAATGTTTGGCTTGTTGTAGGTGTGGAAGATGTGGTTCTTTTACACATATACAGATGACTGTTCTTCCTGGGATCCTTTTCCCATGTACGTTATGACAGAATGTTGAGTAGTCCTCTCTTGGTATTCTGTAGGTCTTTGGTGATTATATATGTCACCTGTGTTTGTATATGTCTGTTAACCCCGATATCGTAATGAAACCAATCCTCACACCTTTCCATTGGTGAACCATAAGTTTGTTTAATGAATCTGTGATTGCCCTTCTCCGTGGAAATATCTGCCCTGGTATCCATTTTTAGGTAACACCTCTAAGTGATATGATATGATATGTGTCTTTCACTTTCTGACTTACTACAAGTCACGTGATTACTTCTAGACTCATCTACGGTGCTGCAAATGGCATTGTGTCCTTTTTTTCCTTGGCATCTCTTCTACCTTAGCGGGGTCCATTTTCAACAATGTGATTCCCTGAGGGTTGTGGATTAGCTGACCTGGGCAGCCTTACCCTGCCGGCCCACCCTCCCCACGTGTGCCTCGTTGAGGTCAATATAAACAGAGCTCCAGGCAGCAATAGCCCCTGAAGCTGTGCCTGACTCCATATTCTCTGCCCTGTCAGCAGTCTCGGGGCTGTGCCGGTGGGAGGGAGTGAGGGGCCACAGCTTTGTGGGTGGCCCGGTGTGAGTGGGGTTCTGCTGGCCTTTCTGCAGGAGTTGCCAGGCTGCTGCCTGTAAAGAAGAGGATGTGTCACCCATACCTTCCGCTGGAATTTCTCTCTGGACAGAGGTGAGGAAGGAAAAAAGCAGTGGGGTCCGGGACAGGAGGGGTATCTCAGGCAGGGCAATGGAAAGCTTCTGGAAGAGCGCCAGGGTCCAGGACCACCCTGGCTGGCCTGCAGGCACCAAGTTGGCCTGCGTGCTGTTGCTGGTGTGGCTCCACGGTCCTTCCTCTAGGCTTTCAATCCCTTGTACATATTCAGGTGTTTTACCTGGAAAGGGTGGGGACAGTTCAGCAGCAGCTGGCCTGGGGCTCAGCTCACGTTTACTCACAGATGCCTCGGCACGGTCCCCCAGCTTTGCAATGAGGACGCTCCTTGCGTGGGGGGTGGGTTGCTGGCTGTATGGGAGATGGTTCCCCACCTCTGACCAATTTCAGAATTCTTGACCGCTGGAGCAAGTGCCGTGATATGGTTTTCCTCTGTATAACTCGTGGGTTCACTTTTTTTTTCTTTTATCGTTCAAGTTAGATTTTATTCCTCTTTTATGTATTTATAGATATAAGCATGGAAATAATTCATTCCTATAAATACATCTGTGTGACGGGAAGAACATTTTTCTGTTTTATTTTTTAATTTTATTTTGTAAAATTTTGAAATTTAATTTTATTTATTTTTTTTATACAGCACGTTATTATTAGTTATGTATTTTATGCATATACATGTATACAGGTCAATCCCAAACTCCCAACTCATCCCACCACCACCACCCCATGGCTTCCCACACTTGGTGTCCATACGTTTCTTCTCTACCTCTGTGTCTCTATTTCTTCCCTGCAAACCAGTTCATCTGTACCAGTTTTAGGCTCCACATATATGCATTAATACACAATATTTGTTTTCCTCTTTCTGACTTACTTCATTCTGTATGAAAGTCTCTCGATCCATCGATGTCTCTACAAATGACCCAGTTTCATTCCTTTTTATGGCCGAGTAATATTCCATTTTATATATGTACCACATCTTTATCCATTCATCTGTCTGTGGGCATTTAGGTTGCTTCCATTACCTGGCTATTGTAAATAGTGCTGCAACGAACATTGTGGTGAATGTGCCTTTTTGAAATACGGTTTTCTCTGGGTATATGCCCAGAAGTGGGATTGCTGGATCAGATGGTAATTCTATTTCTAGTTTTTTTAAGGAAACTCCATACTGTTCTCCATAGTGACTGTATCAATTTACATTCCCACCAATAGTGGAAGAGGGCTCCATTTGTCCACACCCTCCCCAGAATTGGTTGTTTGCAGATTTCCTGATGATGCCGATTCTAACAGGTGTGAGGTGATACCTCATTGTAGTTTTGATTTGCATTTCTCTAATAATTACTGCTGTTGAGCAGCTTTTCATGTGCGTCTTGGTCATCTCTGTGTCTCCTTTGAAGAAACGTCTCTTTAGATCTTCTGCCCATTTTTTGGGGGGTTGTTTGTTTTTTTTAATATTAAGCTGCATGAGCTGTTTATATATATTGGAGATTAAACCTCTGTCCATTGATTCGTCTGCAACGATTTTCGCCCATTCTGAGGGATGCCTTTTTCCATTCCCGTGTTTTTTAACAAAAAAGGAAAGAAAGGAAAAGAAGCAGAACACTAATGTGCGTAAAATATGCCTTTTGAAACGGTCGTTTTGAAATATGGACGTCCTTTGAATTTTTTGGTCGATATGTGACCCCAGGATTTGTTTTCAGGGCAGGTGTCATTTACAGGCCTGCAATGATTTTGAATATCAACTGACCATTAGCGCTGGGATTAAAGCTGCTGTTGTGTGAAACGGCCACAAGCTGGCAGCAGTTCACCCTTACCAAATCTGGTTACTAGGGCAAGAGAGCCTCAGTGGAAGTGGTGTTCTAGATTGGAGTTTAGAATGGAATGTGCCAGGAGAAAGCCCCTCACGTTTGTCTCACTACTTCTTGTTCGTGTTTTTAAATTAATTTTTTATTTTTTATTACAGCAAGTTTGATTAAAATGTTTGGCTTGTTGTAGGTGTGGAAGATGTGGTTCTTTTACACATATACAGATGGCTGTTCTTCCTGGGATCCTTTTCCCATGTACGTTATGACAGAATGTTGAGTAGTCCTCTCTTGGTATTCTGTAGGTCTTTGGTGATTATATATGTCACCTGTGTTTGTATATGTCTGTTAACCCCGATATCGTAATGAAACCAATCCTCACACTTTTCCATTGGTCAACCATAAGTTTGTTTAATGAATCTGTGATTGCCCTTCTCCGTGGAAATATCTGCCCTGGTATCCATTTTTAGGTAACACCTATAAGTGATATGATATGATATGTGTCTTTCACTTTCTGACTTACTATAAGTCACGTGATTACTTCTAGACTCATCTACGGTGCTGCAAATGGCATTGTGTCCTTTTTTTCCTTGGCATCTCTTCTGCCTTAGCGGGGTCCATTTTCAACAATGTGATTCCCTGAGGGTTGTGGATTAGCTGACCTGGGCAGCCTTACCCTGCCGGCCCGCCCTCCCCAGGTGTGCCTCGTTGAGGTCAATATAAACAGAGCTCCAGGCAGCAATAGCCCCTGAAGCTGTGCCTGACTCCATATTCTCTGCCCCGTCAGCAGTCTCGGGGCTGTGCTGGTGGGAGGGAGTGAGGGGCCACAGCTTTGTGGGTGGCCCGGTGTGAGTGGGGTGCTGCTGGCCTTTCTGCAGGAGTTGCCAGGCTGCCGCCTGTAAAGAAGCGGATGTGTCACCCATACCTTCCGCTGGAATTTCTCTCCGGACAGAGGTGAGGAAGGAAAAAAGCAGTGGGGGCCGGGACAGGAGGGGTATCTCAGGCAGGGCAATGGAAAGCTTCTGGAAGAGCGCCAGGGTCCAGGACCACCCTGGCTGGCCTGCAGGCACCAAGTTGGCCTGTGTGCTGTCGCTGGTGTGGCTCCACGGTCCTTCCTCTAGGCTTTCAAGCCCTTGTACATATTCAGGTGTTTTACCTGGAAAGGGTGGGGACAGTTCAGCAGCAGCTGGCCTGGGGCTCAGCTCACGTTTACTCACAGATGCCTCGGCACGGCCCCCAAGCTTTGCAATGAGGACGCTCCTTGCGTGGGGGGTGGGTTGCTGGCTGTATGGGAGATGGTTCCCCACCTCTGACCAATTTCAGAATTGTTGACCGCTGGAGCAAGTGCCGTGATAGGGTTTTCCTCTGTATAACTCGTGGGTTCACTTTTTTTTTCTTTTATCGTTCAAGTTAGATTTTATTCCTCTTTTATGTATTTATAGATATAAGCATGGAAATAATTCATTCCTATAAATACATCTGTGTGACGGGAAGAACTTTTTTCTGTTTTATTTTTAAATTTTATTTTGTAAAATTTTGAAATTTAATTTTATTTATTTTTTTTATACAGCACGTTATTATTAGTTATGTATTTTATGCATATACATGTATACAGGTCAATCCCAAACTCCCAACTCATCCCACCACCACCACCCCATGGCTTCCCACACTTGGTGTCCATACGTTTGTTCTCTACCTCTGTGTCTCTATTTGTTCCGTGCAAACCAGTTCGTCTGTACCAGTTTTAGGCTCCACATATATGCATTAATACACAATATTTGTTTTCCTCTTTCTGACTTACTTCATTCTGTATGAAAGTCTCTCGATCCATCGATGTCTCTACAAATGACCCAGTTTCATTCCTTTTTATGGCCGAGTAATATTCCATTTTATATATGTACCACATCTTTATCCATTCATCTGTCTGTGGGCATTTAGGTTGCTTCCATTACCTGGCTATTGTAAATAGTGCTGCAACGAACATTGTGGTGAATGTGCCTTTTTGAAATACGGTTTTCTCTGGGTATATGCCCAGAAGTGGGATTGCTGGATCAGATGGTAATTCTATTTCTAGTTTTTTTAAGGAAACTCCATACTGTTCTCCATAGTGACTGTATCAATTTACATTCCCACCAATAGTGGAAGAGGGCTCCTTTTGTCCACACCCTCCCCAGAATTGGTTGTTTGCAGATTTCCTGATGATGCCGATTCTAACAGGTGTGAGGTGATACCTCATTGTAGTTTTGATTTGCATTTCTCTAATAATTAGTGCTGTTGAGCAGCTTTTCATGTGCGTCTTGGCCATCTCTGTGTCTCCTTTGAAGAAACGTCTCTTTAGATCTTCTGCCCATTTTATTTTGGGTTGTTTGTTTTTTTAATATTAAGCTGCATGAGCTGTTTATATATATTGGAGATTAAACCTCTGTCCATTGATTCATTTGCAATGATTTTCGCCCATTCTGAGGGATGCCTTTTTCCATTCCCGTGTTTTTTAACAAAAAAGGAAAGAAAGGAAAAGAAGCAGAACTCTAATGTGCGTAAAATATGCCTTTTGAAACGGTCGTTTTGAAATATGGACGTCCTTTGAATTTTTTGGTCGATTTCTGACCCCGGGATTTGTTTTCAGGGCAGGTGTCATTTACAGGCCTGCAATGATTTTGAATATCAACTGACCATTAGCGCTGGGATTAAAGCTGTTGTTGTGTGAAACGGCCACAAGGTGGCAGCAGTTCACCCTTACCAAATCTGGTCACTAGGGCAAGAGAGCCTCAGTGGAAGTGGTGTTCTAGATTGGAGTTTAGAATGGAATGTGCCAGGAGAAAGCCCCTCACGTTTGTCTCACTACTTCTTGTTCGTGTTTTTAATTTAATTTTTTATTTTTTATTACAGCAATTTTGATTACAATGTTTGGCTTGTTGTAGTTGTGGAAGATGTGGTTCTTTTACACATATACAGATGACTGTTCTTCCTGGGATCATTTTCCCATGTACGTTATGACAGAATGTTGAGTAGTCCTCTCTTGCTATTCTGTAGGTCTTTGGTGATTATATATGTCACCTGTGTTTGTATATGTCTGTTAACCCCGATATCGTAATGAAACCAATCCTCACACCTTTCCATTGGTGAACCATAAGTTTGTTTAATGAATCTGTGATTGCCCTTCTCCGTGGAAATATCTGCCCTGGTATCCATTTTTAGGTAACACCTATAAGTGATATGATATGATATGTGTCTTTCACTTTCTGACTTACTACAAGTCACGTGATTACTTCTAGACTCATCTACGGTGCTGCAAATGGCATTGTGTCCTTTTTTTCCTTGGCATCTCTTCTGCCTTAGCGGGGTCCATTTTCAACAATGTGATTCCCTGAGGGTTGTGGATTAGCTGACCTGGGCAGCCTTACCCTGCCGGCCCGCCCTCCCCAGGTGTGCCTCGTTGAGGTCAATATAAACAGAGCTCCAGGCAGCAATAGCCCCTGAAGCTGTGCCTGACTCCATATTCTCTGCCCCGTCAGCAGTCTCGGGGCTGTGCTGGTGGGAGGGAGTGAGGGGCCACAGCTTTGTGGGTGGCCCGGTGTGAGTGGGGTTCTGCTGGCCTTTCTGCAGGAGTTGCCAGGCTGCCGCCTGTAAAGAAGAGGATGTGTCACCCATACCTTCCGCTGGAATTTCTCTCCGGACAGAGGTGAGGAAGGAAAAAAGCAGTGGGGGCCGGGACAGGAGGGGTATCTCAGGCAGGGCAATGGAAAGCTTCTGGAAGAGCGCCAGGGTCCAGGACCATCCTGGCTGGCCTGCAGGCACCAAGTTGGCCTGCGTGCTGTCTCTGGTGTGGCTCCACGGTCCTTCCTCAAGGCTTTCAAGCCCTTGTACATATTCAGGTGTTTTACCTGGAAAGGGTGGGGACAGTTCAGCAGCAGCTGGCCTGGGGCTCAGCTCACGTTTACTCACAGATGCCTCGGCACGTTCCCCTAGCGTTGCAATGAGGACGCTCCTTGCGTGGGGTGTGGGTTGCTGGCTGTATGGGAGATGGTTCCCCACCTCTGACCAATTTCAGAATTGTTGACCGCTGGAGCAAGTGCCGTGATAGGGTTTTCCTCTGTATAACTCGTGGGTTCACTTTTTTTTTCTTTTATCGTTCAAGTTAGATTTTATTCCTCTTTTATGTATTTATAGATATAAGCATGGAAATAATTCATTCCTATAAATACATCTGTGTGACGGGAAGAACATTTTTCTGTTTTATTTTTTAATTTTATTTTGTAAAATTTTGAAATTTAATTTTATTTATTTTTTTTATACAGCACGTTATTATTAGTTATGTATTTTATGCATATACATGTATACAGGTCAATCCCAAACTCCCAACTCATCCCACCACCACCACCCCATGGCTTCCCACACTTGGTGTCCATACGTTTCTTCTCTACCTCTGTGTCTCTATTTCTTCCCTGCAAACCAGTTCATCTGTACCAGTTTTAGGCTCCACATATATGCATTAATACACAATATTTGTTTTCCTCTTTCTGACTTACTTCATTCTGTATGAAAGTCTCTCGATCCATCGATGTCTCTACAAATGACCCAGTTTCATTCCTTTTTATGGCCGAGTAATATTCCATTTTATATATGTACCACATCTTTATCCATTCATCTGTCTGTGGGCATTTAGGTTGCTTCCATTACCTGGCTATTGTAAATAGTGCTGCAACGAACATTGTGGTGAATGTGCCTTTTTGAAATACGGTTTTCTCTGGGTATATGCCCAGAAGTGGGATTGCTGGATCAGATGGTAATTCTATTTCTAGTTTTTTTAAGGAAACTCCATACTGTTCTCCATAGTGACTGTATCAATTTACATTCCCACCAATAGTGGAAGAGGGCTCCATTTGTCCACACCCTCCCCAGAATTGGTTGTTTGCAGATTTCCTGATGATGCCGATTCTAACAGGTGTGAGGTGATACCTCATTGTAGTTTTGATTTGCATTTCTCTAATAATTACTGCTGTTGAGCAGCTTTTCATGTGCGTCTTGGCCATCTTTGTGTCTCCTTTGAAGAAACGTCTCTTTAGATCTTCTGCCCATTTTTTGGGGGGTTGTTTGTTTTTTTTAATATTAAGCTGCATGAGCTGTTTATATATATTGGAGATTAAACCTCTGTCCATTGATTCGTCTGCAACGATTTTCGCCCATTCTGAGGGATGCCTTTTTCCATTCCCGTGTTTTTTAACAAAAAAGGAAAGAAAAGAAAAGAAGAAGAACACTAATGTGCGTAAAATATGCCTTTTGAAACGGTCGTTTTGAAATATGGACGTCCTTTGAATTTTTTGTTCGATATGTGACCCCAGGATTTGTTTTCAGGGCAGGTGTCATTTACAGGCCTGCAATGATTTTGAATATCAACTGACCATTAGCGCTGGGATTAAAGCTGCTGTTGTGTGAAACGGCCACAAGGTGGCAGCAGTTCACCCTTACCAAATCTGGTCACTAGGGCAAGAGAGCCTCAGTGGAAGTGGTGTTCTAGATTGGAGTTTAGAATGGAATGTGCCAGGAGAAAGCCCCTCACGTTTGTCTCACTACTTCTTGTTCGTGTTTTTAATTTAATTTTTTATTTTTTATTACAGCAATTTTGATTACAATGTTTGGCTTGTTGTAGGTGTGGAAGATGTGGTTCTTTTACACATATACAGATGACTGTTCTTCCTGGGATCCTTTTCCCATGTACGTTATGACAGAATGTTGAGTAGTCCTCTCTTGGTATTCTGTAGGTCTTTGGTGATTATATATGTCACCTGTGTTTGTATATGTCTGTTAACCCCGATATCGTAATGAAACCAATCCTCACACCTTTCCATTGGTGAACCATAAGTTTGTTTAATGAATCTGTGATTGCCCTTCTCCGTGGAAATATCTGCCCTGGTATCCATTTTTAGGTAACACCTATAAGTGATATGATATGATATGTGTCTTTCACTTTCTGACTTACTACAAGTCACGTGATTACTTCTAGACTCATCTACGGTGCTGCAAATGGCATTGTGTCCTTTTTTTCCTTGGCATCTCTTCTGCCTTAGCGGGGTCCATTTTCAACAATGTGATTCCCTGAGGGTTGTGGATTAGCTGACCTGGGCAGCCTTACCCTGCCGGCCCGCCCTCCCCAGGTGTGCCTCGTTGAGGTCAATATAAACAGAGCTCCAGGCAGCAATAGCCCCTGAAGCTGTGCCTGACTCCATATTCTCTGCCCCGTCAGCAGTCTCGGGGCTGTGCTGGTGGGAGGGAGTGAGGGGCCACAGCTTTGTGGGTGGCCCGGTGTGAGTGGGGTTCTGCTGGCCTTTCTGCAGGAGTTGCCAGGCTGCCGCCTGTAAAGAAGAGGATGTGTCACCCATACCTTCCGCTGGAATTTCTCTCCGGACAGAGGTGAGGAAGGAAAAAAGCAGTGGGGGCCGGGACAGGAGGGGTATCTCAGGCAGGGCAATGGAAAGCTTCTGGAAGAGCGCCAGGGTCCAGGACCACCCTGGCTGGCCTGCAGGCACCAAGTTGGCCTGCGTGCTGTCGCTGGTGTGGCTCCACGGTCCTTCCTCTAGGCTTTCAAGCCCTTGTACATATTCAGGTGTTTTACCTGGAAAGGGTGGGGACAGTTCAGCAGCAGCTGGCCTGGGGCTCAGCTCACGTTTACTCACAGATGCCTCGGCACGGTCCCCCAGCTTTGCAATGAGGACGCTCCTTGCGTGGGGGGTGGGTTGCTGGCTGTATGGGAGATGGTTCCCCACCTCTGACCAATTTCAGAAATGTTGACCGCTGGAGCAAGTGCCGTGATAGGGTTTTCCTCTGTATAACTCGTGGGTTCACTTTTTTTTTTCTTTTATCGTTCAAGTTAGATTTTATTCCTCTTTTATCTATTTATAGATATAAGCATGGAAATAATTCATTCCTATAAATACATCTGTGTGACGGGAAGAACATTTTTCTGTTTTATTTTTAAATTTTATTTTTTAAAATTTTGAAATTTAATTTTATTTATTTTTTTTATACAGCACGTTATTATTAGTTATGTATTTTATGCATATACATGTATACAGGTCAATCCCAAACTCCCAACTCATCCCACCACCACCACCCCATGGCTTCCCACACTTGGTGTCCATACGTTTCTTCTCTACCTCTGTGTCTCTATTTCTTCCCTGCAAACCAGTTCATCTGTACCAGTTTTAGGCTCCACATATATGCATTAATACACAATATTTGTTTTCCTCTTTCTGACTTACTTCATTCTGTAAGAAAGTCTCTCGATCCATCGATGTCTCTACAAATGACCCAGTTTCATTCCTTTTTATGGCCGAGTAATATTCCATTTTATATATGTACCACATCTTTATCCATTCATCTGTCTGTGGGCATTTAGGTTGCTTCCATTACCTGGCTATTGTAAATAGTGCTGCAACGAACATTGTGGTGATTGTGCCTTTTTGAAATACGGTTTTCTCTGGGTATATGCCCAGAAGTGGGATTGCTGGATCAGATGGTAATTCTATTTCTAGTTTTTTTAAGGAAACTCCATACTGTTCTCCATAGTGACTGTATCAATTTACATTCCCACCAATAGTGGAAGAGGGCTCCATTTGTCCACACCCTCCCCAGAATTGGTTGTTTGCAGATTTCCTGATGATGCCGATTCTAACAGGTGTGAGGTGATACCTCATTGTAGTTTTGATTTGCATTTCTCTAATAATTACTGCTGTTGAGCAGCTTTTCATGTGCGTCTTGGTCATCTCTGTGTCTCCTTTGAAGAAACGTCTCTTTAGATCTTCTGCCCATTTTTTTGGGGGTTGTTTGTTTTTTTTAATATTAAGCTGCATGAGCTGTTTATATATATTGGAGATTAAACCTCTGTCCATTGATTCGTCTGCAACGATTTTCGCCCATTCTGAGGGATGCCTTTTTCCATTCCCGTGTTTTTTAACAAAAAAGGAAAGAAAGGAAAAGAAGCAGAACACTAATGTGCGTAAAATATGCCTTTTGAAATGGTCGTTTTGAAATATGGACGTCCTTTGAATTTTTTGGTTGATATGTGACCCCAGGATTTGTTTTCAGGGCAGGTGTCATTTACAGGCCTGCAATGATTTTGAATATCAACTGACCATTAGCGCTGGGATTAAAGCTGCTGTTGTGTGAAACGGCCACAAGGTGGCAGCAGTTCACCCTTACCAAATCTGGTCACTAGGGCAAGAGAGCCTCAGTGGAAGTGGTGTTCTAGATTGGAGTTTAGAATGGAATGTGCCAGGAGAAAGCCCCTCACGTTTGTCTCACTACTTCTTGTTCGTGTTTTTAATTTAATTTTTTATTTTTTATTACAGCAATTTTGATTACAATGTTTGGCTTGTTGTAGGTGTGGAAGATGTGGTTCTTTTACACATATACAGATGACTGTTCTTCCTGGGATCCTTTTCCCATGTACGTTATGACAGAATGTTGAGTAGTCCTCTCTTGGTATTCTGTAGGTCTTTGGTGATTATATATGTCACCTGTGTTTGTATATGTCTGTTAACCCCGATATCGTAATGAAACCAATCCTCACACCTTTCCATTGGTGAACCATAAGTTTGTTTAATGAATCTCTGATTGCTCTTCTCCGTGGAAATATCTGCCCTGGTATCCATTTTTAGGTAACACCTATAAGAGTTATGATATGTGTCTTTCACTTTCTGACTTACTACAAGTCACGTGATTACTTCTAGACTCATCTACGGTGCTGCAAATGGCATTGTGTCCTTTTTTCCCTTGGCTTCTCTTCTGCCTTAGCAGGGTCCATTTTCAACAATGTGATTCCCTGAGGGTTGTGGATTAGCTGACCTGGGCAGCCTTACCCTGCCGGCCCGCCCTCCCCAGGTGTGCCTCGTTGAGGTCAATATAAACAGAGCTCCAGGCAGCAATAGCCCCTGAAGCTGTGCCTGACTCCATATTCTCTGCCCCGTCAGCAGTCTCGGGGCTGTGCTGGTGGGAGGGAGTGAGGGGCCACAGCTTTGTGGGTGGCCCGGTGTGAGTGGGGTTCTGCTGGCCTTTCTGCAGGAGTTGCCAGGCTGCCGCCTGTAAAGAAGAGGATGTGTCACCCATACCTCCCGCTGGAATTTCTCTCCGGACAGAGGTGAGGAAGGAAAAAAGCAGTGGGGGCCGGGACAGGAGGGGTATCTCAGGCAGGGCAATGGAAAGCTTCTGGAAGAGCGCCAGGGTCCAGGACCACCCTGGCTGGCCTGCAGGCACCAAGTTGGCCTGCGTGCTGTCGCTGGTGTGGCTCCACGGTCCTTCCTCTAGGCTTTCAAGCCCTTGTACATATTCAGGTGTTTTACCTGGAAAGGGTGGGGACAGTTCAGCAGCAGCTGGCCTGGGGCTCAGCTCACATTTACTCACAGATGCCTCGGCACGGTCCCCCAGCTTTGCAATGAGGACGCTCCTTGCATGGGGCGTGGGTTGCTGGCTGTATGGGAGATGGTTCCCCACCTCTGACCAATTTCAGAATTGTTGACCGCTGGAGCAAGTGCCGTGATAGGGTTTTCCTCTCTATAACTCGTGGGTTCACTTTTTTTTTCTTTTATCGTTCAAGTTAGATTTTATTCCTCTTTTATGTATTTATAGATATAAGCATGGAAATAATTCATTCCTATAAATACATCGGTGTGACCGGAAGAACTTTTTTCTGTTTTATTTTTAAATTTTATTTTTTTAAATTTTGAAATACAATTTTATTTATGTTTTTATACAGCAGGTTTTTATTAGTTATGTATTTTATGCATATACATGTATACAGGTCAATCCCAATCTCCCAACTCATCCCACCAGCACCACCCCATGGCTTCCCATACTTGGTGTCCATACGTTTGTTCTCTACCTCTGTGTCTCTATTTCTTCCCTGCAAACCAGTTCATCAGTACCGTTTTTTAGGCTCCACATATATGCATTAATATACAATATTTGTTTTCCTCTTTCTGACTTACTTCATTCTGTATAACAGTCTCTCCATCCATCGATGTCTCTACAAATGACTCAGTTTCATTCCTTTTTATGACCGAGTAATATTCCATTTTATATATGTACCACATCTTTATCCATTCATCTGTCTGTGGGCATTTAGGTTGCTTCCATTACCTGGCTATTGTAAATAGTGCTGCAATAAACCTTGTGGTGAATGTGCCTTTTAGATTTACGGTTTTATCTGGGTATATGCCCAGAAGTGGGATTGCTGGATCAGATGGTAATTCTATTTCTAGTTTTTGTAAGGAAACTCCATACTGTTCTCCATAGTGACTGTATCAATTTACATTCCCACCAATAGTGGAAGAGGCCTCCTTTTGTCCACACCCTCCCCAGAATTGGTTGTTTGTAGATTTTCTGATGATGCCGATTCTAACAGGTGTGAGGTGATACCTCATTGTAGTTTTGATTTGCATTTCTCTAATAATTAGTGCTGTTCAGCAGCTTTTCATGTGCGTCTTGGCCATCTCTGTGTCTCGGTTGAAGAAACGTCTCTTTAGATCTTCTGCCCATTTTTGTATTGGGTTGTTTGTTTTTTTAATATTAAGCTGCATGAGCTGTTTATATATATTGGAGATTAAACCTCTGTCCATTGATTCGTTTGCAATGATTTTCGCGCATTCTGAGGGATGCCTTTTTCCATTCCCGTGTTTTTTAACAAAAAAGGAAAGAAAGGAAAAGAAGCAGAACACTACTGTGCGTAAAATATGCCTTTTGAAACGGTCGTTTTGAAATATGGACGTCCTTTGAATTTTTTGGTCGATATGTGACCCCAGGATTTGTTTTCAGGGCAGGTGTCATTTACAGGCCTGCAATGATTTTGAATATCAACTGACCATTAGCACTGGGATTAAAGCTGCTGTTGTGTGAAACGGCCACAAGGTGGCAGCAGTTCTCCCTTACCAAATCTGGTTACTAGGGCAAGAGAGCCTCAGTGGAAGTGGTGTTCTAGATTGGAAATTAGAATGGAATGTCCAGGAGAAAGCCCCTCACGTTTGTCTCACTACTTCTTGTTCGTGTTTTTAATTTATTTTTTTATTTTTTATTACAGCAAGTTTGATTACAATGTTTGGCTTGTTGTAGGTGTGGAAGATGTGGTTCTTTTACACATATACAGATGTCTGTTCTTCCTGGGATCCTTTTCCCATGTACGTTATGACAGAATGTTGAGTAGTCCTCTCTTGGTATTCTGTAGGTCTTTGGTGATTATATATGTCACCTGTGTTTGTATATGTGTGTTAACCCCGATATCGTAATGAAACCTATCCTCACACCTTTCCATTGGTGAACCATAAGTGTGTTTAATGAATCTGTGATTGCCCTTCTCCGTGGAAATATCTGCCCTGGTATCCATTTTTAGGTAACACCTATAAGTGATATGATATGATATGTGTCTTTCACTTTCTGACTTACTACAAGTCACGTGATTACTTCTAGACTCATGTACGGTGCTGCAAATGGCATTGTGTCCTTTTTTCCCTTGGCTTCTCTTCTGCCTTAGCGAGGTCCATTTTCAACAATGTGATTCCCTGAGGGTTGTGGATTAGCTGACCTGGGCAGCCTTACCCTGCCGGCCCGCCCTCCCCAGTTGTGCCTCTTTGAGGTCAATATAAACAGAGCTCCAGGCAGCAATAGCCCCTGAAGCTGTGCCTGACTCCATATTCTCTGCCCCGTCAGCAGTCTCGGGGCTGTGCTGGTGGGAGGGAGTGAGGGGCCACAGCTTTGTGGGTGGCCCGGTGTGAGTGGGGCTCTGCTGGCCTTTCTGCAGGAGTTGCCAGGCTGCCGCCTGTAAAGAAGAGGATGTGTCACCCATACCTTCCGCTGGAATTTCTCTCCGGACAGAGGTGAGGAAGGAAAAAAGCAGTGGGGGCCGGGACAGGAGGGGTATCTCAGGCAGGGCAATGGAAAGCTTCTGGAAGAGATCCCGGGGCCATGAACACCATGGCTGGCATGCAGGCAGCAAGTTGGCCTGCGTGCTGTCCCTAGTGTGGCTCCACGGCCCTTCCTCTAGGCTTTCAAGCCCTTGTACATATTCAGGTGTTTTACCTGGGAATGGTTGGAAAAGTTCAGCAGCAGCTGGCCTGAGGCTCAGCTCATGTTTACTCACAGATGCCTCGGCACGGTCCCCCAGCTTTGCAATGAGGACGCTCCGTGCGTGGGGGGTGGGTTGCTGGCTGTATGGGAGATGGTTCCCCACCTCTGACCAATTTCAGAATTGTTTACCGCTGGAGCAAGTGCCCAGATAGTGTTTTCCTCTGTAAAACTCGTGAGTTCAGGTTGTTTTTTTCTTTTATGGTTCAAGTTAGATTTTATTCCTCTTTTATGTATTTATAGATATAAGCATGGAAATAATTCATTCCTATAAATACATCTGTGAGACGGGAAGAACTTTTTTCTGTTTTATTTTTAAATTTTATTTTTTTAAATTTTGAAATACAATTTTATTTATGTTTTTATACAGAAGGTTTTTATTAGTTATGTATTTTATGCATATACATGTATACAGGTCAATCCCAATCTCCCAACTCATCCCACCACCACCACCCCATAGCTTCCCACACTTGGTGTCCATACGTTTGTTCTCTACCTCTGTGTCTCTATTTCTTCCCTGCAAACCAGTTCATCTGTACCATTTTTTAGGCTCCACATATATGCATTAATATACAATATTTGTTTTCCTCTTTCTGACTTACGTCATTCTGTATAACCGTCTCTCCATCCATCGATGTCTCTACAAATGACTCAGTTTCATTCCTTTTTATGACCGAGTAATATTCCATTTTATATATGTACCACATCTTTATCCATTCATCTGTCTGTGGGCATTTAGGTTGCTTCCATTACCTGGCTATTGTAAATAGTGCTGCAATGAACATTGTGGTGAATGTGCCTTTTTGATTTACGGTTTTCTCTGGGTATATGCCCAGAAGTGGGATTGCTGGATCAGATGGTAATTCTATTTCTAGTTTTTTTAAGGAAACTCCATACTGTTCTCCATAGTGACTGTATCAAGTTACATTCCCACCAATAGTGGAAGAGGGCTCCTTTTGTCCACACCCTCCCCAGAATTTGTTGTTTGTAGATTTTCTGATGATGCCGATTCTAACAGGTGTGAGGTGATACCTCATTGTAGTTTTGATTTGCATTTCTCTAATAATTAGTGCTGTTGAGCAGCTTTTCATGTGCGTCTTGGCCATATCTGTGTCTCCTTTTAAGAAACGTCTCTTTAGATCTTCTGCCCATTTTTGTATTGGGTTGTTTGTTTTTTAATATTAAGCTGCATGAGCTGTTTATATATATTGGAGATTAAACCTCTGTCCATTGATTCGTCTGCAACGATTTTCGCCCATTCTGAGGGATGCCTTTTTCATTCCCGTTTTTTTTAACAAAAAAGGAAGGAAAGGAAAAGAAGCAGAACACTAATGTGCGTAAAATATGCCTTTTGAAACGGTCGTTTTGAAATATGGACGTCCTTTGAAATTTTTGGTCGATATGTGACCCCAGGATTTGTTTTCAGGGCAGGTGTCATTTACAGGCCTGCAATGATTTTGAATATCAACTGACCATTAGCACTGGGATTAAAGCTGCTGTTGTGTGAAACGGCCACAAGGTGACAGCAGTTCTCCCTTACCAAATCTGGTTACTAGGGCAAGAGAGCCTCAGTGGAAGTGGTGTTCTAGATTGGAATTTAGAATGGAATGTCCAGGAGAAAGCCCCTCACGTTTGTCTCACTACTTCTTGTTCGTGTTTTTAATTTAATTTTTTATATTTTTTATTACAGCAAGTTTGATTACAATGTTTGGCTTGTTGTAGGTGTGGAAGATGTGGTTGTTTTACACATATACAGATGTCTGTTCTTCCTGGGATCCTTTTCCCATGTACGTTATGACAGAGTTGAGTAGTCCTCTCTTGGTATTCTGTAGGTCTTTGGTGATTATATATGTCACCTGTGTTTGTATATGTCTGTTAACCCCGATATCGTAATGAAACCAATCCTCACACCTTTCCATTGGTGAAACATAAGTTTGTTTAATGAATCTGTGATTGCCCTTCTCCGTGGAAATATCTGCCCTGGTATCCATTTTTAGGTAACACCTATAAGTGATATGATATGATATGTGTCTTTCACTTTCTGACTTACTACAAGTCACGTGATTACTTCTAGACTCATGTACGGTGCTGCAAATGGCATTGTGTCCTTTTTTTCCTTGGCTCCTCTTCTGCCTTAGCGAGGTCCATTTTCAACAATGTGATTCCCTGAGGGTTGTGGATTAGCTGACCTGGGCAGCCTTACCCTGCCGGCCCGCCCTCCCCAGGTGTGCTTCATTGAGGTCAATATAAACAGAGCTCCAGGCAGCAATAGCCCCTGAAGCTGTGCCTGACTCCATATTCTCTGCCCCATCAGCAGTCTCGGGGCTGTGCTGGTGGGATTGCGAGAGGTGCCACAGTTTTGTGGGTGGCCCGGTGTGAGTGGGGTTCTGCTGGCCTTTCTGCAGGAATTGCCAGGCTGCCGCCTGTAAAGAAGAGGATGTGTCACCCATACCTTCCGCTGGAATTTCTCTCCGGACAGAGATGAGGAAGGAAAAAAGCAGTGGGGGCCGGGACAGGAGGGGTATCTCAGACAGGGCAATGGAAAGCTTCTGGAAGAGCGCCCGGGGCCAGGACCACCCTGGCTGGCCTGCAGGCACCAAGTTGGCCTGCGTGCTGTCGCTGGTATGGCTCCACGGTCCTTCCTCTAGGCTTTCAAGCCCTTGTACATATTCAGGTGTTTTACCTGGAAAGGTTGGGAACAGTTCAGCAGCAGCTGGCCTGGGGCTCAGCTCACGTTTACTCACAGATGCCTCGGCACGGTCCCCCAGCTTTGCAATGAGGACGCTCCTTGCGTGGGGGGTGGGTTGCTGGCTGTATGAGAGATGATTCCCCACCTCTGACCAATTTCAGAATTGTTGACCGCTGGAGCAAGTGCCGTGATAGGGTTTTCCTCTGTATAACTCGTGGGATCAGTTTATTTTTCTTTTATGGTTCAAGTTAGATTTTATTCCTCTTTTATGTATTTATAGATATAAGCATGGAAATAATTCATTCCTATAAATACATCTGTGTGACGGGAAGAACTTTTTTCTGTTTTATTTTTAAATTTTATTTTTTAAAATTTTGAAATTTAATTTTATTTATGTTTTTTATACAGCACGTTATTATTAGTTATGTATTTTATGCATATATATGTATTCAGGTCAATCCCAATCTCCCAACTCATCCCACCACCACCACCCCATGGCTTCCCACACTTGGTGTCCATACGTTTGTTCTCTACCTCTGTGTCTCTATTTCTTCCCTGCAAACCAGTTCATCTGTACCATTTTTTAGGCTCCACATATATGCATTAATATACAATATTTGTTTTCCTCTTTCTGACTTACTTCATTCTGTATGACAGTCTCTCGATCCATCGATGTCTCTACAAATGACCCAGTTTCATTCCTTTTTATGGCCGAGTAATATTCCATTTTATATATGTACCACATCTTTATCCATTCATCTGTCTGTGGGCATTTAGGTTGCTTCCATTACCTGGCTATTGTAACTAGTTCTGCAATGAACATTGTGGTGAATGTGCCTTTTTGATTTACGGTTTTCTCTGGGTATATGCCCAGAAGTGGGATTGCTGGATCAGATGGTAATTCTATTTCTAGTTTTTTTAAGGAAACTCCATACTGTTCTCCATAGTGACTGTATCAAGTTACATTCCCACCAATAGAGGAAGAGGGCTCCTTTTGTCCACACCCTCCCCAGAATTGGTTGTTTGTAGATTTTCTGATGATGCCGATTCTAACAGGTGTGAGGTGATACCTCATTGTAGTTTTGATTTGCATTTCTCTAATAATTAGTGCTGTTGAGCAGCTTTTCATCTGCGTCTTGGCCATCTCTGTGTCTTCTTTGAAGAAACGTCTCTTTAGATCTTCTGCCCATTTTTGTATTGGGTTGTTTGTTTTTTTAATATTAAGCTGCATGAGTTGTTTATATATATTGGAGATTAAACCTCTGTCCATTGATTCGTCTGCAACGATTTTCGCCCATTCTGAGGGATGCCTTTTTCCATTCCCGTGTTTTTTAACAAAAAAGGAAAGAAAGGAAAAGAAGCAGAACACTACTGTGCGTAAAATATGCCTTTTGAAACGGTCGTTTTGAAATATGGACGTCCTTTGAATTTTTTGGTCGATATGTGACCCCAGGATTTGTTTTCAGGGCAGGTGTCATTTACAGGCCTGCAATGATTTTGAATATCAACTGACCATTAGCGCTGGGATTAAAGCTGCTGTTGTGTGATACGGCCACAAGGTGGCAGCAGTTCACCCTTACCAAATCTGGTTACTAGGGCAAGAGAACCTCAGTGGAAGTGGTGTTCTAGATTGGAATTTAGAATGGAATGTGCCAGGAGAAATCCCCTCAAGTTTGTCTCTCTACATCTTGTTTGTGTTTTTTATTTAATTTTTTATTTTTTATTACAGCAAGTTTGATTACAATGTTTGGCTTGTTGTAGGTGTGGAAGATGTGGTTCTTTTACACATATACAGATGTCTGTTCTTCCTGGGATCCTTTTACCATATACGTTATGACAGAATGTTGAGTAGTCCTCTCTTGGTATTCTGTAGGTCTTTGGTGATTATATATGTCATCTGTGTTTGTATATGCGTTTTAACCCCGATATCGTAATGAAACCAATCCTCACACCTTTCCATTGGTGAACCATAAGTTTGTTTAATGAATCTGTGATTGCCCTTCTCCGTGGAAATATCTGCCCTGGTATCCATTTTTAGGTAACACCTATAAGTGATATGATATGATATGTGTCTTTCACTTTCTGACTTACTACAAGTCACGTGATTACTTCTAGACTCATCTACATTGCTGCAAATGGCACCGTGTACTTTTTTCCCTTGGCTTCTCTTCTGCCTTAGCGAGGTCCATTTTCACCAATGTGATTCCCTGAGGGTTGTGGATTAGCTGACCTGGGCAGCCTTACCCTGCCGGCCCGCCCTCCCCTGTTGTGCCTCGTCAGGCTATATGCTGACACACCGGTCAGTGCCAGCGTATGGGCCAGGAGTAGGCTACGGCTTGGGGGTAAGTTGAAGGGCTGGTGGTTGCTTTCCGTTCCGGGCTAGGGTTAGGGTTAGGGAACGGCAAGGCTTAGGGCCCAAGTGAGGGTACGGAAACGTGGGAGGGTCAGGCTCCGTGCTGACGCACGGGTCAGTGCCAGCGTACGGGCCAGTAGTAGGCTATAGGTTGTGGGTAAGTTGTAGGTCTGGTGATGGGTTTCTGTTCTGGGCTAGGGTTAGGGTTAGGGAACAGCAAGGCTTAGGGCACAGGTGAGGGTACGGAAACGTGGGAGGGTCAGGCTATCTGCTGAATGCACGGGTCAGTGCCCGCGTACGGGCCAGGAGTAGGCTACGGCGTAGGGTAAGGTGTAGGGTTGGTGGTGGGTTTCCCTTCTGGGCTAGCGTTAGGGTTAGGGAACTGCAAGGCTTAGGGCACAGTTGAGGGTACGGAAACGTGGGAGTTCCAGGCTACGTGCTGACGCACACATCAGTGCCAGCGTATGGGCCAGGAGTAGGCTATGGCTTGGGGGTAAGGTGTAGGGCTGGTGGTGTGTTTCCATTCTGGGCTATTGTTAGAGTTAGGGAACGTCAAGTCTTAGGGCACAGGTGAGGCTACGGAAACGTGGGAGGGTCAGGCTACGTGCTGACGCACGGGTCAGTGCCAGCGTACGGGCCCGGAGTAGGCTACGGTGTAGGGTAAGGTGTAGGGCTGGTGGTGGTTTTCCGTTCAGGGCTAGGGTTAGGGTTAGGGAACCGCAAGGCTTAGGGCACAGGTGAGGGTACGGAAACGTGGGAGGTTCAGGCTACGTGCTGTCGCACATGTCAGTGCCAGCGTACGGGCCAGCAGTAGGCTTTAGCTTGGGGGTAAGGTTTAGGGCTGGTGGTGAGTTTCCGTTCCGGGCTAGGGTTAGGGTTAGGGAACTGCAAGGCTTAGGGCACAGGTGAGGGTACGGAAACGTGGGAGGGTCAGGCTACGTGATGACGCACAGGTCAGTGCCAGCATATGGGCCAGGAGTAGGCTTCGGCGTAGGGTAAGGTGTAGGGCTGGTGGTGGCTTTCCGTTTCGGGCTAGGGTTAGGGATAGGGAACGGCAAGGCTTAGGGCACAGGTGAGTGTACACAAACGTTGGAGGGTCAGGCTACATGCTGACACAAGGGTCAGTGCCAGCGTACGGGCCAGGAGTAGGCTATGGCTTAGGGTAATGTGTAGGGCTGGTGGTGGGTTTCCGTTCCGGGCTAGGGTTAGGGTTAGGGAACGGCAAGGCTTAGGGCACAGGTGAGGGTACAGAAACGTGAGGGTCAGGGTACGTGTTGACGCACGTGTCAGTGCCAGCGTATGGGCCAGGAGTAGGCTACGGCGTAGGGTAAGGTGTAGGGCTGGTGGTGGGTTTCCGTTCTGGGTTAGGGTTAGGTTGAGGGAACCCCAAGGATTAGGGCTCAGGTGAGTGTACGGAAACGTGGGATGGTCAGGCAACGTGCTGACGCACGGGTCAGTGCCAGCGTATGGGCCAGGGGTAGGCTAGTGCTTGGGGGTAAGTTGTAGCGCTGGTGGTGGCTTTCCGTTCAGGGCTAGCGTTAGTGTAAGGGAATGGCAAGGCTTAGGGCAGATGTGAGGGTACGGAAACGTGGGAGGGTCAGGCTACGTGCTGACGCAAGGGTCATTGCCAGCGTACCGGCCAGGAGTAGGCTATGGCTTGGGGGTAAGCTGTAGGGCTGGTGGTGGGTTTCCTTTCCGGACTAGGGTTAGGGTTAGGGAATGGCAAGGCTTAGGGCACAGGTGAGGGTACCGAAACCTGTGAGGGTCAGGCTACGTGCTGACGCACTGGTCAGTGCCAGCGTACGGGTCAGGAGTAGGCTATGGCATAGGGTAAGGTTTAGGGCTGGTGGTGGGTTTCCGTTCATGGCTAGGGTTAGGGTGAGGGAACGGCTAGGCTTAGGGCACCGGTGAGGGTACAGAAACGTGGGATGGTCAGGCTACGTGCTGACTCACGGGTCAGTGCCAGCGTACGGGCCAGGAGTAGGCTACGGTGTAGGGCAAGGTATAGGGCTGGTGGTGGGTTTCCGTTCCGGGCTATGGTTAGGGTTAGGGAACGGCAAGTCTTAGGGCAGAGGTGAGGGTACGGAAACTTGGGAGGGTCAGGCTACATTCTGACGCACGTGTCAGTGCCAGCGTTCGGGCCAGGAGTAGGCTACGGATTGGGGGTAAGGTTTAGGGCTGGTGGTGGGTTTCCGTTCCGGGCTATGGTTAGGGTTAGGGAACGGCAAGGCTTGGGGCACAGGTGAGGGTACGGAAACGTGGGAGGTTCAGATTACGTGCTGATGCACGGTTCAGTGCCAGCGTACCGGCCAGGAGTAGGCTACGGCTTGGGGGTTAGTTGTAGGGCTGGTGGTGGGTTTCCGTTCCAGGCTAGGGTTAGTGTTAGGGAACGGCAAGTCTTAGGGCACTAGTGAGGGTACAGAAACGTGGGAGGGTCAGGCTACGAGCTGACGCACGGGTCAGTGCCAGCGTACGGGCCAGGAGTTGGCTATGGCTTGGGAAGTTTAGGTGTAGGGCTGGTGGTGGGTTTCCGTTCCGTACTAGGTTTAGTGTTAGCGAACGGCAAGGCTTAGGGCACAGGTGAGGGTACGGAAATGTGGGAAGGTCACGCTACGTTCTGACGCACAGGTCAGTGCCAGTAACAGGCGAGGTGTAGGCTACGGCGTACGGTAAGGTGTAGAGCTGGTCGTGGGTTTCCGTTCCGGGCTAGGGTTAGGGTTAAGGAACAGCAAGACTTAAGGCACAGGTGAGGGTTCAGAAACGTGGGAGGGTCAGGCTACGTGCTGACGCACGGGTCAGTGCCAGCGTATGCACCAGGAGTAGGCTATGGCTTGGGGGTTAGGTGTAGGGCTGGTGGTGGGTTTTCATTCCGTACTAGGTTTAGGGTTAGGGAACGGCAAAGCTTAGGGCACAGGTGAGGGTACGGAAATGTGGGAAGGTAAGGCTACGTGCTGACGCACAGGTCAGTGCCAGCGTACGGGCCAGGAGTATGCTACGGCGTAGGGTAAGGGGTAGGGCTGGTGGTAGTTTTCCGTCCCAGGCTAGGGTTAGGGTGAGGGAAGTGAAAGGCTTAGGGCCCAGGTGATGGTACGGAAACGTGGGAGGGTCAGGCTACGTGCTGACTCACGGGTCAGTGCCAGCGTACGGGCCAGGAGTAGGCTACGGTGTAGGGTAAGGTGTAGGGCTGGTGGTGGGTTTCCATTCCGGGCTAGGGTTAGGGTTAGGGAACGGCAAGTCTTAAGGCAGAGGTGAGGGTACGGAAACGTATGAGGGTCAGTCTACATGCTGACGCACGTGTGATTGCCAGTGTACGGGCCAGGAGTAGGCTACGGATTGGGTGTAAGGTTTAGGGCTGGTGGTGGGTTTCCCTTCCGGGCTAGGGTTAGGGTTAGGGAACGGCAAGGCTTAGGGCACAGGTGAGTGTACGGAAACGTGGGAGGGTCAGGATACGTGCTGATGCACGGGTCAGTGCCAGCGTACTGGCCAGGACTAGGCTACGGCTTGGGGGTTAGTTGTAGGGGTGGTGGTGGGTCTCCGTTCCGTGCTAGGGTTAGTGTTAGGGAACGGCAAGTCTTAGGGCACTGGTGAGGGTACAGAAACTTGGGAGGGTCAGGCTACGTGCTGACGCACGGGTCAGTGCCAGCGTACGGGCCAGGAGTAGGCTATGGCTTGGGAAGTTTAGGTGTAGGGCTGGTGGTGGGTTTCCGTTCCGTACTAGGTTTAGTGTTAGCGAACGGCAAGGCTTAGGGCACAGGTGAGGGTACGGAAATGTGGGACGGTCACGCTACGTTCTGAAGCACAGGTCAGTGCCAGTAACGGGCGAGGTGTAGGCTACGGCGTACAGTAAGGTGTAGAGCTGGTCGTGGGTTTCCGTTCCAGGCTAGGGTTAGGGTTAAGGAACAGCAAGTCTTAGGGCACAGGTGAGAGTACAGAAACGTGGGAGGGTCAGGCTACATGCTGAGCACGGGTCAGTGCCAGCGTACGGGCCAGGAGTAGGCTATGGCTTGGGGCTTAGGTGTAGGGCTGGTGGTGGTGTTTCATTCCGTACTAGGTTTAGGGTTAGGGAACGGCAAATCTTAGGGCACAGGTGAGGGTACGGAAATGTGGGAAGGTCAGGCTACGTGCTGACGCACAGGTCAGTGCCAGCGTATGGAGCACGAGTAGGCTACGGCTTGGGAGTAAGGTGTAGGGCTTGTGGTGGGTTTCCGTTCCGGGCTAGCATTAGGGTTAGGGAACGGCAAGGTTTAGGGCACATGTGAGGGTACGGCAACGTGGCAGGGTCAGGATACGTTCTGACGCACGGGTCAGTGCCAGCGTATGGACCAGGAGTAGGCTACGGCTTGGGGGTAAGTTGTAGGGCTGGTGGTGGGTTTCCGTTCCGGGCTACAGTTAGGGTTAGGGAACGGCAAAGCTTAGGGCACAAGTAAGGGTACGGAAACGTGGGAGGGTCAGGCTACGTGATGATGCACGGGTCAGTGCCAGCGTACCGGCCAGGAGTAGGCTACGGCTTGGTGGTTAGGTGTAGGGCTGGTGGTGGGTTTCCGTTCCAGGCTAGGGTTAGTGTTAGGGAACAGAAACGATTAGGGCACAGGTGAGGGTATGGAAACGTGGGAGGGTCAGGCAACTTGCTGACGCACGGGTCAGTGCCAGCGTACGAGCCAGGAGTAGGCTATGGCTTGGGGTAAGTTGTAGGGCTGGTGGTGGGTTTCCGTTCAGGGCTAGGGTTAGGGTTAGGGAACGGCAAGGCTTAGGGCACAGGTGAGGGTAGGGAAACGTGGGAGGGTCAGGCTACATGCTGACGCACGGGTCAGTGCCAGCATACGGGCCAGGAGTAGGCTATGGCGTAGGGTAAGGTGTAGGGCTAGTGGTGGGTTTCCGTTCCGGGCTAGGGTAAGGGTTAGGGAACGGCAAGTCTTACAGTACAGGTGAGGGTACGGAAACGTGAGAGGGTTAGGCTACGTGCTGACGCACGGGTCAGTGCCAGCGTACGAGCCAGGAGTAGGCTATGGCGTAGGGTAAGGTGTAGGGATGGTGGTGGGTTTCCGTTCATGGGCTTGGGTTAGGGTTAGGATAGGGCAAGGCTTAGGGCCCAGGTGAGGGTACGGAAACGTGGGAGGGTCAGACTACGTGCTGACGCATGGGTCAGTGCCAGCGTACGGGCCAGGGGTAGGCTACGGCGTAGGGAAAGGTTTAGGGCTAGTGTTGGTTTTCCGTTCCGGGCTAGGGTTGGGTTAGGGAACGGCAAGGCTTAGGGCACAGGTGAGGGTACGGAAACGTGGGAGGGTCAGGCTACGTGCTGACGCACGGGTCAGTGCCAGTGTACGGACCAGGAGTAGGCTACGGCTTGGGCGTAAGGTGTAGGGCTGGTGGTGGGTTTCCGTTTCGTGCTAGGGTTAGGGTTAGGCAACGGCAAGGCTTAGGGCACAGTTGAGGGTACGGAAACGTGGGAGTGTCAGGCTACGTGCTGCCGCACGGGTCCGTACCAGCGTACGGGCCAGGACTAGGCTATGGCTTGGGCGTTAGTTGTAGGTCTGGTGGTGGGTTTCCGTTCCGGGCTAGGGTTAGGGTTAGGGAACGTCAAGGCTTAGGGCACAGGTGAGGGTACGGAAACGTGGGCGGGTCAGACTACGTGCTGACGCACGGGTCAGTGCTAGCATATGGGCCAGGAGTAGGCTACGGTTTGCGGCTATTGTGTAGGGCTGTTGGTGGGTTTTCATTCCGGGCTACGGTTAGGGTTAGGGAACGGCAAGGCTTAAGGCACAGGTGAGGGTACGGAAACGTGGGAGGGTAAGGCTACGTGCTGACGCACGTGTCAGTGCCAGCGTAAGGGCAAGGAGTAGGCTACGGCTTGGGCGTAAGGTGTAGGGCTGGTGGTGGGTTTCCGTTCCGAGCTAGGGTTAGTGTTAGGGAACGTCAAGGCTTAGGGCACAGGTGAGGGTACAGGAAAGTTGGAGGTTCAGGCTACGTGCTGATGCACGGGTCAGTGCCAGCGTACGGGCCAGGAGTAGTCTACGTCGTAGGGAAATGTGTAGGGCTGGTGGTGTGTTTCCGTTCCGGGCTAGGGTTAGGGTTAGGGAACGTCAAGGCTTAGGGCACAGGTGAGAGTACGGAAACGTGGGAGGGTCTGGCTACGTGCTGACGCACGGGTCAGTGCCAGCATACGCGTGAGGAGTAGGCTACGGCGTAGGGTAAGGTGTAGGGCTGGTGGTGGGTTTCCGTTCTGGGCTAAGGTTAGGGTTAGGGTACGGCAAGGCTTAGGGCACAGGTGAGGGTACGGAAACGTGGGAGGGTCAGGATACGTGCTGACGCATGGGTCAGTGTCAGCGTACAGTCCAGAATTAGGCTACGGCATAGGGTAAGTTGTAGGGCTGGTAGTGAGTTTCCGTTCCAGGCTAGGGTTAGGGTTATGGAACGGCAAGGCTTAGGGCACAGGTGAGGGTACGGAAACGTGGGAGAGTCAGGCTACGTGCTGACTCACGGGTCAGTGCCAGCGAACGGGCCAGGAGTAGGCTACGGCGTTTGGTAAGGTGTAGGGCTTGTGGTGGGTTTCCGTTCCGGGCTAGGGTTAGGGTTAGGGAACGGGAATGCTTAGGGCACAGGTGAGGGTACGGAAAAGTGGGAGGTTCAGGCTACGTGCTGACGCACGGGTCAGTGCCAGCGTACGGGCCAGGAGTAGGCTATGGCTTGGGCGTTAGGTGTAGGGCTGGTGGTGGGTTTCCGTTCCGTACTAGGGTAAGGGTTAGGGAACGGCAAGGCTTAGGGCACAGGTGATGCTACGTAAATGTGGGAAGGTCAGGCTACGTGCTGACGCACGGGTCAGTGCCAGAGTACGGGCCAGGAGTAGGCTACAGCATAGGGTAAGGTTTAAGGCTGCTGGTGGGTTTCCGTTCCGGGCTACGGTTAGTGTTAGGGAATGGCTCGGCTTAGGGCACAGGTGAGGGTACGGAAACGTGGGAGAGTCAGGCTACGTGCTGACGCACGGGTCAGTGCCAGCGTACGGGCCAGGAGTAGGCTACGGCTTGTGGGTAAGTTTTAGGGCTGGTGGTGGTTTTCCGTTCAGGGCTAGGGTTAGGGTTAGGGAACGTCAAGGCTTAGGGCACAGGTGAGGGTACGGAAACGTGGGAGGATCAGGTTACGTGCTGATGCACTGGGCAGTGCCAGCGTATGGGTCAGGTATAGGCTACGGCGTAGGGTAGAGTGTAGGGCTGGTGGTGGGTTTCTGATCCGGTCTAGGGTTAGGGTTAGGGAACGGCAAAGCTTAGGGTACAGGTGAGGGCAGGGAAACGTGGGAGGGTCAGGCTACGTGCTGACGCACGTGTCAGTGCCAGCGTACCGGCCAGGATAAGGCTACGGCTTGGGGGTTAGATGTAGGGCTGGTGGTGGGTTTCCATTCCAGTCTAGCGTTAGTGTTAGGGAACGGCAAGGCTTAGGGCCCAGGTGAGGGTACGGAAACGTGGGAGGGTCAAACTACATACTGACGCACGGGTCAGTGCGAGCGTACGGGTGAGGAGTAGGCTACCCAGTAGGGAAAGGTTTAGGGCTGGTGGTGTGTTTCTGTTCCAGGCTAGGGTTAGGGTGAGGGAACGGCAAGTCTTAGGGCCCAGGTGAGGGTACGGAAACGTGGGAGGGTCAGGCTACGTGCTGACGCACGGATCAGTGCCAGTGTACGGGCCAGGAGTAGGCTACGGCGTAGGGTTAGGTGTAGGGCTGCTGTTGGGTTTCCGTTCCTGGCTAGGGTTAGGGTGAGGGAACGGCAAGGCTTAGGGCACAGTTGAGGTTATGGAAACGTGGGAGGGTGAGGCTACGTGCAGGCTCACCGGTCAGTGCAGGCGTACGGGCCAGGAGAACGCTACGGCGTATGGTAAGGTGTAGGGCTTGTGGTGGGTTTCCGTTCCGGGCTAGGGTTAGGGTTAGGGAACGGCAAGGCTTAGGGCCCAGGTGAGGGTACGGAAACGTGGGAGGGTCAGGCTACATGCTGACGCACGGGTCTGTGCCAGCGTACGGGCCAGGACTAGGCTACGGCATACGATAAGTTATATGGCTGGTGGTGGGTTTCCATACCAGGCTATGGTTAGGGTTAGGAAACGGCAAGGCTTAGGGCACAGGAGAGGGTACGGAAACGTGGGAAGGTCAGGCTACGTGATGACGCACGGGTCAGTGCCAGTGTACGGGCCAGGAGTAGGCTATGGCTTGGGCGTTAGGTGTAGGGCTGGTGGTGGGTTTCCGTTCCGTACTAGGTTTAGGGTTAGGGAACGGCAAGGCTTAGGGCGCAGGTGAGGGTACGGAAATGTGGGAATGTCAGGCTATGTGCTGACTCACGGGTCAGTGCCAGTGTACGGGCCAGGAGTAGGCTACGGCGTAGGGTAAGGTGTAGGGCTGGTGGTGGGTTTCCGTTCCGGGCTAGGGTTAGGGTCAAGGAACGGCAAGGCTTAGGGCACAGTTGAGGGTACGGAAACGTGGGAGGGTCAGGTTATGTGCTGACGGACGTGTCAGTGCCAGCGTTCAGGCCAGGAGTAGGCTACGGCGTAGGGTAAGGTTTAGGGCTGGTGGTGGGTTTCCATTACGGGCTACGGTTAGTGTTAGGGAACGGCAAGGCTTAGGGCACAGGTGAGTGTACCGAAACGTGGGAGGGTCGGGGTACGTGATGATGCATGTGTCAGTGCCAGCGTACTGGCCAGGAGTAGGCTACGGCTTGGGGGTTAGGTGTAGGGCGGGTGGTGGGTTTCCGTTCCGGGCTAGGGTTAGGGTTAGGGAACGGCAAGGCTTAGGGCACAGGTGAGGGTACGGAAACTTGGGAGGGTCAGGCTACATGCTGACGTACGGGTCAGTGCCAGCGTACGGGCCAGGAATAGGCTGTGGCTTGGGGGTAAGCTGTAGTTCTGGTGGTGGGTTTCCGATCAGGACTAGGGTTAGGGTTAGGGAATGGCAAGGCTTAGGGCACAGGTGAGGGTACGGAAACGTGTGAGGTTCAGGCTACATGCTGACACACGTGTCAATGCCAGCGTACGTGCCAGGAGTAGGCTACGGCGTAGGGTAAGGTGTAGGGCTGCTGGTGGGTTTCTGTTCCTGGCTTGGGTGAGGGTGAGGGAACGGCAAGGCTTAGGGCACAGGTGATGGTACAGAAACGAGGGAGGGTCAGGCTACGTGCTGACACATGGGTCATTGCCAGCGTACGGGCCAGGAGTAGGCTACGGCTTGTGGGTAAGTTTTAGGGCTGGTGGTGGGATTCCGTTCCGGGCTAGGGTTAGGGTTAGGGAACGGCAAGTCTTAGGGCACAGGTGAGGGTACGGTAACATGGGAGGGTCAGGCTACGTGCTGAAGCACAGGTCAGTGCCCATGTATGGGCCAGGTGTAGGCTACGGCATAGGGTAAGGTGTAAGGCTGGTGGTGCGTTTCCGTTCCGGGCTATGGTTAAGGTTAGGGAACGGCAAGGCTTAGGGCACAGCTGAGGTTACAGAAACATGGGAGGGTCAGGCTACGTGCTGACGCACGGGTCAGTGCCAGCATATGGGCCAGGAGTAGGCTACGGCGTGGTGGTAAGGTGTAGGGTTGGTGGTGGGTTTCTGTTCCGGGCTAGGGTTAGGGTTAGGAAACGGCAAGGCTTAGGGCACAGGTGAGGGTACGGAAACGTGTGAGGGTCAGGCTACGTGCTGACGCACATGTCAGTGCCAGCGTACCGGCCAGGAGTAGGCTACGGCTTGGGGGTAAGGTTTAGGGGTGGTGGTGGGTTTCCGTTCCGGTCTATGTTTAGGGTTAGTGAACGGCAAGGCTTAGGGCACAGGTGAGGGTACAGAAACGTGGGAGGGTCAGGCTACGTGCTGATGAAAATGTCAGTGCCTGCGTACAAGCCAGGAATAGGTTACGGCGTAGGGAAAGGTGTAGGGCTGGTGGTGGGATTCCGTTCCGGGCTAGGGTTAGGGTTAGGGAATGGCAAGTCTTAGGGCACAGGTGAGGGTCCGCAAACGTGGGAGGGTCAGGCTACGTGCTGAAGCACAGGTCAGTGCCCGCGTGTGGGCCAGGTGTAGGCTACGGCATAGGGAAATGTGTAGGGCTGGTGGTGGGTTTCCGTTCCGGACTAAGGTTAGTGTTAGGGAATGGCAAGGCTTAGGGCCCAGGTGAGGGTACGGAAACGTGGGAGGGTCAAACTACATGCTGACGCACGGGTCAGTGCGAGCATATGGGCGAGGTGTACGCTACCCAGTAGGGAAAGGTTTAGGGATGGTGGTGGGTTTCCGTTCCGGGTTAGGGTTAGGGAACGGCAAGGCTTAGGGCACAGGTGAGGGTATGGAAACGTGGGAGGGTCTGGCTACGTGCTGAAGCACGGTTCAGTGCCTGGGTACGGGCAAGGAGTAGGCTGCGGCATAGGGTAAGGTGTAGGGCGGGTGGTGGGTTTCCGTTCCGGGCTAGGGTTAGGGTAAGGGAAGGGCAAGGCTTAGGGCACAGGTGAGGGTACGGAAAAGTGGGAGGGTCAGGCTACGTGATGACGCACGGGTCAGTGCCAGCCTACGGGCCAGGAGTAGGCTACGGCGTAGGGAACGGTGTAGGGCTCGTGGTGGGTTTGCGTTCTGGGCTAGGGTTAGTGTTAGGGAACATCAAGGCTTAGGGCACAGGTGAGGGTACGGAAACGTGAGAGGGTCAGGCTACATACTGACGCACGGGTCAGTGCCAGCATACGGGCCAGGAGTAGGCTATGGTGTAGGGTATGGTGTAGGGCTGGTGGTGGGTTTCCTTTCGGGCTAGGGTTAGGGTTAGGGAACGGCAAGGCTTAGGGCACAGGTGAGGGTACGGAAACGTGGGAAGGTCAGGCTACGTGCTGACGCACGGGTCAGTGCCAGCGTACGGGCCAGGAGTAGGCTACGGCATAGGGTAAGGTGTAGGGCTGGTGGTGGCTTTCCATTCCGGGTTAGGGTTAAGATTATGGAACGGCAAGGCTTAGGGCACAGGTGATGGTACGGAAACGTGGGAGGGTCAGGCTACGTGCTGACGCATGTGTCAGAGCCAGCATACGGGCCAGGAGTAGGCTACGGCTTGGGGGTAAGGTGTAGGGCTGGTGGTGGGTTTCTGTTCTGCGTTAGGGTTAGGGTTAGGGAACGGCAAGGCTTAGGGCACAGGTGAGGGTACGGAAACGTGGGAGGGTCACGCTACTTGCTGACGCACGGCTCAATGCCAGCGTACGGGCCAGGAGTAGGCTACGGCGTAGGGTAAAGTGTAGGGCTGGTGGTGGATTTCCGTTCAGGGCTAGGGTTAGGGTTAGGGAACGGCAAGGCTTAGGGCACAGGTGAGGATACAGAAACGTGGGAGGGTCAGGCTACGTGCTGACGCACGGGTCAGTGCAAGCGTACCGGCCAGGAGTAGGCTGCGGCTTGGGGGTTAGGTGTAGGGCTGGTGGTGAATTTCCGTACAGGGCTAGGTTTAGGGTAAGGGAACGGCAAGGCTTAGGGCAAAGCTGATGGTACGGAAACATGGGAGGGTCAGGGTACGTGCTGACGCACGGGTCAGTGCCAGCATACGGGCCATAAGTAGGCTATGGCTTGGAGGTTAGGTGTAGGGCTGGTGGTGGTTTTCCGTTCCGTACTAGGGTTAGGGTTAGGGAACGGCAAGGCTTACGGCACAGGTGAAGGTACGGAAATGAGGGAAGGTCTGGCTACGTGATGACGCACGGGTCAGTGCCAGCGTTCGGGCCAGGAGTAGGCTACGGCATAGCCTAAGGTGTAGGGCATGTGGTGGGTTTCCGTTCCGGGCTAGGGTTAGGGTTAGGGAACGGCAAGGCTTAGGGCCCAGGTGAGGGTACGGAAACGTGTGGGGGTCAGACTACATGCTGACGCACGGGTCAGTGCCAGCGTACGGGCCAGGAGTAGGCTACGGCATAGGGAAAGGTTTAGGGCTGGTGGTGGGTTTCCGTTCCGGGCTAGGGTTAGGGTTAGGGAACGGCAAGGCTTAGGGCACAGGTGAGGGTACGGAAACGTGGGTGGGTCAGGCTACGTGCAGACGCACGTGTCAGTGTCGGCGTACAGTCCAGGAGTAGGCTACGGCGTACGGTAAAGTGTAGGGCTGGTGGTGGGTTTCCGTTCCGGGCTAGGGTTAGGGTTACGGAACGGCAAGGCTCAGGGCACAGGTGAGGGTACGGAAACGTGGGAGATTCAGGCTACGTGATGACGCATGGGTCAGTGCCAGCGTACAGGCCAGGAGTAGGCTACGGCGTAGGGTAAGGTCTAGGGCTGGTGGTGGGTTTCCGTTCCGGGCTAGGGTTAGGGTAAGGGAAAGGCAAGGCTTAGGGCCCAGGTGAGGGTACGGAAACGTGGGAGGGTCAGGCTACGTGCTGACGCATGGGTCAGTGCCATCGTACCAGCCAGGAGTAGGCTACAGCTTGGGGGTTAGTGTAGGGCTGGTGGTGGTTTTCCGTTCCGTGCTAGGGTTAGTGTTAGGGAACAGCAAGGCTTAGGGCACAGCTGAGGGTACGGAAACGTGGGAGGGTCAGGCTACGTGCTGACGCATGGGTCAGTGCCAGCGTACGGGCCAGGAGTAGGCTACGGCTTGGGGTACGGTGTAGGGCTGGTGGTGGTTTTCCGTTCCGGGCTAGGGTTAGGGTTAGGGAACGGCAAGGCTTAGGGCCCAGCTGAGGGTACGGAAACGTGGGAGGGTCAGGCTACGTGCTGATTCAAGGCTCAGTGGCAGCGTACCGGCCAGGAGTAGGCTACGGCGTAGGGTAAGGTGTAGGGCTGATGGTGGCTTTCCGTTCCGGGCTAGGGTTAGGGTTAGGGAACGGCAAGGCTTAGGGCACAGGTGAGGGTACGGAAACGTGGGAGCGTCAGGCTACGTGCTGACGCACGGATCAGTGTCAGCGTACGTGCCAGGAGTAGGCTACCGTGTAGGGTAAAGTGTAGGGCTGGTGGTGGTTTTCTGTTCCGGGCTACGGTTAGGGTTAGGGAACAGCAAGGCTTAGGGCACAGGTGAGGGTACGGAAACGTGGGAGGGTCAGGCTACGTGCTGACGCACGTGTCAGTGCCAGCGTACCGGCCAGGAGTAGGCTACGTCTTGGGGGTTAGGTGTAGGGCTGGTGGTGGGTTTCCGTTCCAGGCTAGGGTTAGTGTTAGGGAACAGCAAGGCTTAGGGCACAGGGGAGGGTACGGAAACGTGGGAGGGTCAGGCTACGTGCTGACGCACGGGTCAGTGCCAGCGTACGGGCCAGGAGTAGGCTATGGCTTGGGGGTTAGGTGTAGGGCTTGTGGTGTGTTTCCCTTCCCTACTACTGTTAGGGTTAAGGAACGGCAAGGCTTAGGGCACACGTGAGGGTGCGGAAAGGTGGGATGGTCAGGCTACGTGCTGACGCAAGGGTCAGTGCCAGTGTTCGGGCCAGAAGTAGGCAACGGCGTAGGGTAAGGTTTAGGGCTGGTGGTGGGTTTCCGTTCCGCGCTAGGGTTAGAGTTAGGGAACGGCAAGGCATAGGGCACAGGTGAGGGTACGGAAACGTGGGAGGGTCAGGCTACATGCTGACGCACGGCTCAGTGCCAGCGTACGGGCCAGGAGTAGGCTATGGCTTGGGGGTAAGCTGTAGGGCTGGTGGTGTGTATCCTTTTCGGAATAGGGTTAGGGTTAGGGAACGGCACGGCTTAGGGCACAGGTGAGGGTACGGAAACGTGGTAGGTTCAGGCTACGTGCTGACGCACGGGTTAGTGCCAGCGTTCGGGCCAGCAGTAGGCTACGGCGTAGGGTAAAGTGTAGGGCTGGTGGTGGTTTTCCGTTCCAGGCTAGGGTTAGGGTTAGGGAGTGGCAAGGCTTAGGGCCCAGGTGATGGTACGGAAACGTGGGTGGGTCAGAATACATGCTGACGCACGTGTCAGTCCCAGCGTACGGGCCCGGAGTAGGCTACGGAGTAGGGAAAGGTTTAGGGCTGGTGGTGGGTTTCCATTCCGGGCTAGGGTTAGGGTAACGGAACGGCAAGGCTTAGGGCACAGGTGAGGGTACGGAAACGTGGGAGGGTCAGGCTACGTGCTGACGCACGGGTCAGTGCCAGCGTATGGGACAGGAGTAGGCTACGGCTTGTGGCTAAGTTTTAGGGCTGGTGGTGGCTTTCCGTTCAGGGCTAGGATTAGGGTTAGAGAACGGCAAGGCTTAGGGCACAGGTGAGGGTACGGAAAAGTGGGAGGTTCAGGCTACGTGCTGACGCATGGGTCAGTGCCCGCGTACGGGCCAGGTGTAGGCTACAGCATTGGGTAAGGTGTAGAGCTGGTGGTGGGTTTCCGTTCCGGGCTAGGGTTAGGGTTAGGGAACGGCAAGGCTTAGGGCACAGGAGAGGGTACGGAAACGTGGGAGGTACACGCTACGTGCTGACGCACGGGTCAGTGCCAGCATATGGTCCAGGAGTAGGCTACGGCTTGGGGGTAATGTGTAGGGCTGGTGGTGCGTTTCCGTTCAGGGCTAGGGTTAGGGTTACGGAACGGCAAGGCTTTGGGCACGGGTGAGGGTACGGAAACGTGGGAGGGTCAGGCTACTTGCTGATGCTCGGGTTAGTGCCACCGAACGGGCCAGGAGTAGGCTACGGCTTGGGGGTAAGGTGTAGGGCTGGTGGTGGTTTTCCGTTCCGGGCTAGGGTTACGGTTAAGGAACGGCAAGGCTTAGGGCACAGGTGAGGGTACGGAAACGTGGGAGGGTCAGGCTACATGCTGACGCAAGGGTCAGTGCCACCGTACAGGCCAGGAGTAGGCTACGGCGTAGGTTAAGGTGTAGGGCTGGTGGTGGGTTTCCATTGGGGGCTAGGGTAAGGGTTACGGAACGTCAAGTCTTAGGGCACAGTTGAGGGTATGGAAACGTGGGAGGGTCAGGCTACTTACTGACGCACAGGTCAGTGCCAGCGTACGGGCCAGGAGTAGGCTACGGCGTAGGGTAAGGTGTAGGGCTGGTGGTGGGTTTCCGTTCCGGGCTACGGTTAGGGTTAGGGAACGGCAAAGCTTAGGGCACATGTGACGGTACGGAAACGTGGGAGGGTCAGGCTACGTGCTGACGCACGAGTCAGTGCCAGTGTACGGGCCAGGAGTAGGCTACGGCTTGTGGGTCAGGTTTAGGGCTGGTGGTGGGTCTCCGTTGCGGGCTCGGGTTAGGGTTAGGAAACGGCAAGGCTTATGGCACAGGTGAGTGTACAGAAACGTGGGAGGGTCAGGCTACGTGCTGACGCACGGGACAGTGCCAGCATACGGGCCAAGAGTAGGCTACGGCTTGGGGGTTCTGTGTAGAGCTGGTGGTGGGTTTCCGTTATGGGCTAGGTTTAGGGTTAGGGAACGGCCAGGCTTAGGGCACAGTTGAGGGTACGGAAACGTAGGAGGGTCAGGCTACTTGCTGACGCACGTGTCAGTGCCAGACTACGGGCCAGGTGTAGGTTACGGCTTGGGGTTAAAGTGTAGGGCTGGTGGTGTGTTTCCGTTCCGGGCTAGGGTTAGGGTTAGGGTACGGCAAGGCTTAGGGCACAGGTGGGGGTACGGAAACGTGGGAGGGTCAGGCTACGTGCTGACGCATGGGTCAGTGCCAGCGTAAGGACAAGGAGTAGGCTACGGCGTAGGGTAAGGTGTAGGGCTGGTGGTGGGTTTCCGTTCCGAGCTAGGGTTAGTGTTAGGGAACGTCAAGGCTTAGGGCACAGGTGAGGGTACAGAAAAGTTGGAGGTTCAGGCTACGTGCTGATGCACGGGTCAGTGCCAGCATACGGGCCAGGAGTAGTCTACGTCGTAGGGAAATGTGTAGGGCCGGTGGTGTGTTTCCGTTCCGGGCTAGGGTTAGGGTTAGGGTACGGCAAGGCTTAGGGCACCGGTGAGGGTACGGAAACGTGGGAGGGTCAGGCTACGTGCTGACGCATGGGTCAGTGTCAGCGAACATGCCAGAATTAGGCTACGGCATAGGGTAAGGTGTAGGGCTGGTAGTGGATTTCCATTCCGGGCTAGGGTTAGGGTTATGGAACGGCAAGGCTTAGGGCACAGGTGATGGTACGGAAACGTGGGAGGGTCAGGCTATGTGATGACGCACGGGTCAGTTCCAGCGTACCGGCCAGGAGTAGGCTACGGCTTGGTGGTTAGATTTAGGGCTGGTGGGGGGTTTCCGTTCCAGGCTAGGTTTAGTGTTAGGGAACAGCAAGGCTTAGGGCACAGGTGAGTGTACGGAAACGTGGGAGGGTCAGGCTACGTGCTGACTCATGGGTCAGTGCCAGCGAACGGGCCAGGAGTAGGCTACGGCATATGGTAAGGTGTAGGGCTTGTGGTGGGTTTCCGTTCTGGGCTAGGGTTAGGGTTAGGGAACGTCAAGGCTTAGGGCACAGGTGAGGGTACGGTAACATGGGAGGGTCAGGCTACGTGCTGAAGCACAGGTCATTACCCGCGTACCAGCCAGGTGTAGGCTACAGCATACGGTAAGGTTTAGGGCTGGTGGTGGGTTTCCTTTCCGGTCTAGGGTTAGGGTTAGGGAACGGCAAGTCTTAGGGCACAGGTGAGGGTACGGAAACGTGGGAGGGTCAGGTTACGTGCTGTCGCACTGGTCAGTGCCAGCGTACGGGCCAGGAATAGGCTACGGCGTAGGGTAGAGTGTAGGGCTGGTGGTGGGTTTCTGATCCGGGCTAGGGTTAGGGTTAGGGAACGGCAAAGCTTAGGGCACAGGTGAGGGTACGGAAACGTGGGAGGGTCAGGCTACGTGCTGACGCACGTGTCAGTGCCAGCGTACCGGCCAGGAGTAGGCTACGGCTTGGGGGTTAGATGTAGGGCTGGTGGTGGGTTTCCATTCCAGTCTAGGGTTAGTGTTAGGGAACGGCAAGGCTTAGGGCCCAGGTGAGGGTACGGAAACTTGGGACGGTCATACTCCATACTGACGCACGGGTCAGTGCGAGCGTACGGGCGAGGATTAGGCTACCCAGTAGGGAAAGGTTTAGGGCTGGTGGTGGGTTTCTGTTCCAGGCTAGGGTTAGGGTGAGGGAACGGCAAGGCTTAGGGCCCAGGTGAGGGTACGGAAACGTGGGAGGGTCAGGCTACGTGCTGACGCACGGGTCAGTGCCAGTGTACGGGCCAGGAGTAGGCTACGGCGTAGGGTTAGTCTATGGCTGCTGGTGGGTTTCCGTTCATGGCTAGGGTTAGGGTGAGGGAACAGCAAGGCTTAGGGCACAGTTGAGGTTATGGAAAGGTGGGAGGGTGAGGCTACGTGCAGACTCACCAGTCAGTGCCAGCGTACGGGCCAGGAGAACGCTACGGCGTATGGTAAGGTGTAGGGCTTGTGGTGGGTTTCCGTTCCAGGCTAGGGTTAGGGTTAGGGAACGGCAAGGCTTAGGGCCCAGGTGAGGGTACGGAAACGTGGGAGGGTCAGGCTACATGCTGACGCACGGGTCAGTGCCAGCGTACGGGCCAGGAGTAGGCTATGGTTTGGGCGTTATATTTAGGGCTGGTGGTGGGTTTCCGTTCCGTACTAGGGTTAGGGTTAGGGAACGGCAAGGCTTAGGGCACAGGTGAGGGTACGGAAACGTGGGAGGGTCAGGCTACGTGCTGACGCACGGGTCAGTGCCAGACTTCGGGCCAGGATTAGGCTACGGCGTAGGGTAAGGTGTAGGGCTGGTGGTGGGTTTACTTTCCGGGCTAGGGTTAGTGTTAGGGAACGGCAATGCTTAGGGCGCAGGTGAGGGTACGGAAACGTGGGAGGTTCAGGCTACATGCTGACCCAAGGGTCAGTGCCAGCGTACGGGCCAGGAGTAGGCTACGGCTCGGGGGTAAGGTGTAGGGCTGGTGGTGGGTTTCCGTTCCGGGCTAGGGTTAGGGTTAGGGAACGGCAAGGCTTAGGGCACAGGTGAGTGTACCGAAACGAGGGAGGGTCAGGGTACGTGATGATGCATGGGTCAGTGCCAGCGTACTGGCCAGGAGTAGGCTACGGCTTGGGGGTTAGGTGTAGGGCTGGTGGTGGGTTTCCGTTCCGGGCTAGGGTTAGGGTTAGGGAACGGCAAGGCTTAGGGCACAGGTGAGGGTACGGAAACTTGGGAGGGTCAGGCTACATGCTGACGCACGGGTCAGTGCCAGCGTACGGGCCAGGAATAGGCTGTGGTTTGGGGTTAAGCTGTAGTTCTGGTGGTGGGTTTCCGTTCCGGACTAGGTTTAGGGTTAGGGAATGGCAAGCCTTAGGGCACAGGTGAGGGTACGGAAAAGTGTGAGGTTCAGGCTACATGCTGACACATGTGTCAATGCCAGCGTACGTGCCAGGAGTAGGCTACGGCGTAGGGTAAGGTGTAGGGCTGCTGATGGGTTTCTGTTCCTGGCTAGGGTGAGGGTGAGGGAACGGCAAGGCTTAGGGCACAGGTGATGGTACAGAAACGTGGGAGGTTCAGGCTACGTGCTGACACATGGGTCATTGCCAGTGTACGGGCCAGGAGTAGGCTACGTCTTGTGGGTAAGTTTTAGGGCTGGTGGTGGGTTTCCGTTCCGGTCTAGGGTTAGGGTTAGGGAACGGCAAGGCCTAGGGCACAGGTTAGTGTACAGAAACGTAGGAGAGTCAGGCTACATGCTGACGCACGTGTCAGTGCCAGCGTACCGGCCAGGAGTAGGCTACGGCTTGGGGGTTAGGTGTAGGGCTGGTGGTGGGTTTCCGTTCCGGGCTAGGGTTAGGGTTAGGGAACGGCAAGGCTTAGGGCCCAGGTGAGGGTACGGAAACGTGGGAGTGTCAAACTACATGATGACGCACGGGTTAGTGCGAGCGTACGGGCGAGGAGTAGGCTACGGATTAGGGAAAGGTTTACGGCTGGTGGTGGTTTTCCGTTCCGGGCTAGGGTTAGGGTTAGGGAACGGCAAGGCTTAGGGCACAGGTGAGGGTACAGAAACGTGGGAGTGTCAGGCTACATGCTGACGCACGGGTCAGTGCCAGCGTACGGGCCAGGAGTAGGCTATGGTTTGGGCGTTACGTTTAGGGCTGGTGGTGGGTTTCCTTTCCGTACTAGGGTTAGGGTTAGGGAACGGCAAGCCTTAGGGCACAGGTGCGGGTACGGAAATGTGGTAAGGTCAGGCTACGTGCTGACGCACATGTCACTGCAAGTGTATGGGCCAGGAGTAGGCGACGGCGTAGGGTAAGGTGTAGGGCTGGTGGTGGTTTTCCGTTGCGGGCTAGGGTTAGGGTTAGGGAACGGCCAGGCTTAGGGCCCAGGTGAGGGTACGGAAACGTGGGAGGGTCAAACTACATGCTGACGCACGGGTCAGTGCAAGCATATGGGCGAGGAGTACGCTACCCAGTAGGGAAAGGTTTAGGGATGGTGGTGGGTTTCCGTTCCGGGTTAGGGTTAGGGTTAGGGAACGGCAAGGCTTAGGGCACAGGTGAGGGTACGGAAACGTGGGAGGGTCAGGCTACGTGCTGACGCACGGGTCAGTGCCAGCGTACGGGCCAGGAGTAGGCTACGGCGTAGGGTAAGGTGTAGGGCTGCTGGTTGGTTTTCATTCTGGGCTACGGTTAGGGTTAGGGAACGGCAAGGCTTAGGGCACAGGTGAGGGTACGGAAACGTGGGAGGGTCTGGCTACGTGCTGAAGCACGTGTCAGTGCCTGGGTACGGGCAAGGAGTAGGCTACGGCATAGGTTAAGGTGTAGGGCTGGTGGTGGGTTTCCGTTCCAGGCTACGGTTAGTGTTAGGGAACGGCAAGGCTTAGGGCCCAGGTGAGGGTACGGAAACGTGGGAGTGTCAAACTACATGATGACGCACGGGTTAGTGCGAGCGTACGGGCGAGGAGTAGGCTACGGAGTAGGGAAAGGTTTACTGCTGGTGGTGGTTTTCCGTTCCGGGCTAGGGTTAGGGTTAGGGAACGGCATGGCTTAGGGTGCAGGTGAGGGTACGGAAACGTGGGAGGGTCAGGCTACGTGCTGACGCACGGGTCAGTGCCAGCGTATGGGCCATGAGTAGGCTATGGCTTGGAGGTTAGTTGTAGGGCTGGTGGTGGGTTTCCGTTCCGTACTAGGGTTAGGGTAAGGGAACAGCAAGGCTTAGGGCACAGGTGAGGGTACGGAAATGTGGAAGGTCAGGCTACGTGCTGACGCACGTGTCAGTGCCAGCGTACGGGCCAGGAGTAGGCTACGGCGTAGGGCAAGGTGTAGGGCTGGTGGTGGGTATCCGTTCATGGCTAGGGTTAGGGTGAGGGAACGGCAAGGCTTAGGGCACAGTTGAGGGTACGGAAACGTGGGAGGGTCAGGCTACGTGATGACACACGGGTCAGTGCCAGCGTACGGGCCAAGAGTAGGCTACGGCGTAGGGTAACGTGTAGGGATTGTGGTGGGTTTCCGTTCCGGTCTAGGGTTAGGGTTAGGGAATGGCAAGGCTTAGGGCACAGGTTAGTGTACAGAAACGTAGGAGAGTCAGGCTACGTGCTGACGCACGTGTCAGTGCCAGCGTACCGGCCAGGAGTAGGCTACGGCTTGGGGGTTAGGTGTAGGGCTGGTGGTGGGTTTCCGTTCAGGGATAGGGTTAGGGTTAGGGAACGGCAAGGCTTAGTGCACAGGTGAGGGTACGGAAACGTGGGAGGGTCAGGATACGTGCTGACGCACGGGTCAGTGCCAGCGTACAGGCCATGAGTAGGCTATGGCATGGAGTTTAGGTGTAGGGCTGGTGGTGGGTTTCCGTTCGGTACTAGGGTTAGGGTTAGGGAACGGCAAGGCTTAGGGCACAGGTGAGGGTACGGAAATGTGTGAAGGTCAGGCTACGTGCTGACGCACGGGTCAGTGCCTGCCTACGGGCCAGGAGTAGGCTACGGGGTAGGGTAAGGTCTAGGGCTGGTGGTGGGTTTCCGTTCTGGGCTAGGGTTAGTGTTAGGGAACGTCAAGGCTTAGGGCACAGGTGAGGGTACAGAAAAGTTGGAGGTTCAGGCTACGTGCTAATGCACGTGTCAATGCAAGCGTACGGGCCAGGAGTAGGCTACATCGTAGAGAATGGTGTATGGCTGGTGGTGGGTTTCCGTTCTGGGCTAGGGTTAGGGATAGGGAACGGCAAGGCTTAGGGCACAGGTGAGGGTAGGGAAACGTCGGAGGGTCAGGCTACGTGCAGACGCATGGGTCAGTGCCAGCGTACAGGCCAGGAGTAGGCTATGGCTTGGGTGTTAGGTATAGGGCTGATGGTGGGTTTCCGTTCCGTACTAGGGTTAGGGTTAGGGAACGGCAAGGCTTAGGGCACAGGTGAGGGTACGGAAATGTGGGAAGGTCAGGCTACGTGCTGACACATGGGTCAGTGCCAGCGTACGGGCCAGGAGTAGGCTACGGCGTAGGGTAAGGTGTAGGGTTGGTGGTGGGTTTTCGTTCCGGGCTATGGTTAGGGTTAGTGAAAGGCAAGGCTTAGGGCACAGGTGAGGATACGGAAACGTGGGAGGGTCAGGCTACGTGCTGACGCACGTGTCAGTGCCAGAATACGGGCCAGGAGTAGGCTAGGGTTTGGGGGTAAGTTGTAGGGCTGGTGGTGGGTTTCCGTTGGGGGCTAGGGTTAGGGTTAGGGAACGGCAAGGCTTAGGGCACAGGTGAGGGTACGGAAACGTGGGAGGGTCTGGCTACGTGCTGACGCACGGGTCAGTGCCAGCGTACGGGCCAAGAGTAGGCTACGGCGTAGGGTAAAGTGTAGGGCTGGTGGTGGTTTTCCGTTCCGGCCTAGGGTTAGGGTTAGGGAACGGCAAGGCTTAGGGCGCAGGTGAGGGTTACGGAAACGTGGGAGGGTCAGGCTACGTGCTGACGCATGGGTCAGTGCCAGCGTACGGGCCATGAGTAGGCTATGGCTTGGAGGTTAGGTGTAGGGATGGTGGTGGGTTTCCGTTCCGTACTAGGGTTAGGGTTAGGGAACAGCAAGGCTTAGGGCACAGGTGAGGTTACGGAAATGTGGGAAGGTCAGGCTACATGCTGACGCACGTGTCAGTGCCAGCGTACGGGCCAGGAGTAGGCTACGGCGTAGGGTAAGGTGTAGGGCATGTGGTGGGTTTCCGTTACGGGCTAGGGTTAGGGTTAGGGAACGGCAAGACTTAGGGCACAGGTGAGTGTACGGAAACGTGGTAGGTTCAGGCTACGTGCTGACGCACGGGTTAATGCCAGCGTTCGGGCCAGGAGTAGGCTACGGCGTAGGGTAAAGTGTAGGGCTGGTGGTGGGTTTCCGTTCCGGGCTAGGATTAGGGTTAGTGAGTGGCAAGGCTTAGGGCCCAGGTGATGGTACGGAAACGTTAGTGGGTCAGACTACATGCTGACGCACGGGTCAGTCCCAGCGTACGGGCCCGGAGTAGGCTACGGAGTAGGGAAAGGTTTAGGGCTGGTGGTGGGTTTCCATTCAGGGCTAGGGTTAGGGTAACGGAACGGCAAGGCTTAGGGCACAGGTGAGGGTACGGAAACGTGGGAGGGTCAGGCTATGTGCTGACGCACGGGTCAGTGCCAGCGTATGGGACAGGAGTAGGCTACGGCTTGTGGCTAAGTTTTAGGGCTGGTGTTGCCTTTCCGTTCAGGGCTAGGATTAGGGTTAGAGAACGGCAAGGCTTAGGGCACAGGTGAGGGTACAGAAAAGTGGGAGGTTCAGGCTATGTGCTGACGCATGGGTCAGTGCCCGCATACGGGCCAGGTGTAGGCTACAGCATTGGGTATGGTGTAGAGCTGGTGGTGGGTTTCCGTTCCGGGCTAGGGTTAGGGTTAGGGAACGGCAAGGCTTAGGGCACAGGTGAGGGTACGGAAACGTGGGAGGTGCACGCTATGTGCTGACGCACGGTTCAGTGCCAGCATATGGTCCAGGAGTAGGCTACGGCTTGGGGGTAATGTGTAGGGCTGGTGGTGCGTTTCCGTTCAGGGCTAGGGTTAGGGTTACGGAACGGCAAGGCTTAGGGCACGGTTGAGGGTACGGAAACGTGGGCGGGTCAGGCTACTTGCTGATGCTCGGGTTAGTGCCACCGAACGGGCCAGGAGTAGGCTACGGCTTGGGGGTAAGGTGTAGGGCTGGTGGTGGTTTTCCGTTCCGGGCTAGGGTTAGGGTTAAGGAACGGCAAGGCTTAGGGCACAGGTGAGGGTACGGAAACGTGGGAGGGTCAGGCTACATGCTGACGCAAGGGTCAGTGCCACCGTACAGGCCAGGAGTAGGCTACGGTGTAGGTTAGGGTGTAGGGCTGGTGGTGGGTTTCCATTGGGGGCTAGGGTAAGGGTTACGGAACGTCAAGTCTTAGGGCACAGTTGAGGGTATGGAAACGTGGGAGGGTCAGGCTACTTACTGACGCACAGGTCAGTGCCAGCGTACGGGCCAGGAGTAGGCTACGGCATAGGGTAAGGTGTAGGGCTGGTGGTGGGTTTCCGTTCCGGGCTATGGTTAGGGTTAGGGAACGGCAAAGTTTAGGGCACATGTGACGGTACGGAAACGTGGGAGGGTCAGGCTACGTGCTGACGCACGAGTCAGTGCCAGTGTACGGGCCAGGAGTAGGCTACGGCTTGTGGGTCAGGTTTAGGGCTGGTGGTGGGTTTCCGTTGCGGGCTCGGGTTAGGGTTAGGGAACGGCAAGGCTTATGGCACAGGTGAGTGTGCGGAAACGTGGGAGGGTCAGGCTACTTGCTGACGCACGCGTCAGTGCCAGACTACGGGCCAGGTGTAGGTTACGGCTTGGGGTTAAAGTGTAGGGCTGGTGGTGGGTTTCCGTTCCGGGCTAGGGTTAGGGTTACAGAACGGCAAGGCTTAGTCCTCAGGTGAGGGTACGGAAAAGTGGGAGGGTCTGGCTACGTGCTGACGCACGGGTCAGTGCCATCGTACAGGCCAGGAGTAGGCTACGGCGTAGGGTAAGGTGTAGGGCTGGTGGTGGGTTTCCGTTACGGGCTAGGGTTAGGGTTCGGTAACGGCAAGGCTTAGGGCACAGGTGAGGGTACAGAAACGTGCGAGGATCAGGTTACGTGCTGACGCACGGGTCAGTGCCAGCATACTGGCCAGGAGTAGGCTACGGCTTCGGGGTTAGGTTTAGGGCTGGTGGTGGGTTTCCGTTCCAGGCTAGGGTTAGGGTTAGGGAACGGCAAGGCTTAGGGCACAGGTGAGGGTACGGAAACGTGGGAGCGTCAGGCTACGTGCTGACGGATTGGCCAGTGCCAGCGTACAGGCCAGGAGTAGGCTATGTCGTAGGGTAAGGTCTAGGGCTGGTGGTGGGTTTCCGTTCCGGGCTAGGGTTAGGGTTAGGGAACGGCAAAGCTTAGGGCACAGGTGAGGGTACGGAAAAGTGGGAGGGTCAGGCTACGTGCTGACGCACGTGTCAGTGCCAGCGTACCGGCCAGGAGTAGGCTACGGCTTGGGGGTTAGATGTAGGGCTGGTGGTGGGTTTCCATTCCAGTCTAGGGTTAGTGTTAGGGAACGGCAAGGCTTAGGGCCCAGGTGAGGGTACGGAAACTTGGGACGGTCATACTCCATACTGACGCACGGGTCAGTGCGAGCGTACGGGCGAGGATTAGGCTACCCAGTAGGGAAACGTTTAGGGCTGGTGGTGGGTTTCTGTTCCAGGCTAGGGTTAGGGTGAGGGAACGGCAAGGCTTAGGGCCCAGGTGAGGGTACGGAAACCTGGGAGGGTCAGGCTACGTGCTGACGCACGGGTCAGTGCCAGTGTACGGGCCAGGAGTAGGCTACGGCGTAGGGTTAGTCTAGGGCTGCTGGTGGGTTTCCGTTCATGGCTAGGGTTAGGGTGAGGGAAAGGCAAGGCTTAGGGCACAGTTGAGGTTATGGAAAGGTGGGAGGGTGAGGCTACGTGCAGAATCACCGGTCAGTGCCAGCGTACGGGCCAGGAGAACGCTACGGCGTATGGTAAGGTGTAGGGCTTGTGGTGGGTTTCCGTTCCGGGCTAGGGTTAGGGTTAGGGAACGGCAAGGCTTAGGGCCCAGGTGAGGGTACGGAAACGTGGGAGGGTCAGGCTACATGCTGACGCACGGGTCTGTGCCAGCGTACGGGCCAGGACTAGGCTACGGCATACGATAAGGTATAGGGATGGTGGTGGATTTCCATTCCAGGCTATGGTTAGGGTTAGGGAACGGCAAGGCTTAGGGCACAGGTGAGGGTACGGAAACGTGGGAGGGTCAGGCTATGTGATGACGCACGGGTCAGTGTCAGCGTACGGGCCAGGAGTAGGCTATGGCTTGGGCGTTAGGTGTAGGGCTGGTGGTGGGTTTCCGTTCCGTACTAGGTTTAGGGTTAGGGAACGGCAAGGCTTAGGGCGCAGGTGAGGGTACAGAAATGTGGGAATATCTGGCTATGTGCTGACACACGGGTCAGTGCCAGTGTACGGGCCAGGAGTAGGCTACGGCGTAGGGTAAGGTGTAGGGCTGGTGATGGGTTTCCGTTGCGGGCTAGGGTTAGGGTTAGGGAACGGCAAGGCTTAGGGCACAGGTGAGGGTACGGAAACGTGGGAGGGTCAGGCTACGTGCTGACACACGGGTCAGTGCCAGACTTCGGGCCAGGAGTAGGCTACGGCGTAGGGTAAGGTGTAGGGCTGGTGGTGGGTTTACTTTCCGGGCTAGGGTTAGTGTAAGGGAACGGCAATGCTTAGGGCCCAGGTGAGGGTACGGAAACGTGGGAGGTTCAGGCTACATGCTGACCCACGGCTCAGTGCCAGCGTATGGGCCAGGAGTAGGCTACGGCTTGGGGGTAAGGTGTAGGGCTGGTGGTGGGTTTCCGTTCCGGGCTAGGGTTAGGGTTAGGGAACGGCAAGGCTTAGGGCACAGGTGAGTGTACCGAAACGTGGGAGTGTCAGGGTACGTGATGATGCATGGGTCAGTGCCAGCGTACTGGCCAGGAGTAGGCTACGGCTTGGGGGTTAGGTGTAGGGCTGGTGGTGGGTTTCCGTTCCGGGCTAGGGTTAGGGTTAGGGAACGGCAAGGCTTAGGGCACAGGTGAGGGTACGGAAACTTGGGAGTGTCAGGCTACATGCTGACGCACGGGTCAGTGCCAGCGTACGGGCCAGGAATAGGCTGTGGCTTGGGGGTAAGCTGTAGTTCTGGTGGTGTGTTTCCGTTCCGGACTAGGGTTAGGGTTAGGGAATGGCAAGGCTTAGGGCACAGGTGAGGGTACGGAAAAGTGTGAGGTTCAGGCTACATGCTGACACACGTGTCAATGCCAGCGTACATGCCAGGAGTAGGCTACGGCGTAGGGTAAGGTATAGGGCTGCTGGTGGGTTTCTGTTCCTGGCTAGGGTGAGGGTGAGGGAACGGCAAGGCTTAGGGCACAGGTGAAGGTACAGAAACGTGGGAGGGTCAGGCTACGTGCTGACACATGGGTCATTGCCAGTGTACGGGCCAGGAGTAGGCTACGGCTTGTGGGTAAGTTTTAGGGCTGGTGGTGGGTTTCCGTTCCGGTCTAGGGTTAGTGTTAGGGAACGGCAAGTATTAGGGCACAGGTGAGGGTACGGTAACATGGCAGGGTCAGGCTACGTGCTGAAGCACAGGTCAGTGCCCGTGTACGGGCCAGGTGTAGGCTACGGCATAGGGTAAGGTGTAGGGCTGATGGAGGGTTTCCGTTCCGGGCTATGGTTAAGGTTAGGGAACGGCAAGGCTTAGGGCGCAGGTGAGGTTACGGAAACGTGGGAGGGTCAGGCTATGTGCTGACGCACGGGTCAGTGCCAGCATATGGGCCAGGAGTAGGCTACGGCGTGGTGGTAAGGTGTAGGGCTGGTGGTGGGTTTCTGTTCCGGGCTAGGGTTAGGGTTAGGGAACGGCAAGGCTTAGGGCCCAGGTGAGGGTACGGAAACGTGGGAGGGTCAGGCTACATGCTGACGCACGGGTCTGTGCCAGCGTACGGGCCAGGACTAGGCTACGGCATACGATAAGGTATAGGGATGGTGGTGGATTTCCATTCCAGGCTATGGTTAGGGTTAGGGAACGGCAAGGCTTAGGGCACAGGTGAGGGTACGGAAACGTGGGAGGGTCAGGCTATGTGATGACGCACGGGTCAGTGTCAGCGTACGGGCCAGGAGTAGGCTATGGCTTGGGCGTTAGGTGTAGGGCTGGTGGTGGGTTTCCGTTCCGTACTAGGTTTAGGGTTAGGGAACGGCAAGGCTTAGGGCGCAGGTGAGGGTACAGAAATGTGGGAATATCTGGCTATGTGCTGACACACGGGTCAGTGCCAGTGTACGGGCCAGGAGTAGGCTACGGCGTAGGGTAAGGTGTAGGGCTGGTGATGGGTTTCCGTTGCGGGCTAGGGTTAGGGTTAGGGAACGGCAAGGCTTAGGGCACAGGTGAGGGTACGGAAACGTGGGAGGGTCAGGCTACGTGCTGACACACGGGTCAGTGCCAGACTTCGGGCCAGGAGTAGGCTACGGCGTAGGGTAAGGTGTAGGGCTGGTGGTGGGTTTACTTTCCGGGCTAGGGTTAGTGTAAGGGAACGGCAATGCTTAGGGCCCAGGTGAGGGTACGGAAACGTGGGAGGTTCAGGCTACATGCTGACCCACGGCTCAGTGCCAGCGTATGGGCCAGGAGTAGGCTACGGCTTGGGGGTAAGGTGTAGGGCTGGTGGTGGGTTTCCGTTCCGGGCTAGGGTTAGGGTTAGGGAACGGCAAGGCTTAGGGCACAGGTGAGTGTACCGAAACGTGGGAGTGTCAGGGTACGTGATGATGCATGGGTCAGTGCCAGCGTACTGGCCAGGAGTAGGCTACGGCTTGGGGGTTAGGTGTAGGGCTGGTGGTGGGTTTCCGTTCCGGGCTAGGGTTAGGGTTAGGGAACGGCAAGGCTTAGGGCACAGGTGAGGGTACGGAAACTTGGGAGTGTCAGGCTACATGCTGACGCACGGGTCAGTGCCAGCGTACGGGCCAGGAATAGGCTGTGGCTTGGGGGTAAGCTGTAGTTCTGGTGGTGTGTTTCCGTTCCGGACTAGGGTTAGGGTTAGGGAATGGCAAGGCTTAGGGCACAGGTGAGGGTACGGAAAAGTGTGAGGTTCAGGCTACATGCTGACACACGTGTCAATGCCAGCGTACATGCCAGGAGTAGGCTACGGCGTAGGGTAAGGTATAGGGCTGCTGGTGGGTTTCTGTTCCTGGCTAGGGTGAGGGTGAGGGAACGGCAAGGCTTAGGGCACAGGTGAAGGTACAGAAACGTGGGAGGGTCAGGCTACGTGCTGACACATGGGTCATTGCCAGTGTACGGGCCAGGAGTAGGCTACGGCTTGTGGGTAAGTTTTAGGGCTGGTGGTGGGTTTCCGTTCCGGTCTAGGGTTAGTGTTAGGGAACGGCAAGTATTAGGGCACAGGTGAGGGTACGGTAACATGGCAGGGTCAGGCTACGTGCTGAAGCACAGGTCAGTGCCCGTGTACGGGCCAGGTGTAGGCTACGGCATAGGGTAAGGTGTAGGGCTGATGGAGGGTTTCCGTTCCGGGCTATGGTTAAGGTTAGGGAACGGCAAGGCTTAGGGCGCAGGTGAGGTTACGGAAACGTGGGAGGGTCAGGCTATGTGCTGACGCACGGGTCAGTGCCAGCATATGGGCCAGGAGTAGGCTACGGCGTGGTGGTAAGGTGTAGGGCTGGTGGTGGGTTTCTGTTCCGGGCTAGGGTTAGGGTTAGGGAACGTCAAGGCTTAGGGCACAGGTGAGGGTACGGAAACGTGGGAGGGTCAGGCTACATGCTGACGCACGGCTCAGTGCCAGCGTACGGGCCAGGAATAGGCTATGGCGTAGGGTAGAGTGTAGGGCTGGTGGTGGTTTTCTGTTCCGGGCTAGGGTAAGGGTTAGGAAACGGCAAGGCTTAGGGCACAGGTGAGGGTACAGAAACGTGTGAGGGTCAGGCTACGTGCTGACGCACATGTCAGTGCCAGCGTACCGGCCAGGAGTAGGCTACGGCTTGGGGGTAAGGTCTAGGGCTGGTGGTGGTTTTCCGTTCCGGTCTATGGTTAGGGTTAGAGAACGGCAAGGCTTAGGGCACAGGTGAGGGTACAGAAACGTGGGAGGGTCAGGCTACGTGCTGATGAAAGTGTCAGTGCCTGCGTACAAGCCAGGAATAGGTTACGGCGTAGGGAAAGGTGTAGGGCTGGTGGTGGGATTCCGTTCCGGGCTAGGGTTAGGGTTAGGGAACGGCAAGTCTTAGGGCACAGGTGAGGGTCCGCAAACGTGGGAGGGTTAGGCTACGTGCTGAAGCACAGGTCAGTGCCTGCGTATGGGCCAGGTGTAGGCTACGGCATAGGGAAAGGTGTAGGGCTGGTGGTGGGTTTCCGTTCAGGACTAAGGTTAGTGTTAGGGAATGGCAAGGCTTAGGGCCCAGGTGAGGGTACGGAAACGTGGGAGGGTCAAACTACATGCTGACGCACGGGTCAGTGCAAGCATATGGGCGAGGAGTACGCTACCCAGTAGGGAAAGGTTTAGGGATGGTGGTGGGTTTCCGTTCCGGGTTAGGGTTAGGGTTAGGAAACGGCAAGGCTTAGGGCACAGGTGAGGGTACGGAAACGTGGGAGGGTCAGGCTATGTGCTGACGCACGGGTCAGTGCCAGCATATGGGCCAGGAGTAGGCTACGGCGTGGTGGTAAGGTGTAGGGCTGGTGGTGGGTTTCTGTTCCGGGCTAGGGTTAGGGTTAGGGAACGTCAAGGCTTAGGGCACAGGTGAGGGTACGGAAACGTGGGAGGGTCAGGCTACATGCTGACGCACGGCTCAGTGCCAGCGTACGGGCCAGGAATAGGCTATGGCGTAGGGTAGAGTGTAGGGCTGGTGGTGGTTTTCTGTTCCGGGCTAGGGTAAGGGTTAGGAAACGGCAAGGCTTAGGGCACAGGTGAGGGTACAGAAACGTGTGAGGGTCAGGCTACGTGCTGACGCACATGTCAGTGCCAGCGTACCGGCCAGGAGTAGGCTACGGCTTGGGGGTAAGGTGTAGGGCTGGTGGTGGTTTTCCGTTCCGGTCTATGGTTAGGGTTAGAGAACGGCAAGGCTTAGGGCACAGGTGAGGGTAAAGAAACGTGGGAGGGTCAGGCTACGTGCTGATGAAAGTGTCAGTGCCTGCGTACAAGCCAGGAATAGGTTACGGCGTAGGGAAAGGTGTAGGGCTGGTGGTGGGATTCCGTTCCGGGCTAGGGTTAGGGTTAGGGAACGGCAAGTCTTAGGGCACAGGTGAGGGTCCGCAAACGTGGGAGGGTTAGGCTACGTGCTGAAGCACAGGTCAGTGCCTGCGTATGGGCCAGGTGTAGGCTACGGCATAGGGAAAGGTGTAGGGCTGGTGGTGGGTTTCCGTTCAGGACTAAGGTTAGTGTTAGGGAATGGCAAGGCTTAGGGCCCAGGTGAGGGTACGGAAACGTGGGAGGGTCAAACTACATGCTGACGCACGGGTCAGTGCAAGCATATGGGCGAGGAGTACGCTACCCAGTAGGGAAAGGTTTAGGGATGGTGGTGGGTTTCCGTTCCGGGTTAGGGTTAGGGTTAGGGAACGGCAAGGCTTAGGGCACAGGTGAGGGTACGGAAACGTGGGAGGGTCAGGCTACGTGCTGACGCACGGGTCAGTGCCAGCGTACGGGCCAGGAGTAGCCTACGGCGTAGGGTAAGGTGTAGGGCTGCTGGTTGGTTTTCATTCTGGGCTACGGTTAGGGTTAGGGAACGGCAAGGCTTAGGGCACAGGTGAGGGTACGAAAACGTGGGAGGGTTTGGCTACGTGCTGAAGCACGGGTCAGTGCCTGGGTACGGGCAAGGAGTAGGCTACGGCATAGGTTAAGGTGTAGGGCTGGTGGTGGGTTTCCGTTCCGGGCTACGGTTAGTGTTAGGGAACGGCAAGGCTTAGGGCCCAGGTGAGGGTACGGAAACGTGGGAGTGTCAAACTATATGATGACGCACGGGTTAGTGCGAGCGTACGGGCGAGGAGTAGGCTACGGAGTAGGGAAAGGTTTACGGCTGGTGGTGGTTTTCCGTTCCGGGCTAGGGTTAGGGTTAGGGAACGGCATGGCTTAGGGCGCAGGTGAGGGTACGGAAACGTGGGAGGGTCAGGCTACGTGCTGACGCACGGGTCAGTGCCAGCGTACGGGCCATGAGTAGGCTATGGCTTGGAGGTTAGGTGTAGGGCTGGTGGTGTGTTTCCGTTCCGTACTAGGGTTAGGGTAAGGGAACAGCAAGGCTTAGGGCACAGGTGAGGGTACGGAAATGTGGAAGGTCAGGCTACGTGCTGACGCACGTGTCAGTGCCAGCGTACGGGCCAGGAGTAGGCTACGGCGTAGGGCAAGGTGTAGGGCTGGTGGTGGGTATCCGTTCATGGCTAGGGTTAGGGTGAGGGAACGGCAAGGCTTAGGGCACAGTTGATGGTACGGAAACGTGGGAGGGTCAGGCTACGTGATGACACACGGGTCAGTGCCAGCGTACGGGCCAAGAGTAGGCTACGGCGTAGGGTAACGTGTAGGGATTGTGGTGGGTTTCTGTTCCGGTCTAGGGTTAGGGTTAGGGAACGGCAAGGCTTAGGGCACAGGTTAGTGTACAGAAACGTAGGAGAGTCAGGCTACGTGCTGACGCACGTGTCAGTGCCAGCGTACCGGCCAGGAGTAGGCTACGGCTTGGGGGTTAGGTGTAGGGCTGGTGGTGGGTTTCCGTTCCGGGATAGGGTTAGGGTTAGGGAACGGCAAGGCTTAGTGCACAGGTGAGGGTACGGAAACTTGGGAGGGTCAGGATACGTGCTGACGCACGGGTCAGTGCCAGCATACAGGCCATGAGTAGGCTATGGCATGGAGTTTAGGTGTAGGGCTGGTGGTGGGTTTCCGTTCGGTACTAGGGTTAGGGTTAGGGAACGGCAAGGCTTAGGGCACAGGTGAGGGTACGGAAACGTGGGAGCGTCAGGCTACGTGCTGACGGATGGGCCAGTGCCAGCGTACAGGCCAGGAGGAGGCTATGTCGTAGGGTAAGGTCTAGGGCTGGTGGTGGGTTTCCGTTCCGGGCTAGGGTTAGGGTTAGGGAACGGCAAAGCTTAGGGCACAGGTGAGGGTACGGAAAAGTGGGAGGGTCAGGCTACGTGCTGACGCACGTGTCAGTGCCAGCGTACCGGCCAGGAGTAGGCTACGGCTTGGGGGTTAGATGTAGGGCTGGTGGTGGGTTTCCATTCCAGTCTAGGGTTAGTGTTAGGGAACGGCAAGGCTTAGGGCCCAGGTGAGGGTACGGAAACTTGGGACGGTCATACTCCATACTGACGCACGGGTCAGTGCGAGCGTACGGGAGAGGATTAGGCTACCCAGTAGGGAAAGGTTTAGGGCTGGTGGTGGGTTTCTGTTCCAGGCTAGGGTTAGGGTGAGGGAACGGCAAGGCTTAGGGCCCAGGTGAGGGTACGGAAACGTGGGAGTGTCAGGCTACGTGCTGACGCACGGGTCAGTGCCAGTGTACGGGCCAGGAGTAGGCTACGGCGTAGGGTTATTCTAGGGCTGCTGGTGGGTTTCCGTTCATGGCTAGGGTAAGGGTGAGGGAACGGCAAGGCTTAGGGCACAGTTGAGGTTATGGAAAGGTGGGAGGGTGAGGCTACGTGCAGACTCACCGGTCAGTGCCAGCGTACGGGCCAGGAGAACGCTACGGCATATGGTAAGGTGTAGGGCTTGTGGTGGGTTTCCGTTCCGGGCTAGGGTTAGGGTTAGGGAACGGCAAGGCTTAGGGCCCAGGTGAGGGTACGGAAACGTGGGAGGGTCAGGCTACATGCTGACGCACGGGTCAGTGCCAGCGTACGGGCCAGGAGTAGGCTATGGTTTGGGAGTTACATTTAGGGCTGGTGGTGGGTTTCCGTTCCGTACTAGGGTTAGGGTTAGGGAACGGCAAGCCTTAGGGCACAGGTGAGGGTACGGAAATGTGGTAAGGTCAGGCTACGTGCTGACGCACATGTCAGTGCCAGTGTACGGGCCAGGAGTAGGCGACGGCGTAGGTTAGGGTGTAGGGCTGGTGGTGGGTTTCCGTTGCGGGCTAGGGTTAGGGTTAGGGAACGGCAAGGCTTAGGGCACAGGTGAGGGTACGGAAACGTGGGAGGGTCAGGCTACGTGCTGACGCATGGGTCAGTGCCAGACTTCGGGCCAGGAGCAGGCTACGGCGTAGGGTAAGGTGTAGGGCTGGTGGTGGGTTTACTTTCCGGGCTAGGGTTAGTGTTAGGGAACGGCAATGCTTAGGGCCCAGGTGAGGGTACGGAAACGTGGGAGGTTCAGTCTACATGCTGACCCACGGGTCAGTGCCAGCGTACGGGCCAGGAGTAGGCTACGGCTTGGGGGTAAGGTGTAGGGCTGGTGGTGGGTTTCCGTTCCGGGCTAGGGTTAGGGTTAGGGAACGGCAAGGCTTAGGGCACAGGTGAGGGTACGGAAACGTGGGAGCGTCAGGCTACGTGCTGACGGATGGGCCAGTGCCAGCGTACAGGCCAGGAGGAGGCTATGTCGTAGGGTAAGGTCTAGGGCTGGTGGTGGGTTTCCGTTCCGGGCTAGGGTTAGGGTTAGGGAACGGCAAAGCTTAGGGCACAGGTGAGGGTACGGAAAAGTGGGAGGGTCAGGCTACGTGCTGACGCACGTGTCAGTGCCAGCGTACCGGTCAGGAGTAGGCTACGGCTTGGGGGTTAGATGTAGGGCTGGTGGTGGGTTTCCATTCCAGTCTAGGGTTAGTGTTAGGGAACGGCAAGGCTTAGGGCCCAGGTGAGGGTATGGAAACGTGGGACGGTCATACTCCATACTGACGCACGGGTCAGTGCGAGCGTACGGGCGAGGATTAGGCTACCCGGTAGGGAAAGGTTTAGGGCTGGTGGTGGGTTTCTGTTCCAGGCTAGGGTTAGGGTGAGGGAACGGCAAGGCTTAGGGCCCAGGTGAGGGTACGGAAACGTGTTAGTGTCAAGCTACGTGCTGACGCACGGGTCAGTGCCAGTGTACGGGCCAGGAGTAGGCTACGGCGTAGGGTTATTCTAGGGCTGCTGGTGGGTTTCCGTTCATGGCTAGGGTTAGGGTGAGGGAACGGCAAGGCTTAGGGCACAGTTGAGGTTATGGAAAGGTGGGAGGGTGAGGCTACGTGCAGACTCACCGGTCAGTGCCAGCGTACGGGCCAGGAGAACGCTACGGCATATGGTAAGGTGTAGGGCTTGTGGTGGGTTTCCGTTCCGGGCTAGGGTTAGGGTTAGGGAACGGCAAGGCTTAGGGCCCAGGTGAGGGTACGGAAACGTGGGAGGGTCAGGCTACATGCTGACGCACGGGTCAGTGCCAGCGTACGGGCCAGGAGTAGGCTATGGTTTGGGCGTTACGTTTAGGGCTGGTGGTGGGTTTCCGTTCCGTACTAGGGTTAGGGTTAGGGAACGGCAAGCCTTAGGGCACAGGTGAGGGTACGGAAATGTGGTAAGGTCAGGCTACGTGCTGACGCACATGTCAGTGCCAGTGTACGGGCCAGGAGTAGGCGACGGCGTAGGTTAGGGTGTAGGGCTGGTGGTGGGTTTCCGTTGCGGGCTAGGGTTAGGGTTAGGGAACGGCAAGGCTTAGGGCACAGGTGAGGGTACGGAAACGTGGGAGGGTCAGGCTACGTGCTGACGCATGGGTCAGTGCCAGACTTCGGGCCAGGAGCAGGCTACGGCGTAGGGTAAGGTGTAGGGCTGGTGGTGGGTTTACTTTCCGGGCTAGGGTTAGTGTTAGGGAACGGCAATGCTTAGGGCCCAGGTGAGGGTACGGAAACGTGGGAGGTTCAGTCTACATGCTGACACACGGGTCAGTGCCAGCGTACGGGCCAGGAGTAGGCTACGGCTTGGGGGTAAGGTGTAGGGCTGGTGGTGGGTTTCCGTTCAAGGCTAGGGTTAGGGTTAGGGAACGGCAAGGCTTAGGGCCCAGGTGAGTGTACCGAAACGTGGGAGGGTCAGGGTACGTGATGATGCATGGGTCAGTGCCAGCGTACTGGCCAGGAGTAGGCTACGGCTTGGGGGTTAGGTGTAGGGCTGGTGGTGGGTTTCCGTTCTGGGCTAGGGTTAGGGTTAGGGAACGGCAAGGCTTAGGGCACAGGTGAGGGTACGGAAACTTGGGAGGGTCAGGCTACATGCTGACGCACGGGTCAGTGCCAGCGTACGGGCCAGGAATAGGCTGTGGTTTGGGGTTAAGCTGTGGTTCTGGTGGTGGGTTTCCGTTCCAGACTAGGTTTAGGGTTAGGGAATGGCAAGCCTTAGGGCACAGGTGAGGGTACGGAAAAGTGTGAGGTTCAGGCTACATGTTGACACACGTGTCAATGCCAGCGTACGTGCCAGGAGTAGGCTACGGCGTAGGGTAAGGTGTAGGGCTGCTGATGGCTTTCTGTTCCTGGCTAGGGTGAGGGTGAGGGTACGGCAAGGCTTAGGGCACAGGTGATGGTACAGAAACGTGGGAGGGTCAGGCTACGTGCTGACACATGGGTCATTGCCAGTGTACGGGCCAGGAGTAGGCTACGTCATGTGGGTAAGTTTTAGGGCTGGTGGTGGGTTTCCGTTCCGGGCTAGGGTTAGGGTTAGGGAACGGCAAGTCTTAGGGCACAGGTGAGGGTACGGTAACATGGGAGGGTCAGGCTACGTGCTGAAGCACAGGTCAGTGCCCGTGTACGGGCCAGGTGTAGGCTACGGCATAGGGTAAGGTGTAGAGCTGGTGGTGGGTTTCCGTTCCGGGCTAGGGTTAGGGTTAGGGAACGGCAAGGCTTAGGGCACAGGTGAGGGTACGGAAACGTGGGAGGTGCACGCTATGTGCTGACGCACGGTTCAGTGCCAGCATATGGTCCAGGAGTAGGCTACGGCCTGGGGGTAATGTGTAGGGCTGGTGGTGCGTTTCCGTTCAGGGCTAGGGTTAGGGTTACGGAACGGCAAGGCTTAGGGCACGGGTGAGTGTACGGAAACGTGGGCGGGTCAGGCTACTTGCTGATGCTCGGGTTAGTGCCACCGAACGGGCCAGGAGTAGGCTACGGCTTGGGGGTAAGGTGTAGGGCTGGTGGTGGTTTTCCGTTCCGGGATAGGGTTAGGGTTAAGGAACGGCAAGGCTTAGGGCACAGGTGAGGGTACGGAAACGTGGGAGGGTCAGGCTACATGCTGACGCAAGGGTCAGTGCCACCGTACAGGCCAGGAGTAGGCTACGGCGTAGGTTAAGGTGTAGGGCTGGTGGTGGGTTTCCATTGGGGGCTAGGGTAAGGGTTACGGAACGTCAAGTCTTAGGGCACAGTTGAGGGTATGGAAACGTGGGAGGGTCAGGCTACTTACTGACGCACAGGTCAGTGCCAGCGTACGGGCCAGGAGTAGGCTACGGCATAGGGTAAGGTGTAGGGCTGGTGGTGGGTTTCCGTTCCGGGCTACGGTTAGGGTTAGGGAACGGCAAAGCTTAGGGCACATGTGACGGTACGGAAACGTGGGAGGGTCAGGCTACGTGCTGACGCACGAGTCAGTGCCAGTGTACAGGCCAGGAGTAGGCTACGGCTTGTGGGTCAGGTTTAGGGCTGGTGGTGGGTTTCCGTTGCGGGCTCGGGTTACGGTTAGGGAACGGCAAGGCTTAGGGCACAGGTGAGTGTACGGAAACGTGGGAGGTTCAGGCTACTTGCTGACGCACGTGTCAGTGCCAGACTACGGGCCAGGTGTAGGTTACGGCTTGGGGTTAAAGTGTAGGGCTGGTGGTGGGTTTCCGTTCCGGGCTAGGGTTAGGGTTACAGAACGGCAAGGCTTAGTCCTCAGGTGAGGGTACGGAAAAGTGGGAGGGTCTGGCTACGTGCTGACGCACGGGTCAGTGCCATCGTACAGGCCAGGAGTAGGCTACGGCGTAGGGTAAGGTGTAGGGCTGGTGGTGGGTTTCCGTTACGGGCTAGGGTTAGGGTTAGGTAACGGCAAGTCTTAGGGCACAGGTGAGGGTACGGAAACGTGGGAGGGTCTGGCTACGTGCTGAAGCACGGGTCAGTGCCAGGGTACGGGCAAGGAGTAGGCTACAGCATAGGGTAAGGTGTAGGGCTGGTGGTGGGTTTCCGTTACGGGCTACGGTTAGTGTTAGGGAACGGCAAGGCTTAGGGCCCAGGTGAGGGTATGGAAACGTGGGAGTGTCAAACTACATGATGACGCACGGGTTAGTGCGAGCGTACGGGCGAGGAGTAGGCTACGGAGTAGGGAAAGGTTTACGGCTGGTGGTGGTTTTCTGTTCCGGGCTAGGGTTAGGGTTAGGGTACGGCAAGGCTTAGGGCACAGGTGAGGGTACGGAAACGTGTGAGGGTCAGGCTACGTGCTGAAGCAAGGGTCAGTGCCAGCGTATGGGCCAGGAATAGGCTACGGCGTAGGGTAGAGTGTAGGGCTGGTGGTGGGATTCTGTTCCGGGCTAGGGTTAGGGTTAGGGAACGGCAAAGCTTAGGGCACAGGTGAGGGTACGGAAACGTGGGAGGGTCAGGCTACGTGCTGACACACGGGTCAGTGCCAGCGTAACGGCCAGGAGTAGGCTACGGCTTGGGGGTTAGATGTAGGGCTGGTGGTGGGTTTCCATTCCAGGCTAGGGTTAGGGTTAGGGAACGGCAAGGCTTAGGGCACAGGTGAGGGTACGGAAACGTGGGAGGGTCAGGCTACATGCTGACGCACAGGCCAGTGCCAGCGTACGGGCCAGGAGTAGGCTATGGTTTGGGCGTTAGGTTTAGGGCTGGTGGTGGGTTTCCGTTCCGTACTAGGGTTAGGGTTAGGGAACGGCAAGCCTTAGGGCACAGGTGAGGGTACGGAAATGTGCTAAGGTCAGGCTACGTGCTGACGCACAAGTCAGTGCCAGTGTACGGGCCAGGAGTAGGCGACGGCGTAGGTTATGGTGTAGGGCTGGTGGTGGGTTTCCGTTGCGGGCTAGGGTTAGGGTTAGGGAACGGCAAGGCTTAGGGCACAGGTGAGTGTACCGAAACGTGGGAGGGTCAGGGTACGTGATGATGCATGTGTCAGTGCCAGCGTACTTACCAGGAGTAGGCTACGGCTTGGGGGTTAGGTGTAGGGCTGGTGGTGGGTTTCCGTTCCGGGCTAGGGTTAGGGTTAGGGAACGGCAAGGCTTAGGGCACAGGTGAGGTTACGGAAACGTGGGAGGTTCAGGATACGTGCTGACGCACGGGTCAGTGCCCGCGTACGGGCCAGGAGTATGCTATGGCGTGGTGGTAAGGTGTAGGGCTGGTGGTGGTTTTCCGTTCCGGGCTATGGTTAGGGTTAGGGAACGGCAAGGCTTAGGGCACATGTTAGTGTACAGAAACGTAGGAGAGTCAGGCTACGTGCTGACGCACGTGTCAGTGCCAGCGTACCGGCCAGGAGTAGGCTACGGCTTGGGGGTTAGGTGTAGGTCTGGTGGTGGGTTTCCGTTCCGGGATAGGGTTAGGGTTAGGGAACGGCAAGGCTTAGTGCACAGGTGAGGGTACGGAAACGTGGGAGGGTCAGTATACGTGCTGATGCACGGGTCAGTGCCAGCGTACAGGCCATGAGTAGGCTATGGCATGGAGTTTAGGTGTAGGGCTGGTGGTGGGTTTCCGTTCGGTACTAGGGTTAGGGTTAGGGAACGGCAAGGCTTAGGGCACAGTTGAGGGTACGGAAATGTGTGAAGGTCAGGCTACGTGCTGACGCACGGGTCAGTGCCTGCCTACGGGCCAGGAGTAGGCTACGGGGTAGGGTAAGGTCTAGGGCTGGTGGTGGGTTTCCGTTCCGGGCTAGGGTTAGTGTTAGGGAACGTCAAGGCTTAGGGCACAGGTGAGGGTACAGAAAAGTTGGAGGTTCAGACTACGTGCTAATGCACGTGTCAATGCAAGCGTACGGGCCAGGAGTAGGCTACATTGTAGAGTATGGTGTATGGCTGGTGGTGGGTTTCCGTTCTGGGCTAGGGTTAGGGATAGGGAACGGCAAGGCTTAGGGCACAGGTGAGGGTAGGGAATCGTCGGAGGGTCAGGCTACGTGCTGACGCATGGGTCAGTGCCAGCGTACAGGCCAGGAGTAGGCTATGGCTTGGGTGTTAGGTGTAGGGCTGATGGTGGGTTTCCGTTCCGGTCTAGGGTTAGGGTTAGGGAACGGAAAGGCTTAGGGCACAGGTGAGGGTACGGAAATGTGGGAAGGTCAGGCTACGTGCTGACACATGGGTCAGTGCCAGCGTACGGGCCAGGAGTAGGCTACGGCGTAGGGTAAGGTGTAGGGTTGGTGGTGGGTTTCAGTTACGGGCTATGGTTAGGGTTAGTGAAAGGCAAGGCTTAGGGCACAGGTGAGGATACGGAAACGTGGGAGGGTCAGGCTAAGTGCTGACGCACGTGTCAGTGCCAGAATACGGGCCAGGAGTAGGCTAGGGTTTGGGGGTAAGTTGTAGGGCTGGTGGTGGGTTTCCGTTCCGGGCTAGGGTTAGGGTTAGGGAACGGCAAGGCTTAGGGCGCAGGTGAGGGTACGGAAACGTTGGAGGGTCAGGCTAAGTGCTGACGCACGGGTCAGTGCCAGCGTACGGGCCATGAGTAGGCTATGGCTTGGAGGTTAGGTGTAGGGATGGTGGTGGGTTTCCGTTCCGTACTAGGGTTAGGGTTAGGGAACAGCAAGGCTTCGGGCACAGGTGAGGGTACGGAAATGTGGGAAGGTCAGGCTACGTGCTGACGCACGTGTCAGTGCCAGCGTACGGGCCAGGAGTAGGCTACAGCGTAGGGTAAGGTGTAGGGCATGTGGTGGGTTTCCGTTACGGGCTAGGGTTAGGGTTAGGGAACGGCAAGACTTAGGGCACAGGTGAGTGTACGGAAACGTGGTAGGTTCAGGCTACGTGCTGACGCACGGGTTAGTGCCAGCGTTCGGGCCAGGAGTAGGCTACGGCGTAGGGTAAAGTGTAGGGCTGGTGGTGGGTTTCCGTTCCGGGCTAGGGTTAGGGTTAGGGAGTGGCAAGGCTTAGGGCCCAGGTGATGGTACGGAAACGTGGGTGGGTCAGACTACATGCTGACGCACGGGTCAGTCCCAGCGTACGGGCCCGGAGTAGGCTACGGAGTAGGGAAAGGTTTAGGGCTGGTGGTGGGTTTCCATTCAGGGCTAGGGTTAGGGTAACGGAACGGCAAGGCTTAGGGCACAGGTGAGGGTACGGAAACGTGGGAGGGTCAGGCTATGTACTGACGCACGGGTCAGTGCCAGCGTATGGGACAGGAGTAGGCTACGGCTTGTGGCTAAGTTTTAGGGCTGGTGTTGCATTTCCGTTCAGGGCTAGGATTAGGGTTAGAGAACGGCAAGGCTTAGGGCACAGGTGAGGGTACGGAAACGTGGGAGGGTCAGGCTACGTGCTGACGCACGGGTCAGTGCCAGTGTACGGGCCAGGAGTAGGCTACGGCGTAGGGTTAGTCTAGGGCTGCTGGTGGGTTTCCGTTCATGGCTAGGGTTAGGGTGAGGGAAAGGCAAGGCTTAGGGCACAGTTGAGGTTATGGAAAGGTGGGAGGGTGAGGCTACGTGCAGAATCACCGGTCAGTGCCAGCGTACGGGCCAGGAGAACGCTACGGCGTATGGTAAGGTGTAGGGCTTGTGGTGGGTTTCCGTTCCGGGCTAGGGTTAGGGTTAGGGAACGGCAAGGCTTAGGGCCCAGGTGAGGGTACGGAAACGTGGGAGGGTCAGGCTACATGCTGACGCACGGGTCTGTGCCAGCGTACGGGCCAGGACTAGGCTACGGCATACGATAAGGTATAGGGATGGTGGTGGATTTCCATTCCAGGCTATGGTTAGGGTTAGGGAACGGCAAGGCTTAGGGCACAGGTGAGGGTACGGAAACGTGGGAGGGTCAGGCTATGTGATGACGCACGGGTCAGTGTCAGCGTACGGGCCAGGAGTAGGCTATGGCTTGGGCGTTAGGTGTAGGGCTGGTGGTGGGTTTCCGTTCCGTACTAGGTTTAGGGTTAGGGAACGGCAAGGCTTAGGGCGCAGGTGAGGGTACAGAAATGTGGGAATATCTGGCTATGTGCTGACACACGGGTCAGTGCCAGTGTACGGGCCAGGAGTAGGCTACGGCGTAGGGTAAGGTGTAGGGCTGGTGATGGGTTTCCGTTGCGGGCTAGGGTTAGGGTTAGGGAACGGCAAGGCTTAGGGCACAGGTGAGGGTACGGAAACGTGGGAGGGTCAGGCTACGTGCTGACACACGGGTCAGTGCCAGACTTCGGGCCAGGAGTAGGCTACGGCGTAGGGTAAGGTGTAGGGCTGGTGGTGGGTTTACTTTCCGGGCTAGGGTTAGTGTAAGGGAACGGCAATGCTTAGGGCCCAGGTGAGGGTACGGAAACGTGGGAGGTTCAGGCTACATGCTGACCCACGGCTCAGTGCCAGCGTATGGGCCAGGAGTAGGCTACGGCTTGGGGGTAAGGTGTAGGGCTGGTGGTGGGTTTCCGTTCCGGGCTAGGGTTAGGGTTAGGGAACGGCAAGGCTTAGGGCACAGGTGAGTGTACCGAAACGTGGGAGTGTCAGGGTACGTGATGATGCATGGGTCAGTGCCAGCGTACTGGCCAGGAGTAGGCTACGGCTTGGGGGTTAGGTGTAGGGCTGGTGGTGGGTTTCCGTTCCGGGCTAGGGTTAGGGTTAGGGAACGGCAAGGCTTAGGGCACAGGTGAGGGTACGGAAACTTGGGAGTGTCAGGCTACATGCTGACGCACGGGTCAGTGCCAGCGTACGGGCCAGGAATAGGCTGTGGCTTGGGGGTAAGCTGTAGTTCTGGTGGTGTGTTTCCGTTCCGGACTAGGGTTAGGGTTAGGGAATGGCAAGGCTTAGGGCACAGGTGAGGGTACGGAAAAGTGTGAGGTTCAGGCTACATGCTGACACACGTGTCAATGCCAGCGTACATGCCAGGAGTAGGCTACGGCGTAGGGTAAGGTATAGGGCTGCTGGTGGGTTTCTGTTCCTGGCTAGGGTGAGGGTGAGGGAACGGCAAGGCTTAGGGCACAGGTGAAGGTACAGAAACGTGGGAGGGTCAGGCTACGTGCTGACACATGGGTCATTGCCAGTGTACGGGCCAGGAGTAGGCTACGGCTTGTGGGTAAGTTTTAGGGCTGGTGGTGGGTTTCCGTTCCGGTCTAGGGTTAGTGTTAGGGAACGGCAAGTATTAGGGCACAGGTGAGGGTACGGTAACATGGCAGGGTCAGGCTACGTGCTGAAGCACAGGTCAGTGCCCGTGTACGGGCCAGGTGTAGGCTACGGCATAGGGTAAGGTGTAGGGCTGATGGAGGGTTTCCGTTCCGGGCTATGGTTAAGGTTAGGGAACGGCAAGGCTTAGGGCGCAGGTGAGGTTACGGAAACGTGGGAGGGTCAGGCTATGTGCTGACGCACGGGTCAGTGCCAGCATATGGGCCAGGAGTAGGCTACGGCGTGGTGGTAAGGTGTAGGGCTGGTGGTGGGTTTCTGTTCCGGGCTAGGGTTAGGGTTAGGGAACGTCAAGGCTTAGGGCACAGGTGAGGGTACGGAAACGTGGGAGGGTCAGGCTACATGCTGACGCACGGCTCAGTGCCAGCGTACGGGCCAGGAATAGGCTATGGCGTAGGGTAGAGTGTAGGGCTGGTGGTGGTTTTCTGTTCCGGGCTAGGGTAAGGGTTAGGAAACGGCAAGGCTTAGGGCACAGGTGAGGGTACAGAAACGTGTGAGGGTCAGGCTACGTGCTGACGCACATGTCAGTGCCAGCGTACCGGCCAGGAGTAGGCTACGGCTTGGGGGTAAGGTGTAGGGCTGGTGGTGGGTTTCCGTTCCGGTCTATGGTTAGGGTTAGAGAACGGCAAGGCTTAGGGCACAGGTGAGGGTACAGAAACGTGGGAGGGTCAGGCTACGTGCTGATGAAAGTGTCAGTGCCTGCGTACAAGCCAGGAATAGGTTACGGCGTAGGGAAAGGTGTAGGGCTGGTGGTGGGATTCCGTTCCGGGCTAGGGTTAGGGTTAGGGAACGGCAAGTCTTAGGGCACAGGTGAGGGTCCGCAAACGTGGGAGGGTTAGGCTACGTGCTGAAGCACAGGTCAGTGCCTGCGTATGGGCCAGGTGTAGGCTACGGCATAGGGAAAGGTGTAGGGCTGGTGGTGGGTTTCCGTTCAGGACTAAGGTTAGTGTTAGGGAATGGCAAGGCTTAGGGCCCAGGTGAGGGTACGGAAACGTGGGAGGGTCAAACTACATGCTGATGCACGGGTCAGTGCAAGCATATGGGCGAGGAGTACGCTACCCAGTAGGGAAAGGTTTAGGGATGGTGGTGGGTTTCCGTTCAGGGTTAGGGTTAGGGTTAGGGAACGGCAAGGCTTAGGGCACAGGTGAGGGTACGGAAACGTGGGAGGGTCAGGCTACGTGCTGACGCACGGGTCAGTGCCAGCGTACGGGCCAGGAGTAGCCTACGGCGTAGGGTAAGGTGTAGGGCTGCTGGTTGGTTTTCATTCTGGGCTACGGTTAGGGTTAGGGAACGGCAAGGCTTAGGGCACAGGTGAGGGTACGAAAACGTGGGAGGGTTTGGCTACGTGCTGAAGCACGGGTCAGTGCCTGGGTACGGGCAAGGAGTAGGCTACGGCATAGGTTAAGGTGTAGGGCTGGTGGTGGGTTTCCGTTCCGGGCTACGGTTAGTGTTAGGGAACGGCAAGGCTTAGGGCCCAGGTGAGGGTACGGAAACGTGGGAGTGTCAAACTATATGATGACGCACGGGTTAGTGCGAGCGTACGGGCGAGGAGTAGGCTACGGAGTAGGGAAAGGTTTACGGCTGGTGGTGGTTTTCCGTTCCGGGCTAGGGTTAGGGTTAGGGAACGGCATGGCTTAGGGCGCAGGTGAGGGTACGGAAACGTGGGAGGGTCAGGCTACGTGCTGACGCACGGGTCAGTGCCAGCGTACGGGCCATGAGTAGGCTATGGCTTGGAGGTTAGGTGTAGGGCTGGTGGTGTGTTTCCGTTCCGTACTAGGGTTAGGGTAAGGGAACAGCAAGGCTTAGGGCACAGGTGAGGGTACGGAAATGTGGAAGGTCAGGCTACGTGCTGACGCACGTGTCAGTGCCAGCGTACGGGCCAGGAGTAGGCTACGGCGTAGGGCAAGGTGTAGGGCTGGTGGTGGGTATCCGTTCATGGCTAGGGTTAGGGTGAGGGAACGGCAAGGCTTAGGGCACAGTTGATGGTACGGAAACGTGGGAGGGTCAGGCTACGTGATGACACACGGGTCAGTGCCAGCGTACGGGCCAAGAGTAGGCTACGGCGTAGGGTAACGTGTAGGGATTGTGGTGGGTTTCTGTTCCGGTCTAGGGTTAGGGTTAGGGAACGGCAAGGCTTAGGGCACAGGTTAGTGTACAGAAACGTAGGAGAGTCAGGCTACGTGCTGACGCACGTGTCAGTGCCAGCGTACCGGCCAGGAGTAGGCTACGGCTTGGGGGTTAGGTGTAGGGCTGGTGGTGGGTTTCCGTTCCGGGATAGGGTTAGGGTTAGGGAACGGCAAGGCTTAGTGCACAGGTGAGGGTACGGAAACTTGGGAGGGTCAGGATACGTGCTGACGCACGGGTCAGTGCCAGCATACAGGCCATGAGTAGGCTATGGCATGGAGTTTAGGTGTAGGGCTGGTGGTGGGTTTCCGTTCGGTACTAGGGTTAGGGTTAGGGAACGGCAAGGCTTAGGGCACAGGTGAGGGTACGGAAACGTGGGAGCGTCAGGCTACGTGCTGACGGATGGGCCAGTGCCAGCGTACAGGCCAGGAGGAGGCTATGTCGTAGGGTAAGGTCTAGGGCTGGTGGTGGGTTTCCGTTCCGGGCTAGGGTTAGGGTTAGGGAACGGCAAAGCTTAGGGCACAGGTGAGGGTACGGAAAAGTGGGAGGGTCAGGCTACGTGCTGACGCACGTGTCAGTGCCAGCGTACCGGCCAGGAGTAGGCTACGGCTTGGGGGTTAGATGTAGGGCTGGTGGTGGGTTTCCATTCCAGTCTAGGGTTAGTGTTAGGGAACGGCAAGGCTTAGGGCCCAGGTGAGGGTACGGAAACTTGGGACGGTCATACTCCATACTGACGCACGGGTCAGTGCGAGCGTACGGGAGAGGATTAGGCTACCCAGTAGGGAAAGGTTTAGGGCTGGTGGTGGGTTTCTGTTCCAGGCTAGGGTTAGGGTGAGGGAACGGCAAGGCTTAGGGCCCAGGTGAGGGTACGGAAACGTGGGAGTGTCAGGCTACGTGCTGACGCACGGGTCAGTGCCAGTGTACGGGCCAGGAGTAGGCTACGGCGTAGGGTTATTCTAGGGCTGCTGGTGGGTTTCCGTTCATGGCTAGGGTAAGGGTGAGGGAACGGCAAGGCTTAGGGCACAGTTGAGGTTATGGAAAGGTGGGAGGGTGAGGCTACGTGCAGACTCACCGGTCAGTGCCAGCGTACGGGCCAGGAGAACGCTACGGCATATGGTAAGGTGTAGGGCTTGTGGTGGGTTTCCGTTCCGGGCTAGGGTTAGGGTTAGGGAACGGCAAGGCTTAGGGCCCAGGTGAGGGTACGGAAACGTGGGAGGGTCAGGCTACATGCTGACGCACGGGTCAGTGCCAGCGTACGGGCCAGGAGTAGGCTATGGTTTGGGAGTTACATTTAGGGCTGGTGGTGGGTTTCCGTTCCGTACTAGGGTTAGGGTTAGGGAACGGCAAGCCTTAGGGCACAGGTGAGGGTACGGAAATGTGGTAAGGTCAGGCTACGTGCTGACGCACATGTCAGTGCCAGTGTACGGGCCAGGAGTAGGCGACGGCGTAGGTTAGGGTGTAGGGCTGGTGGTGGGTTTCCGTTGCGGGCTAGGGTTAGGGTTAGGGAACGGCAAGGCTTAGGGCACAGGTGAGGGTACGGAAACGTGGGAGGGTCAGGCTACGTGCTGACGCATGGGTCAGTGCCAGACTTCGGGCCAGGAGCAGGCTACGGCGTAGGGTAAGGTGTAGGGCTGGTGGTGGGTTTACTTTCCGGGCTAGGGTTAGTGTTAGGGAACGGCAATGCTTAGGGCCCAGGTGAGGGTACGGAAACGTGGGAGGTTCAGTCTACATGCTGACCCACGGGTCAGTGCCAGCGTACGGGCCAGGAGTAGGCTACGGCTTGGGGGTAAGGTGTAGGGCTGGTGGTGGGTTTCCGTTCCGGGCTAGGGTTAGGGTTAGGGAACGGCAAGGCTTAGGGCACAGGTGAGGGTACGGAAACGTGGGAGCGTCAGGCTACGTGCTGACGGATGGGCCAGTGCCAGCGTACAGGCCAGGAGGAGGCTATGTCGTAGGGTAAGGTCTAGGGCTGGTGGTGGGTTTCCGTTCCGGGCTAGGGTTAGGGTTAGGGAACGGCAAAGCTTAGGGCACAGGTGAGGGTACGGAAAAGTGGGAGGGTCAGGCTACGTGCTGACGCACGTGTCAGTGCCAGCGTACCGGTCAGGAGTAGGCTACGGCTTGGGGGTTAGATGTAGGGCTGGTGGTGGGTTTCCATTCCAGTCTAGGGTTAGTGTTAGGGAACGGCAAGGCTTAGGGCCCAGGTGAGGGTACGGAAACGTGGGACGGTCATACTCCATACTGACGCACGGGTCAGTGCGAGCGTACGGGCGAGGATTAGGCTACCCGGTAGGGAAAGGTTTAGGGCTGGTGGTGGGTTTCTGTTCCAGGCTAGGGTTAGGGTGAGGGAACGGCAAGGCTTAGGGCCCAGGTGAGGGTACGGAAACGTGTTAGTGTCAAGCTACGTGCTGACGCACGGGTCAGTGCCAGTGTACGGGCCAGGAGTAGGCTACGGCGTAGGGTTATTCTAGGGCTGCTGGTGGGTTTCCGTTCATGGCTAGGGTTAGGGTGAGGGAACGGCAAGGCTTAGGGCACAGTTGAGGTTATGGAAAGGTGGGAGGGTGAGGCTACGTGCAGACTCACCGGTCAGTGCCAGCGTACGGGCCAGGAGAACGCTACGGCATATGGTAAGGTGTAGGGCTTGTGGTGGGTTTCCGTTCCGGGCTAGGGTTAGGGTTAGGGAACGGCAAGGCTTAGGGCCCAGGTGAGGGTACGGAAACGTGGGAGGGTCAGGCTACATGCTGACGCACGGGTCAGTGCCAGCGTACGGGCCAGGAGTAGGCTATGGTTTGGGCGTTACGTTTAGGGCTGGTGGTGGTTTCCGTTCCGTACTAGGGTTAGGGTTAGGGAACGGCAAGCCTTAGGGCACAGGTGAGGGTACGGAAATGTGGTAAGGTCAGGCTACGTGCTGACGCACATGTCAGTGCCAGTGTACGGGCCAGGAGTAGGCGACGGCGTAGGTTAGGGTGTAGGGCTGGTGGTGGGTTTCCGTTGCGGGCTAGGGTTAGGGTTAGGGAACGGCAAGGCTTAGGGCACAGGTGAGGGTACGGAAACGTGGGAGGGTCAGGCTACGTGCTGACGCATGGGTCAGTGCCAGACTTCGGGCCAGGAGCAGGCTACGGCGTAGGGTAAGGTGTAGGGCTGGTGGTGGGTTTACTTTCCGGGCTAGGGTTAGTGTTAGGAACGGCAATGCTTAGGGCCCAGGTGAGGGTACGGAAACGTGGGAGGTTCAGTCTACATGCTGACACACGGGTCAGTGCCAGCGTACGGGCCAGGAGTAGGCTACGGCTTGGGGGTAAGGTGTAGGGCTGGTGGTGGGTTTCCGTTCAAGGCTAGGGTTAGGGTTAGGGAACGGCAAGGCTTAGGGCCCAGGTGAGTGTACCGAAACGTGGGAGGGTCAGGGTACGTGATGATGCATGGGTCAGTGCCAGCGTACTGGCCAGGAGTAGGCTACGGCTTGGGGGTTAGGTGTAGGGCTGGTGGTGGGTTTCCGTTCTGGGCTAGGGTTAGGGTTAGGGAACGGCAAGGCTTAGGGCACAGGTGAGGGTACGGAAACTTGGGAGGGTCAGGCTACATGCTGACGCACGGGTCAGTGCCAGCGTACGGCCAGGAATAGGCTGTGGTTTGGGGTTAAGCTGTGGTTCTGGTGGTGGGTTTCCGTTCCAGACTAGGTTTAGGGTTAGGGAATGGCAAGCCTTAGGGCACAGGTGAGGGTACGGAAAAGTGTGAGGTTCAGGCTACATGTTGACACA